>NW_024066084.1:0-1200000 GCF_014898465.1 Botrytis porri | reverse complement strand
TTCAGGAAGTACGTTGTTGGAAACAAGCACATAAATTGGGTAGATCTTTTCAACCAAAACGAACTGAACACGACAATTATGACATGTAAAATTCTACTCAAATTTATGTTTGTACCGTAAGATACATTGCTCCTGCATCTGCCTTGGGGTATCGATGAACGCCTATCATGCGACCAATTTAAGTGTCCTATAATACCATTACGCCGATCCACCCTGAAACTTAAATCGCCAATCATGCAATGTATCTCGCCACATGTTGCTTTCCAGGTTACATGAATGGAGCAAACTTTGTGCGCCCAGAAAATCTATCCCGATCGTCCTGTTGGCAGTCCATATCTACATCACCATCATCATCGTCTAGCTCAAGTCGTCTCTTTGACTTGCATGATACAGTTGCCTCAGCCTGTCGAGTTTGGGTGACACTTCTTCTGGCTTCCAGAAGTTGATGGAAGTTTAATAAAGTATGTTTCATCTCATCATCAAAAGCTATACAGAACCGCTGGTTTTGCACATATTGTATGGCTTCGATGAGTCCTAGTTCATAAGTCGCCATGATATATGCTACAGCAACAGCAGCAGATCGCTCATTTCCTGACTCGCAGAAGAGAAGAACTTTTGGTGTCGCAGCCAAATGCTGGCTGTTTACTCCTTGAGGATTTCGGTGTCTGAATACCCGGATGAGATGATCATTTATGGTCTGTATGGCTTTTGGAAACGCAGCGATGAGTTCCATATTACCGCTAACATCAATGGCACCGGCTTCAATGCCTAATTGGCTTGCTACCTTTGCACCACTGAGAATTCTTGCTTGGGCTGTCTTGGTATCTCTGATCACAAGTAGCATTGTGATTCCTTCTCGTCTCAGAGTTTCGATTTCTCTCGCGCCGGAGGATGGTCCGAGATAAAGGAAGGATAAGATGGCTTGAATATGGCGTCGCAATTCATACTTCCAATCCGGCTTTTCCACGGCTACGTTTTGTCCTTGTGTTATTACACTCAGAATTTCTCGAGTCTCTTGTTCATCATCCAACCCGCGATATTTCGATAGAGTGATTGAAGTATCTGAGCCGGAGAGGGGTGGTACGTGGATATGAGGCGGCGACGGAGGCTAGATTAAGTTAGATAGTTTCATACAAGAGTAGCAGCCGAGTGAACTTACTCTCCATGAATATAAAGTAGTAGGAGTGGTGTTGCGTTCTGCAGGACTTGTTGCAGAGTCTGTGAAATCCATACCATTCAACATTGGGGGTGTCATTGTGCAAGACAACGTGAAAGGAGCCAAGAGGCTCTCCAGGGATCTGGAATTATTGTGAAAAAAGGATGGTATACTTCAAAAGACGTGAAAACTTTGAGGTAACCAGAGAAATCTGGTAAAAGAAGATACTATAATTATTGTTCAGAAGAATGCCGATGCTTTTGGACGATTCGTTCCTCTGAATTAAGATAACTTGGAGGTATTAAGTATTAATTAGACTGGTGATAGTCGACCGAATAGACGATCAAAGTGAATATATCGTTGTACCGTAGAGGATTGAACCTTTTCGTTCTTCCACTTCGAGTTGTACGTAGGTAGGTACGGTCGTTTAACGATATCATGTTGAGTGAGTGCTTGAGGTTCGAGACTTCGAGTAATTACAGTCCGGTTTCTGGGGTACCTATTCTTAGCGTCTTTGGTGCGAGTCGTTGTTCTGATATTGGAGATGCTGATTACCTAATCAGACCAAGTTTGGTCACAGTGTGGACCTCCAAACAAACCTCCGTGCCTCCGCCATAAACCCCCGTAAGCTTTGGGGGTGAGCTTGCAAGCCAAAACACAACAAAATGTCTAATAAACAAATTGAACAGAGCGAGATCGAGAAATATTGGGAGATATTTGCTTCTCTGTCAAATGGTGGCACACATCTTACCGGTGCGCAGGCCGCACCAGTGTTGAAGAACAGTCAACTACGAGACGAACAACTCGAACGGATATGGGACTTGGCAGATGTAGACAACGACGGGAACTTGGATTTTGAGGAATTCTGTGTGGCCATGAGATTGATTTTCGATCTTGTTAATGGGGTATGGTGATTTCATACCAATGTTTGTTGGATTGGTTCTAATGCGAATATTTCCTAGGAATATGCAGATGTACCACCAGCGTTACCGGACTGGCTTGTCCCTGAATCGAAAGCACATTTAGTCCAGGCCAATCGAGCACTCACCGGAAGACAAGTTCAATTTGAACGTGTTGAGGATGATGATGATACCCCGGGTTTGAAGGATGGTTTCGATTGGT
Source organism: Botrytis porri (assembly GCF_014898465.1). Classification (NCBI taxonomy): domain Eukaryota; kingdom Fungi; phylum Ascomycota; class Leotiomycetes; order Helotiales; family Sclerotiniaceae; genus Botrytis; species Botrytis porri. Next base: position 1,197,722 of record NW_024066084.1, on the reverse strand, counting down.
ACATGAGCCCGTCAGATAAGTCCAAATACGAAGAGATATACTCGGCGAATAGGGATGGCAGAGGAGATATCACTTGTAAGTGCATGCGCGCTAGGGTATATTTCCAACAAAGTCTAACTTCGCAAAGTTGAATCTCTAGATACCCTTTACTCTTCACTTGAAGTTCCAGACACCGATATTCGCTCAGCCTGGAATTTGATCAACCCATCTGCTGCACCTGCCATTACAAAAGATGCCACTCTCGCCTTCTTACATATACTTAATAATAGGCACGAAGGATATCGCATCCCTAGGACCGTTCCACCGTCGCTTCGAGCAAGTTTTGAACGAAATCAGATTGATTACCAGGTAGATAATCAACGTGTAGCATCGCCGGCGCAAAAATGGGGCGTCACTGGCAATGAAGAAACGAGTACTGGTCGCAAAGCTAAATTCGGAGAGACATATATGAGTCGACTTGGAATTGGCGGAAAGGGCAGCTATAGACCTGCTGGCACGGATTTCTCGGGCACAAAAACCACTGAGGATTGGGAGGAAGTTAGACTGAAGAAACAACTTGCGGAGCTTGAAGCCAAGCTCGAAAAGGTTGAATCTGCATCTGCAGCAAGATCTGGTGGACGACGAGATACCAAACCTGCATTAGTCAAGAGAGAGTTAGAACAGCTATTGGATTACAAACGCCGCGAGTTACGAGACTTAGAATCTGGTGAGGGGAAGAGTAAAATTGGTGCAAGCTTAAAGGGGGTTGCGGATGAGATCGCTACTGTCAAGGAGCAGGTCGACGCTTTGGAAGCACATTTGAGGACACGAGAACAGGTTTTGGCAGAGTTGCAGCAGGAAATTGAGAATGAGAAGAGCAGCCGATAGATTTGTTTACTACTACTAATACCAATTTCTTACGAAGTGGCCTAGCGGTGTCACTCCGGTGGCTCATAAGAGGAATCGATATTTCAAACACTGGTCTCAGTATAAAAATAGGTTGGGAAGCTGCAATTGTCGTCGACAGATTTAGTCAGGCTGGCATGAGAGTCGCATGTTTTCCATTCAATGTTAAGACTGCTTTATCTTTGAATTTGCAAGCTTGTTGCGCAAGCGAAGTCCCTATTCTCCCAACCCATCATCTATCCTGTCCAATCTCACTATAATCTCAACGCTATCATCTCAACATGTCAGCTCATCCCCCTAATTCTCGCTTACAATCAAAGGAGCTTGTTCGCCATTCCCCCCTTTCTTATCCTCCCCCACTGAAACAATTTTCCATTCCCATCCTGATCCCCCCTTCCTCCACACAACTTTCTCTCCCCAAGGACTCCGCCATCCGCTTAGTATTGCCATCTGCACCAACATCCCACATATGGCCATTGCGAGCGCAAAATATATTATTATCTGTTTGACCGGAGTTTCGGGTCCAGAATCTAGATTTTGAATTGTGATAGATTCGCTTGGAGGTCTTGGGGTACATTGGGAAATGGAAGTGGGACAATAACATATTTCTTCGTGGATCAAATTGCCACGGCAGGGAGGAGTGGGCTTGTGCGGTTCGAGGGAGGAGATGAAGTAGATGAGGAGAGAGATTATGGTTGTCCAGAAGAGGAGGAGGGTGAGGGCTAGGCTGAGGATGAATTGGGACTTTGAGTATGGCATGTCGTGTTAGAGGGTTCCTTTAATCAAAGGGGTTGGTAGGAATAAGTCTAGCAGTTTTGGGAGATTTAAATGTTATAGGGGTTTTCCGATGAAATATTGAGTAATTAGATGGAGATGAGGTAGTTTAGGATTGTTTATATATGCGAGATAACAATCAGTGGTGCTGATGATTCAAATTCATGTCATCAATTACTCACACATACGTAGTCGAGATCAATCACATCAAGCGAAGTCCACTTCCATTTCCAGGTACTTTATAAGTAAATGGACGCCACAATTTTCTCATGGGCAACTAGTTTTTTGTTTTCTTCTATACAATTCTTTCTTACATCTTGAAATTTGAATCTCGAATTGATTTATGTTTCTTCGTTACGAATCACGAGTCACGAGTTTTTCGGTAAATAGCATATCTACTTCGCGTTTGATGTCCAATTCGAACAGATCGTAGTCTGTACATCTCGCAAAACTCCTGCAAGTTATTTATCGAACCCGGATTCGCACACTTCCCACAATTAAACACTGCAAAAAGAGTGCGATACCATCACCAAGTACACCAACAAGCCCGCCCTATCTCAATCTATCCCTCTCCCCCCTTCCTCTCCGACCCCTCATCTCCCCATCTCCCCAGCCTCCAACTTAACCACCAACCAACCCCCCAAACCTCACCCTAAAAAACGCAATCACCAACCCCAGCACACCCCCCAAAACCAACGGATTCCCCACCGCAACAACCATAATCATTTCCCTCAACGCCATTCTACAGCCTCCAAACCAGTATGCCTTTATCGGTACACTTTCTTCCTTTGGTTTCTCCCCCGACGTCGTCATTTCCGTACTAGCTTTTGCTACCTGTGGCGCTTCCTCCTGCGCGTCTTTGGTGTGGAATTCTAGTTCTAGTGAAGATCCGGAGGGTGAGCGATGATCGGCGCAGGGGTGAGAATGGTGGAGGGTATCAGTTGGGTGTTGGTGGAGGGGCGGGAGGGTAAAAGAGAAGAGATAGATGTGGAGGAGACAGGAGATGGCGGCTAGGATGAGATAAGGGAAGAGGTATTTCATTTTCGTTTTGGTTTCTTTGATTTCTTGAGAAGATGTGTTCTTTGGCTCTTCGGTTTCTTTGCTCGTTGCTTATTGGATCGGGTTGTTGTTTTGGAGACGATTGGAATCTCCAGGTCCAGAGAACAAATATAGATATCTGAAGAGAAACCGTAAGAAATCAGATTGGCGCACGAGGACATGAAGTATATCTGAGTACGGTAGTAACTTCTATTTCCTACGGGAAGAGGAAAGAGAACACAAGGAGCAGATGTTTGATATCATATCAAGCAGTATGTGCGATTGTGTATTCAAAACGGCTCTTTATTTCTACCGTATAAGCTCTACATATTATCAAACATTATTTCATGATACCGCACTATTGTTATACAAATCCGACACAAAACAAAAACTGCAGCGCTTGCACACCCGTCCGACCAAGAAAGCTTTATCCAGTCATCTAACATCTGTATCTGAATATGCCCGTTCTATTTCCCCTCCATACTTGTCATCAAACCACCAGCTTTAGTCTCGACAATCTTAAACGTGTCTTTATTACCCAAGCCCCTCTCTGCTCTCTCGTAAGCCGCTTCGCTCCTGTCACACAATGTGTCTAGATCCTCTTCTGTCAAGATCTCATCATCCTCTTTACATGTGTATACCTCTCCATCCTTCAGTAACAATGCTCTTAATGCATCAGCACTCATTCCTTCCTTGGTATCCATTTTCTGTCCCATAGTTTTGAACCCTCCCTTTTTGATAACCAATTTCTCCAACCTACGTTTTGCGTCGGCACTCATGAGCAAATCCTCTTCAACAGTACCCTTGGTAGCGAGACGAAACACGACAACAGGTTTAGTTTGACCAATACGGTGAGCGCGATCTTGGGCTTGAAGATCTTGTTGTGGATTCCAATCACTATCAAAGAGGATAACAGTATCAGCACTTGCGAGATTGATTCCTTGTCCACCGGCTCTGGTGGAGAGAAGAAATAGTTTGAATTCTGGGTCTTCGTTGAATTCCTTAATCTGTTGACGTCGAAAGTCTTGTGCTACACTTCCGTCAATTCGACAAACTTTCCAATTTCGCAGTTCGCGAGCGTAATCTTCGAGAATATCAAGCTGGGTTTTGAACTGTGAGAATATAAGAACCTTGTGGCCGCGCGAGAATAGTGATGGAAGTAATCGGTCGAGAAGTAACATCTTTCCAGAAGAGGTCACCAGAGTTTCGTTGAATGGAATACCTGAATCCGCGGACCAAGGATTGTAAAAGTTCAAAGGAGAATTACAGACTAATCTCATTTGCATAACAGGATTGCCTAGCTTCTTACTAGAAATTTCCTTTCTCGCAAGCTCTAGAACTTTCGCTGTTTCATCTTCGATTTGGTTCTTGTTCTTGAGTTCTGTTTCTTCTTTCTCGGCGTATTCCGCTGCTAATTTCGACTCAAATTCATCGTCACTAAGGTCATCCTCCCCAGATGCATCAGCTTCTTCGTAAACTCTTCTAGTCCGTGAACTGCGGCTACGAACACTAACAGCTGGTGATGCAGTTCGGCTAGATTTTGCGGATTTATTAGCTGGTAATTGAAGGGAGTCTTCAACTAGCTTCCGTTTCCTACCAGGTTTTCCCTTTTCGACAGAGGGTTGTGGTGAAGGGATAGCGTTTTGATTCTTAGGTGGTCTACCTGGCTTTCTCTTCGCCATCATTTGTTGAAATGCATTCTTTGAAGCCGGAGTAGATTCTGAGGTAACATTTTTGTTCTTATTTCGAATCGCCAATGGCTTCTCGTCTTCGCTATCAGAATCTTCCGCATTTACTTCAGCCTTAATGGTAGCCTCAGCTGCCTTGCTCGAGTCTTTCTTGACAGCCTTGCCCCCCGTCAGTCTTTCTACGACCTTCTCTTCCAAATACTTGCGAAGATCAGCTGTCTTATCACCAATCTTGTTGTACAATTCCATCTGTTCCTTTGTCATTGGCGCATAAAGCACATATTCTCGCTTTTTTGGAAGCATGTGCTCGACATCAGCCTTTACTCGTCGTAACAACAGTGGCTGAAGAATCAAGTGCATCTTTTTGACTAGGTCTTGCTTCATTTGATCTGCGATGAAGTCCTCGGTACCTTCCTCATCTTGTAAATCACTAAAGTCGAACCAACTCTCGAACATTTCCCATTGTGTAAAAATTGTAGGCAAGAGAAAATTTAGTAACGACCAAAGCTCTTTAAGATTATTTTGCAGTGGTGTTCCGGTGATCAAGAGACGAGTAGCAGATGTAAAGGTCCTCAGAGTTTGGAATAATTTTGACTCTGAATTCTTCATTCGGTGACCTTCATCCTATATCTTATGTCAGCTATTGGACACCCTAACATAAATATAAGACTTACAATAATAATAAATTCCCAACTGATTTTGGAGAGATCCGCGTGATCTCGAAGAACAATTTCTGGACTCGTACAGACAACGGGGAACTTTTCATCGGGACGGCCACCTTTGATGTGCTTCATCATCTGCGTACGAAGGAGCTCCTTTCTTTGTGCTGGCGTACCGTGGTATAAGAGGACCGGTACATCTGGGGTCCATTTCTGAAATTCCTCTATCCAGTTCGAAAGTGTACTCAGCGGAGCAATAATAAGATGTGGACCCAAATAACTCTCCTTCTCTCTCAATAATGCAATAAGCGAAATCGTCTGAATTGTCTTTCCCAAGCCCATTTCATCTGCTAGAATTCCAGACATGCCTTGTATACAAATCTCATACATCCAGGTCAAGCCCTCTAGTTGATATTCTCGCATTGTACCACCCACCATACACTTGGGCTGTTCTGCCATTGTCAAATCATGTTCACCCAATGCCTTCCCATCCATTCCACTTCCCACACGCCCCAACACCCTTGTCTTTCCTACTAGCACTTCTCCAAATGCCGCACTCTTACTCAGCAATTCGTCCAATTGTCTGGCTTTAGCTTCTCGCTCCCCCTTTGACTCATTATGTTCAGCTCTCTTTCTAGCAATCGCTTTTCGTCTTCTTCCTTCTGCCTTTGTGTTTGCTATTCGTGCTTTCTCTTCTTCTTCGACTATTTTCTTTTCCTCTTCAGTGGCAAAATTGGGCTCGAACTCGGGAAATTCTTCTGGTTCGAATTCTTCCGGAGGAGAAGATGGAGCACTGGTACGTGGTTTGGATAGAGGTGTTTGGGAACGACTCATACTTGGCGTAGAACTCATTGTTGGAGGGATAACAAAGATACTCGTATTGTAGTTGTTTGGGTATTTGTTGAGAGATTCCGTTAGGGCTCTCAAGCTGCAATCAGACTTTGCTCAATCGGTGGCAATTATTGAGTAAGTGGCAGTGATACCCTCTGATGGTCAAATCCCGAGACACGATTAATCTTTGTAAAATGCTCAAATTCTTTTAATACCTCACTATATTCCGGAGTAAAACTCGTGTCGACAAACCTATCGATTCACTAGCCCAGATATCACAAATTTCGAGCAATGTTGCGCGGAATTCAATAGCTCAATGGCTGATATCAGATGTAGTCCGATGGGTAAAGATGAATCAGAAACTGAATATTTCCAAGCGCAAACACCAAAGATCGTGAGGGGGTCGCGATTGGCATGCATGAGACGCGTAAATTGATTTTTACGCGACGTGAAGTCATGTCGTCACTGATTGACGGGACAAAGCGCGATTTAATTAGTAATCAAATTCCAGCCTCGCCCGGTGAGCTTCATCTCTATTAATCACTTATTACTGAAGGTTTCTATCTGGGGATGTTTTGAGTTTCCATCCATGAGAATATCTGTCATCTTGAATCAAGACTTCCTCCCCTTCTCAACATTTTACATTTCTACAACAGGGGACAATAGTGAATGGTGGTCGAAACGACGTTTTCTTAGTTGAGGAATCAAGAGAGATTTCGACCTGGGCCACTTCAGTGACCTTGCGTATGGTGTCACTTTGGGCGATATATGTTGTTTAAGAATTAAATGGCATGGCCATCCACAATCGTTAATCTAGTCATCGATCGATAGCAAAGGTCACAATTTCAACATGAATCCACATTCACCATCACGTATTTATTCACTGTCACCGTGCTGTGATTAAGCTACAACATCATTTTGCTAACCCATTGAATAATCTTAAAACTTTAGATCCATGCATGTTGTCCATCCTTTTCTGAGAAGAAATAGACCACGGGGTATTAAACACCAAAAGAATTATGCCAAAGGTCTCGCAAGTCCAGTCGCAGATCCGGGATATGGCAAGAAAGGAAGAAAGTGATCCATCGTAATCCATCGTAAAATCCATCGTAAAATCCATCGTGTTACACAGGCGACCCAAATACATTTTTACCATCCATATATCCTTTACTACCAGCTTCTCCCATAACATCTTCTATCTCAGTAGAACTGAGTACTCTTTCTGTGTATAACTCTTGCTGTGTATCGTGGTCGTCCTCCCAGCCTATTGCCGTCGAAATGAATGTGTGGTATATGATTTTATGTATAGGTCATGTAAGGAAATGCTGATTCGATTCGAAAAGTCAGGCGGGAAAAAGAGGTGATCTAGTAAAGCCCAGAAAGAAATGCTAGGCTATGAACTGACAATGATGATTAAGAGGCGGAAACAGATTTGGGATGTGATAAAGCAGGAAACTGGTGCAGTTCTTAGGAAGAAGTCTCAAGCGCAACCAAGTGTTGACGTTTTCAAGATTTCGATGCAATTAGATTTTCGACAGTCGGCGAAAATATTAGAGTGCAGCATAACGCCTAGCACAAGTCGTAGCGTCATATACAGCTCGCCCATTGTAAAGCTCCATGTTTAACAGATGTGCAACATTACCCCATTTCTCAGCATCGACCTGATTGACAATATCGACCAATTTATTCTCGGCCTCAACAGTCCAACCAGCTTTGTTAGTTGACTTTCCATGGGCTGCTGCACCTTTAGCCTTCTTGCGTTCACTCAATGGAACGAATTTCAGACCCTGAGTGGCGAAGAGAATAGGTGCGGTGCGGTTGTAGCGTCCGTTGACGCCGCAAACACTAAGATCTGGCTTTTTCCCCTGTTTCTCGCGCTCTGAATTGAGATGCTCAGCAATTTCAGCAAAGGACATGCCCTGGTTCTCTTTCATGTTGACAATTGCGATGTTTTCCGGATCATTGGCTCCATAACTTCTCTTGCCAACCTTTCCTCCAGGTGGAGGACGCTTGAGGCCTCTCTTCTTGAGATGGGCATCCGAGACTGTCTCCTGGTCAACCAATACAGGCTGCTGATTGACACCCCATGGCATAACGGCTCCAGAATATCTCGATGGTGCCAAATTTTCGCTCGAGCTATTAAAAAAGATACCAGGTCTGTCTTCCTTAATACGTCGGACTACGGCTGGATGGGCCCGACTGGCACCATTCGATCCTGTAGTGTTTGTGATTGGTCGTACATTTGACGAATATGCAACACCAGCACGGTGCTTCTCGATACGATTTAGGCAGCGGGAGCCAGGCTCGGAAACAAACATATACCCATCGTGGTCTTCATCGTATTCCTCATCCTCAGCCATCGGCATATCGTATTCGGGGCTGTAATGAGAGCCTTCATCTTGATACATATCCTGCTCATAGAACTCGTCATCATCCATGTCACTATCCTGACAGTCGGAGGTCTCAAGAGCACCATCTTCATTATCACTGACGTTGGCGAACGGGCGATTACCTCGTCTCAAACTTTGCTTGACAACTCGGCCCTTGACAACAGGCGCCACGGGAACAATGGGGAAGTGAGGCCCTGGAAGACCCGATGTGAGTGCTACTCTCTGGAACTGTTGAGAAGCGGCTCCATTGTTTTGACGGCTTTCATCTATTGTGTCGAAGTCATCGCCGCTATCCATATTTGACTGAGACTGATCCTGGCCATGGCGACCATTCCTGCTACTAGGCTGTTTATTTGAACGTCGAGTGGCAGCACGACGAGCATTCCGACCCGCAGAAGGACTATCAAAGTTATTGGTATTTCCTTGTGCCTGGTGTATCATCTCATGAGGTTGCATTTGGTCAAGCTTTCCGCCGTCACTATCTTCCTCAGATGAGTGGAAATAGCGACGGGAATCTCTTCTGGCACGATCCAGGAGGCTATCATGACTCTTACTACCATTATCATTGCGTTGTTGGAACTGACGACGAACACCCCCATCACCAAGTCCAGATTGGTTCGCATTTCGACGAGTGTTTGGGCCTGCAGATGAACCCTGGGTATCGGGAATATCAAGTTGTTGAGATTGAGCATTTACAACACCATTTGTAACTTTGCTTATGCTCATATATGCTATGTGAAATTGTTAGCAACGAATACTGAAATTTTCAAAATACTACCAAGTTCATGAAACAGAAAATTAGTGAATGGTTTGATGACAAGGCTCTTATGCACTCTATCACAAAGTGATGGTTGATTTGAATATCGTTGGTGATGCAACTCAACCAACGATAAAAGAAAAAGAGCAACGACCTCCACCTATAATGTATTTCTTGTGACAATGAGACTTCCAGATGAAAGAGTAGTGAAAACAAGTAATGCTTCACAATGCATGAGATGAAGTATGAGATGTACAATGACTAGGTTAAGAGGATGCCCGGAGATAATTTTGGTTATACTGGCTGACAAGTTCGTCGAACTGATCATAATGTGCATATATGAATGCAAGTTAAGGGAAGATAAGAAGACATGCAACAAAAGCCAGAAGAATCTTTAAAACAAAACAAGTGAAACTTACCATTTTGATAATGACCGTTAGGATCAAAGCCACCACCTGCATGCCCTTCCAATGCTGCTGCACTGTGATCTTGCTCCATGGTGACGATACTTGGATCAATAATGGATTGTTCTTTAGAGGCCTTGTTGTCATCAAAAGGTTGAGCAGTGGTGGGTGGGGTTTTCGACTCGGTGATGATAGGAGAATGTGAATGTTCTGAAGGAGAATCAGTTTGACGATGGCTTGTTACAGTCATTTTGATTATCTGTTTAGATTCTTAGTATTCAGTTCGAAAAGAAAAATTTTCTGTTAAAATAATTAGACAGTATGGTTTGAAGTGGACTTTTGGAAAGAATCCAGATGCCCGAGCTGTTGTGATCGTTGTTGTTGTTTTGTTGTTGATCTTGAGTGGTTATTCTCGTGGGGAGAATGCTTAAGTAGACAGTCTTAAGCAGCCAAACCACGCTAACCAACCATTCACCCAAATCCTTCGATAACAAAAACATTCAACAAGAAGCATATGACCGAATCAAAGATAAGACTCCACTGTCGAAGATTCACTGAAGAGCGGGGTTAATCAAAAGCTTCCAACAGACATGGTTGCAGAAGAGGGGTTGATAGTACCACTCTGTTGTATTATAACCTGAGAAATATTTGAGACACTTTCATTAAGATCCAATGGTATACACTGCCTTGTAATACAACAAGCTCGAATAATTCGAATCTTGAAAGAGCGCTGGAGGGAAATTTTCAACAAATTCGGAAGTACAGCGAACATCAAATCTGAAGCTCTGAACATTACAATGAGAAACAAATGCAAGAGCCACACAGACGAAAGACTCCAAAATTTTCGCACAAAAGCCAAAGATTTATTACATGTGTCAGGGATTGACATACCTTTGATGGATTAGAAGATATGGGATGCTTTGCTCAGGGTAACAAGAATCTAACGCGCCAACGGCTCATTTCGTACTCCACAGGATAATAAATCCCACCGTATGAACTATTGGGCAAACTGGATGGGCTTTGCTGTGACCATAACAGAATTCATCGGGATCTGTTGTCAGGTTTGAAGAGTGTTAAGCCTGGTTCTATGCCAGGTCAGTTGATTTCAACCACAGGAAATTACTTATCCAAATGAAATACTAAAATTGTGACAGTCACAAGAAGCGAAGACAGTGCGTTGTAAGTATCGACAGCTTGAGATTCGTAGGTGGCGATGGTGTTGCATTCAAATTATGTATTGAAATTGTTCCTTTCGACTTAGGCATGGATTCGTGGCTAGTGAAGAATCTAGATACATTTCGTCTGAAAAATGACGAATTTCCCATACAGTTTTGCACCTTTGATAGATCATTCACTTTTAGCTGCTAATAGAATACTTATTCGGTAGATTACGATGGCAAAGACACTGTAGAATTCTCAAGCAGATCAAGGCGCATGGGCAGTGAGCAAGGGATTTTCGCTGCCATATGTCAGTCTCTCCATAACGTGTGCTATCACACAGGGTAAGGATCGGACTCAAATAGTTAAGTTGAATTGATATAACATCAATATATGATCGCGCGCAAGAAATGCTATTTCCCGCCTCGAGGAGCCTCAAGAACGTTGAAAGAAATCCCGACTATATCCAGGAACACAGGTTATGAAAAATCGGCTTGGAAAGGAGACCGGTATTTATAAAGAACGGAATGATTAAATCTAGTCTGTTGGCTGTCAGTATCAAAGGGAGCATGCAACACCGGCAACAAAGAGTAAAATATATTAAATTCTTAGATTTATAATGGATACAAGAGCGTTTGCCTTCAACTTCACACTGAGATGTATGCTGTCCACCGTATTAGACTTGTTCACAATCAGGAATTCGAAGCCCATCTTCTGCTGATATTATATTGTAATATTGCGATTGTGTCAAATGTGTGAATAGTCTGACAATTGTCAAACAGACACAAAACGCTTCCAATTCTCCGCCAATCTAGTTACACCATCTTCGAGATCCCAGCTTTTGATCTCACAAATCTTCCGGCACATATCCTCTAGCATGTTATCCATTCCTTCGCCAGCAATATGGAGATCACTCTCAACAAGAACACGATCATCAGGCATAGCTTTAATGACTTCAATTGCTTTAGCACTAGCTGGCGAGGACATGTTTATGGCTGCTGAAAATGAAAAGAAGATCTCAGCTGGGACTGAAGGATGGAAATATTGCTGGAGAGTGTCCGGTGATCCAGAATATGAATGGAGACAGATACGCGGAGGGAATGGTTTTTCTGTCTCCTTCTTGGATTCAACCTCTTCTTCATCTGTATCATCCAAGGCAGGCGCTAATCCAGCAATTCTTTTCTTCTCTCGTTTGCTGAGGACTTGCCGTTCATGACCCTTCCAAGTCTCTTGTAAGGTATCGAACAGGATACCGTGCGCTTGCACTCCATGAACAGACACTGACCTCTGCATTTCACCTGCAAGATTCAATTGAGCCTTGAGTATCACCTTTTGATGGCTCATATGAACTCGATACGGCGTGAGATGTCGCCCTTCTCTTCCACCGGGTGTGAGACCTGCATCTCTAGAGCTCTCAACATCTCCGGACCACTCGCTCGGTAAACGAAATTGCTTGTCTAGTCCAATTTCTCCCACTAGTGCCAGTGGGTACTGCAAAAGATACTCTTTGGTTTGACGCAGAAATTGCGTAAGGGGGCGAGGAGGTGGTAATGACACCAGAAACTGTTTGTCGTCGGGACTTGGCGTCAGAACCTTTCCATAATGCTCGATTTTGAAAGCTTCAGTATTGAACAGAGAGTAATCAAGTGATTCTTTGGTATCATCGAAAATCTGATACGAAAACCAAGGATGCCATCCGAAACAAGGAATCATGCATTCCGTATTCGGATGGTCCTTTGCTTGCAGCTTTTTCAAACCATAACTATCAGCAACTTGAGCAACAAGCTCTTGGTCTTGTTCTCTGGTCGCCATTACTGTTAGAATTCTTGCTTTCATTGAAGGCATCGATTCGATAGAATCCATGGTATCTGTTGGATGGCAATGTGCATCATAAACACCAATATGCCAAGGGAACTCGGCATGTTTCGCCATACTAACCGATTTAGTCAGGTTAGATATCATCAAAGGGGGGAATGAGACAACAGTCTCTAATTTCTCTATGGTTTTATACCTTGTGGAGAGACGTCTGGGTGGATTATGAAGTGAGGTCAAAACACACAAGTAGATGATCTTCTGATCTTCAATTCCAGACGTCACCTCATGTGGACTAAGTGCGGCCGCATTGCCGCACAGACTCCGCAAGCATATCACCCCACCACATATTTCACATGCAAATCATACCAAACCGAGCAGCCAAACAAAGCGCTACTTGAAATCTATCCCATCATCATGTACACATTTGTTTTGGAAAACAAATTCCGTATCAATTGCTTTCATTGAATATGTCTCGAAATTTTGACTAATTGGCTGAAGTCATGAAGTTATTCAGCGCTTTTTACGCCGTCATTTTACCTTTCCTCTTCTTCTTCACGTTGCCAATCGCACTGTTCGCGACTATCACTACAACTTTCGCTTTCTGTGTCCTCTGCTTTCGAGTCGCGATTGTATACATTGAACTCGCCCTTGCAATCATTCCATACTATATCTGTGGGCCCAAAGCTGAAATTACAATTGCACAATCCAAAAGAGCAATTTACAATCCTCCAAATTCACCTATGCGTCGTAAGAAGCGAAGGAGCAGCGCTAGCAGCAGTCAATCGGCTACTGGTTCAATTACGCCAGTACCAGTTCGTATCTTGAAGGGCTCAGCATCGATGCTTGGATTGGGCCACAGTGTTGGACCTTCTAGAGATTTCGAAGGTGTAGGTGGATGGCGTCTAGGCGATAGCGGATCCGATGATGATGCGCTATGGACGAATATGAATTCTAGACTAGAACTCCCCGCAAATCACGGAAGGAGACATCATCAGCGATCTTTGACATCTGGTAGTCTCCCCTCGGAAGAATTGAGAAGCCGAAGCCCGGAGACGACAATGAATTTATCAAAGGCTAGAACACCACCCTCAATTGGATTGGGGTTGGGAGGGGAGACTTATTTTCCAACAATGACTCGAAGTCCGAGAACTAAGAAAAGGAAATCTTTTGGTTCCGTGTCTGGATCACTTGCCAGCTCCAAGGCTAGTTCCGTTGTCAACATGAAGCAGATATGAAGCATCACTGGGTTGACTTACCACGGATTATGGCGGGAACGGTACACAGCACGTATTTTAGGCGTTTTTGGAAAATAATTGAGGCCATTAAAGAGATCAGGTTACAGCTCAATGATGCAGAAGTTCGGAATCCAGATATACATCACCGTGTATCTATTTAGACGGAAAGCTCTAAGCAGTGATACCGTTCCGGATGAACATTGAAAGCTTTTAAATCCGATCTTTGAGATGTCCTTTTGATTTTGGGTCAAGGTACAAGAAAGTCTTTGAACTTCGCGGCACACATTTGGTATAGTGTTTATAAATCTGGATTATTGTTCGTAAATTTTCATACAGCTCTTCATCTGCTGATTGTGGCATCAGCCAAATTTCATATGCAAGTCAATGCAATACCCGATGATCCTAGCTCCAAAACTCCAAACCGACTCCGGAAATCTTTCCAAATCATTAACATCGTCACTCAACCAACCCATCCCATCCGTCTTGTCTCTACAAAGTCTGCCAAAAGTAATTTGCGTAGAAAAACTTCGAGAATTTAGCATCCATGTTCACCACATGTACATCCCCTTTCTTCCCATTTCGGATAATAGCCTTGGAGTATTCTCCACTCTCTCTGTCCCTCTCAATATCGATCCCTAGCCCTCTATAGACCTTTAATTTGAGACTAATCTCATCATCCACCTGGCCTCTCTTTACGTTCTCTCCCCCTTCCATGCCCTGTTGTTCCAGTTCTTGCAAGCGAGCCTGAAGATCCGCAAGTTGTGATGAGAGACGTTCAGATTCTATCTCTAGGTCACTAGCTGCTTTCGCAATACGGAACTTTTGTGTATCTAAAGTAGCTATTTCGGAAGCGTGTGCAGTTGGAGAATGGGCGGAAACGGTCTCGAGATGATTGTTATTGAGAATAGTTAAGTTTCTCGATAATTCTTAATATTATTAGTATGACATTGCGATTTTGATATCATAATCGGTCACTTACTTTTCAATGCGCCCTCGGCTTCCCGTACCCTGAGATCTCGAGCTTGTTGTAAAGTTGATAGAGATTCATTGATGCGCGCAACAGCGGATTTATCGGGCACAATATTAAAATTGCCAATTGTATGACGGATTAGAGTCGCAGGATCTTCGTCGAGAAGCATATTGTAAATGATTGGAAGAGCAAGTGTGGATGTGATTGTTGTATATTTGTGATTTCGTTGTAGTGAAGCAAAGAGTTGAGGTTTTGATGTAAACAAACAGGGCCCGCTTCTGACAACTGAAAAAGGTTGTAAAGACAACCTAAAAATCCCATGCGGCCGCACCACATGACGCTATAGCTACTCCATCCAACCTTAGAGCACCTCTAACCATTTCGATTAAACAATCTCATATCGCAACTTCCATGTTCCTTTTCTAAACAATACTAAATTTGAGAAGAAAGTTTTGAAGATGAGTGGCGGACTTCCATGTAAGTACAAATATGGCTACCGAAATTTTGGATACCCAACTCCATACTCGTTTCGAAGTATTTCTTTATGCATTTCGCCTGGAATCAGTGATGCTAACAAGACTGGCCATACCAGATGCCGCGGATGCTGAAAGGTTAGTTTTTCTCAAAGGGATAACGGTAGAAAAGCTATGAAAGATCAAATCTAATAAGATGCCAGCCCGTTGAAGCCTTCAGAACTCCAAGTTCTAAGAGCGCAATATGAGAAAGAAGGCGAACATGTTGGCGTGCAGACACAGTTCAACTACGCATGGGTTTGTACATCCAGCGTTCTCAGTATCTCTGGCCAGTCGCTAACTTAATCAGGGATTGATTAAATCAAATTCTCGACATGAACAACAAGAGGGAGTTCGTCTCCTCTCAGACATATTTCGCACATCCCCAGAACGAAGAAGGGAATGTCTCTACTACCTCGCCCTTGGCAACTACAAACTAGGAAACTACTCTGAAGCACGACGATACAATGATTTATTAATGGAAAAGGAACCTGAGAATTTACAGGCAAGCAGTCTGAAGGGGTTGATCGATGATAAAGTTGCGAAAGAAGGCTTAATAGGTGTTGCGATCCTCAGTGGTGTTGCTATTGCTGCTGGAGTTGTGGGCTCGATGTTGTTCAGAGGTGTGAGTAGAAATAATAGATAATCGGCGGTTCCAATTCTCCAGAGGCTCGGATGAACAGAATGGATGTGTTTCTACATGACTTGGGGGGCCTTTTTGATATACCATTGGTTGCAGTAGTGCGACTTTGCGTCATGACAATAACTTCACTATTCAATATTCAACATTTCAATCTTTCAAAATGTGACTTGAAGCGATTGGAACTATACGTTGCATACTATGTATCTGATTCATCACAGTCTCAGATTTGACTCCATCCTCAACCTAGAATTCACCTTTTCTTTCAGCTTGGGGAATTGTTAGAAGGCGTCAGAATGTTATCGGTTGAGCGTGGTAATGTTATACTCTCGTCCTTCCTGCAAGCAAATCCCTATAGACATCATTGTGCGACGACTGAACATTTGAAGGACAGTCAAATTTCTAAGCTTGTCCAATGTCACCACTTGTAAATCACATATTGTAGGTAAGTTATGTAGCATTTAATCTGGAGAATGGATGGATTGTCCGTTCTAAAAGGACCCAGCATAGCATTGCCACCATCCACTCACAATCTGAAGTTCTGAACCCCCCTGCCACATTTGATAGAACCATAGAATCGGCCACCGGTACTTTGCGTCACTGACCCATCTCAAATTCATAGAACCACCAACTTCAATGATAAACTTCCCTTTTCCTATTACTCACACTCTCACATCAACAACAATCTTCAAGAAACTTCAAATCAGTTTCACTTCCTCACTTTCTTCACCTTCTATTTAAATCTACCACTGCATGGTCAATGATTACAACGACTTTCAATAATCAAATAATACTACTTTCAACTTTCGTCTTTCGTCTTTCTTCCCCGCCCAACCACATGAACTTCCGATCATCAATCTAAAGACGATCACATCGAGGCAGTTTTCCGAACTACAGTGTGCAATCTAACGCCACAATAACTGTGGGTTGATTGCGGCCTTATGCTGTTGACACACATTTCGGAGCAATCACATACACCACACCGATTACGATATCCTCAAACCCCCTGTCAGTAGGGGATATAGGTTAACGAGCTTCCCCGCTCTCATTGTAAGATAGTGAGAAGTCGAAGCAAGCACGCCAAATTAATCACTCTGGCTTTACGAGCGCTGCGCACGACAGGCCTGGCAATATCTCTCGGTTTGACTGCCCTTGGGGCATACCAAACGTTCAGAGAAGCCATGGCGGACCCACGAAGTGCAACTGGTGGCGGCAGACATTTGGATGCTACGGGAGAAAGGGAAGTGGTTTACTGCCATCAATGCGAGAACGAATGGTATCAGGATGAACATGGCTTAGTATGTCCAGCGTGTGAGGGAGAAATTATTGAAATAGTAAGTCTGCAACTTTCAGCAGCTCTTCATTCGATGTCATTTCTGATCATTTCATTAGGTCGATCCAAATAGCGACCCTCGTACTGGCATGGGTAATTCTCCAGAAAATGCACCATTTCGCGATCTCAATAACCATAATCCTTGGGCCGATGATTCAGATCCGGAAGAAGCGGATATTGAAGAACACATTACACATGGTCCAGGTGGCTCTATTTTAATTTCGCAGACGATAAGAACGTCCGGACCAGGCCCATTCGAAGCTAACAGAATTATCAATCGCCAAAGGCGGGCCCCAGGTGGTAATGAAGGGGACGATGATACAATGCGAGATTTTCAAAGCATGCTGGGAAATCTGTTGGGTCCGAATTTGAGAGAAGCTCGCACGGGTCGATCGGGTCATGATGACTTGTTCCCGCGCGCCGGAGAATTTCATACGGGTGGTGGCGGAGTTGGTGCCGGAATAGGTGGTCGTCAAGGTCCTCACACTGTTGGTGGTCGATACACATTTGAAGGAACGCTTGAAAATGGTCGATTAAGGCCAAGAGATACAAATGGTCCCCAGGGTCAAGGAGCACCTGTTGAGGATTTGTCTACGTATGCACCCCTGATTTCTCCTTCTGTCAATGTTCGTGAGCTAGCACGCCGACGCAGCGCTCATGCACCTCCTGTTCCCAATCTCATGGGCATGTTTCAGGCCATACAAACGCTGGATCCCAGTACTTTCCCTGATATTCGTTCTGTTCTCACAGCTCAGTACCATTTTCCTCTCTGCATTAATTTGAAGATCGTTTGCTGACCAAAACACCAGACTTATCTCTCATCTGTTCTCTCAGATAGGCGCCGGGCCTGCTGGAGCAGCAGCAGGTGAAGATGGCGAGGCTCGTCGTCCTGGCATGCCTCCTGGTGCTATGGGCTTGCCAGCTCTTCTTCAATCACTTTTCAATCATCCAAATGCAGTACATGGCGATGCTGTGTATTCGCAAGAAGCATTTGATCAAATCATGTCACAATTGATGGAACAACATCAACAATCCAACGCGCCTGGTCCTGCCCCTGCTGACGCCATCTCCTCCCTTCCAAAGAAGGCTCTCGACGAAAAGATGCTTGGTCCCGAAGGCAAAGGTGAATGCAGCGTTTGTATGGATGATGTGTTTATTAGTACTGAAGTTGTCGTGCTTCCTTGTTCCCACTGGTTCCATGAGTCTTGCGCCAATGCCTGGCTCAGCTCCCATAATACCTGCCCCATTTGTCGCAAAGGTATCGGAGCTGACGAAGCATCCGCCTCGTCTCCTAGAGGATCGAGCAATTCACCAACTTCACAATCCCCGAGTTCTCCAACTAGCCGCCGTGCTCGTCTTTCTCGACTCAATTCAGAACAAAATGACCGAATGGCCCGAAACGAAGCTCGATTGGAATCTATCAGGAACGGTCGCTTCATGCCCCTTTCCGGGCCTTCGTCTTTCCAAAGAAGAGAAACAGAAAGGCAGTCGGAGAGAATGAGGGAAGATGCACTGGCGGGTAATTTCTTCATTAGCCCTACTGCTCAAAGCGAACACATGCCGGGTTATTTTCCAAGTAGCACTGCATCCACACCTCCAGCTTTGGCTAGAAGAGATTCCGGTATGAGTGCGGGTGGAAATGAGCAGGGGAGAGTATTTGAAAGTTCAACGTCAAGCTTTTCAAGGGATAGACCGAGGAGTCAGAGAAGTGGGAGTGATGGTTCGACTAGAGGTGAGGGAGCTGGAAACGGAGGATTGAGTGGATGGTTTAGAGATCGTTGGGGAACCGGTAGGAGGCAGGAATAGATGGGGTGCGTGCATTATTGAAGGGATGAAATTGAAATTTTCCAAATTGAAAGGATGAATTATGACTGATGGATGGATGCTTTGGTAGAGGAAACCAAAGAAGATTGATGGCAGTGTCAAGAAATTCTATAAGCCGCTTTTCCGGCATTCTAATACGTATTTATCCATCACTTACGTTATTACGATGCGCCACGATACGATGCGAGATGATATACACGGGGTTTGGGAGGAAGGGGGTGAGCATGGAGTTGAATCGATTTTGTTTCTTAAAAGTGTTCTTTCTTTAGCAGAGCCGAGCTGGACAGATGATACTTGGTGTTTCTTTTCAAAGAGATGCCCTCACTCTTCTCTTCTGAACTTTCTTTGCAAGAAGAGATGGGTGAATGGATGTGGGTGGGTGGGAGTGGGATAAATGGAGAGGGGAGAGGATGGTAGGATGATGGAATAGCGAAGTAGCGTAATGCTATCTAGGGCGGGTTTGACAGAAATGAATAGTTAGGAACTATTTATAGTTTTTCTCGACAGGTTACTACGTAGGTAGAGATGGCTTGAGATGAGATGAGAAATCGGGGCGGGCAGAGAGGGAATACCTACCTAGGCGGGTATTATAATTACGTTGTGTTTTTTGACGAGTTACTAGATTTATGAGATATGAGATGATATGCATGATACGTGATATGAAAGTAAGGCAAAAAAAAACAATGTGTACAGAATCTTCATTGCTATTCATTCCTCTTCTCTTCTATCTTCCGAATTCATCATGTTCAATCCTATAACACCTTCCTGTTTTACGTACTCACTCACTCACTTGTATCCTAATCCTTGCTATCCTATCCTACCTACTCTACCTATCCCTACGCTACTTAAACTGTATATCTATCTACATGAGCCTCCTGACTCCATATCCGTATTCCTATTGACAATTCGCACTCGCATGTTTTTCATACGTTATCTTCTCCGTTGATTTTCTCTCTCCTACCTTCCAGTTCCCATCTTTCATATCTTCCTTCCATCCTCCATCTTCCATCTCCTCCCTTCATCCTCTCTTCTTTCACTTCCAACATTTCAACTCCAACATATCTATCTGCCTACTCACTCACTCACTCAACCTTCTCTCCTAGCAATTCAGAAATCCAGGAGAAAGCTACAACCAGTTTAAACCCATGAAGGGAGTAAGGAACGACTTCACACATAATCACTCAAAACCTGGACTCTCGTCCTCGCAACTTGTGAACCGTTATCTCCGTCGCCGATTTTGGTCATAATATCGATCATGCGGACTATTTGATTATCAGCATGCATACTCATCCAAGAACAAGTTTCTGTCATCACGAGGGGAAAAGAAAGGAAAGAAAAGAAAAGAAGCATACCAATATCCCCCTTAGCCCTAACAAACAATGGATCTTTCCCCAGTTTCTCCGCTCCATCTTCATCTTTAGCCACCTCCTGCAATGTATTTCCAATCATCATACATTCCAAAAATGCGCGGTGATTAAAAACCCACCAAACTTTACTTTCGCTCTCGAAGAGTTCATAGAGGAGGAAGAACGCGTTGATAGCTTCGTGAGCCGCAGTTAAAGTTCCTCGAACATCTGGTTGGACTTCGGGGCTTTCGCTTGAATGGAGTAACATCACGTTATGGAAGTAATTACTCGTCAAGAAGAGTGTTTGTCGTACCAGACGCTTGTTAGTTTCTGCTACTACAGAAATGGAATCGCGGTTCCAAGAGCGAAAGACATCTGGGAAAGAACGATAGACGGCTTTGAAATCGGAGATGAGTTTGTGTTTTTGGCGGGCGGTGGGACAGATGGGGAGGTCTAGCGAGCGGGGAGAGCAGATGCTTTCTTGGACGAGGTTAGCGAGGGTCCAACATCCGCGTATATAAGCTGTATCGTTTGGATCGCAGTTAGCGATTGAGCCGGAATCATCGATGAGGTCTTCGACGTTGACGTCTGTGTGTGTTGCGCTTGGCGGGAGAGAAAGTAGAACGGTAAGGAAGGTATCTTGGAGCAGGACTGCTTGCCAAAGTTTTCGGCGTTGTTGTTTATCAAAGATAGATGCATTTGGAGTGACAATGTTAGGATCGCGATGGAGACCCATAGCATAAGATTGTCGAATTAGTATACCAGCGAAAGCCCATCCATCAGAAGCGTGATTGTCGTTGATGAGGAAATATGTGATAAGAACCATGGCTTGAATTGAGCGCATCGAGGCTTTATTGAGATATGAACCGAGACGAAGCGATTGGTGAGCAGCTGATACATAAAACTCGGCAGTTTGTTGTCGTTCCTTTGGTGGAGAATTATTGACAAATTGTGTCCCCAAAGCTATCATAGAGAATATCATAGCAACTAAAGCAGCATCTGTTCTATCTCTTTCGGGTCCGGCTAGTGACCAGAAATGCTCATAATCGGCATAAAAAGTTTGTCTGTGAAGCATAGGATAAACGGGATCAACACATTCGAAATATCGTTCCATCAAGATATCTGCTTGGTCCTTGGCTGGTAACACCGAGATCACTTCCGGAAGTCCTCCTTGACAAGTCCAATAATTTGCAAAGGGGTGCTCTGAGCCAATGCCAAAAACATTCGAGGCTTTCGGGTGCGAGTACGGTACATTAGAAAGCAGACCAGTAGATGAAGAAACGGAGCCCCTAGATGCACTTCTCTCGCTTGGATCTGGTGCTTGTCTTGGTCGCTCGACAAGGTTTCCTGCTCCAGGACCCAACTTCTTTGGTGGTTTGGTCATACGTCGAGCATTTGCAGTCGTCCTATTTGTCTCCCTAAAGATACTGTTAGATATTATGCAGAAGTGATCAAGGTGATACTAACTCGAGTATGTTTGCTGTTGGATGATATACGCATTGTGATTGTCGCTTAATACCTAGAGGCTATGTTATTATCGTTTATCCAGATTGAAACATACTTATACTTACATGCAAGACAATTTGGCCGACCCCTATCGCACTAGATAACAATTAATACGCATTTCCATAAATTACTAGACGAATAGGAGAGTTTAGAGCTAACGCAATAAAGTTGGTGAATGATACATATAATACATAGCGCCAAAACCTAAACGATAAGGTGGAAATGATAATAAGTGTGGAGGTGGATCCCCAGGTGGGTTACAGCAGGACAACCGGGAGAATGTCATCCTTTTCCCATATTCTCCGATGTAATTGCATGACCCATCGAAAGGAAGGAACAAAGACTGGAGAGAAGAATCGTGATTGATTTGTTCAACTTTGACCAAGATAAATTACAAGACTTCGCGCAGTATGTAGCGCAGTGTCTAGCGCCGTGTATATTGCGAGTAGAACACATAGGAGCAACTCTGCTTAGAATTTGATGATCATGTCTGTCGTTGGAACTCAAGAGTCGGAAAAAAAGACAATGCAGAGTACAACTAACCTTTGTTTTACGTTCTACACATTCGACACATGATAAGGTAGGCTTATTACGCTTTTGTCTCTTCTTGGGAGGTTCTGCAGTCAGACCGTCTTCCCTTTGGATTGGACTTGTTACTGGCGAAGCCGTGAAAGTGGTATCGGTCACTGTCGGGGATGTTGTTGACGCGTATGTAATTGTGCCATTGTATACGAATGCGGGGGAGATTGGTCCATTCGGTCCATTCGGTCCATTGGGTCCCAGAGAGCCAATGGGGCCAATAGGTACACTTCTTTGATCCATCTTCAGGAACCGAACTGCACACTGTTTCCGAATTTCCCCTGTCTGTATTATTGTATTATTGTATTCCAAGGTTATTCCGTATCGGCAGCTTGGCTCAACGGATCTATCAATATACAAGGAGTGGATTGAAAATAAGAAAGGAAAAAGAGGGCAGGCGAGAATGCGATTGATGCGATTGATGCGATTGATGGTTCGGGCATATGAGGAATAATGGGAAAGCTGGACTGGACGACTGTGAGGAGGAACGGAGTCGAGTGATTTGCTTCCTGAATGAGCAAAAAGCGGGGATATTGGCATCGGGAGGTGAAAGAATTGGAGATTATCTAGTCCCTGGTACCTAGTGGGAGAAGTGGGAGGGTAGTCACGTGATGGTATCAATGGAAGGACGATATGCTAGGTACGTACACATAGACTTTGACATGACCATGGCCAAGTTATCATAAGACTGCGCAAGAGAAAGGCTTCTTGGTCTACATCATATATCAAGCGTAGAGATACCGCTATATACGAGAAGGAGAAGAATGTTAATGTTCACTGTCGTACCTACTACCTAGGTACTTGTAAGTTATCACTCCGTTAGATAACGATAAGATGGCTTCTTGTTTATCTCCGACCACCGACCACCGACCACCGACCTCCGATTGCAAGGATCCTGTTGATTGCATGAACCATTCCATTTCTCTTATTAATGTGATTATGTAGCATCAGGGGTCCTCAACACAGTGCTAAAGTACCACGTGAGTACCTTCCCCGTAAGTATTCTTTCGTGTCGCGTATCCATCAACGCGTTATGCGCGCTTTTCGCGCTTTTCGATAAGGAACTACGTACACAATCAGCTGTGGAATTGGTGAATTAAATTTATATGGTTATGGAACATTGCTTGAATAATTCAATGGAATATACTTCAACGCCAGATTTACCTCCAACTTCTGATCCAGCATTGCTCGAAGATTGGGAGGATTCATTCGTCCCTCTAAATCTACCGTCAAACACTCAATCGGACGAATTCGAAGCTTTACATTTACTTGAAGAGGAAACTCGACTGAGAAAGAATAGGGAAAGGGAAGTCATTCAACATAGGGCTTGGAAAACCGCAGAGGCTTTTCAAAGTGAGGCGGATCATATTCAGGGTTAGAGACTATTGATTTTCCTTGGAAGACTTTGGGAATTATAATGCTTATTCCTTTAAAGAATCACCCGTCCGCATAACTTCCTCGAAGCAGCAACATCCCTTCTTTATACCCTCCTCCCCGCCGAATTCCAAAATGCCTTTAGTATCATCGCCAATTGAATACCCTCAAAGTTCCTCACCAACTCCAATAAAAAGGCCACACCCAGTAAAAGCGTCGGATCTCAGGAAGCCATTTAATGTTGGAGGGTTTCTGTTAGATGATGGCTCAGATGTTGAGGAGGACTTTGAACAACCTGCGGCAAAGAGACGGATGACTGAGAAATCCTCTGATCCAATCATTATACCAGAAGAAGAATCACAAAATGACCTCGCACAGGTTTCTGGGGTACAACCTTCACGGACAGGGCCACGCCAAACTGTCGGCGGTTTCATGATTGACGAATCTGACGAGGAAAACGAGGAAGATTCAGTAGAGGTTTCGCGAGACACACAATTGCCTAAACCTGCCTTCGAACCTTCAGCAAATTCTACTGGGAGTGATATTAATACCTCCACGTTGCCAGCCTTCCTGAACAACATAACGAGAAAAGCTGGAGACATACAAACATGCTCAGGGAAGTCTTTCTCAATAAATTTGAAGAAGAAGGCTGCACCGATATCGTTCGAGAAATTGGTAGCAGCTAGATCCGTGACAAAGGCTGGAAAAGCAAAGAAGAGTTACTATGGGATAAATATATCTGAATTGGTCGAGGAAGCTTCAAAGGAGACTAAGGCGAAGGAATCAAGTAAAGCTAAGACCGGGAACGAAATCATACCCTCGATTGAGAATCTTGTAGGGAAAAAACCGCGCAAGACATTGATGTGGACTGAGAAATATCGGGCAAGAAATTTCATGGAACTTTGTGGAGACGATCGCACACACCGTCAGGTACTACGATGGCTCAAATCTTGGGATCCTATTGTTTTCCCTAAATCTGGAAAACCTAAAGTAGCACCAACGAAGAAGTTCGGGGAACCAGATGATGAAAAGCCTCATCGCAAGATCCTGTTACTTACGGGACCCCCCGGTCTTGGCAAAACTACTTTGGCACATGTTTGTGCTAGGCAAGCTGGTTATGAAGTTATGGAAATTAATGCTAGTGATGAACGAAGTCGAGATGTAGTAAAAGGTCGAATTCGAACAAGTGTTGGCACGGAAAATGTCAAGACTGGTTCGACTGTTACATCGAAATCTGGACATGTATCGAAGAATGCCCACCCACTCTGTGTGATCGTGGATGAAGTTGATGGAGTTGTAGGAGGTGCTGGGGGATCGGGTGAGGGTGGATTTATCAAGGCTCTCATTGATCTGGTACTTCTGGATCAAAAGAATTCTTCGACAGTGGGCACGAATACCGATTACTCGAAGAAAAAGAAAGGTGATGATTTTCGACTTTTAAGACCCTTGATTTTGGTTTGTAACGATGTGTATCATCCATCTTTGAGACCGCTACGCAATTCCAGTTTCGCCGAAATCATACATATCCGGAAGCCACCATTAGATGCTGTTGTTCAGCGAATGCAAACAGTTTTTGAGAAGGAAGGAGTATCCTGTGATAGTGACGCTATTCGCCGATTATGTGAAGCAACGTGGGGAATAAGTCCCATGGATAATAAGAAAGGGGCTGAAGGAACTGGGGAAGGGGATTTACGAAGCATTTTGGTAGTGGGAGAATGGGCAGCAGGGAAACTCAGAACCGAGTCTAAAGGCGAAAGACCTCGCTTGACTAGAAAGTGGGTTGAACAAAACATGACTGGTGATCTATCTCATGGTGGAGGTGGATCTCGGGCTGTTGGACGTGGAGGTATCAAAGAAGTTGTAAACCGCGTGTTTCTTGAAGGAGCTGGTTTCCCTCGACCAACAAGTTTCAAAAACATAGTACCCGACGACGCATTCAATACAGGGCCAAAGACGCAGCTGGGTGTTGCTGAACTTACTCGGAAAGCAGGTATGGAGCGTCTTGGCTCCATGATTGAGACGAGTGGTGATACTGATAGGATCATGACCGATATTTTTGGTGAATATCCTAATCAACCCTTCAATGATGACTCCATACTTTCCAAACCAGATGCTGCTTACGAGTGGTTACACTTTCATGATAGTTGTTCATCACGCGTCTTTTCAGGTCAGGAGTGGGAATTGGCAGGTTATCTTACTCAACCCGTTCTAGCATGGCATCATTTATTTGCATCACCCGCTCGTCACTATTTCCGTTCCGATAACCAACCAAACAAGAAGTGGAATAAAAATGACGAAGATGCTGAACCAGAAGCAGAGCCCTTACCATTCACCGGCCCACGTGCTGATTTCTCGGCCTTTGAAATGGAAAAGTTGAACAGAAGTACAATTCAAGAACTACAATCTCAACTTGATGCGAAACTTCTGAGAAGTTTTAGAAGTTGCGAGGATATAGCTATGGATTTATTACCATATGTTGTACGCATGATAAGTCCAGAAGTAAAACCTGTCATCGTAGGAGGAAGTGGCGAAACGAAAGGTATAGCGAGTGTACGCAAGGATTCTGAGAAAAGGATGGTTAAACGAGCTGTTGATGTTATGAGCGAAATCGGGGTCATATTTGAAAGGGGAAGACTGGAGGGTAGTGATGTAGGTGCGAAATGGGGGGCGAGTGAGTGGGTTTATAGGATGGAACCTCCTCTTGATACGTTGGTTACGTTCTTGACATCGCCGATCAAAAATGATGCGACAAATGTGCGATATGCGGTGAGACAGGTTCTAGATCAGGAATATCAGAAAAATATTATTGTGAGGGAGAATAAGGCGAGACAGGCGAGGTTTAAGATGGGGAATGTGGATGGAGGGGATGAGGAATATTCTTTTGAGAAGGGAAAGTTTGGGAAGGGGATGGGTGAGAAGAAGGTTCTGGGGGGTGGCGACGGGGAATGAGATTAAGAAGGATTTTTTTGGGCGGGTATTGGAAGACAGAGGGGTAGGGAAGGGAGAGAAGAGGGGGGATGGAGAGAAGAAAGAACCGGAAAAGAAGGTGTGGGTTACGTTTCATGAGGGATTTTCAAATGCGGTTAGGAAACCGATTACGATTGGGGAGTTGATGAGAGGGTTGTGAGGGTTTGGGGGGGTGAGGATGAGTACTGTTGAATACGTACTCTGGTACTAATATCAAGAACCGTGGAAGAAGTAATGATTCATGAATTAGACATATATACATATATACATACTATTGTACCATCGCATGAACTCTGAATATAGATGAGAGCTTACACATATATACAAGAAAGAGGATATTCACTTTCTTCTCCCTGTAATCCTAATATCCAGAAGCGCTTGCTCGTTGGATTAGACTTATTTCTACCCTGTCTTTGTGCTACTATACAAATCTTTGTATAAATTCTCGAGTTTTGAGATGGTAGGATAGGTATGAATAATACGAGGCAGATATCTTTTATGCATTGCAGAGAGAGAGAATTATTACGAGGTTTGATATGATAGAGCTGAGAAGGTTATTGTATGGATTTGCATATTTGTTATTCAATGATTTGATTCGGCGCAGGGAGATCGGATGTATGGAAGAATCGGTGATGACAAATGATCACAGTGATGATGAATAGACACAGTGACAAGAAGTCACAACAATATGGTTGAAGTTCAATACCAGGAGTACTCCTCAAGCTCGATGTTCAATAGGGAAAATTTACAGTATCTTACAGATGATAATCATCAAAGCCTAAGAAACACACCATCGTCGTCATTTTCCGCTTTCCTTGAGAATTTCTACGATTCGCAAAAAGCTGTTTCTCTTTCTCGTGTATTGTATACACAAAAAGCGAGATCTTAGATAGATGAATCCTCAAAGTATCTCCCTTGACATGATTCACAGACTCAACACTTGCTAGTTTGGCTTCTCTTAGAGGTTAGCCGAATCGCTAGATCCGATTTGTCTTTTGATGATTCACATGTATATCCATGGATGCGGATTGGGTTTCTCCTTGGCTTGCTCTATAGATACCTAGTCTTGAAGTAAGTTTATTCACTCATTGTTTAGTGTTTGCTGCGCTAGAGGTACAAGTAGTTCATGTGGTGGAAGATTCCCAGACTCTGGGATGTGTTTCCAAGCGCACGCTCCATACCACAAGGCGCGGGAGAGCATACAATTTGCTAAGTTTGACGATGGCTCTACAAATTATCTGATGTGGAATTCTAAATATCCGCTTTAGCCATGTTTTGATTGATAGAGATTGGAGCACTATCATCGATATAAATTCTTGTTGTCACTTTATATCATACCAAGATTCATGATCGTTCCATTCAAATACTATCATCTATCTGGAATAGATGAAACACAATCGCCGCACAAATCGTGTGTAAGAATCACATCTCATTACTCTTTCCCCTAGAGTATCCAACATACTATTTCAATTGGCCAAAAAGTTAAGCCATGAAGATGTCTCGTTATAGACAATCTCACACGTCTTAAGAATTTGAATGTGATTTTCGTGCCCGTATATACCTAGATAGGTAAGCTACCCAGTCCCCACTCCAGATTCTCGGATATTCACTTGTATTTCTTCGAATAGCTGAGGCATGTATAAAAAGCTCTGATAGATTGTCCAAGTTGCTCAGTGTAGAGTCGAAAGTGAAGAGGAACCCCCTCCAGACGACCTTCGAGGTAGTACCCCTGCTGACGAAGCCTTTGAAGAAAAACAGAACCTGGAGGTTCTGGCTCGGGTTTTGTGTTTGGGGGATATGAGTTCTTGGTGTTTTCGTATTCTCGTCTCTATTCGTTGTCATTTGGTTGCTACCAGTAGGTATCAACTATTTCGAAGTAGTGATGGGATGACATAGGTGATACTTATGTGATTATATGGGATGACGTATAAAGAAGTGAAGTTTGGAGTGTACATCTGCATTCGAGTTTGCCCCTCACATTCAAGCGAATCTCCCGTGTCCTTTTCCATGTTGTTATGGGACCGTATAACCAAACCAGAGTCTTCTGAATGCAAGCCATTTTAGATTAATGTTGATCAAACACTGGGGTCAGAAATCCTTCTTATAGACTTCAGTCAAATGTATTCAATGACTATTCATTATAATTGGTCTCTAACCCCCTGATCAGAATTACACTACAATGATTCACATACACATCTTCATATATTCACTCATTCTCCCTCCAAAAGTAAAATTCTGACTACCTATGTACGCCAGAATCGGTTGTCTTCTTTCTCATTAATCGTTCCTATAAAACAGACAATGCTTACTCAAACTTCCATTTCTGTTACTGGAAGAAACGTTCACGTATCATTAAACCACAACCTTTGGAGTTCTGGTCACAAGAGATGACTTACTCTCCTTTTCGCACAAGTGTATTGAGATATCATATTACAACAGCATACAACCGCAAAAGCCCTAGACGAAGATCCATGGAAGTTAGGCAATCTGGTCCTCGTCTCCTTTGATAGAACCTGTTTCAGAGTGGCGACCGTCAACCCCAAGTACCTAGGTATGTAAACTTCAAATGCTTACAATCCCCTAAGCGAGTATGTAAAATTCATTCATGGAAAAAGGGGATGCAATGAACTTTCACATATGATGAACTAGCTAAATACAAATCCATCTGGATCGCCGTTGTTTCCTCGATACCGGTGCTCTGGAGACTTAATATGCACAAGGTCTTGTGATCATATCCAGATGCACATATGTAAGCAGTGAATGATTCACTCCTCTTCACTTTTCATTTCCACTCTCCATTTCCATCTATAAATTACCACTTAATATATCTCGGATCTTTTTTTCTGTATAGACTCAAGATTTATTCAGATCTCCGAAGATCATAATGGTTGTGGTAATTGGGGGTTGGTGCGAGGGTTGAAAGAGTAGCAATTCAGTATTAAACGTTGCGTTCGTTAACAGCAATGATATAACTTCAAGGATTAGTTGAGGGAGATCAATAAATAGTGTTATTCCGTTGAGATTACTTTACAGTGTTGATCATTGACGGCAGAAGTTACTTTATCGTTGAACTGATTTACACTATCAATCATCAATTATCCAATGTATGCATGTGTCACTGTCATTCTCTCATAGGAAGGATTACGAATTTAAAAACATGGTTACTTAACCCCATTTTACACGTATAACTCATTTGGCAATGCGTAGACGTTCAACAGATAATTCAAATTCAAAACCTCACTGTCTTTTGTGTCTCGTGTTAATTGTTTGCAATTGAGTGTTTCATTTGAGCTGGACACGGCTGTATTTATGGACACTACAAATCTGAAATCTCTCTTCTCCTGTTTCTGGGTTGGTCTCCGAGTAGGAGGCGGGTACTCACTGTAGAGTGAGAATGATGGATTGGATGTAATATGAGATAAAGAAGAAAGATCTATAAAAAGGAGTGAGTTCTTTCCTTTGCAGTCAATACCGAGAAGTAGTTCACTCTTGGAGATCACTGCAAAAAGAAAAGAAGGGATTAGTGGTTGAGTTGATTCATTTACAGAATTCTTCTATCCGGTTTCCGCCTATATTTTCAAGAAGCGAAGAGAAGTACAGAGGCTCAAGAAATTGAACTTCATTGTTGTCAACTGCTGGTCTGGCGTATTTATTGCCGCTCGTTCATAAATGCAGACGAACAACCATTCGAAGAGAAAAGTATCATAGTCTTCCAAGAATTGATAGCGAGAGCTAACCGTTTACAACTTTTTCCAGGAGCTTGAAATTTGAACTACGGCCAATGAGCAAGAGAGAAACAAGACACGAACTTTTGTAGTATTCCCATCTTACTTGTCACACTTTTGGAATTCAAAGAGTAGGACTATACGACGAGTATTTAAGCACTTCCAAGGATTACTTAGCATCCTAGCAGGAAGATAGGTCCACGCTTTTTTTGACACGTTGATTCACCTCTTGATGATTCACAGTCTCTAAAGGTCTAGCCGACTTTCGACAAGTCCTGGTCCTTTCTCCCTATAGTAAGCATGCCTCACTCCCTCCAAGTCGTTTGGATGTTGAAGTCATACTACTGCCACACTTCCTATTTCGTCTTCATCTCTGGAACATTCTGTAAGTTGCTGAGGTACATTATTCTCACAGAAAGATCCCAATAACGAAGTTCTTCTTTGGTCATACGTATATTGAGCCTTTATCATCCCCTTAATACCTCCAGCACTTTATCAAGAAACGGTTCCCCAATCTCCTGATGTCTGATACCTCTGAAATTACACCAGCCAATGGGAGATCACGTAATGATTAGCTTCTCTAGCAAAAACGAAACAAATCAATTCAAGTCCCTTTCTAACATCTCTACATATAAATACTGAATCTGAATGCTCGAAGCTGCTCGACCACATTGTGTCCAGGCTCTTCATCTACAAGATAAACTGTCTAAACTAGCAACTTCACTTGAAACTAAATTTGCCCTATAGGATCTGTGCCGGGATCTTGCATAGGTGAACAAGGCCTCCCCAGGCCGAGCAGTATCAAAACTCGGAAAAGAGTTTTTCATGGCTTCTAGGATTGACTTATACTACCAGCGTGATGGACTAAAACCAACAGCGCGACCTCCGCGTAGGCATTGATGCCTACGGATAACAACTTTTAGATAAGATCCAGTCTACTGCAGAAAGGGCTCTTGATAATCCATGGACAGAGTTGGAGAAGCATTCATTGTTGCGGTGCATTCCAAGATTGTACCTTGAAGCTGGTGACATAAATATCTCGCTCTACTATTGTCAAGATCTTTTGCTGTCGTCTACCAATGAGAAGGCTCAGGCTGGATGAAAACACCTTATGATATTAAATGAAGTGTTATGTACACAAAGGAACTCAAGTAAAAAAATTATGTGTCACGAGAACCAAGTAGAATCTTCAAGATCAAAACGCGATGTTATTTTGAGGAGTGTGATGTAGTGTTTGCTCTTGAGAGAGTTGGACTATTTCAGGATAATCCATGTTTCTAATCCTTCAAGGTCATTCGTCATCATGAGCACATCGAGCGTTCCTTTTTCCACACTTCGGACAAGAGTCATGACCAATAACCCTCATCTTCCGGCTCTGTCCTAGATCCTCTGATCTCCGTAGCTTCCTGACATCTCTAACAACGTGTTAGATCATGACTAGCTATGGAACCCAATAAGCAACATTTACCTCACATAGTCCTTTCGTATCTTCAATCTCCTGTCTCAGAAAGATACCACCACAGTTTTCCGATGGCTGCTTGCATGGTATATCTATGGAGGGGCTTTGGTGAGTGCACTCAAATAATCGGATGACTTGATAACACATCGTAATCGCTTAGAACGTGTCTCGCAGCGGCCAAGAATAAATCCTCGTAGGTGATATCAGTTGTAATAGCTGATCAATGATCGTTCGCAAGGCAGGCTGAATTTTGTAAAGAAGAAGAGAAGTGGATACATGGGACCTCTCCGCAAATGTATTCACAATCCAGATTTTGTCGACTGTGGGACAAAGACGACAAGCTATTTGCTGAAGCAATTGTTCCTCTTTGGGAACTGAAGAGCAAACGATCCGACTTATGTCTTACTACCGAATAGCGCGCTCAACTTTGGTCGCATCAAACAATGTATCAATTTTTGATAGCCGTTCCCTTGTGTGTCAAAATGACTTCCTTTTCATTCCGATCACCACCAGCATACTGCATCTCAACTTCTAAGCCCCCCAGTCCTTCATCAGCTGCCTTTCGGTTCCACAACATCTGCATAACCTTTCCATCCGCTCCGCACAGTACATAACCCATCGGCCATTGACTCCTGCCTAGAGCTTCTCTTACACCTTTGGTTGCTGCTTGCTGCGAAACCAAAAATGCCATTACACTAGATGATCTCCATCCTTGCGGAGCACCTACGAAGGTCCCTTCTAGTTCACGAGCTTGAGCTGGTTTCATTTTAGACGCAAATGCTTTGCATTGTATGAGGACTTTTAATGGTTGTGGAGCTGTAGGTAATGACCAAGTTCCAAGAAGATCAATGCCGCAGTCTGATCTTCCACCAACTTGCCTGAGAGACATTCCCAATCGCTCCAATGCTTGCTTAACCGTATATTCATAATGAGTCCCTACATATGTAGTACTGCCTGTGTCCATGTTGTTGCGTGATGCATATTCTAGAAAACTGGCCAGATCATGATGTTCTGCATTCTGTAAGTTAGGGTACGCTATATCATCTACTTCGACACTAGTTTTGGATGTAGTTGCTGTTGCACTGTTTGCAAAACATCTGCGTGATGATTGCTTGCTCCATCGCAAGAAACGCAGATGAGAACGTGCTAAAAACATGGAGATTTGGCTGAGTTTGCTAGTATCATGTGACTAGCATAATCCTCCACAGCGTAGTTCGTCCTAAGTAATGCAGAACGGATGTAAAAGCGGGCTGTTATTGGGTACCTGCATACACTCTTTCGGAAAAGAAGACGGGCGGCAGGAATAAATATGTAGTATGAGAATGTTTTGTACATATTTTTTTTACCTTCTCTGATATCGATGCTCGGAAACCGGAAATTATGTAAGGCTACGGCCGATGACCTCTAATCGGCTAAACCCGTTATGGACACCTCCCCGCATGAGATTGTCTGCAAGGCTGACATCAATTCGTGTACGCTCTGGAGCTTCTGTTTGGAGATCCTACAACACTAATCTCCTTTCCTCTGGCAACAAGTCATGGCTGATCGATTGACACAACTTCAAGAAGCGATTGATGAGGTCTAGTTCATAATCAAAAAATATACACATCCAACCACTGACATTACTTAGCTCGCTCTTCAATTCGTCGCATCGCTGGTATGGGTTAACAAGCACCATGACTACCAAACTCTCAGCCCAACCGACATGGTCCGAAAAGATGCCAAGAAGGACGAATCCGGCGAAGCATTGCCAAATGAAGACGGCTGTGAGATTGCCAGCCCCTTTCATATGCCAATTTTGACTCATCCTTTTACTATAGTAGAGCCATTACCTGCGGACAAATTTAAAGAAGGCCAGCTAGAATTAGCACGGGATCTTATCATCAAGGAGCAACAAATCGAGGTACTTATATCAGCACTACCGGGGCTAGAAGACAGCGAGACCAAGCAGCACCAGACGATTTTAAGATTGGAGCAAGAACTGAAAGAAGAAGAAGAGAGGAGGAAAGAGGCTTTGAAGGAAAAAGAAGCCGTTCTGGCTAGATTGGAGGGAGTTATAAGAAGTGTGAAGAGACCGTGAATCGACCGTTATCGCGCCCTTTTCTCGAATAAATTTATACCTGTAAAATTCGGCGTTTGGGTGAGTGCAAGGCGTTTAGGAATATGGAAGTGGTCAGAGAATGAGGTTTTGAGGATAAAAAAAGTCTGTGGTCGAGCGATGTGTCGCAAACCAAGACAGTTGACTGTTCTCAGCTCCTTACGTTCGTATAAACACACAACGTTATGACATGGTAGGACTGTGGCCACTGCAACCCTAGCTGATGGAAATCAATGTGCTTTTTAGATGATAGAAATACTGAGTTATAAGATTTTTCAATGAGGATGATTGAGATAGTCCCCAAGAAGCTCAAGAAGGAACACGTATTATGTATTGATCTAGTCTATTCTACAGAAGAACAAACGTTGCACTCTCTCTGGTTGTGCACTTTATTAATGAGAACTACTTCCCTAGGAATGTTGAATACTTCTTGTCACATCATCAGTGCTTTATGTAGTGGTGAAGAACTGCGGGTAGACAGTTCTCAGTTCTTCCAAGGTGCTGATTTGGAAATTTGCTACTGGCTTCGCGGGTGATTTCACACCTTCCTCAACCAAGTGAGCTGCTGTCCAACCAAGTTTGTAAGCTGCCTCGCAGTTTATAAGCGAGTCATCTGAAATGTGTGAGTAGCAATAAGATGAAATCTGGCTCAGAAAGAACCTACCGACAAAATAACAATCTTTGAACTCCTTTACTCCAGCTTCGCTCATGGCCTTTTCAAATGATTCTTTGTAAGGTTTGCAAATCATCTTTTCTTGAGCGTAATCACAGTATGTCATACCCTCAAACAAATCTTCTACTCCGAGTAGACGGACAACACGTTTTCCATGGGTAACATAAGCATTGGTGAATAGCCAGAGCTTGACTTTGGACCTATCAATGTCCTCGAGTAGCTTGCGGAGCTTTGGGTCCACTGAAAGAATGCTTTCCAATGGGACGGCATCATCTACTTGACGATTGTATTCCAGAGCATCAATCTTGTGGTGGCGTACTAAACCTTCGATGGCGAGACCATAGGTTTGGTAGTATTCTTGATGGAGCTTATAGGCATCTTCTCGACTGAGCTCAAGATGTTTCATGAAATAGGCATCGATCAAATCGGTCATGTGGTCATGAACCTTTTTACCTTCGGAGTGTATTGCGTCAGTCAATGCATTGGAAGATTATGTGTGGATGTGGCAAGAAAGAGGCTCGTACTCTTAGAATATAGCTACAAAAAGATTAGTAATCATGAAACCGTATCAACTAGAGGTATTAGCTTACACAATTATCAATATCAAAGAAGAAGACCGGTCGTGAATCCCCCATTCTGTTGGTAGTGAAATAAGGGTTGATAGGGGTAGGTATAGAGGAAGTAGTATGATGATCTAATTGTTCTAGTGATGGTGATTGTGGGATCTGAAAGGAAAGTGCGAGTTCTAGCACATTTGAAGATGCTATACATTGATTAACAAAAACTAAGAGAATGTGGAGAGTGTTCGGGTTATAGTATGTATCTAAAGAGTCATTCGGGGGAACATCGATGCCGGCCGATCGGATATTCAATTTAGTACGGATGCTGTAATTATCAATTCCATGGTAAAGTCCTCGCTTAGTCATACAAGTCTGCACCTGCCCATTAATTTTCTTGCCGACATAATTTCTCGACCTTCTTATTAACATTCAACCTTGTTCCTTTAAAAATCGACACGAATAATCATTCAAACAACACAACTTTGGCATATATAGTCAATCATCAATTCATTTATTAGACTCAATACTTGCATAAGCAATAAGTCAATTTCTCGTACTGTTGATTAATCTTATTGCTCACTATTTTCAAATATGGCCCAAGGGGCTGTTGCTTTTGTGCCGACCAATGGCACAAATGGTGTAACACTGACAACAGAGAATATTCGTGAAATTCGGGAGTACGAAAAGATTATTTCATTTCGAGATGCTGTTCTTGCAGGAACTCATCCTCGCGTCAAAGTCCCTTCTCATATTGTAGGAGTGGGAAAGCAGAGCAGTCTAGCTCGTAATACATCATCACCTAACACATCAGCAATACGCGCAAATGCGCAAGCAGCCATCGACTCGGCATCGTCCTCGAATAGTCACTCACCAGTCAATTATCGTGCTGCCGCGGCAAACAGCCGTATTGCGAAACAGTCAGTATCTACGATTTCTAATAAATCTGTGAAAACTTCAGAGATTAATCCAATTCTGTTGGAAAAATCTGATGATCTTATAAAGGCGGAGATACAATTGCAAAGGCAGAGATTGGAAAGAGCTCTCAGGGAACAAATGGACCAACATCGTTTGGCCCAAAAAGCCTTGCTTCAGACATCTGAATCCCTCCCCAATTTTGATCTTACCGAAGTTTTGCAAAAAGCTCTTGCTATAGTTCATCCCGCCACAGCTCCAGAAGTTGAACCTTCTGTGGGTGCTGGAAGTGATTCGTTTGATGAAAATTCTTTCTATTCTAGTCAGCATGATACCCCTGAGCCTTCCAATTCATCGCATAGCCACAAGCCAACCCTCAGCGGGCAAGTACGCGGTGAGGTTTCGATTGAAGAATCGGCAGCTCAAACTGATCCTACAACCAATGTTGAAGATAATGATGTGGTTATGACTGGTAGTTTACTATCCCAAGATAATCATCTAGAATCTCAGACACATTCACAATCACAGTATCGCCCACTAGGAATCCAGAACAATCATCCCGCTGAACAACAGTCTCCAAATGATTTTCGAGGAAAGGTTGTCCAAGAAGTACCATATCCCAAGGCTGTACCACGTAGAGTATCGGGCGTTGTTGATCTTTCTCAAGACAGTACGAGTACAGGTTCTGAAAGCACAGGTTCTCAGCAGATGGGTGATAGAGTGGCCCCAGCAAAGGCATCTGAAATGGATTTGCAGCAACCACTTAACACCCGAGCCCATAATCTATCTCCCCTAGCACCACAACCTGCTCGTGTCTCACCATTGGCTACTGCAAGAGACCCCCCTATCCTACGAGATGCCCTTCCCGTTAATGAGGCACAACAACCTCAGGTTGCTGCACTCCGAAATGCGGCTTCAGGTCTATCCAGTGCAGAAAGTTCCCCGAATGGACCAAAGATTTCAGAGAAGAAGAAAGGAAAGAAGAAGAAGCGTAAGGCTAATGATAGTGGCCAAAACGATACACCGGATTCTCCATACATCAAGGCAGAACCCCGTTCACCATCTCCATTTGCTGCTGTACCTCTACCACGACCACCAAAGAGACAGCGACAGTCAGATCAATACGCGTCAGAACTTAACTATGATGAGCCTAGATATGAGCCAGTTGAGGTGATACCGGAAGCCGCCCCTAAAAGATATGAAGAAGTTCGAGCTCCCGTGCGTTATGAGGGAGGCTACCCAGATCGATATGCAGAGATTCGACGACCAGAACCAATATATCAACGCGTGGAGCGCGATGAAGTCGAGTATCAAAGAGTTGATAGCGGAGGACAGTATACAAGAAGACCAGCGTCTCCAGTTTATGCTTTACCATACTCTCGGCCAATTAGAGAAAGCTCTCACGCCATCGTGGACCGACAACTTATCGAGGAACCTAGATATTACGCCGAAAGAGAACGACCTGTATTGTCCAGAATGAATGTCCGCCCAGATGCTGATCGCGAAAGGTCTCGATCGCCGATTGTGAGAGAAAGAAGATCACCAATTCCAATGGGACCTCCGCGTCAACCTGTTAGGATCATTGTTGATGCATATGGCCGTGAGTACATCGATCCCACTCCCGCACCTTCAATGCGTCATTCGGTTGCTCCAATTGCCAGAAGGCATGACGACGGAGAGCTGTATTATGAGCGTGCCCCTGTTAGAACAATGTCTACTCGCCCACCAGTAGAAACATTCGAAGAGGATGGAGTGTTATACAGAAGAGCCTCTACCATTGTTACTGCCCCACGACGTGTCATTACACAACCAGAGTACGCCCAACCCGAATATCGCTCATATCGTGAACGGGAATATTCAGTTCGCCCAACTCCAATGGGACCACCAGGCGAAGAATATGTTAGAGTTAGAGCTCAACCTGAGCGTCGTCAAGCCAGTCATTATGATGAAGCTCCTCGTGAGTATTTGTCTCGACCACAAAGCGTGCGACCAGAAACCATTAGATATGAAGTCCCTAGAGAATATGTGGGAAGACTTTCAAGTGTCCGACCAGAGGCTCCTAGGGAGTATGCTTCAAGCGTTCACCCTGAAGTTCGTCGCGAGGTTATGGCACCTCCTCGTCGGGAATTTAGTGTTCGTCCCACGGAAATAATTCCTCGCAGTCATCAGCCTACAGTGGCAGAAGGCGAGAGGTATTATGAGGTGGAAAATCAAAGATCGGCTATTCTAGAGAGGCCTCGGGAACGCGAAGGCTCGGTGTTCATTTATGCAGATGATGTACCTAGGAAAGTGTACCGCTGAAATTTGTAACAATCCATGGAAGCCAAGACTAAATGTAGCGGTATCCAACCGGCAGTCTGTTCCGATTCGATTGTGGCTGGTATTATACTGCAACCTAGGTGTGTGGGTGGAGAAGCATGAAGGGGTAATGTGGCGTAATGGGCGTGGAGGAATTTTGTGTGGTTTTTTAAACAGCAGCCTTGGATTGGATATCTGGCTTTGTAAATCATCAGCGCGTTCAGAAGCAGGTAATTAAAAATATGTTATTGTACAACTATCAAAATGCCCAAAATTGTAACACTAGACGCCATCAATCTGTGGATAGCGTGAAGATTTTCATGATTGAATGAATGCAACACCGGGGAGCTATTTTAATAATCAAACCAGACCAGAGCAAACATCACTCAACGAAGAACCTTGCAAACGACCGTCGACTAACACAGCATACTTTAAGTCTTGAACCAAGCACGAGCAAGCATAAACCACTAACAAGGCAAAGTCCGGGGTCTAGACCGAACATTGAGTTTGGACACTGAGTAGCAGGCAAGTTGTTCTGTAGGTATTTCCGTTTTTGGGCGTTTTTGGGCGTTTTTGTTCATGGGGCACACACACGCTGGAACCGTTGGACAGAAATAAGAATACTAAGGAGTGTTTCAAATGGGAGTTTTGATGGAATATTTTGCTGAGGGTTTTATGGAGTACGGTGGGGATTTTATGTAGATTGTGGATTGTGGATAGATGGATAAGAATGACTGATTCAATTTACTTTTGGGGGAAAAGGAAGGAGAAGAAGGAGAAGAAGGAGAAGAAGAAGAAGAAGAAGAAGAAGAAGAAGATGATGATGATGAAAGAGGAGGAGGAGGAGGAAGAGGAGGAAGAGGAGGAGGAAGGGATTAGTAAGCGGTGTGTACTAGATTAGGTGACTGAAGTCATTGTTGTGAGAATCATGAGATATTTGAGGCGAAGCAAAAGCTGGGTCCAGATTTATTTATTAGTCGGTAGTTGGGTGCTAATAAGTACCTAGTGGACCAACAGAACAAAATGGATGATCATTACTGTGATAGGGATGTAGGATAGATGATCTTGATAATTGTGTTCGTGTGTGTGTGTGTTTGTTCCATTTGTTTTTGTTTTTTCCTTCTCGTTGGAGGTTTGGGGATGGCGGATTGGAGGGGTTTTTACTCGAAACTTGGAAAGATGGAAAGATGGAATGGAAACGGATTTGGGTTTTGTGGGGAACGGGGAAGGGGGTAGAGAGGGTTTTGTGGTTGTGATGGATGGGGAGGGAGGAAAGGAAGGATGTTGAAATTATGTTGATTATATCCTCTTTTGTTAATATGCTTCACTATTTGTGTTATGATATAATATGGTACTTGAATGATTGTAAAGAGTATCCTCCAGTTTGGTGTCATAAGTTCCATGTCATGAAGTGCGTAGATAGGTAATGATGGAGTGATGGTTGTTAGAGCGGCAATGGCGTGGGAAATTCGTGGAAGGTCTGTCACTTTCATTGACTGATTGATTGTACCCAGTTGCAGATGTCAAGTTGTTTTGATTGTCGTTGTAACAGTGTAACTATATGAAGTGACGATAGTATTGATTAAATCTATCGATGCACCTCGTGATACAATAAGAAGCAATGAAGAATGATACTAAAAAGGCTCGTTTATTATTGCCTACATACTCTGTATATACATACAGCATCACTGGTTTGTTTCTGAGGAAGACTCTAAAAGCAAGGAATCTTTCTGTATGTACCTAGTAATCACCTACATGTAAGATTACCAAACAACTACAAATAATACCGTACAATAACTGGGTTTCCTTATACCTACCTCACCACCTTAACCTACCTACAGAGTACTCCTACCTAGGTATCTACTAGGTAGATGCAACAACATTCCCATCCATCCATCCATCCATCCATTCCATCCATCCATTCTATAGAGCAAGTTCTCGCGAGTGGTCTACGGCTGTCGATCCTACCACTACTGTTCGTCATTGACTCCAACTCGTCCAGTCTAATCAACACCCAGGTAATATAGTATAGTATTGGAATTCTCTCTCTTGCCTTGTTGCTCATTCAGCTATCCTGGGTCTTGGCTTCCTGTTTCTTCAAAAATTCCATTCTTCTCCAATCCAATCAGATCAAGAAACTTCAAGCTTTCTCACTATTCACGCTCAGGCATTCATTTATCAATTTGCGATACAATTGAGGTGGAATTTGGCTTCACTGCTGGGATCTCGCACAACAGTTTTCAAACTTTCCCTTATCCATGGACCGAAGTCGAATCAAATCAAAGTATAAGACTTGAGTGGATTGCCCGCATCTTTCTTTGTATCCTTTGTGCATGCATCGTTGTGTCAAACGTACTTGCCGGTACATTAACAGAAAAGGTCAACCCTCGAACACACGAACGAGAGCTCAAGCTCACTCGTTGCCCTTGCTTACCTCGCTTCATACGATATCATCTGCATTGCGA
The DNA here is from genome assembly GCF_014898465.1 of Botrytis porri. Classification (NCBI taxonomy): domain Eukaryota; kingdom Fungi; phylum Ascomycota; class Leotiomycetes; order Helotiales; family Sclerotiniaceae; genus Botrytis; species Botrytis porri. Next base: position 1,156,847 of record NW_024066084.1, on the reverse strand, counting down.
CTTCACCAATTGAAGGGCGAATTGGATGACAACGATAGCTTTCTAACTATCATCGCTGTTGGCTGGATTGCACGATATTGGAATAGTACGAAAGTGTAAAGAGGGACTTGTAAATAGCTTTAACCTTATATTTTCTCTGTAGACTGACTATAGGACACCATCACCTCTTGGAAGCACCTCCATTATCGTCGAACCATAGCTCTTGGAACATTCTCTCCACACACACCATAAACTTGACCACCAACCAGAGGCTAACATTCAATCCTCGAGCCTTTTCTCACTCCTCCTCTTCCTCCTCTTGTTCTTCTCCTCCTCCTCCTCCATCTCCTTCTTCACCAATATTGATACCCCTCATACTACATATCAAATAAGTCTAACATTGTCTTTTGTGCCTCCTCTACATCTCTCCTACGTTGTACTTACCTGGCTGTATTGTAAGATACAATTCATCGAGATAAGATACGATTATTGTGCGTATCTGTTCCTTTGGTGGTGTGTAACTATTTCATTTCCTTATACCCTCTTTACTAGTACCCTGCCTTATATATGTACCCAACGATTCCAGAATTGATGAGACGGCGACATAATTGTCAATAATCGGTACTTTATACATCATGCTCCATTTAATTCACTCAACTATACCTTAATTCACTCCAATTCAGTTCCCCTCACTTCACTATAGTCACCTCGTTTTCTTTCCACTTCCCCCTTTCCTTTAGCTCTTCTCCCATCTCTTCTCCCATCTCTTCATTTCACTACTATACCAAACTTTCAATCTTTACTACCAGGTACATCCAATCTACTCCGTACATCCTACTCGATCTCTCAAACCCATTTGCTTTGCTTTGCTTTGCTTTACTCTACTTTACTTTTGCTTTGTCTCTGGCTGCTTTAACATTCCTCTTCTTCGATTGCCCACTTCGATTTCAATCATCACACAACACAGACCACTCATCAGCCCCAAACTCTTCGCTTCTCATTACCGAACCGGCCTGGCTCAATTCATCCAACTTACTTGCTGATCAAAAGCAGCAGGAGCCCAGTCTTTCAACTTATTACATTATCTCTGGTACCCCAAATATCTTATTTGGTCTACTTCCCTTTGACCATCTTCGACCCTCCACAACTCTACCCAAATTTGTGTGGTCGAGTTTGTCAACAACGAAACACACAATAAGAATGAATAAATTATCAAACCTCGGTCGCGATATGAGGCACTGGTCAGGTCCAGGATTTGGCATGTCGCGACAAAATCAAATGAATGGCATGTCCTCAATGCCGCCTCACACAAAACCGACTCCTTCACCAGCGCTGGCACCAACCCCTGCGGACTCTACTATCCACTATTCATTCAATATCCCCTTCGCTTCCGATCTCGCCGGTCCAAATACTGAGGATATTCTTTACGCCACGGCCAATGCTGTTCTGAGATGGACACATCCCAAAGACGCGCCTGATGACATTCCTGTATGGAAGTTGCCGGTACACACCTCAAATATCGAAATTCTCTCGAAACTTTGCGCAGCTATTACCAATGGACCTTTGCCTATCTTGGCTGACGTCGCCGTCACCACGCCTAAACGTCCCACTGCCTCCCCAGCACAGGTTACAACCGTTACTCTCTCGGGAAGCCCGGAATTGGTACACAAGAGCAGAGAAACGATCTTAAATGATACCCCTATCGCCTTGGTATGATTCATACTGTTGTCCCCTGCGATTCCAACGTACTAACGTTAATGTAGCGTTGTGCAGTCATAGATGTTGACGGAGACTTGATTATTGATCCCACGATCTCAGGCTTGAGACAATCTGTCGTTGAACATTTGGACAAAGTTGCCGCGTTCTGCGGTGTTGATATATTCTTATTGGGTCCAAAATTTCCTTCGTTAGCCGATGGACTCAGTAGCAATGGTGAGGCAGGAAGGGATCAACGCTGGAGAATTGCAGTCTATGGAGATATGGAGAGTGCTGAACACGGAAAGACTAGAATATTGGTCTACATTGACAGACTAGTACGTTTATTTGTATGAATCAAGGTGATACTGTATACTGACATTTTTGGTTTAGCTTGGTCGTGTAGCTGATGTAGCATCTCTCGAGCTTTCCCTTCACACTGTCATATGTGGACGATCCCGAAAGAACATCAAGATGATCGAATCCTCTACTAACACGGCTATCTATTTCCCACCTCCTTTCTCACAGGTTTACAAGTATTGTCCAGAGGGCGCACAGCGACGAAACCCCGAGGAGATTTTCATTACTGGCGACAGAGCAGAAAACATTGCCGCAGCCAAAAGCAGAATCCACGAGCTTGTTAGAATGACGAGGCTATTCATGAAAGACGCCCATGTGACTGCCGCTAAGATCGACAGCATTCTCTTGACTAGGATGGACAAGGTTCGTAAAATTATGGAGACAAACGGAACATTTATCCAGTTCCCAGCTCTTGCTTCTCAACGTAGCATGATCAGAATCCAAGGAATTGAAGGTCTCCACGTGGAACGAACAGTCCGGGAGCTCATGCTGATGGTAAGTAACACAACTTCATTGTCCCTCGCTATGGCTGACAAAACTTGCAGGGAGTACAATTCTACAGCGCGTCGTGGTGGATCCAACAGCCACCAAATCAGCCACCTTTACAACCAGCTCCACCTCAGTTAAGAGCAATGTTGGTAGATATCTGTTCATATTCTTCAGCAGATGTGACATACGATAAGCTACAATGGACAATAACTGGTTCCGACGAAGCTGTCAAAGATGCGTTGACTATCATTAGCAACATCCCGTTGAACAAGCGAGGATTCGCCTATCAAATTCGAGTGAAGCTGGAGCTAGCAAATGAGCACAAGGAGTTTGTTAGTGGCAAGAAGAATGGAAAGATCAACAAGATCATGGGCCAAAGTAAGGTTTGCGAAGCTTTGTTACATTTGACTTACTAATTACTTCGTTTAGGCAATGTTCAAATCATATTTGACGGATTTAATGAGTATAACTTCAACATTGATGTTTGCGGAAACAACTACGATCAGATGGTTACTGGTCTTAACCTCGTCGAGCAAGAGATGCCAGCCCAAATATCTTTCCATGTTCCTGATCAATACCATAAGCGCATTATCGGCATTGGTGGTCAACACATCCAAAGAATCATGAAGAAGCATTCGGTCTTTGTTAAGTTCTCCAATGTCATGGATCGTGGTGGACCCAATCGTGAGGATGATGATATCAAGGCCGATAATGTCATCTGCCGAACTCCAGCTCGTAATGCTCAAAACCTAGAGCTTGTGAAGGCCGAAATTCTCGATATGGTCGATCGAGTTGATTCAGAATTCACTTCTCAGACTGTCAATGTTGACCGATTGTATCACCGAGAACTTCTGACTCGTCTTGACCAAATCGAAGACTTGGAAAAGAAATGGAACTGTAAAGTTCTTTTCCCAAGTACCGAGCAAGCTAGTGATGATGTCACAATCTCCGGACCGGAATGGCAAGTTCCTCATTGTGTTGATGAGTTCCTTGGCATGGTTCCAGATAGTCATGAGCTTGTTTTGGCTCGCACTCCGGAACTCTTAACATTTTTGAGCTCCAACGAGTTCAAGACAGAGATGGTACCAAAGCTCAAGTCCCAATATGTGGTCGAGGTCCAAGTCAATGAAGATTCCTCTGAGCTTACCGAGGATAGTAAACCAACAGTCATCCTCCTCTGGACTTTCACCAGAAACAATGCAGGCGGAGTTCGAGATGCAATCGAATTCTTGTTCTCTAATATTGCCGCAGCCGGCATTGAAGTTACCACTGTTAAGGGAACAATTCCTCGTCCCAAGTCCGACTCCTTCGAGGAATCCCTACCATTTTTCAATTCTAAACTCTTACAGCATGCTCCTGCACCAATGGCAACTGATTCTCCAACCAAGTCTTCGTTTGGCGATGATGTTGCAAGGGAGAGGAGCAACATTTTTGATAAGCTTCGCAAACCTGGTAGCATGTCATCAATTTCTTCATTCTTGAATGGCCGCAAGAATAGCTCCCAATCTCCTGCCGGTTCTTTCTTCAGGAACGGGTCTCGTAATGCATCAAGAACATCTTTGATCTCCATCGAGTCTACACGAAGCTTTAATGCAGACCGTAACCCATGGAACGATAGTGGTGTCAACTTGCCGGACGATGACACCACACCATGGCCAACCCGCCAATTTGGAACTGGCAGTGGCAGTAGCCACGATAACAAGCACCCACACGGGCATCCGGGCGATGCAACACCAAGACATAGCATGAGAGCTTCGACCGATAGCGGTCGCCCCTCAACTTCTAATTCTACAAACTCAGGATACCCCGGTCCAATTGGACCACCGCGTTCTTAAGATATCCACAAAACTATTCCCTTATTTCCTAGATTGTCTTTAAGTATGTCAATTTCGACGTACACAATGGCTGGATATATACCCTGGCGCGCAATACCCCAAATACCACTTTTTTTTTTTTTGCTGCTTTGATTGCTTTTCATCTCTCCCTATTCCAATTTGATCTTTCTCTCTTTGTTTTCTGGGCTGTTTTGTTATTTGTGTTGTTTGCGTTTACCGTGCTCCAACTTTTTTTGGGGTGAAGAGAAAAAGCATGCGGGCGCTCTCAGAGACGAACAGAAGACAAGACATTTAGAAGATCTTTCTTGCGTGCTTGACTATTCATGGGAATATTAAGAGGAAATACCTATTTGCTTTTAGGGGCGTGGGACTGATTTTTTACTTTTCGTTTTGGTTGCTACAATATCCTCGACTTTGGTTGTTTTTCGCGTGCGATTTGTTTGGTAGGGGTTAACAAACAGGTAAATGGGTACATCGGATGGTTGAACTGGAAGATGGTCTGTGATGAGGGGATGAAAGATGAGGGATGAGGGATGAGGGATGATTTTCACACTCTTTTTGTTTTAACTTTGGATGGAGGTATGGGAAAGGACGAAGAAAGGGGTATGAGGGTGGTGGCTCCAGTGACATCGGCAAGCGGTTTGGTGGGTCAAAGATTCTGCTACAAACAGACAGCGTAAGATTCCAATTTGGGGAATCTGGTATGGATTGGTGGTTTGGGCATCAGAATCATTCATTATATGTATCTTGTGGGTGTATGTATGATACCCTAGAGTCGAGTTGGTGTACGTTGAGAATTTGAAAAGTTTGCGAGAATTGGAGTTGTTTTGGATAATTACAATGTGATGTGATGATGTGATGTGATGTGAAGTGAGATGATCTCTAGGATGTGAGCTGCTACGAGACGGAAGCACCACAATCCAATCTACGATATGCTGAAGGTGTCAGTGTGTACTTGACAATTATGTATATCAAGACGTTTGGATGTCTAGATGTATGGATAGCTCTATTCGAATGATCTAGACTTACTTGGTGGTGGAGTGGAGTTCGAAGTGGATTATGGATGAGAGGTGGGGAGTGGAGAATGGAGAATGCAAGATGGGGGTTGGAAAGTAGAAGTGGGGAGGTTGTGATTTTGTCTGGTGGTGAGCTGAGAGGAAGATAGGGAAAGGAGGAGAGAGGAGGAGAGAGGAGGAAGAAGAAGAAGGGAAGGGTGGAGGGGACAGTGAAGAAGATAGAATAGGATAGGGGAAGGGATAGATCACAATATATCTATCTATATGATCATATGATATACTCGAGTACTAGGTAGGAACTCTCCGGCATGAAACACATTTACTGCCTGTTCGGCACCTAACTTGAATTGTCTGAATGGTGGGAAAGATCTTATGGATGTATGTATATATATATGTGTGTATGAATTAGACAGGTAGGGGAATAGGGGAATTAGATAGGTAGGTAACTAGATGGGTTGGTAGAATTCTTTGGAGGATATAATGGGGGCTGTAGGTGGATATCTTGTACCTTCTAGAGGTTACCTACCTATTCATGAATGAGAAAGTGGATTGGAAAGAATAGTGAATGTTGATGTGATGCTTTTCGTGTGTATAGAGAAGGTGCTGGTTTTGAAATTTCTAGGGGGAGAGGGGAGAAGAGAGAGAGAGTGTGTGTGTGTGTGTTTTTGTGCCTCGACGGGTGATTTTGCATTATTAGTGAGATTTGCGGATTGATGAATAGGGAGGTAGGGAGGAACGTTGTCTAGATTGTTTGTTCGCTGGTTTTTGCTGTGATTGGGGGTTAGGGAGATGGATGGGATGGAGACTTGGGAGATTGGGAGGATTGGAATGGGTAGGAAGAGGTGACAAGTTATATGAGGATGAGAGGGGTTTCTATCTATCTACCTCGGTGAGTGAGGAGTGGGATGATTGTACCTATAGTATCTGCTGCCAACTTTCTATATGATAATTAAGTAATCAGTAGTACAGTAGACATCAGTAATACAAGAGTGCAATGACTAAGCATGACATCTGCGCCGCGTTGAGTTAGAACCCATTTTAACGCTAACCAAATGAGTATTGCCTAGCGTGATTAATCCCTGAGCTTCCCTCCATCCTCCATCCCTCATAATAATAAATAATTCCACCTCCACCTCCACCTCCAATCCCACCTCCACCCACAAATCCCACACAATCATCAATTCCATTCAATTTTAAAGATTTCTACCATCTTGCTCAATTTCTTCAATTGCAATTGCCTTTGATATTCAAGCTTTTTCAAGATCAATCAATCAGTTATATTCAAAAGGATTTCTTTTGATTCCTCCTTTGCTTTTGAAATCTTCTTGAAAGTTCTCGAGCTTTTTTTATTCTTCGATCTTGCAACGCGTCTTTTGGAGCATTTCCAACTGCGCATTTCGATACAAAGATTCCACATTACAATACACTTTACCCTTACCACCAAACAACTAATCCATACAAGATACTCGGTCTAACAATGGCTGGGCGTAAGACTAAAGCTGCAGCTGCAGCAACATCTCCTGCCAATGTCGGCGTAAAACGAACCACTACCGCTCGCACATCTGCTACTACAGCACCAAAACCATCAAAAGTAACTAAGAAGCCAGCTAAGAAGGCTACCACTACCAAAGCTGCCGCTGCAAAGGTTGCAAAGGCTGCAAAGGCTTCTGCTGCTAAACCCGCTCCCAAAAAACCCGTCAAGAAGCCAGCTCCTAAAAAATCAAAGGTCGCGTCTAAGCCGGCTCCAGAGGAGGATGCTGAGATGGAGGAGGAGGAAGATGTTGAGATTGCTACAAGTGACAAAGATGAAACACCAGGTAAGGTTTTCTCTTGACTCAATCAACATAATATCAGGAACGCGTCTGACATTTATTCACAGCACCAAAACCTGCCGTTAGCAGAAAGAGAAGTCGTACTCAAGAATCAGAGGCCTTGCCTGTTGCAAAGAAGCTCAAGGTCGGCCCTAGTATCAACACTCCGCCTACCCAGCGACTTGATGTTTACGTTTTCGGAGCTGGAGAAAATAATGAGTTGGGTTTGGGTGCAGCTAAGATGGATGGCAAACCACCCATGAATGTCAAGCGACCACGTTACAATCCCCTTCTCAAAGGCGTTACCCAAGTTGCTGTCGGCGGTATGCACTGCATCGCGTTGACTGATGATCAAAGAATCTTGACATGGGGAGTGTCCGATGGAGGATCGTTAGGTCGTGATACTAGCTCATATGAAGCACCGGCCAAAGACATGGATGCAGATTCTGAGGATGAGAATGAGGATGATGTCGTTCTAAATCCTGTTGAGAGTACCCCAACGGCTATCTCCACTGATTTCCTCGATGGACGAAAGGTCGTTCAAGTAATCGCCAGTGACTCTGCTAGCTTCGTGCTCACTGAAGATGGTTATGTATACGGTTGGGGTTCGTTTATTGTAAGTTATCTTTCCACGCTCTTAATTATTCAAGTCGACTAACAATAACAGGGAAATGATGGTATCATCGGTTTCACTGCTGAAGGCGCGTCAATGGCGGCCAAAGAACGCGATGGTGATCTCAAGAAGAAGCTCCAGATCCAGATAGAGCCCATACTCATTCCTGGATTAAAGAACATCAAGTCATTGGCTCGTGGTGGTAACCACGTCATGGCTCTCGATAACAAGGGAACTGTTTTCACCTGGGGAGCTTGTGAGCAAAACCAGCTCGGTAGAAGAGTCAACAATCGTTTCAAATTCGCTGCCCTTACTCCAACACCAGTTTTGAAGAAGTGCAAGTCGATTGCTGGAGGTACCTATCATTCCTTTGCCATTAACGCCAAAGGCCAAGTTCTCGCATGGGGTTTGAACAATTTCGGCCAGACCGGTATTGGCTCAAATGCTGGTGAAGATGGTGCCACCATCAATAACCCAACTGTTGTTAAGAGTTTTGAGGGGTTTGATATCAAACAAATTAAAGGATGTCTTCATCACTCAATTGCCTGTACTGAGAAGCAGGAGGTCTTGGTTGTTGGACGATGCGATGAAGGTCAAACTGGCCTTGATTTTGCTAGCGTGGACCAGGACACTCTCATTGTTAGCCCTACCACATCTAAGCCAGCTGTTCTCAAGGTGCCAACCGTTGTTCCCAGTGTCAAAGCCACTTTTGTAGCTGGTGCAATCGATAACAACATTGTCTTGACAGAAGACGGCAAAGTATGGGCATGGGGATATGGCGAGAATTACAGGACTGGTCTAGGTAGTGACGATACCACTAGGACACCTACCCTCGTCGAAAACTCTGCCATCAAGGGCAAGAAGATTACCTTTGCTGGCTGCGGAGGCCAATTTGGTGTCCTCGCTGGACCTGAGGTCACAACGAGCAGCGACAACTAGGCCAAGAGGGGCGTGGGGACGGGATGAGTAAAGGATTGTTTTCTGTATTACGATAACGACTTATGTTTGTGAACGAACGAATACCATACTGCGTTGTTGGGTTTTGAGGGACAACAGTTTGAATCTTTCTACGCCACAACCGATCCAGCTCGAACTCAGCCTTCCAATGTTTGTTTGACATCGAAAATACACCTACTTTGGTTTTGAGAGACTGATCTTGATGAGTTTCTGGTTTTCACCTAGGACTTTGATCCGGATTCATCAAGGCATGTTTTCTCATCGCTAAAGTAGGTGTATTTAGATATTGGATATACAATGGAAGGGTGATAATAGGGAGGGTTGGTAGTAGTGTAGAGGGAGGATGGCTGTTGGTCGCCTGTTTAATAGGGATTTGAATGGCGTTTTCTTCTTTTACTTGGTATTGGTAGATTCTTTGAGAAAGCATTGCATATGATATGAAAGATGCATTGATGGGCGTTCTTAATAAAAGTTAGTCTAGACTTATAGACTAGATAGATACCACGTTCAATGTAGGATTAGAATTGCATAGTGTACGCCTGTGCATAATAAAGAAAGGATTAACAAAAGTATCAACCTCTGCTTTGTTTTCTGGTGACTTTAAGGAGTGACTTGAGGGAGAAATGTTTAAGGTTGGAGAGTGATGAGGGAGATACTGTGTTGGAAAGTTCCAGCATGCAGGAAGTGAAGAGGGAGAGATAGAAGGAAAGCGATAGGGAGGAGGCGGGGGGAAGGAGAAGAGACAAAGGAGGAGACAAAAGAGGAGACAAAAGTAGCTTGAGAGGTTTGTTGGGGTTATTGGGTTTGTTGCATGTGAAGTTCTCGGGTATATGGATCTTTCTCACTATTATGGAGACAAAGAAACAGAGCGGGAACACATCCCTAACCTAAAGCAATGCTTGGCTCGATACTCGTCCCCAGATCCCTTCCCCTCGCACCACCAACTCTACCCAATCCACCCCCTCCTTCTCCACACACTTCATCTTCCCTATCTCTAGCCCTGTGCTCTTACCCATAGCTTGCATCATACATTATGTTTCCTCGTGTAGAAGCTTGATGGTTATGTAGGTATATACACTTGTGACTTCTTTGGGTAGATTGCTGGTTTATTGGTTGTGGTTGTGGTTGTGGAAGTGGAAGTGGAAGTGGAAGTGGGGGGAGAAGGGGAGACAGGATTTCTACATGGGAAAGTTGATAGAGTATATGTAGATTTGGTTGGGGAGAATGGGAGGATGCATGTGGATGCTGATGGTGGTTATGGGTGTGATTATGATTATGCGGGTGGGGGTTAGGGAGAGATGGGGAGGGCGAGGGTGAGGGGGAGAAGTAAGGAGATGGAGGTGAGTAATGCGAGGAGGGGGGTTGGGACTCGGGAGGGAGGGGATGTGCATTTTTTTTCTTTGGGTTTGGGTGGGAAGATAATGGTGTGGTTGAGATGATGGTATTTGGGATGGTTGTAATTGAGTTCGATAGATACAGAAGAAAATGAATGGACGCTCGTGTTGCCCGACAGTGTAGTCAAATCGACTTGATAATCGAACTGAAAACCTGCAGTTGAATTTAACACCTTCAACATTCACATAGGGAGACAGCATGAGAAGGGTCAACCAAAACGGCATTTATCTAGCCAAAGAAACGCCAAGCATACACGAAGGTCTAGTCAACCCAATTTAAGCTTAAGTAGCGGATGCGCTTTAACATCTGTTGCTAGCCCCGCACGCAGTCAGGGCTGACTGACTCCGCTTCCTTGGCATCGGGATGCTACTCCATTCCGAGTACTTTTGTGTATCAAAGATGTGAAAAAGGTAGCGAAAGCGATGGGAGTATTCTTCATGATGACCGCGATGAGAATGCACTCGCGGAATTACTTGGACGACGCATGCTAGATTTCTAGATATCGTTTTTGCTCTTGAGGGTGTTTCCAGGATTGGGTTGGATATAACTTAAGAGAAGAGAGATGTTGAATGTCGTGACGGGATCCCACTTATATACGAGGGGCAATTTGATTGTGAAGAGCGGAGTCTGTTAAGCGCTGCGACTTATCGTAGCGAGCTGGTGGGTTGAGGATGGGCGAAACGATGAGGTGGAGTTAGTGATCTATGTACATGAACGGGGTCTAGAATAGGGCTAGAAACAAGAAGCATAATTAGTAGGAGAGCTGGAGATGAATTTTGCCGCCGACTAGTTGGGAAGGTGTATACAGATACTATATATGGTCTTGCTTATTCTTCATACAAGGATCTACGCGTTGGGATCGCAGATCTTGTAATATGATGACCGTGGAATCATCAGTATCTAATCACCTAGCTGGATATCTTACGATTTTGAGAATGGTTTATTGATCATGTTGCTCCACCTCACTATACCCCAACTTTCGCATCTGTTCTCTAAAAAGCACGGCTTCATGATTCATCTCCTCCTTACTACACCATCCAAATGAATCAGTAAATCACAATCCAAAAAAAAACTCAAATCCGTCGCCAAGAACAATATTGCCAGGAAAAAGACCATTTAAAAACTCAAAACTCACCTTCTCGGCTCCCTATCCTCCTCATCCACCCTCGGAAATTTTCCCTTCTGCACCGGTCTCTCCCCCATCCGCGCCTCTCTATCCCAAAGTCCCCCTCCCACATTCCCCTCCTCCCCCTGCAGCTTCTCATAAATCCCATCTCCAATCGTGGCGCTCTCCTTCGTCCTCGGTATAACATGACAATGAAAATGCGGCACCGTTTGTCCGCTCTCCGGCCCATCTTGAATCGCTATGTTAAACGATCCTTCTTTGACATCTTGACCCGGGAAATAATACGACGCGAGCATTCTCTGTACTTTCTGCGTGGTGCAGAAGATATCGTCGAGCTCGACACTCGAGAGATCCGTCATGCGGGGATGTGGTTGGTAGGGGATTATGAGCACGTGGCCGGGGAGGATGGGCTTGATGTTTACGAGACAGAAACAGTGGGTTGATTTGTGGAAGATCTGGAGGGGGTTAGATGTTTGGAATTTATGTATTGGGGTTAGATTTTGCTTGAGTATTAAACTTGCCTGGTCCGTTACTTCAAATTTCCCAAAGTGGATGGGGGGTTTGGGGGGTGCGGGGGAGGTCATGGTAAGGGATTGAAAGGTTCGGATTGGATATTTTGGGAGGAGTAGTCGATGAGATAGAGGTCGTATGATCATATCCCGAGTATCATACAATTGAATGTAAAAGGGGGTTGATTTATCTGACTTGTAAGACAACTTGATGGTATGCGAATGAAAGGAGAGCTCTCCAGGCTCTGTTTGATGTGGCGCTTTTCGTGCTTAGTCATCGTGGATGGATGATGGCACATAGTGGGTGCATGGATTCAGGGGACCATTCTTAACTTCCAAAATGTTATAAATTGATCCTCAATTATCTGGTAGCATAATTTATTTTCTCATCATTCAACCTTCACAAAGTTATTTTAAGAACTTTCAAGATATGCTAATTGAGAGTTCAATGGATAACCTTATTACTAAATAAGCTTTTATAGTGTTCTGTCATGTCAGTCCGGCACCCACTAGTGATCGGGCTAATCTTCTGCAGCTACAGGATTCTGACTTCTTCGTAACATAAATATCAACAGCAATGTTAATGTCAAGTGTGGAGTGAAGGTATTGATATACTTGGTAAGTGCCTTGTGAATCATTTGATATCTTCAAGAAACCGAAGAATATGGCTAGTTGCCTACGAACAAATCCGACGAGACTTTTATAATTATTCGCAGAAAGCCTTGATCAGTGAAAAGGAGCTACGTATAAATTGATAGTGAACCACAATGTATGCTGAAGTCTGCATGCTTTCCAGAATGGAGTACTCAGCTAGGCTTACCTCTTCATTTATTGCGAGTTTTCTGCACCGAAAACGAACCATGAGAGTCTTATATACACATTCCCCGCTGCTCGAGACCTACACGTGTACTTATTGCGGAGGTTTCATATGATTTCTAAGGATTCTACTATATGCATCCGCAATTTCCACGGGAAAATCAATGATGACATATAAACCTATGGGCTTACGGTGAAAGTACTGAAGATTGATAATCATCATCATCATCGATTTGTAAGAGTACATGCAAATCATAGAACCAAAATCTTGATCGTGTAATCAACCACGTCGACATCCACAAAAGAATTGCAAAACCTTTCCTAGTTTCAACAGAGGGTTTTCTTTTCTTGGCAACGGGGACTAACCTACGGAAGATTCGTCCCTACCCGTCGTCAAAGCTTTTCGGTAGTTGATGAGGGGCCCCAGAGGATAGTCTCCACATAAGATTATAATGACTACGACGACATTGTTATATAGGTTGAATAAGCGTCCTTCAATTTCTCCTGTCGGATTCTATTCAAGATAACTTATTTATACATTAGATACTAAACATCAACTCAATTCATCAATATGACTCAACCGATCACTCTTTATGGCCATAGTAAGTCGAAGGCCTCAAGGAAAAAGAAATTGGAAAGAATACTGACAGCAAGATAGTCACTGGGCCTACGCGTCTTGTACGTCTTAGATAAACATCTGAATGGAAAGGAATGGCTAGTCGGTGATAAGTGTACATATGCCGATTTGGCCTTTATTCCCTGGGACATGGGCATCCCGTGGATTTTTAACGATCGCGCCGGAGAATTGGATATCGAGAAGGAGTATCCGCACTTCTGGAAGTGGCATTCGAAGATGATGGAGAGACCTTCTGTGGAGAAGATTATTAGGGATAAGGAGGAGGCGTTGAGGAAGAAGGAGGCTGCTGTGAGTGCCTAATTGGCGCTTTGGGGGAATTGAAGATCTGTGCTTGGTCAATATGACGAGTCATGGATTGGATTACAAGAGAATATTTGATAGTGTTGTATGCTGAATAAACTGCAAAATTGAGATGGATGGGAATATTCAATGCTATCAGATTGTCTCACTTTTCTATACGGAAACTTGAAAGTGAATCGTTCGAGTGCCAGACTGAGCAGTGAACTAAAAACTCATTTTGAAGACGAGACAGGTACTGAAAAAATCTTTTAGCTCAAAGCCATGCAAGAGTATAACCGGCGCTTATCTCTTTTTCATCCACACACAATTGCTTGTAATTCCGTACCATGTTTTGGTAAGGGACACAAGCTATCACATCACATCATGAGATGAGAGAAGGTATAACGGGGCTGTAATGCAATTCTAAGCTAAAACGAATTATAACAGCCCTCCAAGATCGTACCCCTTTCAAAAAAATCATCCAATTAAAACCATTCTCAATCTGTAGAAACGAGCCGTAGAGAAAGGAAGTCAAAGAAGAACCCATAAGAAGCCCTTCTTCGCGGCTCCTCGTGCGAAAGCAGGGGTAGTTAAACGATTGTTATGTTGATGCGCAATATTCAAAACTATAAATTTGGGCATTGGCCAACTTCTATATTATCATGAGGCCGCGATTCGTATCTCTGGAATCTGAATGCTTCGTATTGCTTCTACAAGATGAAGGTTGATTCACCAAAGAGTGTACCTTGCTCCTCTACAGCTGTCTCGCCATCCTTAATCTTGAGGACGAGGGAGTCGGTTGGTGGAATAGCCCACTATAAAGATGTTAATATTGATAAATTAGAATACCGTCTGGTAGCCTACCTGGTAACAGAAAGGTCTGGTTCCCACAACTCCTCCAACAACCGATTTGATAAAACTGGGAATGTGAGATAGAATATCAACTCTGTCTGTCCTTTCCCCGAGCGGTCCACTGAGAACTGCAGAAAATTCACCAGATTTGCTCTTGCCTTCCCATTTATACTCGGCTGAGATAGGTTCGGGCCACATAGTTTCTGGGTCTTCCTTCGACTCGGTATGTTTCACGGTGTTGGTAGCACCGGCATATACGATCTCGCCGTCCTTTACAATGCCTCCAACATTCACCGAGGTGTGGCCGTAAGAAGCAGGGGTTGTAAACTCCATCATGATAGCGGAGTAGGTAGGTGTTTGAAAAGTTACAAAGTTCCATTTTGCTGCAGCATGGTGAGGCTTCATGCCTTGAATGGCGTGAATGAAAATTCCGCGTCCTTTGAAGTCGTAGTTCTTCTCGGGTGTGGTGATTGTACCAGTGACGGTGCAACGAGGCCAGAATCTATGTCTCATCTCTCCCCAAGGTGCGGCGGGATCAGTACCGTAATAGGTGGTTCCATTCTCTCCCACCTGGAAGCCAGGGGCCGCGCGTTTGAGTACAAGGTTGACAAGTCCAGACTCATTACGAGCGGCTTTGATGGTGTATTCGTCACCAGCTTCGTTCAATGCGATGGAAAGGCCGTCGGCGTAGAACGAAACCATTTCTTCGTCGAAGCCATAGTTTTCGAGTGAATCTGAAAGCCAGAGATGGTCAGATTGTTTTGGACCTTTGTGATTGAATACTTTGACGTTCAGTTGACAAGTTGTTCGAAGTCCACTGCATCCGACGTTAGTGTAATGTTACCTTGACGCGTGATGCATCTCATTAGTGCATGGGTAAAACATACGCCACATTGTTGTAAATCATCTGAACAGATGCGACTTTACCCTCATCTGAGATCATATAGAAGGTCTGAGTCTCTACATTTGTACTCTCTTGAGCCTTCCATTTCAAATCGGTCTTCTTCAACTCGGTGTAGGGAGTTTTCTCAGCTTGATCTGTTACCGTGCGAATACCTGCAGAACCATACTCTGGTTCCTCAGTTCCCACGACATTTGCGAGTCTGTGAATTTTAGCAGGTGATTTTATCAAAATTAGGGAGAGGCACACGTTTGTTTAAACCAATTCATTGTGTTTTGGATTGTCAAGGATGTCTCTTTTGGTTGTGTTTAGGATGTTTTAATTAAGAGGAAATCCTTCTCCGAGGTCCACGGTGCCACATGATATGGGAACTAAGAAATAAGGTTATAAGCTTACCTAAGCGAAAGTCCTTTCCATAAACGGCTCGGATCGATCATGCCACACCGCCTGCTGAATTTGATCAACCACTTCACTAGAAGGAACATCAGAGGAAGAAAGGCATACTCAGAAGATATTGACGTTCTTTTGTTATACCAGAATTTGTGCTCTAGACAACGATACATGTAATCATAGGTATGACTGAGTCAATACTAGATACCTAGTCCTCTTAAGTAAACAGTCATTCCATCAGCCAGACATAAAAAGTATCAAAAAAGGAAGAGCATATTCACAATACATTAGTATCTATTACTACCAACACTTATGGACATCTGCATACTTGACCAATCTCAATAATGGAACACCCAAACCAAACTGACAGCTGATCAGCGGTCCTGCTCATATACCCCAAGTCTCTTTCCTGATTCCATGTCCAATCTAATATTTTTGCAGAATCGTAACTACACATCTCTCTCATCGCCCAACTTAACTTCCTCTCCCATTTGTCAGATTATCTCGTCTTAGCACCCGAACTTTGTCCAATTTTTTCACCTCCCGGCTTTCTTTCCCACAAACGCATCTCTTCCGAACGTTCCCTCTCCCACAAACTCAACTCTCTTCTCGTCTTTTTATCTTTGAAAATGGGGCTCTGTCCTGTCTCTTCTTGACGATTGAGCGCTTCGATCTCGAGTTTCAAGTCCTCCAAAACATCTATATGTGCAAGCAAATCTCTTCTAGCCTGAAAGACATCTTGAGGTGCAGTTTCGTGATTCCACTTGCTTTCAATTTCAGCTCGATGTCTAGTTGCATCAGCAATACGAGCATTGAGGTAGTTAATATGCGAAGCGTTATCGGTAGTGTGAGGAGCAAGAAGAGATCCCTCCATCTTTTCATCACTAGGGGTTTTGGAAACCATGATTCCCGGTCCTTCTTTCCATTGTCGCAACAAATACTCGCCAATCGTAGCATATCGAATTTCCTTCTGGGAAAGATTATCAGAGTTGATTGGAGTCTCCATCCCTTCTTTGATAGTCGCCTTCCAATTATCCAACTCTCGGTCAATCCGATCGCAATCTTTCTTGTATTCATCGTGTTCGCTGTAACCTTTCACCAGTATGCGCTTTTCTTCGTCCCAATACCAATCACAGATATTCATTCCCTTCGCCATGAACTGCCACGATGAATTCGCAAAGTGAAGTGAGTTATTTGCAGCAACGTTCTGCTTTACAGCATGCTCCTTTAGCATAGAGAGTCTATCAGCTATTTCGCCATAGAATGGCCCCATCGAACGCTCACGGATTACTCCATTGCTCATTATACATCTCACTTGCTGAGGCCATTCATATTTCGGTTTCTCGAACTCGTTGCTCCTTTGGTACCACTTAAAATCCATTGGCTTGGTACGCTTCAATTGAACGAAACTGGTGCACGCAGATTCGTCGTGTGGGTCGTCGCTCACGAGTTCGTTTATGCCACAACTCTGCAATGGTCGCTGTCGTGGTGGTAGGGCAGAGATGCTAGCATCAGCTCCTAGCCAATCCCGGTCCGGACCTTGCCAATCAATAGGATCGAAGTGTTCTCTAACAACTTTCTGAACCGCTCTCCGCACAATCTTGTCAGGTAGTGAGTGAGGATCTGACGACTCGGGACCGGACTCCGCTTCTTGGGAACCTCCAACCGCCTTCTCTATGTCCCGAAACGCATTCTCTATCTCATTCTCCATATCC
The DNA here is from genome assembly GCF_014898465.1 of Botrytis porri. Classification (NCBI taxonomy): domain Eukaryota; kingdom Fungi; phylum Ascomycota; class Leotiomycetes; order Helotiales; family Sclerotiniaceae; genus Botrytis; species Botrytis porri. Next base: position 1,139,472 of record NW_024066084.1, on the reverse strand, counting down.
TTGCGTAGATTCTCATATTCCCTCAATAACTTGAACGTACTAACCCCTCTCTTCTCCTGTGCCATGACCACATCTTTCCCCTTCCTCAAAATCTTGTTCACCTTTTCCTTATCCTTGTCCATCCCCAAACTATACAGCCATCGCTTCGCCCCTGTCTTCTCCCACTCCCCTCTCACTTCATGAGCCCGCATATCAACCCCAGAAGCTTGAAACGCATCTCGCATCCGCATCGCATACATCCCAACAAAACTCGTTGCGCATCGTTCTCCACACGTCGTGATCGTAAACAAAAGATCACTAGGAAGCGGAACCACACCAGGCGGTAGATAACTATGACCAAGAGGATAAGTCGCATTTTTCTCTTCATAGATACCTGCACAGGATGTAGGTAGGGAAAACATAGCGTCTTGATCAACTTGCGACATTTTAAATCCTGCAGAGAAAACATTCTGGTGTGTTCGTGCATAGTCCACCATATACGCAGCTGACTGTGGATCTGTAGTTGCTTCAAAAGTCATCAGCTCCACTTTCTCTTCGAATGTATATGGCCCGGCTGCTATTGCCTCCATTTTCCTTCTTGTTTCCTTGCTCACTTCCACATGACAAGGGAATAAAGGAGGAGGAGGAGAAGTAAAAGCAGAAGGAGCAATCGGCTTGCCTTTGGGACGTTTCGCCGACTTAGCAGGTATGGCCAATGGAGCAGGTACCAAATCCTCAGTCTCAATCATGCTCGAAGGAGGTTCTTCTATAATACCTAGCGCCAAAGCATATTCATAGCATTGGTACAATGGTCCGTCGGATGTTTGAGGAGGAAAGTATCCGCCGCCGAAAGCTGCGAACGTCGCACAGCCTCTGCAATTTGGTGGACATCGTTGAACGGGTGTGGAGGATTTCGATAGCGACATTGTTGATAGAGACTATGTGTTCGTTTATTTGAGATGAACAATGGTGTTATTTATTATTCAATTGATGGATGTTGATGAAGCTATTTGTGAATTTGTTGATGGTGCGCTTTTGTGTGTGTAGTTGATCAATGGAGAGTTTGGATTTCTGTACTGCGAGGAAAATATAAAAATCAAGCAAGTCAGTTATCGCGAGGCTATCCGATACCGAATGTAGAAAGCCATATCAGTAAGTGACCTTTAGACGAGAAGGTGAAGTGAATTTTTCCACTACGGCGCGTCTCGTGTTGGTCGTGAATTCTAGCCGACGCGAAGCTTCGAAATTTGAAGCGTACCGCCATATTTACCAAACAGAACTCCTCAAACAAGGCCGAGCGAACTGACAAACTAAGCCCTCAGCTTAAAGACTCGTCTTCGAGTACGTCAAATATGGGCTTTGTTACCTCTTGAACATTTGTGCTTCCAAACAGAGCCAGCCGTAACCACCGTAACCAGTGTCTTCTCGTCGCATCACGTAGGAGGGAAAAGAGCTATCCAATACCAAATCCACGTACGTCACAAAGCATTCTATCGGAAATGGGTACATCAGGGGTTTTATTTCTATACTAGTATATGTGGTTAATCAATTGATCCATCCTAGGGATCCAATCCAGGAGATAACTTCCCGGTACCATACGCAACGCTTAAACTACCAACAAACATTCCCTTCCAAAAACATGAGCCGCCCAAATGATTGGCGAATGATGATGAAGGTACAAACGATCCAAAGTAGAAAGAAGAGGGGGAGATCCAGAAGACCGCCCAAACTTCTTTCAAATATCTAAATTCTCGACACCACTTTGCACCTTCAGCACCGAAAAGAGATTCAACCATGAACATCCATTAGACAAGACCATCGTAGAGCGAAAGTGCAGATACAATCGTCTCATCACGCTTACTCCCTTCTTTGAATTCTTCCATGTCTAGACTGCCATTCTCATCCTTGTCCATCATACGGAAGATCTTCTTGACCCGCTTTTCAGGGGTATCCTCATCAGGTGGAAGTTTGACCATTGAGCCAACCTACAGATGTGCTAATCAGTACTTGCACATTCCAAAGTAATGTAAGAGACAGAGATACTCGAAATGAGCTCCTATGAAAACGAGGAAATCATCCAAACGGCTAGGTAATGGATTAAAGTCCAGCTGATGAAGGGCTTGATTGCCAGAGCACCGTACTCGACAAATCTTGCAAAATACCACTACTACATGTCCAATGCAAATAAAGACCTCTGGGGTGTCCACGTGACCATAAGGGTAGGAGTTGAGAGGTACTCACCATCTTGTAAATTGCCTCTACAATTGCTAACATCTCTTCATAACTGATCTTTCCATCTCCATCGATATCATAAAGCTGGAATGCCCAGTCTAATTTGTCCTCCATCTTTCCTCGACTGGTCACACTGAGGGCGCAAATAAACTCTTTGAAATCAATCGAACCTGACTTGTCGCTATCGAAGACATTGAACACGTAGTCCGCAAAGGACGATGGGTCTCCGAATGGAAAGAATTGTCGGTAGATCTTTTGGAATTCCTCCTTAGTGAGCATCCCAGATGGGCAGTCCTTCAAGAAACCTAGAAAGACCACATTATTAGGTGGTCATTCAATGAGACCGACTACGTTTTTTGCACACCTTTATACCATTGTTGCAATTCCTTCTTATCGAAGTGAGTAGATTTCTGGAGTTCGGTGATTTGCTCCGCCGAGAGCTTCGATTGACTAGATTTGACAAGTCAGTCAGTCCATCTGCCAGTGCGCAAACTAGATTATATGAATATCCCGCATGTTCCTTGATTAAGTAGATGGAAGTAATCCAGCCATTTGCGCATAGCCCGACGTCACAATGATTGATATTCTCCTCGTCTATCGTACATCTAGCCGAATCGCTTTATGCTGGACCTTGAAGCCACTGATCTTGTATATTTATCGAACGATAAGACTCGGACTTTGTAACGACTTCCGGAAATGCGGTGCACACTGATGAGATCGGTGCATTGGCCTCGTGGCTTTTGGCGGTATTCATGTTGTGCAAGTTGCGCTGGAAAGTCTCGGGAGCGGAAAGAGAAATATGGTACTCACGATTTACCCATCTTCTGATATTATAGATATCAATTCAGACTACCTGCGGAGATTCGGATCTGGCGCAAGTAAGAGCGCGGCTCTTGAGAACGGGTTCGAAAGTCCGAGTATTGGTTGCTGAATGAAACATACGGATGTCAGCGATTTGGCTTCATGTAGTCAAGGAGAACACCTCCGCGCCTCCTTATGATGGCCTGGATGTTCGGTCAACATACCTTTGGTTTGATGTATCGTTGTGCAGAGAAATTTCTGAAATTTGAGAATCGCAAGTAGAGAGAGGATGTTGTAAAGTGTTGGTGGTTGCGGATTGTGGTTCTAATAGATTTGTAGAAACTCCGTGGGGTAGGTGGAATTGGCCTAGATGACTGAATGAACGGCCTTGCTTGGTTGACTGGGTGGGTCTTCGTTTTCGTTTTGGTTGTTCAGTAAGAAGTGAGTAGTTGAATTATATTTATTCACTTGAGACTTTCGCATATATCAAACCAAGGACGGTATCTGAGCCGAAAGTGTCGAAGTCAACGAAGTATGTCGCCAGTGAGTTTTAAGAATTGGGAGTTTTAGAGTTGAAGTGAGGCGGCGATCACTTGATTGTTTTGCAGGTAATGAGTTTATTAGGCTATCATGATTGCTATGAGGGGCTCACTGGGGCTGTGCATTGTTCGCTTGGAAACGGTTACAGCAGCAGTCGATACCAACCGCATCCATCAGTACAAGTACTCCGTATAGTAGAGTAGGTACGTACCTAGGTATCGGTAATTCTATCAAAGCACGAATCGTTTGCTTGTTAAATCTGCATCGTGATATCGGAGAATCTTATTGATTGAAAGGCTTTTCTAAATTGATATATTTAACCAACGATATCTGAATACCTGTGAGAATTTCTGAGCTTACCTAGGTACCTAGGTAGTTATGCGATTCCATGTCGGCTTTTATGTCGTATATCATCTGGGCAGCTGTGCAGGTAGGTACAAACCCAAAGCTTTTGCCAAGTGGAAAATCCGGTTTGTTTTGCTTGATCCCGTACTGGCAACTATTAATCATGGCCGAACCTCATTATCTCATTGACCCTCATTTTCTCTATCGAATTCGAATCTGGAAAGATCAACAGGATGTTCAAGAACGGCTTTGAAAGGCAGTCGGGTAGGGCTGATAAATGATTTACTAAGTCTTACTTAGGGAGAGTACTCTGTAAACAAGGCAGAGTTCATCCTCACTGGCACGTGGCTCCCTCACCAAGATTACCTAGTCTAGTATGGTGTGTAGCACAGTAATCTTGGGGCTCAATTAACCTTACTCTTCGAATGCATTTTATTCCCCAAGAAACATTCTCGATTTTGTGTCTTTGGTGCATTATCTCTTAGCAGCAAAGTACAATATACCGCCATTGCACTACTGGAGGCACAAGATAAGCTAGCTACCTAGGTATTGTGTTCATACAACATAAACATCCGCCCACCCCTTGGCAAAAGGAGGCTGAGGTATGGTCCCTCTCGAATTCTATCTAAATTTTAGGCCCTGTGATAGTTGCAGACTGAAGAACTTCTCCCATGAGACATTACTTATCATTTTCTAAGACATCCTAGTAACCAAATGTTTGAGTGTTTCTTAGGGGCAAAATCCCCGAGTGGTGCTGACAATGCAGGGACGAAACACTGATGCATAAATTGACATCATTATGAGGACAAAGTGTTATAGGTATGGAGAAAATGGTTTAGGTTTAGGGTTTGTAGACTGATGTTTCTTGGCATATCTGAAAAGATTGAATTGTTACTATATCAACGCCGTCATTACCCTCATTGCTGTGCCCCAACCGCTGGATTCTTATTTCATTCATCTCGTGATAGTTCCGTCAAAAATTTGGCTTCCCTAGTCAAGCTGCTCTTAACTTCTCAAACAGTTCAAGCATTCTCTTTGCTGTGGCTTCCTCATCCCAAATATAGGTGACGCTCTTCTCCTTGCTTATGGCATTGGCCCATCTCCAGAAGGCCGGAGCTTTTTCTTCTAAAGTCAAAAGGCTCTTGGGAAGCAAGCCATCATATTTGGAGAAAGCTAAAAGTCGGAGCAGAAATGGCCCAACTTGAACCTATAGAGTTCGTTAGTATCTAGTGACATTGCCAGAGATATTGGTACTTACTTCCACAAATGTCAGTTTCTCCGAGCCTCCGAAGAAAGGGGCTGCGTTCTGAACTACAGGCTCTATCTCCTTCACGATCGCATCTATAGCATTGGAGGCAGCTTGCTCCCTTTCTTCCACTGATTTCGCTACCCCGGCTTTCATAACATGTGGGGCAACCTTCGAGAAGTACGTTTCAATAAAGAAGTTGTATCTGGCACGTTGCAATGCACCGCCTTCCTCACGGCTGGTCTTCTCCAAGTGGGAAGGATGAGAGTCTACCAAGAATTGAGAAATCACTCCAGATTCGGTGATGATCTCTCCATTATAGGAGAGAGCAGGCACGAGACCCCGGGGATTGATGGCCAGATACTCTGGTGTACGTGGAACCTTAAGATCGATAATGACAGTTTCAAATTCCAGCCCGAGCTCAGCAAGAGCTATTTGAGAGCGATGGGCCCAAGGACATGCATAGGAAGTATACAAGATAATCTTTGGAGCAGGATGGGAACCCATTTTAAGTTCGACGATTGTTGATTCTCCGTCTGGTGTATCGTGTGTATGAAGGCTGATATGAAAGTCAGGTGGAAGGGCTGGGGTCACGACTAATTCTGCGTCTAAAGATCCTATCGAAAGTATGAGAGTGGGATGATTGTTTGGAAGGACAAAATGATGATGAAACTGGGCGATACGAACCTTTTATATGCCACTCTTTCTTCTCAGATTCTTCGGACATGTTATGTTCCGCAGTCTCTCTTTGATACGATTTAAGGAAATAGTGCAATTTGATTCGAGATCAAGTAGGGGGGGGTTCAAAAATCCCCCTCATTTTGTCAATACTGGGTCAAGTTGCGCAATTGGATTTCTAAGCTTGCGAATGACGGGATCATTACGGTTGCCGAGGAAGACCAGGATAGAAGAGCTCAAGGTAACCGAGCCCCCGAGCAGGTCACCGTAATAATGAAAGGGTATTAACTCTTGAGAGGAGAAAGAGAGGACCTCGAGGACTGAAGCAAAACCCCTCTATGAGGTTGGGTAGGAGGGAGGTACTTGCTTATAGTCTTTCCTAAGTATATAGGGAGGTATCATCACATGAAACATTCGATTAATTTTGACCTAATGATAATCTGATTTCAACTAATCCCATTGCATGACATTTCTGTACTATTGTCTATCTTGATAAAGACCAATCAAAGTTTCAATACACTATCAAATGACAATCCAAATCCTAGTACTTCCATTAATCTAATAAGAATATACATAATCCTGGAATTTCAAAGTATAAGGATATCCTGATAAGGGGGTTTTAAGGATACGAATCGTTGTGGAAGCTAGAAATATATCCTTGTAGAGAGATTTTGCTGTATTAGTAATCCCGTGATAATCAAAACATACTTCGTGCATCGCAGGTTAAACTTTGCAAAACATCTTACTTCCATCACTTAACGTTGTTCAAATTTCAACGAAAACAACCACAAATCAATATTATGAGGAATCTCATGTACCTATGTATCTCATCAACTCGGTGGATATGATATCAGGTATTACAATGGCAAATCCCGACGGTTACTAAGTTGCCGTTTGGCGGTTACCTATCCAGCTACTGTCAACTTTTCATTAATTTCCCCTCTTTACCAAGCATTTTATAGAGCTTGCTTTCCTAATTCAAATATATACACATGTTTTGTCACCCATTAACTGGTACCTACATCAGACCAGATAAAGCCGGTGCCATGTTATCCAGACAAGTTTCCAAGAACCAGATAGCACAGAGCCGTCAATGCAATTTCCCGTTAGCCGTGTGATGGCAGCGATACATCGTTACATGATCAAATGCCTTTCTCGTCCTTCTCTGCGTCGTTGTGGGGGTTTATCAAGTGTAACTACCCATGCCTAGGTGCTTGCTGTGAAGGTTATGTGTCGTCACGAATGTATGAAGTTATTATGAGTGACGGGTACAAAAAATTTCAACGCTTCGGAGAATTATTTGACAGCTCACTGCATATCTGTTTTGCTTTTTGACTCAACTATCTGCCTCAATTTCGAAAACATTATTTTCAAATTCAGAACTTTCGTTTGGACAGAATGGCGTTATCCAAAGCTCAAAGATTGACCGTGGTGATCTGCATATCAACGTCGTTTTTTCTGGCTGAGTTATCAAGTATGTCAACATGAATATTCATCTCGCTTTCGATAGCGGAAGCTAAATCGTGTGACTTTAGTTGGTTTCTATACGAAATCCCTTGCACTGGTAGCGGATGCCTTTCACTATGTATGTTCTTCCCGATCGTCTAGCAAACTGTTTGCTCTTTCTTTCGCCTACGTTTGATATTCTTTCTACTCCGTTCTTGTGGGACTTCATCTAACAGAACTACTCAGCTGAATGATTTGATCGGCTTCATGGTCGCTTTGGCTGCTTTGAGGGTAAGTGATCTGTTGACCATCTTCTCGCTTTCGAACCGAAAATTGACGATGTGCCGCAGGTTTCCCAACGTTCTGACTCGCCCGACTCCCTCTCTTACGGCTGGCAACGCGCAGAATTACTAGGTGCTTTCTTCAATGGTTGTTTCTTGCTTGCTCTAGGCGTCAGCATAGTGCTGCAATCTATCGATCGCTTCGTGTATCTAGAGAGTACGAATCTACCAGCGCTCGGACTTTCAAAGCTAAATATTTTCTTCTATAGAAGTCAAGAATCCTCAATTAATGCTCATCATTGGCTGTGCCGGGCTCACTCTAAACATTATCAGTGCTGTCTTCCTACACGGTATGTGGGAATTTTAGAAGTATATGGCTTTCAGCTAACTTTATCAAGACCATGATCACCATGGTCATCATCATGGACATCATCATAGTCATGGTGAAAGACCCATTCCTAGCACGGTCGATATCGAACAAATGAGCTCTGACACGCTATGTGCCACTACGGTGAGCACATCTAGTTTAAACACCTCAAAGAATCTCAGAGAAGATCGTCACAAGGGTCATTGCCATATGGTTCAACCTTCAAACGGCCAAAAGGAGCCTAGAGACTTAGCCCACCTTGCGGTAATGCTCCATGTTATTATGGATGCAGTAAATAACATAGGAGTAATCATAGCCGCATTGGTTATTTGGCGCACCAAATATGAGGGAAGGTTTTATGCAGATCCAGGCGTGAGTATGGGTATATCATTAATGCTAATCATCTCCTCTTTTCCAATAAGTATGCCGCTCTTGTACTGTCCTTCTTTCCAACCCATATGTTACTGATCAGCATAATAGTCAAAAATGCCGGCGCAATAATGCTACAATCGGTTCCATCTAGCATAAATATCAACAACGTCAAGCATGACATTGAAAACATTAAAGGGGTCCTGTCTATCCATGAGCTACACATATGGAGTTTATGCCAGAGGAAGACAGTCGCTTCAGCCCATATTGTTACGATCGAGACGGATCTGAAATCATTCATGAAGCAAGCCAAGCTTATTAGGGAATGCTTGCATGCATACGGTATCCACAGTGTAACGCTACAAGCTGAAGCATCAAATGGGATAATCATGGATGGCACAGGTGCGGACGAGAAATGTCAGATGGTTTGCGGAAGTCTATGTGAAGATTTGGCCTGCTGTCCATGAGTGTAGCAGCAGGATGTTACACTATCGAAGGTTCTTGCAACTATCGAAGGTTTCTCTGTCCCAGGTCAAATAAGGGTACAAATCAGCATCCCGTTCAAGTAACGATATGTTCACTTAGGTTGTAAACTAAGAAGAAAGGTTACACTTTTTCCTTCACATGTCATATTCGGTTGAGGGTGGCGTTCTCATCGTTTCATTATCCTATCGTCCCATCTTTGACAGAAGTTCGGATGAAACTATTGTGCGAACCAGTTTTGCGAACCATTGTACATGTGAGATTGAAACGATTGATACAACTACTTGCAATCTGTGATCTGCCCCACATGTCTCATTATTCTTCCATCTGGGCAAACGTACTTATCTCCACGTGCTTACCCCACAATTTTCCGATAAGAGAGTCCCACGAATTTCCCCTCCAATTTTTTTTCTTCCCAAGTTCCACCACCCTTCTAAATCTCATATCAGTCACCCAACTCTCAAAATGAAAATTGAAGAACTCTCCGATGATGCGCCTGCATCTGCGCCCGCTCCGGCACCAGGTCAAGACTTTGATCTCCTTGCGCAAGCCATGTCCTCCGCCTTCCCTGGCTTTGCTCCTTCCAACTCTGACCCCTCCTCTACAACTCCCTCTCTCCCTCCTTCCCTCGCCTCCCTCCGTGATAAATCCGGTCCCGAAATTCTCGCTTCTCTGAACTCCACTCCCCTGTTCATGACCGAACTCGAAGAGAATGACGAACTAGAAGCTTTCAAAGCATTAGCCTACGAAGGTACACCATTAGAAATCGCTTCCAATTTCAAGGAACAGGGAAATGACAGTTTCAAGGAAAAGAGATTAGCAGACGCAAAGGAGTTTTATACGAAGGGTGTGAATATTTTGTTGGCTGAGGTGAGGAGGAGACAGAGGGGTGAGAAAAGGTCTGGAGATGTGCCAGAAGAGAAGGAGGATGAGATTGTGGAGGAGATTAAGATACTTGAGGTGTTGCTTGTAAATAGGGCGATGGCGCATTTAGGCCTCAAGAATTACAGGATTTGTGTGTTTGATTGTGGAGCGGTGTTGAGGATTAATAATAAGAACACAAAGGCGTTTTATAGGAGTGCGAAAGCCCTACTGGCGTTGGGAAGGATAAAGGAAGCAGATAATGCGTGTGCAAGGGGGTTAGAGTTAGCAGCGGATGACAAAGCGCTGTTAGCTTTGGCTGGAGACATTTTGAAGAAGCATGAGGAGATTGAGGCGAAGAGGAAGAAGGAGATTGAGCGACTGGTCAGGGAGAAGAACATAGAGAAGATATTAAAAACATCGTTGGCGGCGAGGGAAATCACTTTACGAATGACGGATAAACCACCAGAAATGGAGGATGCGAAGATCGAATTGGTGCCCGATCCATTGGATCCAGTTAATTCGACTTTATCCTTTCCAGCTCTCCTATTATACCCTCTTGCAGCAGAATCGGATTTTATCAAGTCGTTTAATGAGATGGATACTGTGGGACAACATCTGGAATACATACTACCACTTCCATGGGATGTTGAAGGGGAATATAGAGATGAAAAGGTGGTGGAGTGTTATGTGGAAAAGAAAAAGGGCTCTTTGATTAAGGTTGGCAGAAAAGTTACACTATTGAAGGTCCTAAATGGCGGGGAAGTGGTGGATGGTGTTGTGAGCATCTATGTTATGCCGAAGCAGAAAGCAGCAGGATGGATAGAAGAATGGAAAAGAAAGAACGTAGTAGCAAAATAAATGATATCCTTTAGTAAAGCTCTAAAGAAGTTCCTTCTTACATTTTCTTGATATATCTCGTATTGTGTGAGCGAGGATCTTGACAGAACCAATCCTCTTGAGTTCGTATGTGAAGAAATCACCGCCGCGATGATACCCCAAATCTGATCTACACACTTTCAATCAACACAAGAGAGGCAACCCTAGGTATCAAAATACATAGCAATTTAAATGCATCAATCCCACAACATATAAGTACATACAATGCAAAACTGCGACCCTGAATATGAACAACCTTCTTTCCCTCCGAGCTTTGAACCTTTTTCTACTCCACTCTATCAACCATCCACCCATTCAACCATTCTAGTCACACCAGTCAGACCATTCCCTTTCTACTCTAACCCCCATATCCCCCTCTAATATTTTCCACTCCTACTAATCCCCCACACCCACCTAACCGTTCCCGAATGTGAAATGAACCACGAAATATTTGTGATGAGAAAAACAAACAAAAGCAAGTTGCGCAAACCATGTATGCACGCAGGAGAAAATGAAAATGAAACGATCGAGCAAATCTGATCCGATCCGATCAAGCCAGACGACAAATGCTCATGTATGAACCACCCACTCGATGGTACTCGTCCCAGCTCGACCCATCCAATACCAAGATGAAGATGAACCTTGCGCCAAATTACCATTGAGAACTCCACTCTCACATACTAAGTGCTCTTCTTCTCTTAACCCTTGGCCCATCACTATCCCCCTCATCTTTGATCCACTGCGCGCTCCCCATCAACTGTGTGCCTACGGCGGATACACTCGGTAAAAAAGGTAATGCAGCACCTGCTTCACCATCCTTAACACTAAGTTTCATCAACAGCCAAGCTGCCTTCTTTTCATCACCAGCTGCATTTGTGAGTTTATCTCCCGAGATTTCTCCTCTCGTCATTGTATGCTGCTGATGTGTTTGCACCATGTTCGTTGCATGGGCGCGAGGACCGAAGGTGATAGTCCTATCATCTCCCATAGGACTCTTTTCATCACCCGTAGCACTAGCGCTTTCTTCACCGTCGTATTCTTCGTCCGTGGGATGAGGACGATGAATATCTCGTTCTCTTTCTCTATCTCTTGCATCGGAGATATTTCCATCTAATTCTTCTGCACGTCGCTTGGCTCTCCAGCTAGCTGTCATGTCGGCAAGTCCGCCTATACTTCGCGGAATGGCACTTAACCATGGGTTTGTGCCGCTGTGTCCGACGACCATGGCACCATTTACACTCATGTGTGGATTCATCAACTTATGATTATGAGTATGGCCATAATGAAGACCTTGATTGAGTCCCAGACCATGACCATGACCATGCATCCCCATACCCATCCCGGAGATGTTAATTCCTGCATTAGCGGAATGGGATTTGATGTTCTGATGCTGATGATGATTCATCGCATTCGACAAGGAATGTGAATGACCGTTAGGAAGATACGATCTGGCATGGATACCCCAATTTGCACCCGTAAGGCCGGATGTAGGAGTTACTGGTGAACAAAAGTATGCAGCATCGCCACTTGATGTCTCGCTCGCAGCGTCATGATCAGTACTGCTCTCCGCATAAGGACTCTCGCCACCAAACGTTCTTTTGAGTCTCAGTCTTCGTTCAAGATGACTACTTGAACTTGTTGGGGGCGTCATGGTGTTTGTGCGAATGAGATAGTTGGAGCTTTGCTGTTGGGGGCTGGCGGAGTCGCGAGGTGTAACGTTAGTGGAGGATTTTGGGGTGAAGGATGTGTATTGGAGACGATAGGATTCGGCTTCTGCGGTGGCGGCACGGATTACATGGGGGTCGATAACCATGCGGCCATGTTCTGGAGCGTCCGGTGAAACGCACTGAGATGGGAATGAGGGACCGAAGATGGGAATCAAAGCTGGAGCGATGTGAGAGCAAAAAGTGGTGCAAACGGCGAGAGCGCAGGAATATGGCATCCAGTAACCTGGAACGGGATCAGTATTGGGGTTTCAGCTGCGTTTTATTGTTCCATTGTGAGATTAATAGAAGAATTTAGAACGTTCGAAAGAAAAAAAAAACTATGCATTCGGTATTGATTCTTGATGAACACTAAGATAAGAGACGATGAAAACGTACCTTGAGCTGCTAAAGCGCCACCAGTGATGCTGTGCGTGATTTCCTTTAGGCCTGGGTTCATCCCGAGCATCTTGGCCGGAGTTGTCTAGATGATCAGATTAAATTAGCCATCTTGGGTACACGCAGCCTAAAGAATGAAGCTTGCTTACCTTGGAGTATTTACAGCACTTAAAAAAAGGAGTGATGCGAACGAGCCCAACATTATAATCCCACATAACAGTGTACACTCTATCCTCACCTGGAAGCTTGAAGGTGTACTGAAATACTGCGAGCAAAAAGTCAACTCTGGTAAGCTTATCGGAAAGAGTCAGCTTTGCATAGACAGAAGCATACCTTCGAAGCTCTCTCGACCAGTCTTTTCCAAGAAGTTCTTTTTCTCGCTATTATAAGGGATATGGCGGCAATAATCTTGAATCTTACCAAGTGGATACACTTGGAATTTTGAGACTTCTCGCATAGTCTCCTCGCTCAGATGTTCAAATGGTGGAAATTTTACATCGCCCTTAATCTTAGTACCCTTGGCGAAAACTGCGCCGTCCTTAGCCATCTTTTGTTTCTTGATGGACGAGGAATGAATGGGTAATAGGGTATGCCCATAAGAGGGCGATGAGGTACAAAGCGACGATGGAGGACTTGATGATATTCGAGTGCTTCGCGGTTCTGACTTAGCAGGATTGAGTAGCGATGCTACGGAGAGCATAGTGGGCGGTGAGTGGTGGAAAAGAGTTCAACAGAATCTTGTTTCCTCTAAATCTGCAGGCTGAATGCCTCTTTTTTTCGAAAGCGAACGATTCTCCAAAAGAAACGAGGGCTAGGTGATTTCCAAAATTTCTCGGTACAGTAAATGAAAAATTAGTGTTTGAATCTGGCAAACAGGAAAACAGTAATGGACTGTTCTTGTATCCTTATGAAGAGAATTGAAGCACAATAATGAACGAGCTTCAACGGCTTCACTTTCGTCGGTGTCAACTAGCGATGCAGTTCCTGCAGTCCAAGGATGGATGTCTTTGGATCAAATCGATATTCTCGAACTGGAGGCAGTCTTTGTTGGCAGTTGTCTGAGAATCGACCAGTAGAATACCAATCGTCCGTTTGTTGGTGCCCACCGCTCTTCCAAAGCTCGAAAATAAGAGGCATCCACTTAGCAATTGCAGACTCCGGGGTAAGTTGGGCAGGGATGGCCTACTTGGTATTCCAACAAGGCGAAGGAAATGAATTCTATCAATTTTCTACAGCTTCAAGATGTGGGATTTCCCTTGAATAGACAAAGGCCGAGATAACGAGACCACAAATCCAAACGACATTTAAGAAGCTTCTATTCAGATTCGCCGCTCCCGTGCCCGTCAACATAAAAAGCCAACACGGCCACCAAGCATCCCGCATATGGATTGCAGAGCATATCGAGGCAAGACGTTTCACTACACTAAGAAAAAAGCAATATTTACCGACTTCAGTACCATCAATTCGGCTGCGTGACTGCACAGGGGTGGCAAGCCAGGCTGATCAATTAAGTTTGACAACAACAAATATTGTGCTACAGCCCGATCGGGAACATGGCTTGTTTGAATGTGGATAGCAAAAAGGTTGCTGGACGTATCTGCTGGCCGAGATGTCTTGGGCCGGGTGCCCGCAGTACTTGCGGGTGATTTACAGTAAGTGAAAGCCACAATTTCATAGATAGACAAAGAAATCCATCCACCATAAGTGGCACTATCAAAAGCAAGATTGCTTGACTCGATGCACGTGGACGACACATCTTCTATCTGTGTCTCTGTCGGAAAGTAGAGATGCTAGAGAATTAACAGTTCAATTTCATGAGCATCAAAATCTGAATGTGAAAAGTGGGTACCATCCATCACTATCACTTCTCATAATCTTCATTGAGAGACACCTCGTTAGAGATGCTTTAAATAAACATCATGTCCCCTTCCGCCGTTATCACATCAAAGCAAATTTCACCCTTTCCCCTAGGAACTTCTTCTACGGGCCTTCGAGAATTAAATGAGAAAAAATCCTCTGATCACACAACTAATGCGAGGACTAGTACTGCAGCTGTCACTTGAAAAGCATGGTAAAGTCTACGGGAATATGCAGGTAAGCGTGAAGCCGGAATGCGTGTTTGGCTGCTCTACTGCTCCAACTTGGTGATGGGAATGGTCATCAGTGTGCACGTCATAAAGACATGGCAACCAGGCTGGCATTTGTGGAGATTTCTACCTGAAGAGATGTGATGGCATGTAGCAAGCTAGAGAGAGAAAGCAGAAAGATGCAAAACAAGTACGAAAGCCAGGGTTTGGTGACAAAGAAGCTGATGTCTGAAATGATCCTCGCAGTGTGGTAGCTAGCCTTATCCAATGAGTAATTTCTGAAATGCTACCGTACCCATACACCCTCGAGTCGCAGTTGCTAAGACAATGTCAGTGCGGGCGACCCAAATTGGATGAAAGGTGCAGCCACCCGTCGACCTTGTCGTAAAACGCCTTGCCATAGGCCAACCACGTTGTCGCCAATGCACCTGGACAAACGAAGAAGAAGGGTAAATTTAATGAGAAGGAAACGATAGGACAACATGCGCCTTATGCAAGTCATTACGCCTACTTGTAATGCCCACAGCCCCTGGAAGAGACTCGACGAGATCTTCATGCAATGAAAGGAGAAGGCAGGGACACCTTTACTTCGATGCACTTTGTGAGACCAAATCGCTTCTCCCTCATTTTATTTCCTTCGGGCCTTCGGTTTCAAAATTTACCTGACTTTATTGAGGATTTGAATCAAGAATCAAACACATCTTTCGGGTCATAACCGTCTTACACACAATTTTTCCCGATTTGCAAGCAACGTTCCTTGACGATTATAGAAATCAGAAAAATAGAAATAGAGCCAATACCCAGTTACCCTACTATACGATACGATGCACTCCGCTATTGAGGGTCAGTCCTACCTGTAAGGTCCTGCTTCCCAAGCTATACCGGATGATCTTCTGACAGCCGTTGGAGTTTCAGATCGTGGAGAACGCGTGGATACAATAAACCTTGATACACCAGATCCATTTTAAGGAATTGGTATAACGCAACGGGAGGAAGATGTCGGCAGGATGCATTATTCGCATCGGAAACATCTTTCTCAACGTGAAATTTCTGTTCGAAGTAACGCAAGAGGTGAGTATTCCGATGTCAAAGTTTTATTAATTGAGTGGTACAAATCATGAAAGAAGATCCTGTACTGTACCTCTACATTTTCTTTGTCGCTCGCTCGCTCGCTTTTCTCTCTCTGCGTGCACTGTACCTCTCTCCCTCTCTCGTTATCTTCTCGCCTGGGATTTCTCTCAAAGGACTGTAGCAACGAATCAAACTTTTCGGATAATTCTTTGTTTTCGCGATATCTATTGTAACATTACAATACAGGGCAAAGGTTAGATCGACAGAGCCAGTACAGTAGAGCTCAGAGTGTACAGCACTTTATTTTGTACGCCACCAGATATTTGCGAGTGATGGGAGGAAGAGAGGGAGAGAGAGAGAAAAGGATCCAGACGAAAGGCCAAGTGCATGTTGAGAGAAACGGCCAAAAGATCAAAATACCAGACGAACATGGCGAAGTAATCCATTGGTGGTCCATTGGCCCACTATTGTATGGAATTATATGGGTTGGGATGCTTACTCCGTACTATGCAGGTAGGTAAGACCTTGAGTAGGTGATCTGTACAGAGAACAGAGTGTAATAAATGTATCATTGAAAGAATTTAGAGCTTCCAAGGTTATAATTGGTTATTAGTCTATTCATGATTAGGTCAAGAGCTGCGCTTAATTACACCATACTATATTGGTACTAGCTCATATTCAGACGCGATTTATCAATGTTTATTTACTTTTTTGATATTCACACAGTCAACATACAACGACAAAGATCAAGGGGAAGTTTTCCTTTGGTCATACACTCTTTCTTCGAATTCACAGTTTGATCAGATTCTTGCTTACTTGCCGTCTACTTATAAGGTATTCTATTTATTGTAATACCATTCTCTTACCTCGGGACTTTTTTTCATATTTTGAGGAACAATCTGTTTCTCTCTTTAATTCATCATGGACGACGACTCGATGAGTGATGTGCCAAGCTTCCATATGTCGGACGATGAGTCTGATAACTTTGCTCCCACGATGGTATGTCGTTCCAACACCTTTTCTGTTACACAAAATGCACGTCCGACAAGAACAACCCTCAACATTAAACTGACCTTTACAACTTAGAAAGCTAAAGCAAAGACTACTGTAAAAAAACCTGCAGCCCCAAAAGCAAAAGCAAAAACAACCAAGGAGCCAAAAAACACCAAAACTACGAAAACCACGAAGAGCATACAAACTACCCTTAACATGGCTCCGCAGAAGCGGGCGCGATCAGGGAGCGACGATGAGGACCAGCAATCAGATAACGACTCGTCCAATGATGCCTCGCAGTTGTCCAATACCCCGCCAAATGCGAAGAAGCAGAAGAAAGCTCCAGCCGCCAAAAGACAGACCACTGAAGCTCTGCACGATGTCGAGAACGAAAGTATACTGGAAATAGAGCCTAAACCCAAAAAGACTAAGACCTCAACGGAACAGTACCAGAAACTCACTCAACTTGAGCACATCATCAAGCGCCCAGATACATATATTGGCTCCGTTGAGAAGACGGAGCAGACTATGTGGGTATTCAATTCCGAGAACAAGGAGATGGAGCTGCGAAAGGTTACATTTGTGCCCGGTCTCTACAAGATCTTTGACGAGATCATGGTCAATGCCGCAGATAACAAACAAAATGACCCCAACATGAAGAACATAAAAGTGGTCGTGGATCGTGAGAAGGGTGAAATTAGTGTTGAGAACGATGGTAGAGGTATTCCCGTTGAAATCCACGAGGTACGTCATTTAGTCACCTATCCTTTTTCTATAATTGCCCATGATGATTACACATGAGTTTCATGCACCACTCACATAGCCCTTCGGGCTGTTGATCGGAGCCAATGCCTTGGTTTCTTCAGAATGAACACATAAATACGCCCCGTCCCAAAATGTTCATGAGTACTGACATCTTCTCTAGAAAGAGAAAATTTACATTCCAGAGATGATCTTTGGACATCTCCTTACCGGTTCCAACTACGATGATGACGAAGCCAAAACAACTGGTGGTCGTAATGGTTACGGAGCAAAACTTTGTAACATTTTCAGTACGGAGTTCACATTGGAAACACAAGATTCCAATAGCGGGAAGAGGTACAAGCAAACTTGGACTGACAACATGAGCAAGATGGGCAAAGCGAGAATCTCATCTAGCAAGAATGCCGACTTCACCAGAGTTACCTTTACTCCCGATTGGACGAAATTCAAGATGACGGGAATTGACGACGATTTTGAAGCTATGGTAAAGCGCCGAGTTTACGACATGGCTGGAACTGTCAAAGGCGTCAAAGTTTACCTCAATGGAACACAAATCAAGCTTGACTTCAAAAAGTACATCGAAATGTACGCCAAGGCAATCAATAAGGAACGCGGTTCTGATGATTCCAGCGCAAACACCGTTATAGTAGAGGATTCCAAAGGCCATCCAAAATGGGAAGTCGGGTTCGCTGTTTCCGATGGTTCTTTCCAACAAGTCTCATTTGTCAATTCAATCGCTACAACTTCTGGTGGTACTCATGTCAATTATATCGCCGACCAAATTTGCGACAAATTGTTGGAGGTCGTTAAGAAGAGGAACCCTAAAGGTGCACTCTTGAAGGCCAATCAAGTTCGCAATCATATCTTCTTGTTTGTTAATTGTCTGATTACAAACCCTGCCTTTACCTCTCAAACAAAAGAGCAATTGACTACGAGAAAACCACAATTCGGATCCAAATGCGTCTTAACGGAGGATTTCTTGAAGAAGATTGGCAAGACCGAAGCGGTAGAGAATATTCTTAATTTTGCAGCAAAGAAGGCTGATCTGGAATTGGCAAAGAGTGATGGAAATAGACGATCGCGCATGAATAATCCCAAACTTGTGGATGCAAATTTGGCAGGAACAAAACGAGGTCACGAATGTACTCTAATTCTCACCGAAGGTGACTCTGCAAAGGGTCTTGCAGTTGCTGGTCGGGCGGTTCTCGATCCAGATCGCATTGGCGTTTTCCCTCTTCGTGGAAAGCTGCTCAATGTGCGTGATGCCTCACACGACCAAATTGCAAAGAACGCTGAGATTCAGAACATCAAACAGTTCTTGGGATTGAAGCACAAAACCACTTACAAGGACACTTTAGGGCTTCGATATGGTCATCTAATGATCATGGCAGATCAAGATCACGATGGTAGTCATATCAAAGGATTGTTGATCAACTTTTTACAAGTACAATATCCCAGTTTACTGAAGTTGCCAGAGTTCTTTCGAGAATTTATCACTCCAATTGTCAAAGTATGGAAAGGACCGAACCCTAATAAGCCTACTAACTTACGATCCTTTTTCACCATGCCTGAATATGAAGAATGGAAGGAGTCAAACAATAACGACAAGTCATGGAAGCATAAGTACTACAAGGGTCTGGGTACGAGCAAACCTGAAGATGCGCAAATCTATTTCAGTAATCTCGATGTCCATTTGAGAGAATTCGAAACCATAAAACCAGAAGAAGAAGAAATGTTGGATCTTGCTTTCTCAAAGAAGAAAGCAGATTCTCGTAAGACATGGTTAGGAAACTTTATACCTGGTACTTACCTAGACCACACTGATAAGATGCTCACCTATGACAATTTCATCAATAAGGAATTGATCCTATTTAGTATGGCGGACAACATGCGTTCCATTCCTTCCGTTATTGATGGTCTCAAGCCTGGACAACGGAAGGTCATGTATGCTTGTTTCAAGCGCAACCTCATAAACGATATGAAGGTTGTGGAACTCGCTGGTTATGTCAGTCAAATTTCCGCTTATCATCATGGTGAAGCTTCAATGCAAATGACCATTGTTGGCCTTGCTCAGAATTTTGTTGGTTCCAATAACGTCAATTGTCTTGAGCCAAGTGGAAATTTCGGTAGTAGACTTCAGGGTGGCAGTGATTCTGCAAGCGCCCGTTACATTTTCACAAGACTATCACCATTCGCCAGAAGAGTCTACTCTGCTCTTGATGACCCAGTTCTTGAATACAATATCGATGATGGTAAATCGATTGAGCCTGTCACCTACTTCCCTGTCGTTCCCATGGTTCTGATTAACGGCGCAGAGGGTATTGGTACTGGTTGGAGCACAAATATTCCGAACTACCATCCCGTGGAAGTTGTGAACAACTTGAAGCGCCGCATGGGTCGTCTATATGACAGTGGTGAAGAGAAACCATTTGAAACAATGATGCCGTGGTTCCGTGGATGGAAGGGTACCGCTGAGCCTGCTGGTCCAGATCGTTACAAGTTCAATGGTATCATTCGAGAAACTGGTGATACCGAGGTTGAGATTACAGAGTTGCCTATTCGAATGTGGACCGATGACTTCAAAGCTAAACTCGAAGAGATTATCAAGGCCGAAAAGGTCCCATCTTTCATCAAAGATTACAAGGAATTCAACGATCATAAAAACGTGCATATGATTATCCAAATGGATGACAAACATATGAAGGAAGCTTTGAAAGAAGGTCTTGCCGAAAAGTTCAAGCTGAATAAGACTGTCGCAACCTCCAACTTGGTGGCCTTTGATCATAGGGGCCAGATTCGCAAATACGACAAAGTTGAGGATATCCTAGAGGAGTTTTACGAGCAGCGCTTAAAGATGTACACTGTCCGTAAAGCTCATTGGATGAAGAAACTCAATATCGAGTATCGCAAGCTCACCAATCAAGCTCGATTCGTTACTGAAATCATTGAGAATAAGTTAATTGTCTCGAAAAAGAAGAAGCCAGTCCTTGTTGCGGAGCTTCGAAAGCGCGGCTACGAAGGATTTCCAAAGATTACTGATGCGAAGAAATCTGGCGAAACTGATGATGTGGTTGAAAATGAAGAAGAGGTCACCGCTGATGAAGACGCTGGAGCTAGAGATTATGATTATCTTCTTGGCGTAAGTAACCTCATATCAACTTTGTTATCACATGCTGACTTTTCACTAGCTACCAATTTGGTCTCTCACCCAAGAACGCGTCGACAAATTAAACAAACAGATGCATGATAAGAAAGATGAGATTGACACACTCGACAAGCTCAGCGAAAAAGACTTGTGGTGTGAAGATCTTGATGCATTTGTCCTGGAGTGGGAAGACCAACTCAAACAAGATGCGGAGATCACCAAGAATATCCGCAATACAAACCGACGTCGTTCGAACAAGATTGGAGCCGGTGGAAAGCCTATTGGAAAAGGTCGACTTAAGAAGGAAGATGAAGAATTTACTATTGGTGCAAAGAAGAAGGCACCAGCTAAGCCATTGAAGGCAGATCCAATAAAGGGAGTCACAAAGGTGCAGAGCAAACCTCATCAAGGATTCATGGATATGTTCTCCAACAAACCTAAACCAAAATCTGCCGGTCGTTTTGATGGCGGTGACGACTCGGGGATGTCTGATGACGATTTTGCAGCATTGGCGGCTCCCGAAGCTGATGGACCCAAGCTTGATGCTGGGACTGGGCGAAGCAAGCGTGCAGCCGCAAGCGCACCAAAGAAATGGATAGTGGATGACGACGACGAGAATGAGAGCGATGACGATAACCTTCTCGGTGATATCGATAACATGGTCAAGGGTATTGGTGGCAACGATAAAAAAGACGCTGTGACGGGAAGTTCAAGACTCTCTTTGTTTGCAATGTCAACCAGCATTGGCGACAGACCTAGCAGTAGCACGGGTTTACCTAAGCAAAAGTCTAAGCCTAGCAAGGTGGTTGATCTTTCCGAAGATGAAACCAACTACGAAATGCTTGCTAGAAGTTCCCCTCAAAAGCCTCCAGCCAAAGACGAAGTAGATGGTTTTTTGTCTTCTGATGATGACGTTCTTCCGGTCGCCTCCAAGAAGGCTCCTGTTCAGAAAGCAAAGGCAACGAAAGAAACATCGAAGCTCAAGAAAGCTCCAATTGCTAAAAAGCCCATTGCAGAGGCTGAGTCAAAGCCTGCTTCTCATTCACCAGCTGCGAAAGCATATGCAGCGAAACAAAATCGCCTCCAGCAAATTTCCAAAACAATCGGTTACGACGAGGATAATAGTGAGGATGAGGATATGGAAGAAGCCCCACCACTGCCAGCAAAGCCTGCTGCCAAAGGTAGACAAGCCAGTTCTAAGACGACTGCGACTAAACGTGCCCTCAGTGACGATTCAGACGAAGACGTTGAAATGGAAGATGCTGCACCACCCAGAAAAGGTAGCAACGGTAAGGCTGCTTCCAAGCCAACTTATATCAGCGATGATGAGGATGAGTCCATTGCCCCTCCCCCTAAACGAGGGGCCAAACCAAAAGCTGTGCCCAAAAAGTCGGCCCTTAGCGATGACGAGGACGACTCCATTGCCCCTCCCACGAAGCGAGGCACTACGTCTAAAGCCGCTTCTAAGAAGTCTGTCGTTAGTGATGACGATGATGAGGATGAGTCAATCGCTCCTCCTCCCAAGCGTTCCACAAGTTCGAAGCCTGCACCTAAGAAGCAGGTGAAGCCGGTCGTTAAAGATGATGAGGATGACGAGGAATATGAGCTGGATTCTCCACCCAAACCAGTTGCGCGTGGAGGCCGTGGTCGTCCAGCAAGACAAGCCGCCGTTGCCAAGACCAAGAAACCAGTTTATACCATCGATTCGGATGATTCGAATGATGATGACGTTGATGATGTTGATAAGTCCGCATTGGTGGAAGATGATGAAAGCGAGGATGACTTCAGCGAGTAAATGGATGACATGTTTTCTATGTTCCGGCGTTTGTGGTTGGGATTTTCAGCTCGTCACTGTGATTTAGTCTTCTAGGAAAGATCGGTGGGCGAAATGGTTTCTTTGCCTTAGGATATCAATTTGTGCATCAAGGGATTTTGTGTGTAAGCGAATGGGATGGGTTTCCTACTACACTCTTTTAGTAGACCATTTGTATGCGTATAGTATTTGATCGATACATAGGTAGCGAATTATGAAATAGATTCTTCTGTGTAAAAACAAAAATACAACCCATTGCGGAAGAGAGCGAAAATCTTTGGTGGATATATTGTGATATGTGGTGATCAATATTGTTTTGTAAGGATGCTTTCAATGGTTCGATACTGACAGACCTCTTGTGGTGATCAGCATATATTTTTAGATGATTATAGCATAACAAGTACCAGTCTTTTCCTTTCGTACCATCCTAACTCTATCTATGGAGTAACAGAACTTGTCTACGTGGGTGACCCTGAATAAAGAATTAATTCACAAATAACTACGTATAGTTAGAATGATACAATCAATTGTGTGAGTAGGTATCACCTACGTATTTCTTGATGATTGGCGCAATTGAAAGTCTAGGATCCGACTTCATTTTATACCTTGGGTAATCTTAGCAGTGTATATATAGATAACCAAGTTGAGTTAGGTAACTTATCCCGTTAATATTATTATTCTGGCCCCCAAATAGATTGATCAAGTACCGACAACGCACTATCCTTTCTGTCTATCTATCTATCTATCCTCTTTTGATAGATACATAGATACCTGTCCGTTCTGTCAAACATCCCACTATCCCAGACCCGTTTTACTCACGAGCTAAAAGACAAGAGGCAAGAAAGTTGAGTCCCGAATTTCACACATTTCAGAGAGAGTCAGTCCAGACTGAAAGTGCCATTTTATTGACTCTATTTGGTTGGTTCTCCACTAGGTTATTTGCTCTAGAATTCTTATGGTAGGTTCTACCGTCGCGCTAGTGGGTGCTAGGCTAGAAGGTACTATGACTAAAGGGGATGAGTATAGTTCAGGGGTAAGTGGTTAGTGTTTAGTGTTTAGTGGATGGGGGTGTGGTGGTGGGTGGTTGTAGGACTAGTTTTTAGCCTTGGGATGGATAGGGATGGATGATTGGGGGTGAGGGAGCTGGTTGAGAGGGTTGAGATGGTTGAGGTGAGCGTGCGTGGTCACTGGTGAGTGAGAGGATTTGAACAATTGGAGATGATTGAGATGATTGAAATGATTGAAATGTTCCTCGAGTACTAATCCTGATATCGCTATCTACTAACTTATCATACTTTGTGCCTACGATGTACCTAGCACCTAGGTGTTGTCAGATGTGAGATCACTAAACCTAATCTCTCCTAGGCGTCTATGATGTATATATCTGGGTATATGATTGGACTGGGTTGGATTGAGTTGGATTGAGTTGAGTTGGAGAGGGTGGGTGGAAGAATAAATGCTTATTAGATGTGTCTGCAGGTGTGTCCGCAGGTGTGTCTGCACAAAAGCAGCAGAAGAGTTACATTTCCCCTGAATTTTATGCTTTCAACCCCCTTAATGCTTGTTTCTCTCTCTTCTGGGCCCATGGCTCATTCCACTTTTCCCAGATATCCTTGTCGTCCCAAAATTGAGTAACTTGGCTTGGGGGAGGGAGGGGGGAAATTGATTCGTCCTCACTCGATCAAGCTTCCCTCAATATAATCCACTGTGAAATTTGTATTCAATATCCAATATCTCCCGTTACCTACTAATACCTAGTACCTTCCTATACGCCGTTCACTTGTATTGTAGAGACTGACTCCAGAGTAGAAAAAGATGTGCAAATTACCCATCAACCTATGATCTTTCACCAATCACTCTTGGGCTATCTCACCGCTGTATCCATCTATCCATCTGCATCCATCTGCATCCAATCCTGGCAAATTCCTATCGACTCCTTCCCCATCCTTTTCATCATACTCAGACTACCTACCATCTCTCACTACACTATATGAAGGTACGGACGGTCAGCACAATCATAATAAATATAATACTAAAGGAATTGTTTGTACAATCGTTATGTACCTATGTATAGTTGATGGAAGGGAAAGGGAAAGAAAAAGAAAAAGAAAAAAAACTAAAAAATCTGATACATTCTTTTCCTTCGTGTCAGTGAGATATAATTGTACAATCACCATACTCACATTTATATGAGAGAAAAAGTCACTCTTTTCAGTCATCATCTCCCATCGCCCATCGCCCATCGCCCATCTCCATCTCCATCTCCATCACCACTCACTCACTCAACTCACTCAACTCATTTTACCCATCTATCCACCTCCACCCCTTTCTTCCGAAAAATACTTTGTACCCTCATTTCAATTTGTACATACTTATTAGACATTTTCACGACTTTCACGATAACCTGGTTTTACGATTAACTTTCAACGGCTGTCGTCCAGCATTGCATTTACCACCCACGTTTCCTTGAAACATCAAACATCCGATCTCCGTGCGCGCGTCCATTTCTCCTCCGTCTACCTTCTTTGCTATCTGACAAAGTGTGACAGCTTGTTTGTGATCATTCATCGACTGGACTCATCGAATTGTGCAACCAGTAATAAATTATCTCTTGGGTTACACTCAAAGGGGGTTCTGCTTTGGGAATTCTTCCACATCGGGTCATCCAAATTTGTTTGTTTGTGAGAAGAAAAGCTAAGGGTAAAGAGTGAAGGTTGGATTTTTTTTTTGATTGTTTTAATTACAGTGGAGTGAACCAATTTTTGATCAGAGGTTGGGGTGCCTTTATTGTCATTCCGACCTGTTTACCTTATTGCAACGCGACGACGTTCGCTCCTGAGACTTCGAGGCCAGAATGGAATCCACCCTGAATCGAGTTGTGGAGGATAGAATTCACCAGGAGGGACAGGCGATGCAGCATGATTCGATGGTTACAGTGCGACTTTCCGAACCGCCAATTTTGACACTCGACACGAAGAGACATTCCGACAAGATCATTCCAAATGAGGAATTGGAGACGAGCGAGGAGATAAATACTCCTACCGACAAGAGGCAGACGATAATGAGTATAATGGATGTAACAGGGAAGGATACGGACACTGGCAGTCTCGAAGACTCGCCGAGAATTACAATGGTAGATCCAAATGGCAATGAAGTGCCCACACCTACAGGTTCGGAATCAGCAGAGTCGGAACAAAATGCTTCGAGGAGGACAAGTGATAGCTCTGATACATCAGTAGAGGAGGTCAACTGGGAGGAGTTGGAAAAGACAGAGGAACAACAGCCCAGAAACCAGGATTCTGATGATGTAAGGTTATGACAGACGCGTACATTCTTCCAATACTGACATGGTGCAGTCCACAGCTTTGCTGCTAGCCAGGCTTGAGCAAGAAAACAATGCGATCGCCTCGAACCCGAAGTCTGGCATCGCAAAAGTTCAGAAGGTTGAGAAACAACGAGCTCGAGCTCAATCCCGACCGCCATCTATACAACATCTCAAAAAATTGGTCAATGGCCCTACTCCCTCAGCGCTTCGATACTCCGTCACTCCTCCACCCCCCATGACCGACCTCGAATTTTACGCCGCGCTTGTACAAGACTACCCAAGAACTGCTCAATATTTACCTACACTATTGTCGAAGAAGATTAGAAGTGGTATTCCCCCGCCACTGCGAGGTGTAGTATGGCAGAGTATGTCAGGAGCCCGCGACAGGCTATTGGAGGAGCAATTCGATAGACTCTGTGGCGAGTCAAGTCCATATGAAGGAATTATTGGCAAAGATCTGGGACGAAGCTTTCCTGGTGTCGAGATGTTTCGCGATCCGGAGGGAGATGGACAGCGCATGTTGGGAAGAGTTCTTAAATGCTTCAGTTTATACGATCACAAAATTGGGTATTGTCAAGGATTGGGATTTCTTGTTGGACCTTTATTGATGCACATGGGGGATAAGCAAGCATTCTGTGTGCTCGTACGGTAAGATATCAGCGTTGCGACCGGTCACAATATTTGCTAATATTCTGTAGTCTCATGGAACATTACGACCTACGAAATTGCTTCCTCCCTGACCTCTCCGGTCTCCACGTTCGAATACACCAATTTCGAGAATTACTAAAATTGCATCTACCGGCCTTATCAACACATCTCGATGTTTTACAAGTCGAGCCTGCATACGTTTCTCAGTGGTTCTTATCATTTTTTGCCACTACTTGTCCTTTACCGATGCTTTTTCGAATCTACGATGTTATATTTGCCGAAGGTGCTTCAGAAACTATCATGCGAGTTGCCTTGTCATTGATGAGAAAGAATGAAACCAAAATTCTGTCTTGTACAGAATTTGAGGATGTAATGCAATTACTTCTCTCCAGGGGTTTATGGGATGTTTATCATTACAATGCCGATGAATTTGTCAATGATTTTGTTAGTCTGACAGGGATTGTAACACACGAAAGCCTTCAGAATTTAGAAGCGGGTTATCGGGAGTCTCAGATTGTTGACACTGCTATTCCATCCGACGTAGGATCAGCAGCCTCACGATTTCTCGGACGATTATGGGCTGGTTCAAATTCCTCAACAAAATCGGCCAATCTCACACCTAGTCCAGGGCTTAGCGCGCCATCACGTCCCGTTAGTTTCTTGAGAAGATCCCCCTCAAAGCAGAGCTTAGCCTCTACACTCAATTCTATAGAAGGGAGCGGATCTGAAAGTATGCTTAGCACTTCAACGGATGCAACCAGCATTTCTCGTGATTCAGCAACTGCTGATGGCGCCTCACTTCGGGCTCAATCATTTGCTAGTGTGAGTGCAGCGAAAACTCCAGTCAACAAAGATAAAAATCTGCATAGTCAAATTGAGGATCTTTTGATGGCTCTCAGTGAGATGCAACGAGATCATGCCATACTTGCTACAGAGTTGCAAAGAGAGAGGGAGGAACGTGAAGAAGATAGGACTGCTGTGCAGCCGTTGATTGATGCATTAAGGAAGAGGACCAGTGGGGAAGCAGTCGAAAGCTCTGAAAGTGATGTCAGTGTTGAAACAGTGAAGGGAATGGATGTAATTGCAGAGGAGGTGTGTCTAGATGGAGTACCCGGAGATGAGCTGGCGACACCCGACGCTGTTGACGAGTCGGAGATTAATGAAGTCACCGCTCTCCCGATCATTACCGACGATATTTCCAATCTACTTGATATTGTCGAAGATCGTTTCCAAAACCCCGTCGAGAATCGGAGATCTTCCATGATGTTGACAAGATCTCAACTTCGGGAAGAGCTCGATCGATCGAAAGAACAGCTCCTCATCGAGACATCGAGGTCTCAGGAATTGAGCAGGCGTATTGTTGAACAAGACCAAGAAATCAGTAATTTGCGAGATCAAATCAGGGAGACTCAAGCTCACGTACGAAATTCACATCAAGATAGACAACGATTGGAGAAACAAGTATATGATTTGCGGAACTCGAGGAAGAGTGCTCAGTCGACACCGGATGGTTCAAGGGATCATGAAATTGAGTGGGGCGTCAAAAGTGCAACTACAGGAGGACTTCGAGAGTTAAAACTTGTTCGCTCAAATTCCAATCGTTCGGTGGCCACAACTTACAATAAACGAAGTTCAAGCCTTATATCTCCGCAGAATCTCAAAGAGAATGAAAATTTCCGCGCTTCTACATCGTCTGAACAGCAACATTCTCCCAAGGAAGAAGTAGATTCCGATTCATTGGTTCTTGAACTTGTACAAGCCAAAACCGCCGAAGCGGTTGCTAAACAAGAAGCAGAAGAAGCCAAGCTTAAGTTAGAGAGCTTGAAGAAGATGTTGGCTGGATTACAAAATGGTGAAATTTCAACTGCGGGTTTTGGCCATTCGTCAAAACCTAGTCTTGATAGATCGGTGACGACTATACCTGCGAAAAGTATTGTCCCCAAGATTGAAACACCAAATGCGCCAGCCAGTGTGCCAGCTACACCAGCACCAGCTAGCGGTGGTGGATTCTGGGGTTGGGGAAAGAAAGCTGCTGTTAGTACTGAAGCAAAATAGATGATTATTGATATAAAGATTTCTTGGTGTGGATGTTGGGATGTTGGGATATGATACGCGTTGTTTAAAAGCATTGGAGGATATGAAGAATGGGAAGAATTGATGAGAATGAATTGAACAGTTGCGGAGGTTCTTTCTTTTTTGGCACGAGCTTACTTTCTTATTATTGTCTGTACTTGCTTCTGCCCTTTTGGTACATTTCTTCGACGCGATTTTTTGACTTTACAAGCAAAATACCCGAGAGCGCGTTGTCTTTTGTAGGTGGCTCTTTTATATTAGTGGAGGGGCTTGCGGATGTATGTTTATTGTTTATTGGTGATAGCGGGGTTGGGTGTTTATAAATAGGATTTGGAGCTCTGAGATTAGAAGTGAGCGAGGGGGAGGGAAGAGTGTTTTGAGTGGAATGTATAGTGTGGTACATGGTTGGTGAAGTGTGGAAAGCGTTAGAGACGTAAGAAAAAGAGAGGACGAGGGCGAGGGCGAGGGACTTGGTAGGCGAGGCTGGGTTGGGTGGGAATAGATAGAGTGAAGAGAGATAGGAATGGGATGGAATGGAATGGTGATGAATTCTATATGATGATTTTGTTTCGATGTTATGTCGTGATGTGATGTGTTATGAAATGTCCTTGTTTTGTATATATAATGAATGTATATGATATATATATATGTATGCTTTTTGTTATAGCTGAGTATACCTGGTAGATGTATGAATAGAACATGAGTTTACTGTTGTAGTACTTTGTTCTGTGAGTTGGGAGGTGGATGGGGATAGGAAGGGAATGATGGGTTGTATTGATGGATGGATGGATAAATGGACAGATGGATGAACAAGTTGACGCATCGAGTGGGTTCTCGGTACGTGGGTGGTACTAGATAGTACTGGGTGATCAATAGGGGGATGAGAGGAGGGTTGAGATTTTTTAGATGGGATGAGGGGAAATAGGGAAGAGAGGGATGTGCATAACAGACAGGGTAGAGTAGCCTATAGGTAGGTATATAGATGGGGATTGGATTTGTGGATGGAAACTGCGGATTGAGGAGGTTTGTTTGGGGGTGGAGAGATTGGGGGTGGAGAGATTGGTGGGGGATTTTGATGGGGGGTGTGAGGAATGAGGAGGTTTGAAGATGGATTGGAGGAGGTGGGTTGGGGAAGGGGTGAGGGTATGGCGTGAGGGTTGAGGGGTATGAGACATTTGGAGCATGGGTGGAGAGGTGTGTTGGGATGGGATATAAGGGGATGGTAATTTGGAGAGGTGGACTGGGGGGTGGGAGAGATGGTCGGGAGGTGAGAGGGAAGATGGGAGATGGGAGGTGGGAGGTGGGAGATGGGAGATGGGAGATGGGAGTGGGGGAAGAGAGGAGCACAGGAAATCATTTTTGTATGTGAAAGATATGAGGGAGGGGGGAGGAATGGATAGAGAAATGGATGGGTGTAGAGTATAGTATAGTGTGGTATAATATATTATGATCTAATCTATATAACATGAAACTATGGGAAGAAAGGTGAAAAGAAGGGGATGGATAGAGGGGAAGGGAAAAAAAGAGAATGGAATAGAATGGGGGGAAGAGAGAAGACGATAATGGAGTGTTGGAGGAGAGTTTAGTTGTATAGGGAGGGGTTGGTAGGGAGATGGTGAGGATATAGGGAGGATATAGGGAGGAGATAGTAAGGAGTTGTTGGTTGGGAGATGGAAATGGGAATTTTGAGTTTAGATTTTTGACGAGAGAATTAAAAGAAAGAAGAAAAAAGTAGTTTGGGAGATGGAATAGAAGAGAACAAGAAGTGTTGCAAAACACATGAACTCATATACAGTAGAGAAATATGGAAGAGGGGAAGCGGCTCGAGATGTCGAATATTGGAGATGGGAATTGTATAAGCATTGATCATTGGGATCTAGTGAATAGCTTCAATTCATTAGCTACTCTATTACAGTTGTAAGCGAATGCGGAATACAGTAGTCCTAAGCGAAAGCAGAAGAGACTAGCTCTTCTTGTAGCGTCTATATAAGGCCTACAACATCCTATACTTAGCTAGCTCTTTAGACAGAATACAATATAGACATTTAATACCTACGAATACCGTGGGTGCTACGTCTTCCGTATCCTTCTCGAACCAACAGGAATGGGATTGGGGGGGGAAGGAGATAGGAGAGTGTGTAAGGAATAAGAACCAAAGAAAATTTAGAGATTTTGATAAAAAGAATGAGATTGGAGAGGAGGGAAGAGGAATAGATGGGGGGTGGATAGGGCTTGTGGTCTTGGGGTTAGCAGAGTGGAGGGTTGGAAGGGTGGAAGGTTGGGATAGGGAAATAGGGTGGAGGGGTTGTTAGTTTGAGTTGTAGAGAGGGAATTGGATTTCGCTTGTTTTTTGTTATGAGGGCCGTGGAAGGGGGTGGGTGGTGGTATTGGTATTGGTATTGGTATTGGTATTGGTATTGGTAATGATTTTGAATGCGGAGATGGAGGTAGAAATTTGAAGATGTAGGATTTGGGATATGGAGATTTTGAGGTGTGGGTATTGTGACGTGGGAATGGGGGTCCTTAGGATATTGAGAAGAGGGGACGAGTAGATTGTGATTGTGAGCTGGAGTTGTGGAAGGGGAGAGAAAAAGAGGGGGATGAGATGGGATAGGAGAGAGTGGTATAAGGAATGGATATAGATATGAATATAGATATAGATGTGAAAGTTTATACATGGGAGTCTGATGTTGATTGATATATACACATATATACATGTATATCAATAATGAAAAGAAAGTTTTCAAGAAACCCGAGAGAGCTTTCAATTCATATCTTATCAGAAACACTTTGTCAAAATTGAAGAATCTTTATACAATACACAGAAACTCTCGAACCTCCCTTCCCTTCTCACCATTTCCGCTATAATTCCATAATTTCATAACTCCATTACAGCGAGTATACACACGTCACAATCAAACAACACCTAATTTTCCTTTCTCTTACCTCAAGAAAGATATGATTGAAATTAAAATTAAGAAGTATCTAGTTTTTGTCAAATCGAGTTTAGAAGAGGACTTATTTATACCTAGGTAAATAATAGAGAAAGAAGTGTGGGATTTGTTGAAACTTATCGTTTATAGGTTATATTTTATAGTTTATAGGTATAGAGAAACTAGTTGGGGTGAAGCTTGTAGGTTGTGAGGGGAGATGTGCAACAGATTTTTTTTGGAAGGGGAAACGGGATGAGTGGTTAGATAGGTTGGGGTGATGGTGGTTTTGAGTGGTGGGTTTAACTAGTGTAGTAGTCCATGAGCTACATTTCTTGGGTTTACGACTTGTGGTTTTTGGCCTTCGGGTTGTAGGGATGAAGATGGTGGTTCTGTAGAGGGGATGGGAAGATAGGTAAAATAATGTGATTATAGTTAGTTTACTATAGGATTTTTTTGGACGAGAGATGGGGGCGAATGAGGATGGTATGGATGGGGATGTGA
Source organism: Botrytis porri (assembly GCF_014898465.1). Taxonomy (NCBI): domain Eukaryota; kingdom Fungi; phylum Ascomycota; class Leotiomycetes; order Helotiales; family Sclerotiniaceae; genus Botrytis; species Botrytis porri. The sequence continues at coordinate 1,107,512 of NW_024066084.1, read as the reverse complement.
TACTTGGGGAGATGTCTTGTACTTTTGGAAATGGATGAATGTTTATATTGTTATTGATGGACGGATGGTTTTGAGGGAGAATTTGGACGAGGAGGAACCAGTGATATGTGATATATTGGGAATATAGTGGAGTGAAGATTAGAGGGTAAGGGGAAGAAAGATGAATAGATGAATATGATATTACGAGATGGTCAATATGAAGAAGAGAATGATGATACAGGTTCACTTAACATTGACAGGCTTGTAAAATGAAAATACGGGAAAACTTGAGAATCCACCAAAATCCGAATTAATAAACAGAGAAAGTCTTTAACAGGATATATACTTCCATCTCTTTACACATGTAATGTGTTCTCTTGCTGAAATGCTTTCCAAGTTTATTTCCATGACATCATAATTTCACGTACATTCATGTGATAGATTTAATTTTTAGGGAGAATGTAGATGATTATATGTATCCATTGCATTATGAATACAGGTATCGCTAATTAACCCTTCGTACCAATTTCAACTCCATCTACGAGAAGGAAGTCTCACATTCTCATATCCCCTACCATAAACCTTTACACGTTATCCAAATAGAGGTATCCTCAATCTAAACCATCCCTTCATAAATATAAATATCTGATATCCCCATCCCATAACTCCAATACCATCTCTTCATATACAAAGATATGCCCATAAACAAACTCCAAAACTGTCCCCATCAGATCAAATCAACCTCTAAGATAGAATAACAAAATTACCACACATGATACCCCATCTCAAATCCAATTTCACCGCCACCTATTCTCTATTGAATCCTTTCAGGCGCAAGCACCGCTCTCGCAGGTCTCAAAGGTGCCATTGTGGAAATGGTAGTAGTAGTAAATCTACTATTAGAAGTGACCTCATCTTCTTTCTCGGAAGCAGAAGAACGGGCTTCGAGATCGTAGGTATCGGCATGCGAGAATCGCTTGCGGTTTAAGATGCGACCGATGATCATGATGAGGAGGAGCATGAAGACCGGGGTGAGGGTGAAGACGAGACCGAGGTAGGCGTACATTTTGGGGATGGGTTGGGTGGTGAGTTTGTGGTTGTTGTTGTGGATGAGGTTGGGTGGAGGGTGGAATTTAGTTCTGTAAGTCGTCTGGCGGGTTGATGGGCTTATTTCTCTTGGGGGAATTTTGTATGGAGAGGAATGGTGGATAGATTATGCGTTTGGAGGTCGACTTTTATGAGGTTTAATTGATTGGAAGATGGTTTCGTTGAGATTCGTGTCGAAGATTTTTCCTTGAATACTTGAGCTTGTGTAATGTTTTTGAATGAAAAAGAATTCCTTTCGAAAGAGAATGAAATACCCCAAGGACAAAAATTATTCGACATTTAGAGTTTGTGGGTAAGCTAGATGGTGAGCTAGAGCTAGTGAGGCTGCTAAGTCGAACTTTGACTGGGGATTTGAGGTGTCCATAGGCTTTTGCACATTTGCGGATATATTTTGGCATGAAATTGTCTATTAGACTAATTAGTTTGTCTCTTTTTTCTAATTCGAGGACCGCTAAGCTTAATCACTCTAGTCCGTTGGATTCGTGAGTCGTAGCTTAGGGCCAGTCACATCGAGCTTTCCGTTGACAGGACCATAATGAATCGGTGGAAGCGCAACTAGAATTGCCTTATAAATTGAATATGATAGTGAAGAGAAGTCTATGGACTTGGTAGATCTACTAAATTAATTTCCTTTTGCGATGTAACAATGATACATGCTCAGAGGTCTTGAAGTATAATATGAGATTTTTTGACTATTCGACTTTTGGAAAAGACCCGTCAAAAACGACACTCGAGACCATAACTATTACAAGCTTCTGGGTTCTATAAAGCTCTGACATACTCTTGAAGTAGGAAAAGTACAAAAGTCTCGGCTTAGGGCACAGAGCCAAACGAAGCACAAGACTATAATAACTATTATACCCTCAGGATAAATTCGATGATATACGAGCCCCAGGATTACGAAATCATTTCCGATCAAACAGACCCTAATAGCACAAGGACACGTCCACATGTAATGGAAACGACATAGAATAAGAAGCTTTTGACATGCAGTGACGAAAGGACGAAATACGCTAGGTACCCTAGATTCCCCGAATAGCTAGAAGCTTGGCATGCTTTTATATTGTGCAATTGCGAAATAGCATCCCAAATTCCTCGAGACATTCGAATGAAAGATAAAGAGTGCCTCCTTCATACCCAAGCTAGTTCTCACACTATTAGGAACTTTCAAAGGTATGCTGAGAAGATTCCTCTGGTTTCGCGAGCAAAGACTGGTAAGCCAATGAAAATCACCACACGCACTGACGTCGGCATCAGGTAAATAGGAAATGCTCCTCTTGGCTTGATACTTGCAGCAGAGATGCAACTTTTATCGAGAGTCGTCGACGCAATCCATGTATATTGCGACCTTTGGTATGAGATACGGTCGTTTGTCGTCCTGTCGTTGCGGGGGCTGGATTGCCCCACTGTGCGAACGATGCTTTGTCATCCAAATTCTAACCTCATCTGTTACACAACGTCAATGAAGAAACGTAGAATGCTGCTAATAAACACTCTCATGTACAAATTATGGATTGAAATACTGGATGTATTAACCTGGTGGACAAGAAGATTCAATTTATCTCTGAAGATCCGGATCAATTGTACATTTTCTCCTTAATGAGAGCGATTTGATGTGCTCCAGTCATGTCACTTAGGAGTCTCGGATTTCATGCGCAGGAGGAGATACAGCCAAGCAAGAGCTGGTGAACAGTAGTTCTTTACGAGGCGCCATCGAGTGATAAAAGCTACCGTGATATTGTGCTGAACCTTGTTCGCAGACCAGTGTTTGCCCTCAAGAACAGGTTCCGGATTCTAAAACATACCGTTTTCGAGACCAACTTTGCATCTCGAGCTTAGTACCTACATGTACCTAAAGCTTCTCATGATTATTGTGCTGGCTATAAAAATAAAGCATGGCCGGCTTTCGCAGGCATTATTATTACAATGACTAGTGTCAAGTATCTGTCTCTCCCATGAACATGCAATCACTCGAAGCATAACAGGCTGGGATTGCACGTTCGATGCTCTCGCGAAATACTTAATCTATACTGGTAGATTAACTTGACTATTATAGAAGTTATTAAACTGTATAAGGTCTCAAGTCCCGCCATGATACATACAATTTCTGACAATCATGTGCTATCACGGAGCTTCGTGTGTGCTAGAGTTCCCCAAGGAATTTGATCTCGAAGTTTCGATTCAGTTCCTCAATTCTGTTCTGGGGTGGTAAAAGGTTGAGTGAATTGGTTCTTCTGTCAAGTAGACAAGATGATATGTATCGTCTCCATCCCAATCTCTCTTTACAAGTGTCCAAATCGGGTAATTAACTATTCCGATCAACCCGACTTTATGTTCTCAGCTAATGACTGAGATAAAAATGAGTGAATGAATAATCAGAAACCTCGGGCTTCGGCATAGATAAAAGGTCTGCTATTTTATGATTGACTACAGCCTTTTTAAGTATGCCTTTCTTGGATTGATATTAACTGAAATGATGTAAGAAAGGCCTTGAATTTGTAAAATAGATGACGTGGAGTATTAGGGCAGAAGAAGCAGGAGCGATGGACCGGTGATGAAGTAGAATGGAGATGGAGAAGTTAGAGAGCATTGCAGGGCAAATAGACAGTTCAATACAAAAGGAATTTGATATATTCTACTTCTATGGTTATGCTTGAAGATATGTTGCTTTGCCTAGTTCCAGTCTTCTTTCCATGCTCATGTTGATTAATTTGTACACTTGCATGGGAAGCATATTCTAATTAAGCCAATAGAAGTAATAATTTAATATCTAATTATTTCCGCATCTTGAAATTGAAAATATTCTATAGTGAATGCCGCTGTGTTCGGAATACCTCGGGCCTGGACGTAAATATAGCTAATTAAAAAAATTACTTGCTCTAATCTAATATCACAAAGCGGGGGAACAATTCACTTTCGCGGCAGGTGCCATCTCTTGTTTATCCTTAGCGCAGAAAACTTGGAAATCTTGTTGCGAGGCATGTGTTATATTTCGCATTCGCATAGCAACCATCTCCTCTTCTTTCCCTCTCACAAACCAAACCACCTCAACCACCAAAATATCATCAATTCTTAAACTCAAGTCAACGTTCCTTTGGTTTTAATGCCTTCTTCAATAGCCTCTTCAAGAACAAACCTCTTTCTGATCTTTCCATTCAGATTAGAAACAGCGCGGCGGGTCACTTTCAGTGGCTCGTCGTGGTTGTGCTCAATCTCTATGGGCCTTCAATTTGTCTTTTTCTGTTGATCAATAGTTTGTCCAAGAAGAACGGTCCTCAATCAAAGGTCTCATCGATGTTACACTGCTACTTAAGTCTTACTATACATGAACTGAATTCCCGTTCGATTCTTGACAGTTTTTCTTCCCAGTCGACGTCCGTTAAAAATGCTCCAATCTGCCATACCAGCAGATCGGCATTTTTGTCAGTATGCAATCAAGTCTGTCATCTCATTAGATATCAGTCAAAGTATTTTCTCATATTTCTTATGGTAAAAGTCTTTGATCTTACTGCATCTTGTGTTTGTGCCATTACTGACGCCTGTCGTACAGTCTTCCTCAAAGCGCGCTTTTCCAAGAAAAACCTTCGATTCACCTCAATAGTCTTCATCTGTTAGAGAACAATCATATCTTCCATCCTTTCTTAGAACCTCTCCTCTTAAGCGTGCCCTCCGATTAAAACTTCGATTCACCTCCACGTTCTCCATCTTTTAGAAAGAAAAATCACACTTTCCATCCTTTTTTGGAACCTTTTCTCCAACCACGTATGCAAGCTTCTCTCGCCTTGCACTTCTTCATAACCACCGTGAATAAATATTGTAGTTATCACATAATATCTCTGTATTCAAACGCCTCGACTTTTGGCAAAAACTGCAATTTGTCACCAAAACAGTCGTCCACCAGATTACCATCAGGTGCTCCTTCGTTCCGATGTCCCTCTTCTACTATGTTTTTTGATAATTCTGTGAGTATTGGTACTGAGTTATTGTTATTCGAATACTGACTTTCATGCCACAGTTTCGTTCCTCTGTGTACCCAACTGCGGAGTTATCACACGATGATAATACCGATCAACCACTCGATTCATTAACGTGTTTTCTTCACCATGCGGACCTTCAACATGCGTGCCTTGTACCTCGCTGCGAACCTCAAGAGTGAGCTTCAATATGGTCTCACACTATCCTGCAAAGGGCGCACTCGTGTCTTTCAATCGTCTTTGTTCATACATACCTCCAACACCTCTCGAGCCTTCGGCGCTGTCTATCTCAATCAGTAACGCTACATCTCCTTCGAGAATTGAATCAAGTTGCTAACAGACCATTCAGACGTGATAGAGACTAGGAAGTCAAAAAAGCGAATTGTGATGATGAGAATAAAGACAAATCTCTAGCATTTCACTTTCCTAATAGGTTCACGTCAACCTTCAACTTTCGGCGGTATAAGTATCTTATTCAATTCAAATCTTCTTTCATCAACTCTGCGAGCATCAATTCAATCTCATGCAAGACCGCAGAGTATTTCTTATTCGAATCCTCTTTATAAGTTACCTCTCCGTCACCTCTCACGACCTCAGAATTGTCTAATGCACTTGGCGATAGTATCTCTACTTCAAACGGCTATTGCTTCTTCAAGCATTGCATCTTCCCTGAACCATCAATCCATGTTTCAACAACGTTCAAGGGAACAATTCTGAGGTCACTCCTCATTGAGCCTGCTTCGAGGGCTGAATCAAGTCCACCTCACTGTCAACGAATCAATATTGATGAATCCATACCAAAGATATCAATACCATCAATTCAACATTGTCAATTCGATTCAAACCAAACTTGATTGTTTCCTCCACTTTCAATGACAGCCGCAGCCTTCGAAGCAGTGCTCTCCGACCACCTTCCTCGACAATCGACCTCGATAACCCTTTTCTATTTTGTACTTAGATAGTTTGTGCTCTTGTTGTTTGTGTGTGGATTGGTAGTGTGCTGAGTAGCACGTGCCATCTGAGTAGCATTCCCTTTTAGGACAATGACTACCGGAACTTGTAGCTAGAGCGGCTTAGTAGCCAATCTGAATGTCCAGTGGAAATTGCTATCTCTGACGTGTTCGTTCCCCGTTTCGGTGGTGTAAGAGAGGTTGGCGTTTGGGACGCGAGTAGGTTCTATCGGCGGCGGAAGCTCATTACTTGCCAACTATTCGGTGGCTGGTTATACAGTATGTATGGGTTTGTTGAACTTTTTAGATCCGTCTATCTTGGGAGCAGCGTACAGTTGCTCCCCGCATTCGAATGGTACGTTGCTTAGTGCTCCTCCCCCTGTCCCCCATTTCCTAACAAAAATGACATGATGCTGATACCCCAAGCCGTCGAAAGTTTCATCTACAGTGGGGAAACTATCGTATAGCAAGCCAGCTTGCCGAGTTCACTGAAACGTTATTTCAGTTGAGCACAAGAGCTTGTGTGTTTCAAAGACTTCTGTTCTATGAATACTTCCAGTACAACTGTTTCAAAACTTGTGATACAAGTAAACCGTGCTGTGCTCAAAGGGCTTTTTGCTCAATGAACACTTCCAGTACGACTGTATCATCGCAGGTTTTGATGCAAGTAAACCGTACAGTATTTTAAAGGGCTGCTACTCTGCGAACGCTTCCAGTACAATTGTTTCAAGGCTCGCTGTGATGCAAGTAAACCGTACAGTATTTCAAATAGCTTCTGCTTGATGAAAACTTCCAGTACGACTGTATCATGGCGGGTCTCGATGCAAGTAAACCGTACAGCCACAAGCTCCGAATCTCATCATTACAAAAAGCTGTGCCATACTGCATTAGTTTTACCTGTAGAGAGAAATGCAAGAAAATATGGTCGGATGGGATTTTCCCTGAAAGCCATATCGGTATTCATTTCACTGACTTGCGAAAGTGTACGTTGACGCTCGATGGTGATGGTTGAGCCAAGTGACGGCCAGCGGAGTATATGCGGCTTATGATTCTGTTTGTGTCTTTGTTGTTTCTTGATCGTAAGTTTGTGATGAGTTGAAGATCTGTGTGGGCGTTGGCTTTATGAACCGATGGTTCAGATCTACTCGCAACATTAGCACTTTATTTGCGTGAATTAGAGATCATTGTGGGAACTTCGGGGTTTGTGGGTGTTGGCTCTTGTGGGCGTTGGCTTTTGTGGGTGTTGGCTATGATTTTTCGTTCTTCGGAACTTAATTTCTCGATCTCTAATTCTAACTAAAAATCGTGTGTTACGGGCTTGATCTTGTGGGCTTTGGGGGAAATACCGTACCTTGGTTGTTACTTGTGACCTATTGATATTTGAAAGCGCAGACCATTCGTGGAACCTCCTCAGAATATCACAGGCGCAAGGGAAACAGATCTTCAACTCAACTCTCACATTCTAACTTTCTATGGGCTTCGATAATCATCCAGCATCATGCTCCAATTCGCATAGCTCCATCCATTACGATAGCGTGATCCACGTCTATCGCGTTTGATCTTAGAACTACTGGTGCTGGCTTACTGAGTGTGCGATCAATCGCGTTTTATCGCATGCGACGATGCTCTACAGTACCTTATAGAACTTTGATCATTTGTACGGGCTGATAGTGGTAGGGAGATAACGTGGGGAGAAAAGAAGATCTTGGATCGTGTCACAGTGTCCCGATCAACGAGATCCTAGCCTGACTCTTGATTGTAGATGCTAGCATCTCTCATGAGGACCGCATCGTCGTTGACGGTGCGGCTTGCAGGAATACTAGTGAGCTTTCCAAGTTTCTAGCTGGACTCATGTTCTATGAGGAGCCCTCGCATGGTTGGGAGAGCAATCCCTAGCTGTGCGGCTTGCCGGGTACTAGGTCATTGCGACGCTTGGATTTTCTTCTGGACGACGATGCCGTTATCGACCTCCACTAAATATTCAGTTGGTGCAAGCAGGAGTCTAGAAATATGACTTGTCACCGGGGCAAGATATAACGCGAAGCTCGTCAAAACTGCCTGCAAGAGTTGTTGACGGCACTGCTGAGCAATATGGAAAGCTACCCAGGACAAGGTGCCAAAAGGTAATAGTAAGGTGTTGCCCAATGAAAAAGATACTGCATATCCAACAACTTTCTTGGACTGATCACTGCCTGAGTGTCGAGACACCTCATGGGGTTAGATTTAGTTCCTGACTGTTGTCATGTCTTTCGAGGGCGCTTGCTATCTAGATAAATACTGTATACCTGGATACTGGTTGCAGATATTTCTACCTACTTTGTTCCTCGGAGTAACGGGGTGATGTGGGTATAGTGTAGTGTCTGTATGAGGAGAATTCCGAAGGCACACCCTCAGTTTTACCCACTCCGTTGCGCTGCGTAAGTCTTCTCCTAGCGATGATGCGTGTCACGAGTCCAGAGCGCGGTCTCAGCAACTCTTCCCGGATTGGGAGAATCTTATCTTTAAAGTTCAGTCACTTCCACCTGGCATTTCCAGTGAAGGTAGAAGGCATGGCGTGGGTGAAAGTCTTGTGTCATTGTTCTGCGCGGAGGCTTTGAGAAGCTAATTGGTAGTTACCTTTCTGCCCACCATTTCCAGTTCTACCTTAGTATGTTCTACTGTGGGTGTAGTTGCAGTGGAGTTGTTCGGCGTCTACCTGCCCCTGGGGGTATATAAATGGACGTGCTGAGGCTTCACTTCTCGGTCCACTCGGGGATTTCGTTGTTCAACCACCGGGCACTGAGACGAAATTAGGGCAGCAGACTCGTCTGTTCGTGTTGTTCGGCCAATCGATGTACGGAGTCGTGTCGGCGCTGAGGCATTGTCCGTCCTGTTAAGAAGCAACGAACTTTGGTGACGTGGTTCTTATGGCGTTTTTCGTTGACGGGGATTCTTAAATTGTGCTACTGTCTAGGTGTGGAGACACCCTAGAGGTTAAGTTTCAATTCGTAAGTTTTTCCGGCGCGGGATTCGTTACTGCATTGATGGTGAACGACCTGTGTCGTACCGGAGTAGCCGTTTCTTCGTCTTGTTTCGTTCCGACCTACCTTTCGGTGCTGAACTGCGGCAGCGATGCCCAAGGAGGGGTACTGCTTGTGGGGAGGTGTTGTTTGGTGGAAGATTCTTGCGGGTAACTTCCATGTCCGAAGATTGGCCTCGAATTTCAGAAGTTGGCGATCTCGTTTGAGGGCCTTGTTGAGACTCCTTCGGGGGACTCTGATAGGTTCCTCTTGAGGTTGTCGGCTGATGGGAGGAGATGCTGGTCCTAGGCTTGAGAGAGATCCTATGATCCGTTGTTCGGTCACTTTGGTGATGCTGAGCCGGGGATGGTGAACTTGCGTTTTGACCTGTTGTTCGGTCTTCTGTGCGACGAAAGTGTAGATGAGGTTTCCTGTGGGCTCAACGAGTTGTTCGCCGAGTCGCCTTCGGGTGGCTCACAGGACGGCTCCGCGAGTTCTATGGCTTCCTCTTGCCAATCCGACTGGGTTTCTCACCGAGTTGTTCAACGAGTTGCCTTCGGGTGACTCACCGAACTTCTCAACGAGATCTTGACTGGGGCGGTAGAGATATCTGACGGGTTCCTTCGGGTTCCTTGATGGGATTTTCTCTGTGCTGGGACTGAGGTTTCTCAGATGAAGTTCATGTTGATTTCCAGAGTTGCTCATAGAGTCGCCTTCGGGTGATTCGCCGAGTTTCTTTGCGATTTCTGATTGCTCTTCTTGCTATACCGACTGAGAGTCCAACGAGTCGTTCAACGAGCTGCCTTCGGGCGGTTCACCGAACTTCTTCGCGGGTTTCTCGACTGGAGTAGCGTGAGGTTTTCTGATAGGACCCTTCGGGGTTCCTTGACGAGACTTCTAGAGATCCCTCGACATCTATCAGTTGATGCTGAGGCATTAGTGAGAAAACCCAGTGGCGAAGTTTCAAGGGGGCTTGTGGAGGACTTCGGTCCGAAGCAGATTTCCTAATTGGTTTATCTTACTGTCCAGTGATACCTTGGGTTCAGGTGGCTTTCTCTACGGAGCTTGCTACGCTGCGCCGGGGTCGTGGGCGGGATGTGCAGCCTTTCATGTTACTGAGTCAGCGGTGACTGGGCGGCTGGGTAGGACAGTGCCTTTGGGGTCTTCGGATCTTGTTGGTGTTGCACCGCCTCTTCGTTCTGATCCGTTAGAGAGGACTTGCACTTTTGTTTTGGGTACTTACACTGACGATTTAGTATTGATTCGCTGTTCATGATGGTTGATGAAACGCACTCATGCTACGCTGGTTCTGGTAGTCGGCGTCCCGAAAGGGTTTACTACGAAGATGGTGTCGTTGCTTACTTGGGGGTTTGCTGCTTGCTGCGGTGGATGTGCTGCTGGGATGGACGGATTTGACAGTATTGGTAGATGCGGTTGGTAGATGGATTGGAATTTGCTCGGAGGACCTCTTTTGCATGTCGGCGCCCTTATTCGGAAATTGAAGAGTTCGAACTTCGAATCTCAACGAATTGTCAATTTGACGTAACAGTCACCACCCTCATCAAGAACTTCAACCAAAACGACAATAAAAACATCAATCAACACCTCAATCAAAGCATAAATTCACGAAATCATCAACATGGTAAGAAAAGCACAACTTAGCTGCGCCAGGAACTACAAATCGTTCCACCGACATGCTTCTTTCAAATCTCACAACACATTCAACTCGACATAGGCCTAGTATGGGAGGAATTTTGGCTTGGCGGTTATTTTGTATTCATATTTTTTGGTATTAGTATAGATTGGCAGCAGCAGCAAGAGCCGAGCACTGTAGATAGACATAGATAGAGAGATGGTGACATCACCCTCGTCTTTTCCTGTAGACTACAATTTTCTGGCACAAATTGCCTTGTTTACTTAATGAAATACCTTCTCTCAACTTGAATTTCCTGTGATCTGTGATGTGAAACTTTGATATTGTCAATTGATAACTTCTGGTAAAAATATAGTTGACAAACGTTCTATAAATTTACGTTCGTACTTGCCGAAAAAGTTCTTGAGGCGGGGTCCGGATTCATACGTGCATTATGCATGCAGCTTCCCGACATTCTCGTATATCTGTTTCTTTCCGCAATTGTGATAAATTAGAAAAGATTTTGAGCTTATTAGGTGGCTGGAAATACGATTGGTGATCCATGTCGTTCTTTGCATATCTTTTTAAGGTCGGTAAATTTTCCCTACCGACTTCCTCTTCTTAGCCTCTTCTCACGGCAATTGACAGCGGTTCAGAGACGCCCACGTTTCTGACATGAGCAAAATTTGTGACACCATTGGTTGGGATGATATGATTCTGATTTCTGATTGTGGTTTCTTAATCTCGGTGAAAAGGTGATCAAAATTATCAAAAGTGCATAGGTTACATGAAAGAGAAAACGAGGAAGTTACGTAGGTATGGTGACAACCATTTTATTCTCAATCCACATCATAAGCATGCTAAAAAAATCTTTCGCACTCTTCTCATCAATCCCTCTTGAACTTGACTCTGGACATTGATAGCTTCCACGGCTCCTGTTTTCCTTTAAAAGGAGCGTCAATACAGATATGACTAAGTGACGAACAGTTTTGGATCCCAGCTCCGTACTTCAAACTTGATTAATCGTAGGTGGTTCAAATGAAACACATCATACACATGTTTGAAATGCAGTACCATCGGGTTGTTACTTGTATTGGGACTGAAAGAATTTTGTTCAGCTATATGAATGAATGTCATTTTGGAATTGACTTACTGTGATCTCTGAAACCAAATTTCAGAAGGTCAACATTTAAACGCCATTGTAGAGGACTTTGATTCGATACTTCCCATGCTCATATTTGGTAGCTTGAAAGATATTACATCTTAATGATATGATTATGTTATTCATAAATGTAAAAGTTGGTCTTCCAGCAAGTTTTGCCTGGTACTCGTGAAGAAAAAGTGCTTGTACATGCACCTCTACCAGGCGGTCCCAAGGGGCTGGTCTGAAATATGCAAGATAATTTTGGTGCTATAGATGATAACTTCATGGGATAAAATTCTCGAGATATCTCTCCCATGAGATATACATTGTTGAGGAATAATTTTCGGGATTTTCTGGTTGGGGAAGAGAGGAATGTCAAATTTTCCAAAGATATCAGTCACGGACTCGAATTCTGGTTTATAGCGCCCTGTTTGGGTACATCCAACGTCCAACAAAACTTCAATTTGATTGTGAGCGTGAAGATCCTGTATCCTTCGCTAGATATAAGACAATTCTGGAAGAGTACATAAGATCCTGAGTCAGCTCCAGCATTCTTTAATCATGACTTTGCAGCCGTACATAATAAGACCACGAGAATACTCACACATGGTAATTGAATTTATGCAATATTCATCAGTCACACAAAGGCAGGCATATGTAGCACATCAGAAGCATTCTCCAAGAATCAACTCCCTCAATTTGTATCCGTAGCTCTGATGTATGAGTGATTTGACCAATTTCTTCAATTTTGATGCTCTTCACAATTCTATTTTTATCAATGTGTGATAGAAAGTTGATTCAAGTCACTGCAATCATTGGTAAGGCGCTAAAATATACGTCATTTTTATGCTTCATTTGGCTGGAAAGGTCGGCTAAAATCGATGGTGGTTCATCTAATTTGCTATGAATTTTGAGTGAGCAACTTAATTGAAGTTATCGAGAGACTTATTTGATCAAAGAGAGTCCCGATTTTCCTCTAAATATGTGTAGCATATGCTCTCGTAAATCATTCCGCTTGTTTGGAATTGTTGACTTGACTAAGCCCACTCTACCTGACCTGATTCGGTAGACAAAGGGCGCCTTTTTCTAATGCGTCTATATTGGTCATAAAGAGCCCTGTTAGACAGAGGAATATGTTGCATAGGAGTGCATTCTGTAAAGAAAGGGTTTTAGAGGGAGTTCGCTGTCGGAAAATCTCTCAGGGAAGAGGTATACTTCGAAGTAGAAATCAATCCAGCGTCTCTTCTTTTGAAAGGTAACCTTCGCTATAGAGTTGCGTGTGTGTTATGTGTTTCAACGAAGTGAGAACTGTGCGTTTAAGTTGATGTTGGGGAAGATTAAGTAGACTCTAGATTACACACAAATTCAAAGAAGGCCTTTCATCATAGCCCTCACGCGAAGTACAGAATTCTGAAACGACAACTTCATCTGGTTGTAGCAAAGCAGGAAGTTTGCTACATTCCTTATGTTGAAGAGCATACTGAGAAGATATGATTCCGTAAGTAATCCGCCTTCTTTCCACAAATAAAGTTGTTTTTTGGCTGGGTTAATCTTTTGAGCTCTTCATGAACTCCACATGAAACCCCAGATTTCTCATCATTTGTTTTTCCAGATAGATCAACTTTCATTATATGCAGCTCACATTTATTTTTAGCTTAGGTCATGTAGAAACTGCTGATTTACCATAAATCACTCTCTAGAGATATCTAAAGTTATAACTGTGGCTAAAATAGTTCTTGGACTGAACAGGGTAAAATCAACTCAACATCAAGTGAACATACACAAGTCAGACACTCAATCACTCATAACTTCCACAAAACTTAACTTTTCAACTTTTTTACTTCATTTCCGAGATCCCCAAGACTAAATCTTCCTACCATTCAAAAATGGTCCCAAAAAACAACTTTTTCATTTTCGTTGTAATTTCAGCTTTTCTTCCCAAAAAGCTTCAGGGAGCTTTTTTGAGGAAAAGTTGAGTAAAATTCGAAAATCAACTATTTCTGACGTGCAACAAAATTTGCAAAATCCGAAGTGGTCCCGAAGCCCCGTGCAAGTCACGAGCATCAATGTTGGTTGGTTGAAGGGGTAAGGTTGTAGAGAGGCCCGAGCTTCAGAGCAAGACAAGTAAACAAGAACTACTGTAAACCTGACAAAAACAACCTCTGTGCGTTCATGAGATTACATAAAGCGATAGGTTCTAGAGTTCAAAGGTTAGAATAAGCTCTGACTTCCTGAATGGAGGCATAGCATGCTATCAAAGAATCGTCAAAAGTGCTGATGTTCTTTCTAAGATTCTCATTCTTAGCAAGTGCAATCAACAAAGAGAATATGTGAAAGCGTCCCTAGACAAGATATTTCTTGACTGTTGCTCATAATCAGCCAACCACAAAGGACTGGGATAAAGTGTGGAAAAAAAAGAGAAAGCTCAGAAGCAAGAGAACTTGTTTCGTCTTGCTGAGAATCAAAGAAAATAACTGATCTGTCCAAGTTCAGTCATAGGGATAGTTCTCTAACTCTTACCTCAATAATAGTGAACTCATTGTTTGCGTCTTTCCAAACTATTGGCAGGTCTTACTCAAGACAGGCTGAGTCTCTATCTGCTAGTTTCCTGCCCAGATTGGCTAGAAGTTCTTGGAACTGGTTGAACAAGGTTCAACTTGTCTTGTAGAATTCATGTGTGTTTCTTGCACGTGCCAAGCTAGTGACCTGCTTGGTTTCCTGATAAAAATAATGGTCAGCCAGAAATGTCCATCTTCGGAGAGTCAAACCGTCTGATGTATTTTTATATCCTATCTTCTCTATGTCTTTTGCATGCTTTTTTCCCCTCTGATACAGAGTATACAGAACATAGTGGTATGCATGAACTTAGTTGTTGTAAGGCTCAGGGGCTCACTCGCTTAACCTCTTGGACTTCTTGGACTTCGAGGCAGCCCCCAAGTTGTATGCATATTTTGTTTCTATCTATAAGACAACAAAATGTCAAAGTGCTTCCAGATTTTTTTGTCTATTGTATGTATATGGTGAATTTGATCTGGATAAATTTTGATTTATACTTTAAGAATGTTTTGCCAACATTTTCAGGCAATATCTGTGTCCTCAAGCACACAAATGTTGTATATTGGATGTTAAGTGAAGAATCAGACCTGAAGATAGGAGGAGCGATGAGGAAAATCTTTCTCTAACCTCTGAAAACTCTTATCGATGGTCTTCTTTGATCAGATGCTTCTTCAATATCGACTTCAAAGCAGGTGGCTGCATTGGGCTTAGATCGGAAACTTAAAGCCCTGTATACTTGGACTCGGAGATGGCTCGTATTATATACTCAAGGCTCAATGAATTGAGATATGTGTATCTTAGATTACTTTGCCGAAGTGGTAGGAAGGGTCGCCGTCTTCGTGTATGTGGAGACGAGATAATTTTCGTGTGGTTTATCTCGATGCGCATCCCAAGAAGTTCAATGTCCTCTCCATGTCAAAGTTCCAAACCCCGTTGTATTATAATATGTCCCATTCCCTTGTATTATATTGTTTCCCACTCGTTACTCGCATGTATGCTCGGTCTCCATCGTATCAGTGTTTCCAGTCCAAGTACTCCGTTTCGCTGCGTGTCTTCCAAGAAGTCGCACTCTCACCAATGTATAAATGCATTTCGTAGTGCCACTCGAGGGAGGTGGTATGGTAATTCTTGGTCGATACAACGTCTTTGTTGGGGTCTAAGGAGAAATAAAAATTAGCCAAAGCTACAAGAATTGAAATTGTACAGATGTTCCCGGAGGGAACAAAAAAACAACACAATTTAAACCAGCTTTTGGGAGAGTTTTCAGCTCCACAATAATTGAGTCGTCCATAGGAGGACATCTCTAGTAAGTATGATCATGTCGACGAACAATCAGAATACTATCAAGATAAACTGGTAGTCCAGATCATCTGTTGGAAATAAGCCATGAACGCGTTCGTGAATTCTGGATGTTTGAAGAAGTTTTCTAGAATTGTGCGCACAAACTTGTGATACGAAAGCTCGGATACACCAAAAAAATTGATGCTCGGTCAAATAACAAAATAGCAGGTATCTCCAACTGGCTCCATCGAGTCGCTTAAATTCAGATGTGCAACAATTGCAAACACAGCCTGCGTAGACCAATAAGAAGATGGAGCTGCATTTAAAGCATGATGTTGTCGGCTACAGACGGTGAGACTTAGTGGCATCCTCAGTGGCGCCAGCTGGATCTGAAACGGCCGATCTTGAATAGACACATTTTATGATTGATCGTGGATTGTAGCTTTATTTCTTAGATGCAGTTTAAACTGTAGCACTTTACTTGAGAAGTTTAACTTCTCTGTTACTTGGAATTTGAATTGCTGAATGCGAAATTTCAATCATCTGGAAAATTGATCGAGAAATGAGGAAATTGATTGCACATCTCCTCGAAAGTCTAGTAAAGTCTCCAAAAATATAAGAATCAAACGGTGAAGCTGTATACCAGTCAGTCATCGAAGTAGAAAAAGACTTATATGCTTTCCGAGTGATCTCAAGGGTTTCTTCAGGCATGTTATGTGTTCTAGATGTACCAATATACGATTGACTGCCCCACGGCTCCTCCTACTTTCTGCCAGCCAGGAGATGAGCCGCGTTCAGCCGCACCGCTTTACGACGTGCAACATTAGGAAGCAGGAGGCTGGGATGTCCCCCTATTGGTCATCGGGTGGTTCTGCCCGTTTCAAGGCTACTACCAATCAGCCTACCGCTTTGCGACGTGTAACAAGAGGTCTCAATAGCAGGGGCTTTGACTCTTATTGGATGGCTATCTCTTTCTGCCAGACTTGTGAGCTTCCTTGAGTAGCCTCACCGTTTTACGATATGCAACAAGAGCATCAGATGGCAAAGGCTCCATCTCTCATTGGAGGCTATTTGTCTCTGTCAGATTTGTTGACCTTGAGAGTAGCCTTACCGCTTTACGATATGCAACAAGGCACCGAGATAGCAAATGCTCTTCCGCTCATTGGGAGTACTCTTCCTTCCGTGCCTGTGGCCAATTTCTAGATAGTTTCGCTCAACGGAAATGGTTAAAGTTTGTTGGACGTCAATAACAGCCCACAGTTAGTAGAATTCGATGTGCACAGCAGTTGGGACACTCCAGAACAATATTAATCCTGACTTAAATATCTTACACAGAGGCTACATAGAATTAAAAAAAAAAAAAAATGCCATCACTACTGCCATGCTGTAATAAGCCGCCACAAGAAGACCAATACAATTACTGAAGCTGCTCAGATCTAAATGCTTCCCAGAGATACTCGTTCGTATACTTTGTTTCCCCTTGAATATTGGCACATCAGATTTTCAGTAACAATAATACTCATCATCCGCCATTCCATTTTTCCTCTTTCAGTCAGCGCGTCAGATTAGTATTCTGGAAGAGAAGAGGTCTTAGATAGTCTGTGTAAGAAAGAAGGGAAATTTCTTCTCAACGCAACAATGGCAGATGTATACCAGGTTAAACAACGAGACGGGCTCAGTGTTGACTTTAAGTTTCGTGCCTACTGCACTCATTTGACGGCTTTTGAGATATGGAGCTGTAGCATAACGTAGAGAGCTTTCCCTCAATCTGCGAACAAGCAAAAAAGCTCAAGGATATCCGCGGCGTGGTTGAACGTCGAAAGCCTAGTATTCTGTTCCGCAGCGAAACAATCGTTCCAAACAATGACTGAGAGGCTCGCATCGCGATAGTCTCATGCCAACATGTAGTTCCAGAATTCGACTCGCCGTAACTTGTCGACTTCCACCTATGCGCTGGAAGATTTGGAAACAATGGATGACTCGTAAGGGAGATAGATTCGTGGCAGATCTGCAGGAGTTTGGTACTTGTGTCTTTTTCATTGCTGAAAGGATATGATAGCGCATGTGCTTGTCGCATCTGTTGTGGTCATGTTAGTGATACTTTCTCAGAGTGTTTTGCAGGGTTTGGAAACGCCGTCTGCGATGCTGTTCGAGAGGGTGGTGAGACTTAATCTAGTATCTTCAAGACATTTTCCCGTCAGCATATGATGGGCTGCTGCTACAGATCGGTGAAGTAGTCGCGCAGAATCGAAGAGCTGCTGTAGTCGTCTGTAAGGTGGGCGCGGGAAACAAGCTACAGAACAGAACTATGGTCAGTAATTCCAAGGACGTCAAGATCCATCTTCGCTTAGTAATTAATCGGCGCTGAGCGTCGAGTTTTCTTGAGTCCTAGTTGTTAGAAGTTTTGGGTTGATAAAATTCCTGGAGAGGAAATTTCTTCCGGGCTGCACATGTATTCGACTAGACAAATACTGCGTGGGTAGCTGAATTTACCCATAGTTTTGTAGTAGACAAATTGTCCCAAATTGCCATTAAGTTTCTTGCAATCTATAGAGCGAACCCAAGTTCTTATTAGGGGAGTAGTAATCGAAATTCGGCAGAAACGCTAGGAGAGGAGCCAAGTGTCCACTTTGGGCTGGTAACAGTTTCAAATCATTTCGGATTGGTGTTGTAGTATTCTTTCCAGCCACTGACAGTAAGGAAGTTCTTAACGAGTTGATAGTCCCCAATAGCATTAGAATAAAGACTGGCATGTTATATTTTGAGTGTCTAGCAGTGTTCAGCTGTGCTCTAAATTTGTGGAAAAAATCCGGTTGACCGTTGTGGCGCTTACCGATGACCTCATGTAGCTCCAGAGATGTAGACTGTGTTCTGATCAAGGAAATAAATTCTATTTCCCGAATACGATCTAGCACAATAGAACACCTAGCATAGAGAATGAAAGTAGTGACTAATAATCTTTATTACTGCTGTAGAGTCGCGCAAAGGGTTTGCAAAACTTTGAGCGTGTTGATAAGCTAGGAGAGCTGAATCTTATTCCTCAATTGCCTCCAGATCTGAGTTGAAGCGTGGGATGGTGGAGCGTGCTAGGTTGCAGATAGTGTCAAACATTTTGGTAAGTGTCGCGGTGTCGGTAGTATTTCCGGGAGGTCTAGCACATTGTGCTAGCAGACTCTCATTGGCCTGGAAGCTTCGCAGGTGCAAGTTGAGGCTTTGTGCATGGTGATAGAGCTCGGCTTGGTAGTCTGAATCTATCTGGCAGATTAATCGAGATAGAACAAAGCATCGTAGTATCATAGAATCATCTAGAAACCACACTAGAGCTAGGCGTGTAGCTCTTAGAAGCTATTGTGTGGTGATCGGTGACTCTCAAGTAGGGTAGGAGTTTCTATCAGGAAAGGGCGGATAGCTAGGAACTAGCTAGTTTAGGCAGATAGGAGAATAGCGAGGTAGAATTAGCTCAAAATATGATTGCGAAACCCTACATGCAACTTAATAAATAGAAGCTAGGTTTCAAACGACAAGGAGTTAGCCACAGGTCTCTAATAGAAAGCTGAATTAGTTCAACCGGCTTTGTAGCACTGAAGACGTTGCAAACACAATGGGTCACCTAGTATCACTTCTTGTACATCGGTGTGCCATTGAGGGATTGTATGTAGTGGATACACGAGTCTAATAACTAGCATTAATTCGGGCTGAAGGGGGCTACGTATTTTTTTTCAACTCCCGACCTCCTTCTACCTTGCTACACCTCTAGTCTCGCCTCGAAGACCGATGCCTAGGCTCCTAAATAGGCAACGTCCCAGCAACCAAGATCAGTCACGACACTCTCGTCTATATTCACTTCATAACAAAGCACCCAAATCGTACGTTTCCCCGCATAACCACTTCCAAGATACAAGAGTCTTCCTCGCGCACAACTTTTCCCAATTTTCTCCATCCCCAAACAACGAATTTCCAGGTTCGCATCTTCATCAACCACGTTCACGAATCATCATACATTGTCTCTTGGTAAGTCATACCCCTTTCGCATATTTTTATTTGATCTACTCCTTCATTTCTATGGCGCGATACTTTGACATTTTTTGATGTTGCCTTCGCCATTTTACGATTTGATCTTGGTTGGGCTTGGTCAAAGTCGATCAACACTGATCTATTCCACCTTCTCCCTGTGTAACAATCAACGGAATCTTCCTCCATGTGGGAATTATGGCCATTTATTATGCTTTTACTTGCACAGTCGAGTCATCACAATGTACAAGAGCTTGTATATAATCATTTCATCACTATCCACGACCATGCCTTATGGATTCAAATCACATAAATCACCTACGTTTCATTTCTCATTCAAGGTTCTCTATTGTCCAACAATTTACCGTACATTCTCATGATTCCAGATATTCAAGTCTTGAAAATGTACAGAAGCTTTAGAAATATTCAAATCAATAGGATGTACGACAGCTTTGTGTACATGCAAGTGTTATGAGTGTACAAGAGCTTCCCGTACATTTAAATCTCCACATTCTATGATCCTCTTCTGTACATGCCGACCGCCTCATGAATTCAGAGACCAAAGAGGTACAACTTCTTGTCAAAAGTTACCTTGCTAACAATGTCTAGATACTACTTCTACAATCAAACCTTAACAAGAGCCGAGTCCACTTAAAACAATGTCCGCCTTCAATGAGACTCCCCAACTAGCTGCTGAGGCTAGACCAGCTGCCCCTGCCGCCGAAGTAAAGGCCAATGAGAAGGTCAAGGCTCCTAACAATAGGACTTCGTCTGGCAAAGTATGGACCCAAGACGGAAAAGTATGATCTCTTCCCTAGTTTGAAACAGAAATGACTGATTGAAACACAGGATGCAATCGTAGTCCAAATCCTCTTCCAGGCTGCTGACAAGAACTTCGTTCCTAACTTCAAGGCCATCAAGGCTCCGGGACGCTCTAAGAAGGCTGTTAGGCATATATGGGAAGCCCTCAAGAAGTCTCATGCCAGTGTTAAGGATGGAAATGGTACGTTTAGCTCATCCCTAGCTCGCGAATCATGATCAGATCACCAACAATTATCTTTAGCGAAGGGTGAAAGCGTCGCTAAGGGTAGTTCAAAGAAGCGCAAGGCAGAACTTGAGGGTAATGGCGAAGGTATGTGACCATCTAATTCTAGCGCTGAATCATTGAAATGCTAAGAGCTGGCTGTCTAGGCGTTTCTAAGAAGAATAAGGTAGACGAAAAGACTATCTTCGACCCTGAGATCGAGGAGAATTTTAGCGACGACGGAGGTGTTGACGAGTAGAATGTTGGCATTGAGCCAAAAGATCAGTGTGCCCAATTTCAGACGACGATGATAGAATCGGAGCCTGTTTTATGGAAGTTGGGGTTCTCTAAAGCAAAATGGAGGATATTCAAGGCTAAGGGGTGTATTTGCATGGTAGAAGGGTTTATTGCTTGCGAATTCCAGCAATTAGTTGAAGTTTTCCTCGGACTACTTCAGCTGAATGAATGAAAGTCACTACAATTTTGGCACCTTGCGCATGTAATCAGACTTTGAAAAGCATGCGCTTTAGCTTAAACCTCTCTAAATTTCTAAAGTGACCTTGAAAACGGACAGCCTCATCTAATTGTTCGAGTGAAGTTTTTATGTAAGCTCATCCAATTTCAATGAGATATGTATCAGGTAATAGCAATCTAGGTTTCCTTTTCAGCTAACACCAAACGTCTTGTCTCGAAAAAACAACAGATAAAATGTGACTAATCCTGCATTGAAATAGATGCCTGTCAATTCTGAGAGGCAATAGCTGAAGTAATACAACCTAGAATCTCCACTCAAAGACTTTTCGTCGGTCCTTGTGGCATGGATGCCAATTATTGAGCATCCAGGGTTGTCAATCAAAGTTCTTTATTGGACGCTTACAATTGTTTGCTGAGAAGTCCCCAGATAGCCTTGAATCCTGAAGAGATATTATCGAAAGACGTGAGCCTAGGCTTCAATATCAAAGAACTTCTGTGTGGTCTGTGGACAAAGATGTTGGTTTTGGTGTAAGACTCCACATCTCTAAGTAGGTGGCTTCAAAAAGATGAGTTGATAGGTATGAACCGACATGGCAGCTTGAGTTGATAGCCAAATCACTACATTTTTTTCCAACAGCAGAAGTACACATGTTTCGCTGGCCATGCTAGACTGCGTGCCAGCTGCGGTCATGAGAAATAGATTCATTCCAATCTTCTCGTGACAACAAGAATTAAAGCTCTATTGCACTTCCAATCGAATGCATGATAAACTTATTCAGATCGTAGCTTATGTTTTAGGCTTATATTATATGTCTGTGGTAACCGGAATGCAAGAGATGCCCTCAATAATAGCGGAGCGCCAAAGGGACAAATGATCCATTTTTATACCATATGGAAATTGAGATTCAGGGCTTGTGGGCATTTGACTACCATCTCTTACATCAAATCTGTGTACCTAGGTATGCTATTGTACAGTCTACCACGACACACTTCGTGTTTAATCAACAATAGTAAAAGAGCGGAAGATATACTAAGCGAGGGCAGCATTATAGTGGCGCGTTCGTTGATTGATAAAGGCAATGTTCCAAAACAAAACTTGAGACTATTTTAGGATAGGAAGATTTGATGCCGAAGTGAAGAATGCTTGGACGCCTGTATGTAGATCTAAATACATTGGGAATAAGCCTAATGAAGGCTCGTAGCTTTGTATGTTTAGATTCTCTAGATTTGAGCGACACATCATACTTACCCAATACGTAAGACCTTTAAGAGATTGAGAATGTTCAATTTTGCTAAAAGCAATCGAAACATCAAGCGTCAGGGCTTCTGGAGAGACTTCGTAAGTGACCTAAATGAAAACTCACATCAGAAGGTATCTTGAAGATCCCTAGTATCCTGGATGCAATCAAGATTATGTTCCCATCTCTCGGTGTTGCGATGCAGGGTGAGGAGACAACCGGGGTCCTATGTATTTGAAAAAATCCATCTCCTCTTTACAGCACAATATGAATTTCAAAACATGCGAGGGGCTTTCCAAAAGTAAGATAGAGGTTTCGAATATGATGGTGGACATTGAAAGGCATGATAGATATCCTCCACGGGCTGGCTGGTCCAAAAAGTGGTTGCAACAAACGAATAATTCTGCCGATGTAGAACCGGAAAGCGGTGTGGCTGATAAAATCGACCAACGACTTTGGGTTAAGTGGCGGCGGTGTCAGCCTTGTTTAATTCAGCCTTGGAGAAATAAAAAGGTCTTGTACTCCCGAGTACTGCCATTGTTATAATTATTGAATCATCTCCATCAAATCACATCCTAGGCACGCCCGCTTCGTCCTCTCACATCCTACGGCTCATACGAAAGCTCATTTTGTATCATCCTACCCGCCGTTGGATATCTTTCTCTCCTTGTGACATTACTTATCATATTCCCTTCATTTTTGGCGCTTGCCTTCTTGTTTGATCCTGCTCCTTAGTCTTAGTACCACCAAGTACTACAAACGACGCCAACTGTAAAACACCTCAAAATCTATTTTCTCACATTCATTCACGGTTTCGATTCGACCAATTCCAAGGCCATTCACATTGCGTATAATTGTACATGCGATTGAGACACGGCTTCTCGCATTTCGTTGCACATAAATACTTTCCAACAAGCCTTGCGACAAGAAACCGTTTAACGATTCGACAATTACTTCTGCGCTATACTCGAAACTCTCGTTTATTGACTCCATCTGCGCTTTCAACCACCCGTATATCTGATTGTTTAAGGAAAAACAAATCAATCAATATGATCGGCACCAATGGCGTCGCAACGCGTTCGAAGAGAAAGTCACATCCAACGGGGCCCGAGAGACCTCAGAAGCAACTCCGAGCCTTGAATGGGAAAGAGTCAACAGGTGTTAATACTCCAGAAATCGACCTTTCGGACGATGATTTCGACATTGATGGCCCACAACTATTACCATCAAATGTATCACCAGATACAGCTGAATGGCAGGCCACCATAGAGCGGGTGGTGCGGAATGTAGTTTCGATCAGATTTTGTCAGACTTGTTCTTTTGACACAGACCCTGCATTAACCAGCGAAGCTACTGGCTTTGTGGTAGATGCAGAAAGAGGGTTAGTTTTCCTGCTCGAATGGATGTGTCGTCTATCTTTTAAGCTTTATTAATAATCCTGCAGGTACATCTTGACCAATCGACATGTTGTTGGATCAGGACCTTTCTGGGGATATTGCGTTTTCGATAATCACGAAGAAGTTGATGCTTACCCGGTCTATCGTGACCCTGTTCACGATTTTGGTATATTACGATTTGACCCTAAAGCTATCAAATACATGCCTGTCACCGCTCTGGGACTGCGACCAGATCTTGCGAGGGTAGGATCAGAGATCAGAGTGGTTGGTAATGATGCTGGAGAGAAGCTTAGTATTTTATCCGGAGTCATCAGTAGACTAGACAGAAATGCCCCCGAATATGGTGACGGATACTGCGATTTCAATACCAACTACATACAAGCAGCTGCTGCTGCGAGTGGTGGAAGTTCTGGAAGTCCAGTCATTAATGTACGTTCAAATATTCATATCTCCCAATCTCTTTACACTTCAAATATTGATATGCCACTAGATTGATGGATACGCCGTTGCCCTACAAGCGGGTGGAAGAAGCGATGGTGCTGCGACGGATTATTTCTTGCCTCTCGATCGACCCTTGAGAGCTCTTCGATGCGTCCAAGAGGGTAAACCCATTACCCGGGGAACAATTCAATGTCAATGGTTAATCAAGCCATTTGATGAATGTCGGAGACTTGGTTTAACACCCGATTGGGAAGGCATTGTTCGAACAGGATTTCCAAAGGAGACCGGTATGCTCGTCGCAGAAATTGTTCTTCCAGAAGGACCGTCACATAAATTGATTGAAGAAGGGGATCTGTTACTCAAGGTCAACGGCGAATTATTGACACAATTCATTCGTCTAGATGATATCCTTGATTCTAGTGTTGGTCAGACGGTAAGCTTCCTTATACAGCGTGGTGGAGAAAATATCGAAGTTTCAGTTGCTGTTGGAGATCTTCATATGATTACACCAGATCGTTTTGTCTCTGTCGCGGGAGGCAGTTTTCATGATTTGTCGTATCAGCAAGCACGTCTTTATGGCGTTGCTTGTAAAGGAGTCTTCATGTGCGAAGCTAGTGGATCATTCCGATTCGAAGGCACTGATAATGGCTGGATGATTCAAACCATTGATCATAAGAAGACACCTGATTTGAAAAGCTTCATTGAAGTCATGAAGAAAATTCCGGACCGAGAAAGGGTTGTAGTAACATACAAACATCTCCGAGATCTCCACACTCTAAACACCGGCATTCTCCAAATTGATCGCCATTGGTCAAGTAAGATGAGATTGGCCGTCAGAAATGACATCACTGGTCTTTGGGACTTTTCGGATTTAGCCGACGCTCTCCCACCCACAACACCTGTAGCTAGGTCTGCAAACTTCATACAACTGGAGAATTCACAGCATCCAGCGGCAGCGGATATCGTCCGAAGCTTCGTTCGAGTGCTATGCCACATGCCTGTCAAACTCGACGGCTACCCCCGGAACCGCAAGTGGGGTATGGGCGTTGTTATCGATGCAGAGAAAGGGTTGGTTGTTATCTCTAGAGCTGTCGTTCCATATGATCTATGTGACATTTCGATCACAATCGCCGATTCCATCATTGTGGAAGGAAAGGTAGTATTCCTGCACCCTCTACAAAATTATGCCATTATCCAATACGACCCGTCGCTGGTTCTTGCCCCTGTGCAAAGCGCGAGATTGAGCGATAAGCAGCCCTCCCAAGGAGCTTCAACATACTTCATTGGTTTCAACACTAATATGCGAATCGTCGTTGCTAAAACCACCATCACTGAAATTACTGCTGTTGCTATCCCTGCGAATGCTGCATCTCCAAGATATCGTGCCATCAACATTGATGCTATCACTGTTGACACAAGCCTGAGTGGTCAATGTGGAAGTGGTGTTCTTATCGGTGAAGATGGCGTTGTCCAAGCCTTGTGGTTGACATACTTGGGAGAGAGATCTCCATCCAGCTCTAAAGATGTCGAATATTATCTTGGTCTTGCTACTCCTACACTTTTACCCGTCATCAAAAAAATACAAAATGACGAGAAGCCTAAATTACGCATGTTGAGCGTTGAATTCAATACCATCCAAATGGCTCAAGCTCGTGTCATGGGTGTCTCCGAAGAATGGATTCATAAGGTTGCTGAAGATAATCGATCTCGCCATCAACTTTTCATGGTACGAAAGCGCACCTTTGAGCGAAATAGTGAGTCCGGTGCTCTTTTGGAAGGAGACATTATTCTATCTCTCAACGGTAAAATTATTACTCGGGTTAATGAATTTGATGTAATGTACGACCATGACGTTCTCGATGCAGTCATTGTCCGCGATTGTAAGGAAATGCACATTAAGCTTGACACTGTTTCAGCAGATGATCTCGAGACTGATCGAGCCGTTTCCTTCTGTGGAGCTATTCTACATCGCCCTCATCATGCTGTTCGCCAACAAATCTCTAAATTACATAGTGAGGTTTACGTTGCGGCGAGAACAAGAGGATCTCCATCTTACCAGTACAACCTCACCCCAACAAACTTTGTGACCCATGTCAATGGGAAACCAACACCAGATTTGGAATCATTCTTGAAGGTGGTAATCGATATCCCTGACAATACATGTACGTGTCCGATTTTTTCCCCAGATTGACAGATTACTAATATTATTCTGCAGATTTCCGCATCAAGGTAGTAACCTTTGATAATGTCCCATGGGTCATCACAATGAAGAAGAATGATCACTATTTCCCAACTACAGAGTGGATCAAAGACCCCTCGGAAAAGAGTGGCTGGAAAAGAATCACCTATGAAATGGGTAATGTCGTGGAAGGTGAAGGCAAAGAAGGTATTGGCAGCGTAGTTGGTGATGACGTCGGAGACTTCGATGCTGGGGGCGGATCTGACGACCCTATGTCCTTCAAGTCATTGTTGTGAATGCCACATATATGACATGCAATTGCATTGACAAGGCATGATGTCAGCGTGTATTTTAGTGGTTTGAAGTGCATCTTGATAGAAGGTAGCCAACCATCAGTGAGCGAAAAAGTACAGCAGCATTGACATGCGATAGTCAATTGCTGCGAAGCTTTATGATAGTTCTGATAGATGAGGTTGCGGTTTCACGCCTTTCGATGATTCTAGTCGCATTCGTAGATCTAGATATGGGGCGTTTCTGGATGATGGGCCAATGATACCAAACCGACCAATAATCGGAGGATGAATAATACCAACCAATTTTATTCATGTATATGTGCCATACACATTTTGTAGATATCAATGTACCGCGTTCACTTACTTCTTTCTTATATCTTTTGTACTGCGTTGCTTTGCTTCTGTCAAGGCGCTGTCAAGGCGCTGTCAAGTCACAATGAAAATTAGTGTATCAGTGCCTCCAAATGACGTACCTGCTTTTTTTTAAGATATGTCTTGTCACTCCAAGTACTATTCTCAAATTTAACCATCCGCTCGTAGAATACAAGTCGATCTAACACACAAGCGTCAGCCGAATTTCCAATGCAAGGAAGTTTCAGGCAACGCATGTCTGAATTAGAATCTGAACTTACTTTCTTATGATGAGTCCGTTTTTGCGCTGTGGACTTTCGCTTAGATGGATGTTCGCTTAATGGGCCACACGAATTGTTTATTCATTTTCGAGTTTATTGGGATGGGAGTCTGGGCATAGTTTCAATTTTGCTTATATGGGGTTATGGCGGTTGAAGTATATGTCTGACAAAGTATATGCCAGAGTATAAAGTAAGTAGATGTCAAAGTATATGGCTACCAAAATATATATGTCTATCAAAGTAAATGTTTGTCAAATTATATGGCAGTCAAAGTATATATTAAACTCTTTCCATACTTTGAACAAAGTCTATTCTCTCAGCCAACGTGGCCATGCGAATGGGCTGTATTCTATGAGTCACACCATCGACAATTCTGCATCAGCGATGCATGGCCGGCCTCATACCAATAGTTCTGGGTTTTTATTGAGAAATAGTCTACTGGGACAAGATTCAGTTCCGTTACAATGGGGGGCCACGAGAAGAAAACACTCATGGAAGAAGTATCAGAAAGTGACCATGCTATACTTAGCCTATTCTGCAAACTTGAAGTTTGGTTGCTAGGTTTGCTACTATCTTGTGGGCTATATGATATGGAATTCAAATTCAGATCAACTGTCTCTGGTCTTCTGCGGTTCTTCTGGGGCTCTTCTGGCGTGGCCGGTCTGAGGCGCATTGAATTTTGTTGGTTGTCGCTTCTGCCTGCCAAATTTTGTAGAGTCTGCTGTTCCATGTCTCCGAGTTTGCCAAATTCAACTTTCATTACCTTTCTCTGCACTCTTGCGTCCAGAAGATAAGCGTGGTTTCCGAAATATGCTAGCTGTCAGCTGATTTTGTCAGATCCTTTGGATTGCTTCAAGCATAAGATTTCGTATCTCCATTGTCTAGGCAGATTGATTCGGTCCTTTGAAGCAAAACTTTGCGATTCTAGAGTGATCTTCATGGTCGTTTATTGGAAATGGTGACACTTCTCTCCGATACCGAATAGCAAGACATAAACTAGATTTCCACACTTGGTATTATATATTCGTGCGAGCATTTCTCTCGTTCGCCGTATAATCGATGATCACCCGCATATCGTCTCAATACTTCTCGAACCGGCTCTTTTGCTCGAGAACCTACCTTCCTCCTCTTTGAACATTTGTACTCTGATTTTTGGTATATTGAGACGAGGAGACGATTCACCAAAGGATGACGTGTCCTCATATCGTCGTCTGCTTCTTTCGAACGTGTCTGTTGATCCAAAGTCCCATCTATCTTATGATTTTTTTTCTTTCTTGATTTACTGTATCAATTGGATTTTAGTCTGCATCTTCCAGACTTACATAGTAACAAACTATCCAGTATCTCCACAGCTAAGAGAGATAAACTCCTCACTGTCGCCTCGCTAACCATTTTCGGTGTTTCGTCGGGAAAAAAATGCGATCAGGAATCGAGAACCATATTAACTTACATAAAATGTACCCAAAAGTTGGTCAATATAAGAAACCCATTATTGCAAACTCTCCAAACCGTCGTGAAAAATTTTTCAACCTGCACGTGAAATATTTTTCGATAATATGTGAGAGGAGAAGTTGGAGGGAAGAAGATTCCTTATAAAGTAATGGTCACGCTTGTGCAACCGCCGATCCCGACGATCCATACGCCAAATAGCTTAGCGATGATGATCACAGCAACTTTAAAGTTAACTAGTGATTTCTCATTTTGGTCAGGCATGCAACATTTACTGCACAGTACCCCGAAGCACAGGCTTAGTAACTTGGCCGCTAGAGAAATGAAACTAGGATTAGCGTTGGTCGTTACTTCGGTTAGTAGGATTTTAATGCGGCTAGGAATTAGATCTTTAGTGCGAAGGTGGAAGTTAAACACGGCATCTTTTACAACTAGTAAATTATCTTTTGCTTCTCGCATCCCTCTAAGAAATACGTACAATCAATTACCCTACCCACAACTAAAACAACCTGTCTTGACTTGACTCTTGCGTATTTTTATTGAATATCCTACGCTTAACTTACACCTACATACACTCTAGCATGCACATCCTCGACTCAAACAATGTCCACAAACCCCTCTTATCCACATAGTCCTCCACACCCCAAGCCCCCAACCTGCAACTTCCAGCCTCCAAAGCAAATTTCCCTACCACACCTATCTCCCTATCCCAATATTTCCCGAAAACTCCGAAACTCTCTACCCCAACATCTCACCAACCTCCCCAAAGAGCCACCATCCACTCCCTAAACATCCCCACGTGACACCCCCCCTTTCTAAATCTCCCAAACTATACCAAAATCGTCTCGATATCCTCAACTCCGAGTGAAACAAATCTACCATCCAACTCAACGGTGCCCAAACCGCACATTCTAGGTCCCCTCCCCCCTATCCACCCCTGTTAATCGCGCGAAAAATTCAATGCAGAATGACGCACCCCAGAAGATGCCTAAAAGCACGTGAGACGATTAGATGTGAATCCCCTAGTAGGGACTTTGAGTATAAGTAAATTGATGCCCCACACGAAATGTGAAAATGTGCTGTACCTTGTCAATTAACTCTTTCATTCTTTTATTCTCTGGAACCTCGTTAGTGCCAACATACCCGGAATTCTACACTCGCATAATAATCTTCCAAAATGTCATTCAGATACATCCACCCCCCTTTTAAAAATCCAACATACCTAATTCAGTTTCGCTTATTTTCCAGAACGTCTCCTACAAATTATATTCGGAATTTATTCACATGTAACCTCACTGTCACCAACGTGAACGTTGACTTTAATTGTGAGTCTTCAATTTGTGATCCTACTCTATTTATATAACAATAACATAAATCGCTTTTCCCTTTCCTTGTTCCTGCATCCATCCAAATTCTAGGGATATAATCAAAATCTACCAATGTTTTCCACAGGGCGCTATATTACAAACCCATTTATCCCCGGTATATTATACCTAAAACAACAAAAGTCAAAACGAAATCCTGGTTCAAGTCAATCCTATTCATTGAATGTATACATTCATTGACCCTGTGAGGATTTCCTTCCAAATGGAAAAGCTGACTTCCACATGCTGTGCACTCGTTCCCTATGAGGAGCAAGTTCTGCCTCTGTGGGTTTTCTTAAAAGTCGAGTTCCCATCTGTGTCGGCATGTTACTTTGAGCTGAAAATGTGCGTAACGGCTGTGTGAGTGGAGAAATAATTTCTTGATAAGGTCTCTCACTGTTAGCCAATAACATTCCCTGCTTATGAACAGCTATTTGTTCCGCGGCGGACGATCCTTGAGCTTGATCTGATACCGGGGCAGGCATACGATGTTGAGTTTCAGTTGTAACTCGCGATCGCACGATTTCGGAAGGAGAACGTGCAGGATGCATGTGGTCGTTCTGAGAGATCTGGTTCATAAGTGGTTGCATCAATGGCAAGCGAGCTTGCTTTCTCGAGGGCGAAGATTTCTTCATACCGGTTCCTCCCTCTAGCGATCCCATTTCATATCCATTTCTTGATCGTTTAATAGGCCTTGAATTGCCTGATAATCGGGATGGTTCTGCTAATAGTTGTGGAGAAACACTTGTCCTATCAGTAGAAGCGTTGGAGATTGGACTGTTTGCTTGGTCGCTTGAAGAATTGTTTGCCTCGGAGCTCGATACAAATATAACCGGAGAAGCATGAAGCTCTGGTTGTTGTTGCTGCTTGCGCTTCTCTCCACGAACGCTTCGTGGCTCGGGCGTAATCGACTGCCTAGTTCGTGCTCTTTGCCCTTGTACCGGTCCCGAACTTGGCAACTGTTCCTCTTTGTCATTTTGCTGTTGGTTCGATGGTGAAGTTGATGTTGACGTTTGGAATGCAGGTGGATCTTGATTCCCAGTGTTTGTATCCCACTCTGTAGCTTGCAGTTTCAAGAGGTCGATTATATCAGCCCAGACTGGCTCCCCTGCAATTTGAGATGGCAGAGATCTTTCATAAGTGAGCAGGTTATCTCTAGCGATTCTCTTACCGACCTCTGTAACCATTATTTCGAGCCCGATCGCATACTTTAAGGGAGTATTTGCATTAACGAATGACGTCTTCGTATAAAGCGAGTAGCTTCCCTCCACCTCTATTCCATTGAGATCAATATTGATTGCACGGCACTTGAACGTATGCTTTGCGAACTCTAGATCCCCATCCCTGGCTGGTTTGACTATTTGCTCTTTTCCGCGTACAACTTTGGCATCTTCTTCTCCTTCCTCAACAACAAATTGCGACTTTGAGGCAAATAGCAACAATTTAATCTCGGGTTTATCAGCATCTTTGGTGGGTACACTTGTTCGTGCGCCCGGCGAAGTTTCTAGTGACAGATGAACGATGGACTGTTGGAGCATTTCTCTCAAGGCCATCTTCACTATAAACGAGCTGCCTTGAGTCATACGCATTCTCGATTTCCTTTTCTCTTGCCTATCAATATTTTCAGCTCCGGCGGTCAATGCGGTAAACGCAGAGACGTCAAAAGGCTCACGAGAATCGAAAACCGGTGGCAAATATGCAAGGGAAACAGTGTAATTGCCAGTAGGACTAAGGATTTGGTCAATCGGAATGGACGTTTGCTGGATTGCCGGAGTAGCCTCAGTTTTTTGTTCTCGTGAATTCCTTTTCCCTGTGGCACACGTCTTTTTCCCCATCTGTGGCGGTTTTTCTATGTATTGTTAGTCATGGCATCTCGAATTAAATTTCTTTGAAACATACCATTTTTTAGTTTTTGATTTCTTCTAGTGAACGCTGGCACAGAGGGAGCTGGTACTGTTGTGGTCAATGAGGGGGCTTGAGCTCTTGTGATTGATGGGGGGGCTGCCATTGTCGTAGTCAATGAAAGAGCTGGCAGTGCCATAGATGGCGAGGAAACCGGCAAAAAGGATTGGCCGGATGATGTAATAGCCAATGAAGTTCTTCTTGCTTGCACATCCGAGTCGATGCTTTCTTGAGGTTGTTGAAGATATGGCTCGCTGTTCGGTTTCATAGCTTGTAAACTCAAAGTTGTTGGAGGGGGCATCGTGTGCTGAAAGCCAGTAGTCAATTCTCCCCGATTCTGATAGATCATGGGAGGCGGTTGCATGCGCTCTTGATTATTCGGCAGTATCAGAGACTGTTGAATCGCTACATCATTATTCAAGACGAGGGCTTGGTCGAGAGGAGTAACTCCATGTTCAATTGTTGGTGTGATGTTTCCTTGCAACTGCTGACCTATATACCACGCCTTAAATGTTTCGAACTCCATCAGTTGGACCTCTCCAAGGGCGAGACGTTGTTGAACAAAGTGTTGAAATTCGGCGTCCTGTTCTTGCGCCGATTGATTAGCAAATGATGACACGGCGGTGGTGGCCATTCCTTGGTATGCTTGTTGGTTATTGTTGACAGGACTGAAGTTTGTCTGATTGACATGCATTTGAGGTTGTGGACCGAGATGAGTAGGATCTCCTCCAACTGGGAAGTGAGCGGGTGCTTGCTGACTCATATCGTGACCGCTATAATCTGCGGCATGAACAGGCATTGACAGTGGCTGACCGAAGTCGGTTAAAGCACTTTGAAAAGGAGGATCAACGAATGCTTGTTGACTGATGGAACGTTCGATGTCACTCATGTAGTCATCCTGAACTTGGGTCTGTTGTTGCCCGAAAATATAGGATAAATCTTGAGCCTGAAGTTGAGGCTGGTGGTGATTACTATTGATTGGCAATTGAGGTTGTTGAACATGATTGATAGGACTCCCCTCAAATTGGTGACAAGCAAGCATTTGCGGGTTGACAGGGTGTTCGTGATAGGATAGCGATGGGGGTACCTGTTGGCCATGGTTGATAGGGGCTCCGTGATAGACCAGCGATTGGGGCACTTGTTGGTCATGGTTGATAGGGGGTCCCTCGACTTCTTGATAAGCAGGCATGTGTGGGTCCATGATGTATCCGTTATTATCTCCATGATAGACAGGCCATGGAGGTACTTGATCATGGTTGATGAGAGCTAAATTGACTGGGTAAGAAGCAGGTATTTGCGGGTCGACAGTGTATCCCCTATTATGCGTATGATAGTTAGGCAATTGATCTCCTCCATGCAGGTACGGAGAATCAAACACTAGAACTTGAGACTGCGGATTAGTAAGATCAACAGGGACTACTTGAAGTCCGCTTTGATTGTTGTTTGGAGCCATTTGTCTACCGTCCGTTCCTTGTTGATGGGGATTGAAGGAATTATTGATGACGTTGGATGCGTGATGATCGTACTGATTAATGGGTGGATTGGTACCAGTGTTGTGAGGATCTTGTTCGTTGTCGTTGGCGCCGATGTCGTTTGTATTATTGTGCCCAGACATCGCGTTGAAAAGAGATATATAATTTACAGTCTGAAGTATTGTGATGGATATGTTGTTGGAACTTTGATAGGGTTGCGACGTTGTGTTGTGTTGTGTTGTGTTGTGTTGTGTAGTGTTGTGTTGTGTTGTGTAGTGTTGTGTTGTGTTATATGTATAATTGACTTTCAGTTCCAAGGGGAGAAAGATTTTTCATATATAGAAAGTGGAAGTGTAACCCGCTTATTAATCGGTAGAGTAGACCTAGACTAGACAGTCTAGTGCAGGTAAACCTACCCAATGGAGCTGTCACATCACAAGGAGATTCGGACTGCCGTACCAAAACAATTCTCGAGGGAATTGGAATAGAGAATGAAGAGATAAGGTAGCTGCTGTCTGTACCTTTATAGAACTGGGCAGAAGACTCTCGAGACCGTATGACTTGTAACTCGTCCGAACGTTCAAACATCCAACTTGTGGTGAAATAATATTAGTGAATTACCGTAATAGATAACGGCGTTGGGAGACCAATCTGCTTCAGTATCAAACGTACCATATCACATTTGATTAAAGAATAGCAAACTCATACCCAAACAGAAACTTGAAGATATCTAGGTAGCCATCTCATTGAAAAGATGATATTGAGACGAATACATAACACTGATCTCTCAATTTGACCCCTAGAATCGATATGTGTCTCTTTGTCTAGGATTCTCATTGCAAGTACCGTCTAGATGCACATTCCTCATTGATAACGTTCCTCAGTACGATTCTAGCCCAAATACAAATTCGGAGAACAGAAATGAAAGTAGACATATGTTATATAAATTCAATTCATCGTCCTCCTTCTAGGATGCCCATCTATCTCTAATCTCTATAATCTATTCTCGTAAGTAAGTGTTGAATGAATAGCCTTTATGTATCCAGCGTGTTAATATAATTATACCCATACCACAAATTCAACTAGAAACAGAGATAGAAGATCCGGAGAACATATATCAAAATAGATACACAGTTTGACATTGATTGTCTATTTTTCGTTGAATCATGAGATAGTTGTGTTTGTGTTTCACTTTTTCTGTGATATTTGTCTATCTGTGTACCTTCCTCTAACCATGCGCCCTGTATATTTCGGCCCTTCTTTCCTTCCTCTTCCATTTATTCCTGTCCACAAACTCGTCCCATCTCTTGGGAATTTATGCCAGTATTACAACAACGGCACGTTTTGCTTCAACGATTGGAATATTTCAAATTTTAAGATTTATATTATTTTATTCGCCTCGAAGTATATCAAATGCTGCTGGCGGGTGTAATGGCGACAAGACCTCACACCCTATATCTCCAGACTTTGCCGCTCCCTATTTTCCTGCAGAGGTTTCTCAATCTCAAGTACCACTCTCGATCATCTGCTCGTTTTTACAGTCAATTATTGTGTCAATCCCAAGTTCTACCCACCTGCTAGCACAAAGTTGGGGCGCAAGAATCAAGTCCAAGATAAGTTGAGTTCACTGATATTTCTTCTGTAATTCGATCTTGTAGTCAAGCCCTGTGATAGGGCCAGCCTATGAACTGTTTCTTTGCAACTCGCAGACATGCTAATTCCTTTCCTTGAATAGCACAGATTTTCTTATCATCGAACTCTCAACCTCTTCATACGAATTCCTCTTCCTCTTCCTCGAAGCGAACTGAGCAAGATTCGCGGCTGAGATCTACGTTGTTCTATGCTCTGTACAGAAAGCAAGTGTACTACGAGAACATAGGGTTATGTAGAGACTTTTGATAAAGTGAAGGTTGTAATTGTACTGGGAGTGTATACATATCATTATTCTCGATTACAACGCATACACGATCGAAATATCTCTTCTCGTACGATATTTACAATTGTCATATTGAGCAAGCATTTTTCCTCACTATATTGGGCATAATCAATGACGAGATTCCTTGCGAGGGCCTCTCCATAGATACACATGGTGTCCCTAAATTCATTCTTCTCCGATTATAATTTGTCATAATTACACATTTCAGACTTAAGTCAACACAACCAAACACTACACTTCCTCCTGGAGTTCAATGTATAATGACATTAAAAATAAATCACTTCACTCGACCGAAATGATACATGTAAAATTTATCGACTTCGGTATGTCGTTTAACCCCCGCATCGGAAAATTATACGCGGGGCCCCGCATAAAATGTCAAAATACGGGTACGCGGTGAGATGTATTGTGCACATTCTTATTTCCGTGTTTTACCAGCCTACAATGATTACCCAAGACAATTCGTTATACAAGAT
Organism: Botrytis porri; assembly: GCF_014898465.1. Taxonomy (NCBI): domain Eukaryota; kingdom Fungi; phylum Ascomycota; class Leotiomycetes; order Helotiales; family Sclerotiniaceae; genus Botrytis; species Botrytis porri. The sequence goes on along the minus strand of NW_024066084.1, from coordinate 1,071,601 downwards.
TGATTAAGTAGAAGATTAATTAAGTAGAAGATGAGATTCTGTTTCATTTCCCAATTCTCTAGATTTTACTTGCGCAGGGTGTATCTTTTTAATAAATCATTCATATTCAAAAGTACTCAATCCCACACTCTTGACCTTCAAGTTCGCTAAAGGAACATCGCGTACTAGCCAATCAAAGAAGAGTGACTACCTTTCGAGATGTCGACGGCCAGATAGCTATGTATTTCCGCGATAACACGGTTCACTGTGATGGATCGCTCCTTTATCAATTCGTGCCTTCTCAACGTACCTTGCTTACTTTATAGAAAGCATCTACTGTATATCTCAAACCGAGACTTTGAGACTAAAATCAACAATGGATACAAGGATTCATGGGACTCCTTTCAAGATAGGAAAATCACAATTATCCAAACACTTTGGGGCCCGAGAGAAAATGATTGTGCTAATACGGCCATTGTTTGTAAGGCGTTGAGGAATGTGTTTTTTATACTGGGTTAGATCATATAGTCATATAATAGATCGTATAGTATTACAAGGGAATGAGAGTGATTGTATGATACAAATCGGGACAACTATAATGTTTTGGATGGGAGGGGGGTCATAAGGTTTCTCCCTCTTGTATCTGCACTTACACTCTCACTCTCACTCTCAGTCCACACAAAAGTTCTCGAAAACTACATGTGACAACCCGCACCCCGATACGATCTTCCGGCATTTCGAAATCTCAACTTCATACACATATGTACTGCGATACCACTACGAAAATATTACAGACACCCCAGAGACTGATGGCACGCTTGCGAGCTTCATCTCCTACATGTTTCTCTAAGCTCACCGTGACGAATCAACCACCTCCTCGAATGGACACGCAGATGGAAAGGGGGATGAGATGAATTCCGCTTTACGACATGAGCGATTTACACATGTCGTCACCATACCAAAATCGTAACATTGGCAGATATACCCGTAACATCAAATCAAGGCATTCTCAAACTTTCTAAGTCGGGTACCCTACTTTCGGGCCACCCCCCTTTTGGGCCACTTTTTACACCAAAGATGGAATTTTTAACTTTCTTATTTATGGATAGAATTCACTGAAAATTTATATATATATAATTTAGATCATTTTTATTTTACCTTGAAAATTTCAGATTTTTAAGAATTTTCTGTATTGAGATCTAGAGCTTCAAAATATCGATTTTTAAGTTTATATAGGAATTATATATAAATTTGAAACTTTTATAAAATCTTAAATAACTTTTTAATAAAGATTATTAAAAATAAACTATTAAATTTTATTATAAATTTATAATATATTTATTTTGAAGGATTTAGAAAAAAAAAAGAAAATTTCTCATAAATAGATACTTAAAAGAATACCCTCAAAATTACAGGGATTATTTATACTATTCTAAACTCACTATATACTATATCTCTATATTTATTAATTTTTATTAATTTTTTTTTTAATTTCTATATAGATTTAAATTCAAAACTTTCAAAAAGATATATAGTTTTCTTTTAATAATTATTATTAAAAAGTTATTAAAGATTTTATAAAAGTTTCAAATTTGTATATAATTCCCATACAAATTTAAAAATCGATATTTTAAAGCTCTAAATCTCAATACAGAAAATTCCTAAAATTTTCAAATTTTCAAAATAAACTTAAAATAACTTAAATTATATATATTCAAATTTTTATTATATTAGATTATATATTGATAAAGATATTAATAGGCTAAAAAAAACGATTTTTGATGTAAAAGGGTGGCCCCAAACAGGGGTGACCCGAAAGTAGGGTGGTCGACTTACATCTCCCTGATACTGTATTGAGACCTACATACAAGACTAGATTTTTGCAGAAGCGAACGAGGAAGAGGAAAGGTTTAGGTCGGGCTTTACACGACGGGTCTTTATAGTTCACGATCTGTCGATTTCAGTGATATATACAAGACATTCCTGGCGCTTTTGGATCAAGTGAAATGGAATGGAGATCATTTTCTACATTTCACGATACTAAGCATGGTGTATCCTACGCGTTGACACCGAATGTTGAGATGTATGGGATGAGCAGAACTCTATTTAACAGAGGGTTCAAGATGGTGAGTGAGTAAGTGAACAAGTGAGCAAGTGGAAACAGTGATGCGTACTAACAACACAAGGTGATTGCAGATTTCTCAAATTCCCGCCCAGTGCATGATTTACACACACAAATATCTCACCAGCTTCAATGCGCTGACTCACGACAACTACATCGCGCACATATACTTACCTATCAAGATTTTTCACAGAATCCACGCTCGGCAGACTCGTCGAGAGAAGACCCTGGAGAACTTATCAGCATACAACAGAGATACTTCGAGAACAGAGTCGAGACTGAGATTGAGGCGAAAACTTCACGGCGGGTAAGAATGTGGCATATTCTAAAGTCCAACTTTCAAAGCAAGTCGAGAAGGTGATCAATAGAGGTGTGAAAGATGCATTGATAGTGCGATTACACGTGTGCGAAAGATTTCATATCACTGCTAGCTGCAGGATTATGCACGCTTCGTGAGCATTGGGTAGATGGCATCTTTGGAGGGTGATTTTAGTTTTGTTGCTGAGAGGCATACTGTGGTTTGGAATTCCCTGGAAAATGAGCGAGGGCCAGATTGAATGCAAGGAGCTTCTGGAAAGGTAGTAAGAAGTGAAGCATCACGAGAAGAGGGACATGATACCCATAGCTGATTCAAGTTTGCAAATGTTTGTCTTGTACAGCACCATGTAATGGTAGCATGGCATAATAATCATTTCACGTTGCATGCTCCTTCCTGTCACGCGCACACAACGCAAAGTATATTGAGTATTTTCCTTAGTATTTCAACGCAGAGGAAATTTCACTTTCATTTGGATCTCCGAATAGTGCTTGTAATGAGTGGGTTGAGTTATAGTAATGCAGTTGGGTTTGATAAATCATGAGTTGGGTTGAGCTGGGTTTTCGAAACTCATAACTCGCAATCGATTGATTTATACTGGGCTATATACCATTCAAATAGATACGCTACAACCCCCCCCATCTATTTCCACTTCCCATTCCGTTTAAGTTTTACGAGCACCTATGTTTCGACCAGCGGTTTATCATAAGACTGTAAACCAAATCATGGATGACACCGTGGTCTTTCTTAGACCAGGAAGTTGGATTGATTCTTCAAAGTTGAAGATAAAAGTACCAAACCTACCTACTTGGTACCTACTCACTGCGAACACAATATCTGAGGGTAAATCCCCCCTGAAGTTTTTATATCATACTAGAAGGAATCGGATCAAATTATCTTCAAATCATCCTCTACATATCTATTTCTCATCTTTCAAACCTTTCACATCATCGATCTTTGAATACTTTATCAATTTTGACTAAAAGTTTATGAGCCCATCTCATTGGATGTACTTCTATTCGTCGAAATCTTGTATACATTCGTTTATATACACATTCGCAGATATATATATACATACATATCGATCCAGACAAACACGCAAATCAAATGCCCATATCCCAATACTCATTCCACGCCATTCCACACCACTCCATTCCATTCCATTCCTATTCCCTTCTCATCTCCTTATCTCCCTAGACTCACTAACGTAAATCTATCTAAATATAAGCATCCATCCATCTATCCATCCATCCCCTAACCACCCATACCCAACCACACCAACCCACCCCCTATTCATAAAATTACCCCTTCGCATACTTACTTCACATCCCATACCTACTCCTCTCTCAACCTCCCAAACCTCAAAACATTTCTCCTCTTCCTACAACCTATTGCTGGTACGATTGTTGGATCTACTCCGTTACAGACACTCCCTTCTGTTCCATTCCGAGTAATTACGTATGCTTACCTGTATCCCATTCCAATTCCTCTCTTTAGGTCTGTGTTTAGATAATTATGGTTCCAATTTTCCTTAGCTTTACTTCCACTCTCACTGAGTCTCTAAATACATGTTCCAGTCCATCATCTAGCCATTCATCATTCATCATCCATCATTCATAATCTACACACCTCATCATCATTCCACTTTTACAAATTATGTATCTCCCACCCTCCTCCTCCACATCCCACATCCCCCACCCCATCACCACTCAGTCCATTCCCCCCCACGGCATCACCACACAACTCATTCTCCCCCCCCTCCTCTTCCCCTTCCCCTTCCCCTTCCCCTTCCCCAATTCCAGTCCCGATCCCCCAACTCCCTATCCATAGTAAGATCCCACCTAAATACTAAATACACAAAACCACCTCTCCATTCCCTCTCGACCTCCCAAATTTCCTCTCCTCTCCTTTCAAACCTAGTATTGACATCACACTCCCCCTTCTCATGCTTTACTATACCATACCATACCATACGATCAGCTATATCATTTGGATCATCGAGTCTTTTCCCCTAATTATGCACAAAACATTTCTTTTCGCATTCATTATCATGCAATCATGCATTCATACGCTCAAGCTACCTAACTCTTATCACATCACATCACATCAAACCAAACACCCCATACACTAAATCACTCACACACCATCAAAATCACGAAAGGAATCTTATAAGAAATCTCAAAAGAATGTCATCTTTCAAAAGAGATAAACAACTAAATCTACAAAATTATTTGTTCTAAGGAGTATCTCATATGTATGCATGTATGTATATATGTGAGTATGCAATATGCTCATTTCATTCATTCATCCCAGTCATTCATCCAGTCCATGAAATATCCTCAATTACGCGTATCATATCTTTCTTCTCGCTCTATTGAGCAGTTCGATGAAAAATATAAACTTATTATGTATGCCAATCCATTCATTCATCCATCCTTATCCCAAGGGGTATCTGGAAACGAAGCCATTCAAAAGCCAATCAATCAAATCAATGAAACCAACGTGAATAATGAAGTCGAACCAGAACCAGAACTTCCAGACCATGCTACCAATTGAATTCCTTTTATTTGTTCCAAATCATGTCCACAAACCAATGCACCCATTCCATCTAATTACCAGAATCACCAGAATCCCCTCCCATCGTTTTTTTTTCATCTTATTTATTGAACCTTCCCCATCACATCCACGTCTTCTCTCCTAATATATCTCTAGAAAAATAATACTAAGCAAATAACAAAAATTCGGAGTGTACTATCACCAGACTGGTAATACTCTTAAACAAGTGCCCACGAAATTTGAATTAGTGTGTCTTCTTTCTTGGCCTCTCCCTCTCTTGGCCCTCTGCGATGTTGAAACGCTCCTTATGAATAGCAAACTCTTTCATAGCTTGATCATGACCCGCCATCGCCGCGACCCAGTGACTCATAACTGCTCCGTCCTCTTTGAGACCACGTCTGTAGATGTCAAGACCCTGGGGATTTTCCCAACGATTTGATCCTAGCCCATCATTTTGATTTTTGCGTGCGATGAGATGTAGCAACATGCGCTTGGCAAAAACATCCCAGTCACTCATATAAGCTGTAAATGACGACAAATATATACCTTGCGACAATGATTCGCTCGATTCGTGAGTGTACTTCGGGGCTCTGGGTGGCTTTGGTAAATTAAGGGAAGAAAGAAGATCTTGAAGATTCATGTCATGAAATTCCACTCCCAGGCCCTCTGCATCAATCGGAGATTGGGACGGGGCTGCAGATCTCTTGAGTTGATCGGTGTTGATCTTCAGTCCAACATTGGTCCTTGGCGGCGAAGCCTGTGTTGACTGGGCTGCTGGCGGTGCAGCTGCTGGTGGTGGTGCAGCTTGTGGTGGAGGAGCTGGTGTAGCTGGGGGAGGAGAATCGACATCCATTGCATCTGGACTAGCTGGGGGTTTTGGAGGTTTGGGGTTTCTACCAGTAAAAAGCGGCTTGTCGTCTGCGCTGTCATCTTCGATAACTACCGCGGCAGAACCAACAGTGGGCTTAGCGATAGGCACTCTTGGTCTTCGAGACCCGATTCGTGTAGGAACAGTAGGCTTAGTAGGCGATGGAATTGACGGAGGAGCAAATGTTTGAGGCTTAAATTTTTCTGCCCAGTCCTCTGGAGAGAACTTAGTACCACCAGGGGATTCGATTGGTGTATCCGAGTTGACTCTTGATGCCGGGAAAGGTTTCGAATCCGCTGAGCGGCTTTTGACAGGAGATCGACCTCTTGTTGGCCGACTTGCTGACTGAGCACGGACATGAGAGGAAACCGGGATCTGAGTACTCTTACGTTCTGGTACAAAATAATCACCACCAGCTTCAAACTTTCCGTGCCACTCTTCAGAGGAAAATGTTGTATTGATCTTTGGCCGAGTTGGAGAGAATATTTCATCATCCAGTTTCATAGAGAAGCTATCATGAGAATTACTATTAGCATGGGCATTCAATTTATCCAACAACAAAGAATTCAGACGCGAATCGCCAACTGAAAATGCAGATTGAGATTTAGTGACAAAACTTGGCCTCTTGACAGGGTTACTCGTCTCGGCTGGCGTCGATTTGAACGAATAGGTGGGCTTATCATTGTGGACCTGGTGGTTAATACTCTTGGTTGGCTTTACATGACCATTTTGACGAGAGTTCTGAGCCCGTTCCTTGTTGGTTACCAATCGGTCGACGAGATTGTGTTGAGCAGCCTCAAAAGAATTCAGTTTGTTCGCAGACCCATCGCTGCTGCGATGCAATCTGTCCTTATCTCCAGGTTGAGACCCTTCTGAAGGACGAGGAGAACCTCCACTAAGAGGTGATGCAGTGGGACGCTCTCTTGGAGTAGTAAAAGAACCAGGGTACTTTTCTTTGTATGCATCCTGCATGCTTTTAGAGTTGAAAAGGGGTGGACGCGAAGGGGTTCCAGGGAATGATGCATGCTTGATATGATGGAGCGGCTCCTTGGAGTCAGAAGCAGTGTACTTAGAAGATGTATCATACATTGAAGGTTGTGGTTTAGGCTCTTCCTGGGCTGGAATTTCATCTGTAACGAGGTTAGCAAACGTAGGTCATTATATGCTGAGATCGTTTAATTTGGGTTAAAACCTCAGAGTCACTTACTTTGATTCGATGTTTCTGGTGGAGCAGCATCTGCCTGTTTTTGTTCTTGAGCGGGCGCAGGTTTCCTAGGCTTGGCAAATACCCGTGGTTTCTGAGGATTGATCTCTGGGCCATTACCGGAATCCGATGAATCAGGAGAGGATGCAAATGCATGTGTCGTCTTGGAGGGGCTACTTTTTGCGGTACCATTTGGACGTGGGGAGGGCGAATTTGGATCAGATCCCGCACGTGGAATAGGCTTTCTACTTTTTGGTTCAGCAACATTTTCTCGAGTACTCTTCGACCTTCCTATATTGGCAGCGTCAAATGGATCAAACTTCTCTCCTCCGGCACTGGCATATGGTGTACTGATACGAGGCTCGTATGGTGACTCTTCTTCGGTCCTGAATTGTCGCAAAGGATCATGTCGCAACGGATCATTTGTCTTCGCCGATGGACGGGTATTATGATTGACGGGTGGAGCATCAGGTGGAGTATCCTCCTTCTCACGTTCCCGCTCGAATGATGGGGAATCTCTTGGTGGCGGTGGTGGCGGCATGTTTCTATTGACACGGGAGGTAGAGTAATTGCCCTTTCCTGCAGATGGCTCATCCGCTCCTGGATTGCTAGGCATGAACCCATTTCTTTTTGGTATAGGAGGTGGAGGATTACTTGGTTTTCGTGGAGGGTCAGACGTGTAGTCGTCGAATCCTGGCTTGGCTCTTGGAGGAACATTATAGCCCCTGAAGCTGCTATCTTCACGACTTGGCTGAGAAGTGTACTCCTTGGGCGCTGCTTTTGGTGTAGTCCATGTCGGGCCTGAACCAGTTCTGTAACCGGATGATGGTGTCTTCTGGTGACCCTTCATGCTCTCCCATGCATTGAACGTACTTTTCCTCGCCTCGGGCCCTTCTTGTGCCGCCGCGCTGGCTGATTGTTTCGGTGTTGTGAAAGTGGAATATCTCGCAGCACCAGCAGATTGTGGGGGAGGATTTCTATTGGGTCGATATTGCGGTGGTTTGGGCGGACGAGGGAATTCGGAGCCATAATTTGAATAAGGATTTCCTTTCGTAGATCTGAAAGCTGAAGCGGATGTATATCTAAACCTCGATCGAGCATCGTCATATCTTTGTCGCTCTGACGGATCCGTAAGAACTTCGTGTGCGGATTGAATGGCTTGGAATTTGGCAGTTATATCGCTTTCCTTTCCTAAATTACGATCTGGATGGTACACGAGAGCTATCAAGAGAAAGAGGTTAGCTTTGAGCGCGGGGAAGGCTGAGGTGGAGGGTTGTGTACCAAGTTTCCTAAATTGCTTCTTAATCTCATTTATCGATGCACTTGAATCAATCTCGAGATCAGCATAGTAATCCCGATCGAAATCTGCCTTCACCATAATTGAAGGGGCGGTTCGGACCAGATTCAGTTGCAAAGCTCAAAACGTATATGGAAAAGATCCTGGTGCTTTATAAGTCGAAACAACGAACTGGATTATTGGACCTGGTGGCGGACAATGATTTATTGGTTACACTGAAGATTCATTCGGAAATTGAGGCTTAGAATTTGAAAAGACTTCTGGAGTTTTGGTTGTGATAGCGAGAGGAAGTGGAAAAGATCCTGTGTTGGCCCAGCTACCCTGTTTAATTTAAATTGACCTGGAAATAATAAATCTTGAGGTGGGCTGTATGTATGAATTCGTGCGCAACTTATCCTGCAATACTGTTCAGTAGATAAGGAAGTATATATTTTTTTTGGTATCCAGGTGATGTTGAAGTTAAAATGAAAGGAAGGGGCGGGCGTATGTATCACTCCGTCCAAATTGGCAGCAAAATAGTAGCAAGAGAGACTTTCTTTTAGCTTGTGATACCTATTTTGAGGTAAAGGTAAAGGTAAAGGTAAAGGTAGAGGTAGAGGCGGTAGAAAACAGCACTAGGTGGATTTGTTTACAGGTGAAAGGTGGAGGGAGGCGGCTAAATAATCGCCGATGATCCACAGACCAAGACCCTGAAAACAGTGATTCCTTTCGTCGGGTAGGTAGGTACTGGGTAATTGTATTTCTTTTACCTGTCACCTGTCATTGATATCATTGATATCATGTCATTGCTGGATTCATTTAAATCAAACGATTCACACATATCCAAATTGTACATTTATTCATAATACATATACATGTACACACACCTATGTATTCATCAAAGCTGGTGAATATACCCATTGAGCTTATTGACTAACCTAGTATATCATTTGAGCTTGATTTGGTCATAGGTAGAGATCAGATGATTGCCAGGTACTTTTGATCGCCCTACTAGGTATCTTATTGATCAAGAGACAAGAGATACGGCACAGGCGAGAAGTATATTCAACTATACCAAACGGACTTCTTTTTCTATAGAAGTAGGTAAACAAACAGATTTCCGATATCCAAGCCGTACCGTCTCAGATCAAAGATTCAAATGTGCACGCTAGCTAGGAGATATACTGGTACGAAGTACACATCCATCCAATGAACACAACAAAATCCCACTTCAATCTTGACGTTACAGAAACACCACAAAAATGACGTAGAGACAGCATCTAGAGCAAGATACATACATACGAGAAAGATGTCACCACCGATGATCCATATGGGAAGCAGGAAAGCAGTGACCATTCTGGACTGCAGTAGTAGACCTACGGATGCAGATGCAGATGCAGATCTCGTGGGACCTAGGTCCAGTGGTAAAGAAGTATATGAGGATTCCTGGAAAACAAAACTAAGTTCCGAAACAAATGATACCATGGATCGCGATCTCTCCAGTTCTTCATCTCTTCGCTCATGTTTCTTGCTTCATTAACTGCTTATTTCTGGTAGAACCTAGATTGCTATTCGCATGGATATCAATTTCTTGCCTGCTTCCTACTTTTTCTTGATGATCGATGATTGAATATAGAAGGCGGTCAGTCTATCAATCTGTGAGCTGAGGATCTTTGGTCCGTAGGTAGGAACGAGACATTGTTCGATGACTTGTAAGACTTGTTAAATACACAATTGTCCGAATAACCTCAATTTCTACAACTTTCCTCCAAGAAAGCTCATCAGACGGGATAAAGTCCATAGATTAATCACTCTATTATTGCAGTTGTAAGTAATCGTAGTAAGAACCTCAAAGACATAAAACCACATCATCATCACACATGTAAATCATCAGAGTAATATCCACTTATCATTATATTTTTTACTTGTTCATATTTCATTGTTTGTTTGTATTTCGGTACGAGTTACTCCAATCCCTTTGCGAGAACGATTAATTTTCGCTTCATATATTATTGTTTCCCCCAAACTCCTGTTGAATCAAGTTCATACTACATCGCCACTCCATGATAAGCCTTGTCATGGCTCTAACATCATCGCGCAACAGAATTCTGTTATCCAGAATTCAAATCATTCAGAAACCATAAAATTTCCTGCCTGATGACCGTACTCAAAACGTGAAAAGACACATGCCCCTCTGCGTGAATATCTTGAGCAGTAGCTGAGACACTGGTCTCTCTTACTGAGATGCGCAGCTTAAAATGAGGGATCATAACTCCATCCACCTTGCCTTCGTACACGATCTCTCCCTTCTAAATCCTTACGCACCTCCTCTTCGGTAAGGCGATCAGATCCACTCCAATTGGCACTGGATGTCCTAGCCCTGAATTTGTGGAATCGATCCTTACTTTTATCGAACACTTCTTCCATGTTCAAGGCTTGGGGTCGTCCGAAAATCTTAGATGGATCAATGGTTTCCTGGAGTGCCAATTGTTTGCGAATCTCAGGAGAATCTGTCCAGCCAAGCCCTTGAAATGCTTTCTTCTCTTTTTCATCATCATCATCTTCGTCTTCGCTATCACTAGGTATTTCGGGAAGAACAATGTTCTCTCCATTCTCGTATCGTGGTGATGATTTTGCTGCAGATTTTGCCGCCTTTGCCGAGGCATGACTTACATTACGTGCGGGTGTTTTGTATGACTGTCCATTTGAGCTTGATGCAAATGGAATGGCTCCCTTGGAAACCTGAGTCATATCCATGGGATTGCCAATTTTATTCTGGTGTTGTGAAACAATAGTAGACCTTTGTAGATTAGCAGGAGGTGGAGCATGAGCATATCCGCTTGCAAACAATGATTTTGTGGGCATCTCCTATCTTTAGTTAGTATGGCTATTTGAACTGATCATGGATGTAGGCTTACCTTTGGACGAATACTAGATTGTCGAATTGGGGGGGCAGTCATTTTGGGATGAGACTCCGTCAATTCATCTTCTTCATCAAGATACTCGTTGGTCCTTTGGCGTTTGGTGCGGGGGTCACCGTGAATTGAAGGAGCATTTCGCTGAACTGGTGGACGAGCAATTTCTTCATTGTTCTCTAGCAAAGCTCTCTTTGGCGGTGCTTTGGCGGTGTTCATACGGGTAGCTTTTGCTTGCCCGCCTAGGTCATTTCTTTGAAGTGGAATTGGTGGCAATGACTTCTCAAGCCACTGATCAGTATTTTGCTGAGGTCGGATAGCTGGCGGAGGAGCTCTCTTTTGCTTCGCCCTTTCGATGGCCCTTTTGTTAGCCTCGCTAAGACTGATTTCCTTCTGCTGCTCCCGTTGACGCTCCTGGTCACGCCTGATAGTTAGCTCATTCTGTCGCTTTTGCTCTTCCTTTGTAACAGCTCGCTGGCGTTCCATTTCCAACTTCGCATCCCTTCTTTGTTGAGCAGCAAGTTCATCAGCCTCTTTCTTTCGTGCAGCTGCTTCTAGGGCTTTGTTGGCTTGCGCCTTGAAGCTGTTATTCGAAGATTTGCTCTGTAGCGAACTAGAGCTAGCTTTGTTTCGTAGGTGTCCACCTTGTGAAGATTGTAAGGACTGCTCCAAGGTTGCTGCAAGTGTTGTGTTAGATGGATGATATTGCTGACCACGTGAGGAGCCAGTGTCGACACGTATCACAGTCGCTGGTGCCTTGGCTTTGGGAGCAGTGTCTTTCACTGGTCTCAATGGCCGTTTAGCCTGTGGTCGCCCAATCTGAGACTTTGGTCTTGGAATAGAAGGCGGTGGCATTGATGCTGGTGCATCGGTCATATCGGTGTCCTTACTGGAAGACATATTCGCGGATGAAGCTGTACTTGCTATGGCCTCTGCTTCCAACTGGGCTTTCGTCCTTCGTGGACTACCTCGAGTTGCTTTTGGCACTTCAACTTGACTCGCCTTGGCCAATTTTTCTGGTTCTTTCCGGGAGATTACTTCCCTTTGCATGGCTGCGGCTCGCTCTTGCTCTTCATGATAAACACGTGCGTCCTCTTTGACCTTCATGCGTGCCTTCTCCAATTGATCATTCATCTTTTGTGCTTCTTTGGCTTCTTTGGCCTCTCTAGCCTCTCTAGCCTCTCTAGCGGCCTCTTCTTTGCGTTTCTCTTCCTTTTCAGTAGAGGCTCTAGTTTTGCGGGTGGTAGCTTTGACAGGACTTTGAATACGTTTGGGAATTGAATCATTGAAACGCATATCCATTTTGGGATACGAGACTTCCGCATCGCTGTTCTCATTCTGAAGTACATCTTCAAAGGAAGACACGCTATTCTGGTGAATTCTTGTAGATGATGATAGAGTTTCAATTTTTGCTTCGGCACTTGCAGCTGCGCTACTTGCAAATAAAGTCTTTCCTGATTTCAAAATTGAGGAAAATTTGTCTTTCGCAACCTTCAACGGGCTTCCCCGAAGAGTCCTGGGTGGAGACTTCGGAGGAGTTGTAGAATCCTCATCAATTGCATTAATGGGAAGATTTGGGTTGGAGACCGACATCAATTTTTTAGGACTTTGTGGCCCAGCAGCTCTCTTAGGCGAGGAGATGAATGAAGTCGAGATAGATTTAGTTAGTCCTCTTACATTGGTTTCACGGACTGGCGATAATTGCCTTGCTTCATCTCCATTATCGGGAACGATGAATTCTGATCCACCAACAGTTTCTTTGCCATGCACACTCTCCATCACATCTGCAGTGTGATTCTTGGCAATGGTTGGGCGAGGGCTGAAAATCGACTTTCCATGCAAGGCTGTTGTTGGTGGTCCAATCCAGCTATCCTCATCTTCAGGGAAGGCACCTGGAGTCGCGAAGGGCTTGTCTTTTGATGATGGGGATGCCTCATCTCGTCTATGTTGTGGCGTTGGAGGTTGAGTCGCTTGTATCGACTGGCGTGAGGGTATTATGCCACCTACAAGAGACTTCGAGGCAGGTCTTGTTGTAGGCTGAGACTGACCAAGCATACTGATCTGGTCCTGAAGACGTTGTGTCGACGTTTTATTGTGAATACGTGCCAGTAATGTTTCGGCTTCGGATTCTTCCCGTCCAGTCGACTCATGCATTTCATCAACATCCATTTCGTCTTCATTTTTGTTTGCGAGATCTTCTTTGACGTTGCCCAGACTCTTTCCGCCCGTGGGCCGACCATAATGACTAGTGCGTGCCTGATCTAGATGGCTCGTTCGCGAAGTACGATGCCCGAGACTTTTCTTGGATAAATCTCGCGCAGGTAGAGAAGCAAAATTCAAACTACTTTTGCGGAAAATAGGGCGTATGGGACTTGATCCCTCGGAAGCAGATTGAGCATCAGGAATATCATCCATCTGCTCATCCTCATCTTGGGGGTCGTCTTGAGGTGCAGATGGTGAAGACTGTGGCTCTACCGAGGGTTCTTTGAAGGGAGATTCCGCCCTTGCGGGAGATTTAGATGGAGATTTCTGTTGTGGACGCTTTTCCGGTGACGAATGAACTAGGCTCTGGTCATGAGACTGTAACTCGAGATTTGGATACTCGACATCTCCCATGACCTGGTCCCCGTTTGTTGGCTCCCTGTCTTGTTCTCCGTCCTCAACTTGTTGAGCTTCTGTCCCTGTTTCTGTCTGTGCTTCTACCTCAACGATGGGCGCTATTGGCGAACCTCCTTGTGCAGATTGAAACGAAACCTCGACAGTTCGTTGCTCTTCAGACTCTAACTTTATGAGTGAACTCTCTTCGACGGGGGCTATCTCTTCCTCGGGCCTCTCTTCTTCATTGTCTATGTTACCTGCATTACTTGCAATCTCTTCATTTTCTTCATTCTCGATTGTATCTTCCCGGGGTATGAATTGTCGGGGTGGGCTTGTTGCGAATGGTTCTAATTCGGTAGGTTGAGTATTAGGTTGCGTCGCCTCCTCAAGCTGACTTCCATAATAACCAGAATCAAGTGCGTTGATGAGAGATTTGCGCTGAGCACTGCTCTGCGCAGTGCCAGAGCTAGATGGATGATGTGAAGATGTAGGTTGCGAAGGTGTGGGTTGCGATTGAGTAGGTTCCTCTTGAGGTTCCGTCGGGGCGTCCTCTGCTACTCGAAATTTTGGGGGTGATCGCTCGTGATGGGCTTGTCTAAATGGACTTGGGGCTCCTTGCGGTGTTGCCGAAAAGACATCGGATAATGGCTGCTAGATATCAGTATAAACCGCTACATACAATTGATAGACATACTGCGCGCACTTCCAATTGATTTAGTTTCCTAGCTGTTCTAGGTGTCTTCCCACGTAACTTCCCCGGCGTTTTGAATATTTCGGCAACGTTCCTAAAGGACATAAGGTTAGCTCGTGCCCAATTTGCAGGTATGTTTACATACACTTGATTCTTGTTGAATATTTCTGCCATATGTTCATTCAACCAGTCAATCTCATTCCTGGCAGCAAATGTAAACTCCTCTGCCTCTGCTGCTGCAAGCTGCAGCGCGTTTGATCGCTCCTCTGCTATCCACCCTTTCGACCCTACTTGCAATCGTTTGTTTGGTCGCACTGCCGCCATTTTTTCTGCTGTTCGAAACAGCGCGTCGTGTTATGAAGTACCGAATAATTTGACGTGATTAATTACTCGCAAGAATACAAGACCATTTCTTTGTAAGCTATTGGCATTAATTGAAGGTTGGGCGATTGGCGTGGTGGTGGTCATGAGAGTATGAGCTGAAGTCTTAAAAGTCGTAAACTTAGTGATGCTGTACTTCGCATGATTGTTTTGGTTGCCCCCACGCGTCAACGGCTCATCCCTAAATTCTGAATCACATGACTGTTTCACGACACTATCTCATCCTAATAAACTCTACTTTTATAGGCTGGGATAAAATCATTGTATCGAGGTTTATAGAAAATTTCGTGTACAGTACAGAGTCTCTTTACTAAACTAGGTAAATCGTATAATTACATGGTAATAACATATAATAATATGAGACTGTTTGTATGATACCCATTGGAACAATCATAAGGTCTGTCTTTTCATGTTAGGTTATCTGTACACCCAGACACAAGGGCTCTAGGACAACATGGGCGCCAGCTCGCACGCAATGACAATCCAGCCACAAATATAATCATGTGAGTTCAAGGTATTCAATAGAGCCTTTTTACTGCATTATAATCCATTTTAAAATTACCAATTCTCCCAATTAGAATGGAACAATTGGATTCTTGAAGGGTTTTGCAAGCGGTCAATTCCCACTTGTTTCGAACAGCCGCGGGGATCAACAACAGGACTGACTACCACTTTTGATCTATTCATGAAAAGAGTCGAATGGATTGAAACATTAGCCTACATATTGATGAAGAAAGACATTTCCAATTTTGATTCACCAACATAATGATTTGCACTAGAGTTTCCAACATTTCTAGGCTATTAGGCCTAAGACTAGATCAAAATGTCGTTGCCAGGAGAGCATTCACAACTTCGACATCCCTAAGAGCCAATACACTGATGGAAACAAGTGGATTTTCAGACACACAATTGGAGGTTCGAGAGGCCATTGCAAAAATTTGCTCAAAATATCCGGATGTAAGAAGACTATTCCGGTTCAAACTGCCGCAACTTCTCACTGAATATATCAGGAATACTGGGCAAAGCGTGATGAAACCGGGGAATATCCTCATGATTTGCATCGAGATCTGGCAAAGGGTGGCTGGATTGGTATTGCACTTCCGGAAGAACTTGGAGGATCGGGTCTTGGAATCTCGGAAGCCACGATGCTTTTGCAGACCATATCTGAGAGCGGTGGAGGCATGGCAGGTGCACAAAGTATACATGCAAGTTCGTCTAGCCCAAATATGCTGAGATTGTATCCCGTCGAAAGTTTCCCATTGCCTTGGTGATCAGACGGGACCCTCAACCTTTAACAATCCCAAAGAATGTTGTGGTTTCAGTGATTCAAAACATTGCAATGCTGATCCATATATATCAGACGTTTATGCTACCCAGCCTGTGGCTAAATTTGCCACTGCCTCGCAACGTCAAAGGATGTTGCCTAAGTTGATCGACGGTACCTGGCGAGCATGTTTTGGAGTCACCGAACCCAATACTGGTTTGGACACTCTCAAGCTTAGAACCCGAGCTACGCGTGAAGGCGATACTTACAAAATATCGGGTCAGAAGATTTGGATTTCCTCAGCACAGGTTGCGACGAAGATGGTGCTATTGGCTAGGACTACTCCATTGGAAGAAGTGACAAAGCCTTCTGAAGGTTTATCCCTTTTCTTCATCGATTTCGATCCTAAACAGCCCGGTCTCGAACTCAAGAAAATCAAAAAGATGGGTGGGCGTGCTATTGATGCAAACGAAGTTTTCTTCGACAATTATATTGTTAATAGTGATTCGTTAATCGGCAAAGAAGGGCAAGGTTTCAAAATTGTACTCCGTGGCATGAACGCTGAACGATGTCTGTTGGCAGGCGAAGCACTAGGTCTCGGGTATGCTGCTCTGTACCGAGCTTCCCAGTATGCAAAAGAAAGAATTGTCTTTGGTCGACCTATCGGTATGAATCAAGGTATCCAGCACCCATTGGCCGATGCATACATGCACCTCGAAGCCGCAAAGCTGGCAACTTATCATGCTGCGAAATTGTATGATAGCTCAACGACGGATCAGACAATAACCCAGGCAGCCGTTGGTGTTGCGTGCAACAGTGCAAAGTATCTAGCAGCTGAAGCGGCCTTTACTGCCTGTGAGAGGAGCGTATTAAGTTTGGGCGGCATGGGCTACGCCCAGGAATATCATGTTGAGAGATACTTGAGAGAGTGTTTTGTTCCAAGAATTGCACCAGTTTCAAGAGAGATGATCATGAATTATGTTGGAGAGAAGGTTCTTGGCTTGCCTAGAAGTTACTGAAAATGTAGTTATGTAGTAAAGTATGAGAGTGATTGTTTTGTATGAATTGGGATATTGATATAAACTGGAACAATCATATCAATTAAGCTAACTTAATCATATTAGTTGAGATATTGATAACATTTGAGATGTTGATATCAATCGGGACAATCATGTCAGTTAAGGTAATCATACCAGTTGAGATATTGAATCCAGTTGAGATGTTGATATAGATTGGAAGAATCATGTTAGATGAGATAATCACATCAATTAATATGATTACATCAGTTGAGATATCAACATACATTGGAATAAGCATAGATCATAAGGCTTTGGGGGGTGAAGGTCATAAGGGGGTCTTCTTTGTATTTGCACTCCCACCCGGGGTACAAGGACTTCAAAACAATGCGTGCAGTGCGCGCCCTCAATACTAGGCTGAATCATTGGTAATATGGTGGGTTATATGATGATGTACGAGAGTATGATAGTGATTGCATGATATAGATTGGGACAATAATAGAGTCTTAAACTAGAGAGACGGTCCAGAAGGAAGCTCTCCTTTGTGCACTTCTAGACACAAGGGCTCTAGAACAACACAGGTGCCAGCTCGTACACAATCACATTGGTGGAAGAAGGATAAGGACTATCCCATCGGAAGACAAGAGTACGGCCAGATGCATGAGGATTCTTTAGATGTGCACGTTACACATATATGTTCAAGATAAATCGTGCCGTGAATTAAACGGATTTTCTAATCTCTTCCTTCTTGTCCTCTATGTTCATAATCTCAAGATCAGGAACTCGCCTTATATTCCAATAACTGCTTTTTAGGATTGATCTGTTCCCTCAATAGACATTGCGCGATTGCTTCATCATGAATACACATAACGAGTCAAATCACGAGCGTTGAAGCTTTATCAAGAAGGAAAAAGAGGCGAATGACGGGCACATGGTTCCCTTTCCTTCAACTACAATGCTTAAAATAAACACGCATTCGTGTCTCTTCATCCACATTCGCCCGTCGTCTAAAGTTCCCACTAAAAAGCTCATGTGATGAATTCAGCCTAGATGCACTTGATACGGCTACTAAATATGTTACCTAATTGGATGAGGATCTCGTCATCCTGATCGGAGATGAGGCGGTCTGGAGAACGTTGATAACGGTGGACATCTTGAAACCATGGCCGACAATGAGTTGTCACCTCTCTAATTGACAGGTATTACGAACGGTTATCTAATCGATCATCGGAACTCCGGACGATCCCAAGCTTTCGTCTGAAAATATGGAAACTTCTCCTTCTCCGATACGCTACTTCGGTAGAATAGCATTTTCGTCTATTCAACCGGCATTTACCTTGACGTATCGCGGGGGTGCTTTGTGCGGGGTATACCGTCTACTCTGTACAGCTTGCTGCTCGTAAATTTTTAGCTTTCCAAGGTTCGGAAAAATAATAACACGAGAGTTGGATGATACTCCGCAAACTTAATATGAGATCCGGACGTTCCTGGATGAATTGAAGGTGGGTAGATATAAAAGCTGGGAAAGTCTCGTCATGTCTTGGCTGTTGTCATTTGTGGTTTACGTTACTGTCTTGGTTAGAATTTGGGATAATAGACAAGATGAAGTTCTCTAAGTATTCAGTTCCTCTATTTACTGGATATGGGTTGTCAGTTGCTATGCCTGATGCATCGGAGACAGATTTGGCATCATCTGCAAACAAAAATGGCTGGATTCCGCGCTTTGAGAATTTAGTAGCTTTTGGAGACAGGTAAGTTGATGTTCATCAACCTCACGGACTTTTACCATTTTTGGAAAATCATGTGTGAGAGATTGGCTGAAACTAATTTGACAATAGCTATACAGACGAGTCTAGACTGAGTTATTTCCAAAGTCACAACGGCTCTGCACCGCCACCAGGAACTTTACTTCCATTCAGCAATTCGACCGCTGGTGGAGGAGTAACCTGGGATCGATGGGTGTCGAATTATAGCGGAGCCCAGCTTTATGATTATGCTGTCGCTGGAGCAGTCTGCTCTAATAAGATCATCAATCGATATTTGGCCAGTATCTCTGGACCTTTTCCTGATGTTGTCTATGAAGTTGATGCGTTCGTTGCGGATGTCAAGTATATTAATTCATCAACAAATACCAACACTCTTTACACTAACCGCAAGCTTGACAATACGGTATACTCAATGTGGATAGGTACCAACGATCTGGGAGTGCGTGCCTTTTTGACAGACTCTTCCTTGAATGGGACAACCATTCCAGACTACGTCGATTGCATCTTCGATAGATTTGACGGAATTTACCAGACCGGAGCCAGATATTTTGTTCTTATGAATAATGCACCGTTACAACTAACGCCATTGTATGGGATGCCAGGTGCAGGAGGATTGAATGCTAGCCATTATTGGCCCAACAAAGTGAGAACCTCAACTCTTTCCGTGTGGCGTTTAAACTCACATATTCGTAGCCAAGCAACATTTCAGAAATCAGCGGGAAAATGAAAGAATATACTCAACTGGTCAATGGCATATTCGACTACCGAGTACCATTTGAACTAGTAATCAAGAAGCGTTACCCAGGAGCGTCGATCGCCATCTTCGATACTAATTCTTTACTTACCGACATTTACAACAATCCAACGCAGTATTTACCAGCACCAGCCGTTGTCGATAAATCATACATTCTCTGTGCTGTCTCCGGATCACCATGTCCCAAGCAACCAGGAAGCTTAGATGGCTATATGTGGTACGACGAACTTCACCCTTCTCAAGGAACAGATAAAGTTATTGCTCAAGAATTTTTAAATGTTGTAAGGGGAAATTCGAAATATGCCACATATTGGTAATTAGTCGCTTGTTGTCAGCGAGTGGTTATAGGTAAACATAACGATAGAACCGAAAAATTAATGATTATCTGGAACTGAAGTTGTATGCTTGCTTGCGTTACCATTACCCGTACCTAATCCCTACGGAGACGAACATGCATATGTCCTTCCCGACGAAAGCGCCGCCAGGTACAAGAAGTTTGTTTGCACAGCAATGCATATATCAAAGCCCTCAAGACTCTCGTAAACTTCAAGAAACATTGTAAGAGTAGACGAATCAATCATTGTACAACGGTAAGCCAATGATTGTGCATCGCTAGGAGCATGTTGTCATGCATGCACAATCCGATCTTACCACTAAGCAGATGCGGGTTAAAGATGTGCAGTAATTGAAGTAATGCCCATCATTTTGATTCTAGCAAAGATTTCTATCAACCGTCAAAGAATGGGGCGACAACGGTGCCGTGAGAATCAAATTCTGAGAACTCATATCGGTCGCTTCGCTCATCAAAGCATCCTGAAAGATTTGAGGCCATACAAATCTTTCTATATCGCCTTTTAAATGTACAACTAGCATGAAACGTTTCCAGATGATGTTTACATTCCTGGTCTAGATTACATTTGTACCACTCGATATGAGTTCGGTTAAAAATCCTTACTAAATTTGAGCTCGGTTCTTGTTACAATGCATCCGAAGGCAAACGCGCATTATTTTCTCACACCCCAGAAAACAACCCACATCGTAATACTGGAAAAGAATGAGGACAGCAAAAAAGTAGCTCAAGAGACGGTCATCTACCCATCCCACATCCTACAGCCCACCCATCTCCAAATTACCCCAGAAAAAACTTCCCGAAACGAGACCACCCAACGGGAATCAAAGACGCTTGGCATTGCCTTACGCACATTCCCGAACGAACGAAAGTTGATCTAGCAATTCCCAGCTAAATCATTGCCGTGCGGCGTATGTGCGACTTGAGATTATGATAGGCAGCCTATCATAGGCCCCTTTATTGACTTCCAAGAGCCATGTATGCACCAAATTACTCTTTTGGACAGGGGAACAATACGCAGTCTTTCAACCCCAATGGCGGCCATCCACAAGCTCCCCAAAATCTCCATCAACCAGGTCAACAACAGCCTCAGCACATGATGTATAATGCTCAACAATACGGGCCCGGAGGTCATCAATCACCTTACGGCGTATCTGGCCCCGGCATGGCTGGTAATGCCGGTGGAATGGGAATGATGCAGAACAGCGGTTTGGCGCACATGCCTGGTGGAAATGGTGAGTCGCATATTTTAATAATTCTTCTGCAAATCTGCTATAAGAGAATATTGCTGCTGCATATCTTGTGCACGCGTCGATGTCAGATGAAAGACTACATGGCTCCTGTGAAGCAGACTATGAAGGGCATGCGAGGTGTCGAACATACATACAGTCATTCACGTTAAGCAGAAAGGCAGGCGGCAACTTATTACTTCTCACAGTGGTGGTCAAAGAGAGCAAGATGACTGATAAGTTTCTAAGTAGTTTCTTCCTATCAAACGCCGTATACAAGCTCTCCTTACGGCAGCAATATCGCTACATCCTCATCCGTCTCACACCCTACAAACTTCATGCCGACTGCATCAAATGCGCCCCCACAATATGGGATGAACCCTTCCGCAATGATACCACAACAGCAGCAGCATCAAATACAGCGTATGCAGCCACCGCCATCCTCTACACCGACGCCGACGTCGGCGACTTCCCGTGTTTCTCCCTACGGAAATTTTCCCCAGAGCACACCACCAAGCGCGTCAAACGCACAATTTGCTGTACCACCGAATCCCAATCAGCAACACCATCAAACCCCTAATAACAGTCAACAAGGAGGAATGAGCCTGACTCCGCAGACCCCAAGCTTCCCGCCAGGTGTGCGAAATTCTGAAAACGCAGGAGCTGCCATGAGTACGCCATTAAGTCCTGGATCAGAGCTTCGAGAGAAGGAAAGGGTCACCGTACTACTAGATATCAATCGAGAAATGTTGTTAGAAGTAATGCGGATAATAGCTCTACAGAATGATTTGAAGAACAACAAAACGGAGGATCCCGCTGAGAAGTCATCGCTTGAGGCAGAGCATAAACTTCTAGCGAACGAATATATGCAGTTTGTCCCCTATACGTGTTGAGGCTGAAGCATTTACTAACGAATCTGAAGTTGTATGCGACGACTACAATCGAATCTAGCTTACCTTGCCGCAATCGCCGATCGCTCCCACAAGCCCACAGCTCAGACTCCCTTGCACCCCGCAATCATGTTTGCACCAACTCTTACATATAAACCCGCGCATACCATCCCTATATCTGCGCCCACGAATGACGACGATCCATCATCAAAACCCGAAGAGGGGCACGAAGATCGGAGAGAGATTTTAAAGGAGGCATATAAACGATTACAGGCCCTTTATCCAGGCGTAGATCCTAAGAAAGATACACCGGCTGGGCCACCAAACGCATCAGGTCGGGCACAAGCGCAGGCACAGCAACACGTGAGTCTAATGCAGGCAGCAGGGCAGAAACAGGGTGACATGGGGCAGAGTGTACAGAATATGACAGGACAAAATGGGATGGCGCAAAGTCAAGGGCAGGGACAGGGACAAATGGTACAAGGCGGCATGGGCGGCATGGTTGGTATGGGCCAAATGCAGCAACATCAGCAGCAAGGTCAACAGAATATGGGAATGCCCGGTCTCAACCAAAATCAAAATCAATTGCAGCAGCAACAGCAACAACATCAGCAAAAGATGCAAAACGAAATGATGAGACAGAGGATGATGCAGGAAGCCCAAAAGAATCAAATGATGAATATGGGACAAATGCCAGGAAGATAAATATTTACTTCTTGCAGCTGGTCAAAATCAAAGAATGTGGTTGTAGTGGAGGATCGGGATTGATGTGGCATTTGATGGGTGTTGGGTATCAAAACTTGATGAGGGATTGGCTACATCGGACGACACAGGCTCAGGCGTATGTATATGCTGTATGATATATGGCGTTAGGTAAGGGAGGTTTTATGCTTTTAGCAGTGGAACAGGATATTGCATACATGGAATGGTTATGGATTGTTGAACTGCAAATATACCTAGATTTGTTACTTCTTGGACTCTTGATACAGTTTCATACCTCGGATTTGTATGTTGTGGAATGTGAAGTGCTAGTTTCGCCAGTTGAGGCTCTGTGAGATGATATGCCATATAATGAGAATTGGGTAAGTATCGGATAGCTTGAAAGAGCTAACATTGAGCAGCGTGCTACGGAATCTACATCACATATAGGTAAAAAAGCGAACGATAAGCTTGTGAGACCCCCTCATCACGTAATCCATGTTGGGTATCAGCGCCGATGAAGGTTGGGATCAGCTAGGTTTCTAATGTCGTCTAGAGACGAATCAGGAGAAATACGCATTTGGGATTTGCTACTTTGACATCAATATCTGATAAATGGGGGATATCTTGGTTTTCAATTGGGTAGATGGTTCTTGATAATGGGATGGATAAATTGGATCATTCGCAGCCTAGAGCGGGAGGGACAGTTCTTATAGATTTGTGCATAGGTGGGTGGGCTTTAGGGTACGATCGTATACGGTATATGGAGAGATTGTTGTAGAGTGAGGCTTTGTGTTTGCTTGCTTACTTACTTGGAGGAGAGGAATGAGGGGATGAATGAGGAGATGAATGAGAGGACGAATGAGAAATATTAGTTGCATGTTTGTATGTATATGTGTATATGTGTATGTAAAGAACCCTCTGCAGAAATCTGGTGATCAAAGCCAGAGGATTAAAGTAAGTCGCGAGGATCTGGTGGATCAATCAATCAACTATACATATTCCGTAAGACTCTTTCCACGGTTGAAGCTTGCGAATGTGAAAAGTCGGAGCCGTATTCCATCCACTTGTATGGAGCCGAACGAAGGATTTCGCATGCAGTATGGCTGGTATGTAATGCAATGTAATAACCTTGGAATACTCTGTACAGGTGTGTGTAGCTATTTGTAGTTGTGGCTGGTGGTTTGGTTGGCTCGAGGTTGGGTGGGATGTAAACGAATCGTTCCCTTTTGGGAGTTGATTAGTAAGGATATTAGAGAGAGATGTGCAACTTGATCTTCAAAGTTACTTCACCAGATGACAGTTTAATGTCGGAAAGCTGTTTGAGACAATGTTAGGTATGTTACCAGTATGGAGAAGTTTGTTTAATAAGGCTGAGTGAGTCACTCGATCGAGTCAATGAAGGGGAAGAGGAGAAGTCGAGAAGCGAAGAGGAAAATTGACGGTCAATGTTATAAGGTTATGGTTAGTATAAGGGATGGCATGGTAGAGGGAGGATAATAGGATATGGACATCTAAGACACTTTGGTACAATGTCATTTCTCTCTTCGTGTGAACTCGGATGATAAATTATTACAATTATTACATGCCATCGCTCGCCTGTTAGTCATGGGATTGAAATCCATATCAATCGTCAAACATACAAGAAGATTGAATCTCTATCAATTTATCAATGCATATTTTAATCTCTAGAAGATACGATATTTCCGTGTTGATGTATTTTGGTACTGTTGCAGTTTCAGTGGGTGGAAGTTGGGATTTGGGAATTGGGAATTGGATGTATTGCTAGAGATTGATACCCAAATGTCTTCTTTTGCGAGTCTGGTCTTCAAACACCCGTTCATGTATTTGCTTTTGTGATTGCGTCACAACTTACAACTAACATGCAAGTTACATCGGATTCATCTCATAAGGTTTTGATGAACCTACACGAGCTACACTATAGATGAAGAAGAAAAGGGAGACTTCTCAAACTGTGGGGTTTCTGTTTCAAGTAAAGTTGTGTTTCTCTTACTTCCATCCAGCTTCTACATCGGAGTACCAGAAAATGTTTCCATGTTTCAGACGTGGCACTTTCTGTCTTTCTTTTTGGCTTCAGTGCCTATAGGTTCGTGTGGTTGATTGGTAGCGCCCGTGAACCTAACACGTTACTGCGTATTCCTCAAATGATATGGACAGGGCAGGGATTTATATCGACGTCTAAAATCCTTTCGAGGATGCAAAGTGGATCGATTGGCTGTAATGCTGTAATGTCCACTCATCCTTAGTTCACCGTTTCTATCATTTCGTACCTCTACCATTGACAATTAGTCTCGACTCTCCAAACATATTGTGGGGCGAGTTAAGCGCAGGCAGAATTTAAGTAAATTCTACGAGAGTATCATAACCTGTGATGGCTTGTTGGTATTCATACTTTTGGTGGATATTTTCACGACTTCCAAACCCCAAGGTAGCTCGAGGTTCGGAGGGGCGTTTCACGGTTAGTTTCCGATGACATGGAGACGCGGACCATACTGATGGTAATCCTTAATCCTCCTCCAAGCACTCTCATCTGCAATCCGGTTAATAAAGGCATCCAAGGTAATGTTTACAGTGCAACCCTGCCAGCTGCGCCTCCATTCATACGTTCAAACGTATGTTTTTGTGGATACAGTGCAGTAGGTTGAGCATCGTTCGAGTTTTAGAGCTTATTCTATTCTCATCTCTCCCCATGTCATCTTCTGACCGGGGTCTTTGACATGTTGACTTTAGATCTACGGATACCCAACGTGTGATATGCTTCTGGTTCCTTTTGCGACGTTGATGTTTTTTTTCTGTTGTACTACGAGTAATGTAGCTTCATAATGATTTTCTCATACGCTTCATTGATTCTAATTCTTTTGCTGTCGACTTTTGTTAACACGCAATCTCTTTCGGACGAAATTAGTTCTCTCCCGCCATGCTCGGATAGCTGTCTCGATACTGCTACAAGCACACTTGGATGTAGTATTGGTGATTATAGTTGTTTTTGTGCAGACGAAAGTGGAAACTCGACACAGAGTTCGACCGTATCGAATGCAACCACCTGTATACAAGACTCATGTAGTCTGATTGATGCTAGCAGTAAGTTTCTCCCCGGATAGTTCAGAACTCATGCTTAATTCCTCATAGCTACCTTGAAGGTTGTTGGCCAGATTTGTGTCCTTATTAATGACCCCACATCATCCTCCTCGAGCTCTTCATCAGTAACATCAAGCGCCTTGAGCTCTTCCCCTACGTCATCACAGAGTAGTATAACTTCGAGTAGTGCAGTATCATCTACTTCGATGGCCTCTACTTCAGCGACCGCGACTGCTACGCCAATCGCACTAGCAAGCTCGCCGTCTAGTACACCGACGTCCTCCAATGACTCTTCGGGTAAGGGTATGAGTGATGTCGCGAAGGCTATGATCGTTCTGGCCGTCGCGGCCTTGTTACTAATACTCGCTGTCGGTGCATGGCTATTATGGAGACGGAGAAGAAACCAGAAAATCTCTTCAACAAGAGGGAAGTTCAAGAATCTTGACGAGGATGAAGAGATGGGCAAGACGCCCGTGGAGCTTCAAGGAAATGATACCCAAATTTTCAAGTGGGGAGGTATTGGCGTTCGGAAATCATTCAGGGTCCACACGCAACGGATCACTTCATACATGTCGCCAACCTCTCCGAAGAACAAAAACCGTGGTGAATTTTGGGGAGAGCCACGAGGTCTCCTATCGACAATAGATGAAAATTTACGAGGAGTGAGACAAATTCCCGAGCCAGTTGGTCGAATTGATACTACTCCTGTAAGGTGGCCTTCGACATCCACAGCTAACTCCCCTACATCTCCTGAGATGATCGAACCTAGAGGTGCTCTATTCCCTCCTCATCACTCTCGTAATAATTCCAGCACACGAGAATCCTTGCCGCCCGTATTACCAGCACTTGACCTACCTTCTATAACTCTTTCGACATCCTCTAGACCTAATACTCCACATCAATCTCTACCTCGAACCCCTCCACCACCCGAAGTCCCAGTAAAGACCATCGCTCGACTCGACGGACCATTCTCAGATTTCCCCCACAACATGCCACCTTCACCCCGCACCGTCGGAATCTCCTACGGTGCCCTAGCACGCTCCCTCTCCGTCGCCGAAACCCCCTCCTCTCCCCGCGCTCTCCAAACTCGCTCCCGCCACTCCATCTCATCCATCCCCAACACCCCACGAACACCCACCACAACCAGCGAATTCGCCTCGCCCACCTCTCCACCCCTGCAATCCCCCTCGGCGCAATCCTTCCACACCTTCGGCGCTCGCTACTCCACCCACTCCCAAGCCTCCGTCTCCACCTTCCAAACCTTCCCCATCTCCCCCCAAGACATAACCGAAGTTCCTCCTCTCCCCAACATCCCCTCCATCTACCCCACCTCAACATCCCCATCCCCATCCGCATACCCCTCCCTCCCCAACCATCCTCATCCCTCCTCCTCCTCCTCCTCCCACCCCTCAACCTACCACCACTCCAAACAAACCTCCATCTCCAAAGCCAAACCCAAAATGATCTACCTCTCCCACCCCCCCGGCATCCCCATCATCCCCCCCACCTCCATCTTCTCCCCCCCCTCGCCCATCCTCCGATCTCCCCCCTCCAACATTCCCTTCCTCACCCAACGCGAAGAAAAATCCACCAAACCCATCATCTCCATCAAACCCGTCATCGACCGTTTCGATACCCTCAGTTCCTGCGGCTCGCAAAGCAGCAGCGGGAAACCGAATTTGAAACCCCATGTGGAGGAATTATTTCAGGAGGGGCAGGAGAAGAAACGTTTTCAGGAACGGCAGGAGGAGAGGAGGAGGATGAGGAAGGAGAGGACGATGCATGGACAGGGAAGTGGAGATTTGGGGGAGAGGGTCACGAGTTGGTATGATGCTACTGGTTAGATTGGAAGGTTTGGAATGGTAGGGATTGATTCCGGGATTTGGGCTGATGATGAAAAGTTATGAGGGTTTGGCAATCGGCGTTGTGAGATGGAAGATTTCTAGACAGGCAGGGAATGATTCTTTGTTATTGTCAGCGTGTTCTGCATATTATTTTCAGTCATTAGCGAGTTGCACATACTGAAGGAAGCAGGAATATCATGTCGGTGTTGGAATTGAGCGTTTGCGAGGATGCAGCGCTGGGGTTTAATTTCTTTGGTGAATTTTTATTAGAAGGATGATGTATATACAAGACTAAGTTCGTATCCAAAAGTAAATAATAGGAAGAAATGTGCATAAATTACTATATCTACATACCGATGCCCACCCAAATCCCTATGAATTAAAAGATCTATATACCGGTACCCACCCAAGCCACCCAAAATATCTTTATGAACACATTCTAACTCCTCGTGAATATTCATTTTCCCCTTCCTTTACCTTTCCCAGCATTCCCACTATTCATGTCTTCCTTACTTTTCCTTTCCCCAAACCCCTTCATCTCACTCATTCTCCTCGTGCGAACTCTTTGCAGGACCCTTGGCAATTCCTCTTCCATATCCTTCTTCTGTTTTTCCAGCTCCAATTTATCCATCATTACAGACTTGGCTCCCGTACTAGGCCTTGCAGTATCAGGTCGAATAGTACTGGCATTACCAGGACTAGGCCCAAATATTTTCTCTTTCGTGCTACTAAATGTTGGTCTCCTCTTTCTAGTCGATATCATCTGTGGTTGGGCTTCCTCCACAGTTCCATCAGCTGGTATCATTTCCGATTCTACTGTGTCAGGTCTTTGAATCTTATCTACCCACTCCCTGTAACTACCTCTCGTCAATAGCCCGCTCCTAAACTCATTTGCTCCCACCAATAGCTTGACAAGATCAATAAGTTCTTCTAAGTATTCAATGACTTCGATTTGACCAGCAGAGGCAGCATTCCAAGATAGAAATTTTTGCCGGACGAATCTTTTCACCATGGAGACTTCAATTTCTGACCGTTCGTTAGAAGATTCTTTTACATGACCTGAAGAGGAAATAACGACTTCCCGGACACGATTTATCATGCGCAGGTGAGCAAGACGAGCGGAAGGCAAGAATTGAGGAAGTGGAAGTTTAGTCGTAAGTGCCTCGTGAGTGGCAAAAAGAATCAGCGTTATGGATCCAGCAACATTACGCCGATAGGGGTAAACTTGTGCATTGAGTTCTTCGAGAACACCTGACCCATATTCGTGACGTAAAATAAGCATATTCTCCATACGATCTACAATGGCGTGCAATACGTAAAGAATTTCGCTATAGATAAGAGCATGAGGTGCGAAGGAACCTTTGAGGCGTGGCTCATTGGCGCAGAATGGAAGGAAGGTTTCTGCGGCTGCTAAGGCGCCTTCGGCCTTTGCCTTGGCGATAGAAAAGCGGGATATGACAGCTGGAGAATGTACATTGACGTTGTTGATTTCAGTTTCGATACCATATGCTAGGCAGGCCTCCATTTCTGTAATTTGTCGTATGGAACAGGCGAGAGATTCTACAAGACGATCACGTGCTTTGACTGGGAACAACGCAACTTCTACGATGAGAGCCACAATACCACCAATGAAGAAGGCAATCAGTCGTTTCAAGAAATTCCTAGTAGCTGAACCAGGAACGGTGTGATCTTCAGTCGCAAGGACTAC
This sequence comes from Botrytis porri, assembly GCF_014898465.1. Lineage (NCBI taxonomy): Eukaryota > Fungi > Ascomycota > Leotiomycetes > Helotiales > Sclerotiniaceae > Botrytis > Botrytis porri. The sequence goes on along the minus strand of NW_024066084.1, from coordinate 1,042,077 downwards.
AATCGACATCGAGATGATTGTGACCATCCCCGCTTTGATGTATTTAGACCCGAGTTGGATGTAAGTGGATGGAATAATGCCAATAACGATCATCACCACAGCTACTATTCTGTTACCCCCGCGAGCCTCAAAAGCGGCATAACCCCATATACAACCTATCGTTGTACCGACAGCTCGCAACATAAAAGTCATAACTGAGGTTCCAATGGCAACTTCTGTGATGAGGACCAGTTGCAAAGCAGCCCAAAGGCCCCTATTCAAAGAATACCAAGTATTCCACTGAACAAGAAAAGCCGGCCAAGTCACAAGAAAGACGGCAACAGTCAACTTGATAGCGTATGAGATGTCGTCACTACCAACCAAATATTCAATCGCGTCGGCTAACCAATTTCGCAATCGGAACATGCGCGTTCCCCTTTTCTTTCGTTTTACAGTTTTATCTGTAGCTTTAGACGATGGTGTTGGGGGTTCCTTTTTCGGCGTTGCTGACTCCACGTCCTTTTTCGTTAGTAGTGTTTCTCCACTATCAATACTTGCAGCATCACCTTCATCATTGTCCTTCTTTTTGCCCGTTCTTGCATCTTTTCGTGCACTGTCCGGCAACGCTAACATATCCGCTTCACCACCGGACTGAAGCCACTTTCTCCAATTGATCTGTGGAAGATAAATTCTTTTCCGGTCATGTCGTTCTTGTCGTCTTTCAACCAGAACCCGAGAATGTCTAAGCATCTCAAGTGTATGCAGGGCAGCTTGTCGAAGATTCAACAAGAATGAGGAAATCAGAAATGTCTCCATTCGAGGCATTAAATCAACTTGCGGTCCACCAAGATCATGTAGCACAGCGGCGTTTTCCAATGCCGAGGCTGAAGTCCTATCAAAATCCGCAATCGCATCAACTAGAATATCGACCCGAATATCAATCTCTTCGAGTCGAATGCCAGCGGGTGCTCGAGTGCCTGAAGGTAGTTTGGGGACATCGTAGCAATAGGCGAGAGAGGAAGAAACGACATCCACACTCCTATCAATGTTTTCTTGAAGATTTGACAATGGTTTTGCAATGCGTTGCACAAGATACTTCAACAATTCAATATCGCCATACTCGATTTCTTTCCTTGGCTTGATCAACTCCAGATTGTCCATCTCCTTCTCAATCAATGACTTGACCTTTTTCCTATCCTTTCTTCTCTTCTTCTTTTGTTTACGCCTTTCTTTCTTGGAACGTTTCTTCTCATCTGTACTTGAGTCATCGTGTGTGTCCATGTCTGTCGCTGCTCGTGATGAGTCCTCTGTATCTGGAATTTCGATTCCAGCATCTTCAGCCACTGATTTGAGCTGCCCTTCATTCTTGGTTTCGGTCTCTTTTTTGTCATCAACGTCACCCATCAATGCGTATTTGCTTTCACAGGCACAAATAAGAGCAATGGTGTTAGCCACAAGTTTCTTCATTTCAATATCACTGATGGGTTTCACATCTCTCGGTGGTATGACGGCCCAAGCAAGCTCAAAATTACATTCTTGTTGGGCTGCCTTGCATCCTGCCAATTTAGCACGTAGTTGGGCCTTTTTATCCGTCAGTGATTTCAGCTTCACTAGCTGTGGACCTTTGTTGACGTCTTTTGGAAGCGGTTCCGGAGTTTCTTCAGTTTTGTGGAAGAATGAAAGTATTCTTTGCCTTAAAGTCAAGCGGTTGATGTTAGACTTCTCGGGACGCCTTTCAGCGAGAGTCGGTGGTCTATCAAGGTCTGCACCATTTTTACTTCCCGAGGCACTTATGATCTTTTCTAATTTAGTATCTGTGATTGCAATTTCAGAGCCTTCGGCACCGGCAATGAAGTAGCGCCCAGCATCCCGCAAAGCTCCAACAGTTTCGCCAAGGGTCTCGATAGTGGTGATTCCCAGGAAGCTACTAGAGAACTCCGGGAAAACAAGAGTATTCACAGCAAGTAGGACAGCGATAGCAGTTACGATTGGGTAAACAAGCTGGGTGACTGAGAGCGTTGTGACTGCCGTGGCTGTACTGGTCATACTCACGACGCACACTATAACTAGGAGTAGCACCATAAGGAATAGGCGTGGTGTGTGTGACCTTAGGACTCCATGGAAGAGCAGCGATATAGCAAGAAATATACCTCGAATAGTGAATGCTGCTTGAGGATTACTGTCATATATGAGACTCGACAAGTACAATGCGAGCATAGACCAAGCTACTCCAAGCATTGTTCCTGAGAGAGCCAGTATCAGAGCTTCAGCCATCATTCCGAAGCGTCTCCCTGGATGTCCAAAGACGGTGGTCATTGGCGCAAGGTATGCGGCTTTCCCATAAACTGCTACCACCTGCGGAATGATCGCAATAATGATACAGATTGTAGTCGCCAGAGTGTTTTTCAACATTCGCTGCCACAAATTATTCGTTTGCATGTTGGTCCAAATTGCTCTCGCTCTCTTCTCCGCCCATTCCTCCCATTTGCTGGGACTCCATATCGACCTCCCCATCATGTATATATTGTATGTGTGTTTCGGCGCATTTAAGGACTTAAGCAGTCTTACCATGTATGTATGGGTAAGGTCCCAAATATCCAATGGTATCGACAGATGCCTAGATTGGACTTGACGTGAATCCGAATGTTAGAATTGTGTTGGTCGTGTATCGTGAGGCATTATATGAACGTAAGGAAAAAGAAAGATTGGGACTTGTACACCGTTAAACTTCAATTGAATGCATAGCGAAAGGAAAAGCAGATATATTTATAATTTGACGTTAATTAAAAGAAAAGAAAATAGAAATGAATGATTGAGGCGCGATGGGAATTTCTTTCCAAAGTCTGAAAATGCCCAACCTCGAGCCAGCCAATAACGACCCAATTTTAGATCTACAGTGATTAAATTTGCATACAAGGGGTTATTGACCGCCCGTACCTATCTGAGCGAGCTGGAATTCACAGACCCCCGGTGAGCCCAGCCCAGCTAAAAGTATGCCCCGCACTACTTATTACGTACTAAGCAACGAGCAATGATAGACAACGTAACTACATCCATACTTTCTTAACATCAAGATAATAAAAGATCGATTTCTATCACCATGGCGCCTTCTTCAACGGTAATTGTGAGTGTTAATACATTTGTTATCTCTCATACGTTATTACTGAATCATATATACATATGCTAACTCTTACACAGTCTAAACTCAAGGTCCAACTGAAGCTCTCGATTGCCCGGCTTCGTATGGTACAACAGAAAGATGAAGCGGTTTCGAAACAACAACGTAGAGCTATGGCTCAACTTTTAGAGACCGGAAAAGTAGAATCTGCAAAGATTCGAGTCGAGAATATCATTCGATCAGACATCACTACCGAACTCCATGAAATACTCGAGCTCTATTGCGAGCTGCTCCTTGCGCGAACCGGACTCATGGAATCGTCGGTTTGCGATGTGGGCTTAGAGGAAGCTGTCAAGAGCTTAATATATGCTGCGCCTAGAACAGAAATCAAAGAGTTACAACAAGTGCGCGCTTTGTTGTGCGAAAAGTACGGAAAGGAGTTTGCTCTGCAAGCGATGGAGAATAGTGATGAGAAGGTCTCGGAGAAAGTGTTAAAGAAGCTATCTGTCACACCACCAGCCCAGGAATTGGTGAATGGATATTTGGAGGAGATTGCTAGAACATATGGGGTTGATTGGCCAAAGAGACCAAAGGAAGACCTTGGAGAAGCCCCAGAATTTGTAGATGATGACGATGATGACGAAAATCCGAGTGGTGGACAGGCACAAAAGAATCTGGAGGCGCCGCTTGTAGCAAACGGTAAGGCTGATGAAGAGAGAGAGGAGTTGAGCAAAGCTACTCCACCAAAGAATTTTGGGCCTTCAAGCCCACTTAGGGTTAATCCACCAAGTCCCCGTACAGACAACTTACACCCCAGGGTTCGCGGAGCTCTAGACCTGAAGCCAACAAAGAAGATGCAAACTGCGACTACGTCAAAGCCTGGCATTCAAAGCAAGGGTCCAGTTGGCGGCACGATACCAGATGTGGATGAGTTGGCGGCAAGATTTGCAGCATTGAAGAAATGATCAAGATTATAGAACATTGCAACGGCGGCGGAACCAGGAGTTGGAGGGCATATTCAGGCAGGCATAGGGATTTATTTTTCTTTGGCGTCAATCTATACCACTATTCAGATGCTGTGTGATTTTATACGGGGTCACGATCATGGCCACTGCAGGAAATAATTTAATCATAGAAACCTTCATCCATTAACAACCTAGTCTACCAAGTCTTTTCTGAGGTAATCTACCGAGATCTTCCATCTTCCAGTCCTTCCAGAGATTTTGACGCAGTATCGAGGTTCGATCTCCTTTCTTAGGATTCTCTCTTTTTCTGATGGAAGTCATGCAACAAGGGCTTAATGTTTCCATCGTACCCACTCTTCCTCATCCATTCGCCCACCGACTTGATCCTTCCCGGCAAAATCTCATCCATCAAAGCCCAATCCTTTCTTACCTTGCCACTCTTCCAAAATCTCCAGAACCCACCAAAATTCTCCCGATACGTTTGCAATGTTCCTTCGTCTTCGGGAGCACTGTGCCCAAACTTCGCATCCGGATTTGGGAAGAGGCCAAGATCAAACCAGCCATCAACCGTCACATCTCTATACACCGATTTCTTCCCGGTCGCTTCAGTAAAAGCGGCCGGAATATCAGCCCAAACAACTTCCTGAGAAGCAACATGGAGATTAAGTCCATTGCTGCGATCGGGATGATCAAATACCCATCTGGCATATTTCCCAAAATCCTCTAAAGCAATCAACGGCGCACTTCCTCTTGGACCCAAGGGCGCAACAAAAGCCAAAGTCTCAGGGTCGTCCTTGTCAGGATGAGGAGCTAAAAGCTCATTCAACATTTCCATATACAAACAACTAGTCAAGATACTCCACTTCATCTTCTTCTTATCCTGCACACTAATCCAATCTGCAACCTTAGCTTTCGCATCCATATGACCATCTCTAAAATCATTATCGAAGTCGGAGATCTTGAGGGAATACTCAAGGCTGGAGTACAAGAAATATTGCAACTTGTGTGTGCGTGCGATTTCGTAATAACGTATGCCCCAATAGATTTCGCCCTTTTCGCCAATGGCATCACCATTGGTGTTGATGAAGGCGTGAGTGCATCCAGAGAAAAATCTATGGAGATCATGCTCGGAGTAGATATCTCCTTCGACGATGGTCACCCCTGGAAGTTGTGCCAGCTCTTGTGCGTGTGCAGAGTTGGCACTTCGAGTTACGAGGCGAATGTTACAGGCGTCATCTTGAGCTAGTTCTAAGGGAGTGTTAATAGATCTGAGGAGAGATATGTGGGCCTTATAAGTACTTGCCTTTAACTACGGGCATGCCTTGGACGCCTGTGCCTCCAATGACGAGAACAAGGGGTTTTGTAGAAGACATTCTGTTATTTCACTGAAATTTGTAGATGTGGATTGTTGTTGAGATTATTGAAATGTGTTAGACTAAATATATTGGGTATCCTGAATTTGATCTTTATAAACTCCCTCCAGAAATTTCCAACGACAAAAACTCCATATACCTTTCTCAATATCACTAATCATATCCTATGCCTCCCTCCTTCTCGGCGCAAATGTCTAATCGCCTACACCTCGATTGTGGCATCATCTGCATACCTCGCATCAATTCACAAATTGTTTATTAATCATTCACTTCTCACTCACATCTCTATTCTCTTTCCTCCGCGCAATCTCTTTATCCAGAGCGCCACAATCGAGGTGCCAATTTAAGCGAGCCCTTTTAGGAGTCGATGATGAGAAATGAATAGTAATCATGCAACAAAGAAAATGCTTACTCCGCAACAAGCATGAGTCTTTGATGGAATTATTAGCATAATAATTTTTGGATTATTGGATCAGAAGGTTTGAGTGCTGTGAAAAGCTGTGGAAATGTACTGATGCTAGTTTTGATGATTAGTTGGTGGTTAAAAAAATCGATTGCGGGAATGCAAGTATTCTAATCATAAAGTCTTGGTATACTTTTGTGTAGAGGTCGAGTAGATACTCCATTGGTCATGCATTTTTTGAACTACTAATACTTGAACTCCTAGATCTAAGTAATCTGACACATAACACCATCTTACTTCATAGGTATCCCTATCACATCCTATACCATGTCAACCTAGTCGGCGGAAAAGATAAAAAGTATAATTGAGCGTAATTGTAAGTGATGCTGCTTTCAGAAGTCTACACATCTCATCCAATATACTAACATCTTAATTTAGAAACTACTCCAAGACCATCCATGTTGAGCCACCACTACTCAGTATTGGAATAGAGAAGAATAAATCACTTGGAAGGCGTGGTACTGTTATTGGTAATACTCCTCATTTAATCAAGATCGAAACTCCGTCTAATTCCACCCACAGTATCATGCGCCGATCCTCGCACTACTCCGGAAAAATTCCTCGGTTTTGAATTTGCCGGTATTCACTTCCCTTCCTTGAAACTCTCCGAGTATTGTAAGATTAATCTACTCTATAGAAGCGGCCATCATCCGTAACGCAGGAGGGCGCGCTCGCCCTGCTCTATCCAGTCTCCTCGCGCTGGATAGCCTAGGAAATACAGGCACAGTCATTTTGATTCACCGCAATGACTGTGGGATGTGTCATTATTTTGAATCTGAGTTTCGTGATATATCAAACGCGAGGCATCCCGAGATTGATCTCCATGGAGAGGAATTTGGTGCTATTGTGGAGTTAGTGTTTTCTTTTTCAGGTTCTGGTGAATGAGTTGAATGCGAGGAGATTATGATGATTAAGGAAGAGTACTCACTGAAGAAATAATAGTCCTGAGAAAACGGTAACGGAAGATGTGGCGTGTTTGAAATCGTTTGAGAGTTGAGGAAAGACGAATTTGGAAACCGTGGGATTGGTCTTAAATACTTTCTCCGGAGTAATAAGGAGAGTGTCTGAGTTAATAACCAAGAGATGAGCTGGACTAGATAATTGCTACCGGTGAACTGTTTTATCTGGCAGTTGGAAAATGCACCTGTTGTATTTTCATTAATACAGCAATGTTGGGTCAGAATTAAAAGTAGAATTTCTCTATCTGTAGACTTTCTGATCTCCAAAGTACCAGAATGGCATGTTACATACACTACGTGTCGTTTCAAATGAATCGCAAGTACCAAACACTTTCTTCAAATGATTTAAGTGAATTATTGCGAACACGCTCCTGTGATTTTTGTCCAAAGATTCCAGAAGACTTTGAAGAAGTGTGAAAATTAATTGTTTTTGTTCATGGCTTCAATTAATAACTGATACTGAGTGGTCTAATATAAGCCATTCTAATCTGAACAAGTCTATCTTATTATCATATCTACAAAGGACTTGTTATAATTGACCAGCTTTCTACTCTCATTCTATTCTATAAACCCACTACCCTATTCATTCATCATTTATTCATTATTTATTCATTTACTATATCCACTTTTCAAAAATTATATACTCAACTCATATATCAAATCATCTTATTTCATTTCATCTCATCTCATTTCATCTCATCTCATCTCATCTTATCTCATCTCATTTTATCTCATCTCATTTCATCTTATTTCATCTCATCTTATCTCATCTTATCTCATTTTATCTTATTTTATTTTATCTTATTTCATCTTATCTCATCTCATCTCATCTTATCTTATCTCATCTCATCTCATCTCATCTCATCTCATCTCATCTCATCTCATCTCATCTTATCTCATTTCATTTCATCTCATCTCATCTTATCTTATCTTATTTTATCTTCATTTATTATTTATTTATATTACAATCTCTACTTTACATTATTTACTAAAAAAAAAAAAAAAGTATTAAAAGTTCAGCTATTTAACTTAATCTATTAATATTCATCAGGTTAAAAGATAATATATTATAATCCTACTTATATCTCTGAGATCGAAGCTTTAATGTATCCTACACTAGTCGAGTAATATATTCTATCACTCTGTCATAAGGGACGTTTTCGGATATGGGGAGGTATGGGTTTAGAGTTATATCTTGGAGTTCGGCTATTTGGGCTGGAGATGGGCAAACATGCTTTTGGTTATGGGGAGATCCCTTGCAGGATGTCTTTCTTCGTCACTCAATGCATCAACATTCATCTCGACAGCTCTTAGTATTTCTCTGCCTGTGTTTTTATCACATGTGTCAAGTTAACTTTGAGCTTCAGATTCTATAGTATACGGGATAATGTCTATAGTATGCAATCATACATGACTCATGCTGCCATGATTTAGCTTTCGATTCCCCGGCGAAGGCTTCGAAGCTTTCCCATCTGAGGGTCAGAATCATTGTTCGATAGGAATTCGCCCATCCCAATCTCCTTTCCAACTTAGGGTCTGACTCAAGCTTAAGGTCTAAATTGCAGCATACATATTATAGTCAGGAGCATGTAGTGGATGGCGATGGATTGATAATAATATATTAAAGCAACGACTTGTACACCTAGTAGCCGATGCGTCTTCATCGATCTGTATCCCAATAGTCCCGAAGAGAAGTTATTACCACACTCCACCCATAGCACAAACCGTGGAGCGTAGTTACATTCATCAACCAATTTTACTATATCATCTGCCCCCATATCATCTGCATTGAGGTGCGTTCTAACGCCAGATCACGTGAAACATGGGTAATTAACACTCCTCCCAAGCCCCAGGCATCCCCTTTTCTGGATGATCAACCAGTTCCCAGAAATACCAGAGATCTTCGTAGTAGTTCCAACGCGGTTCATCTAAGGAATACCAGAACTTCCAATCCTCAATAGCTGGTCCATAGACAAAGCTTATCAGATGTGCCGGCTCTACATACATGTCACATTCCCAAATATCCCTTCTCGCGTACACCCCCCATTCAGAGATACTCTCCATGAAATTATCATGCTCTAATTTGCCGTATTTCAGTAGATCAATGCCGGAATCATGTAGTATCTCGAGCCAAATTCGCACAGAAATTGGGCATGTCCATGAGCAGTGCAAAGCATGAGGGTAAATCCAATAGTTTCCACTCAACGAGCAAGATATAAGACCTCCGCAGAAGACTTCTGAACCGTTGGCAACGAGGCGTTCAATCAACTCGATTGATGTAGAACACTTTGCTTTTGAAAATCGACCACTCGGTCCAAATTCTGCTTTCCCAGGTCTTAGCTGAGTCGAGTCGGAGCACACAGTCGATTCTCCATTTTCTCTTAGCCAAGTAAATATAACGCTTGAAAGACACGCAAGCTCGATTGATAGAAAAGTATTGCCAATATGCTCAGGCCTGATTCTGAAAACCATCTTGCAGCAAGCTTCGTTCAATTGGTCTTCGTGAAGCATTAGTGATATTACGTCAGCTGTGCTATGAATCACATTACTAATTTTGTTACAAACTTTCAGTGCGAACATCATCCTTTCCTCGAAACACCACTCTTTGAATGTCGGATCAATATTATGAAGCAGCCAAGCTAGACTATCAAGATCAATATCATAGTCCGAAATAATTTGCAACGGATTATGAATCTCAGATATTGGATAGAGTAGCTGCAGCACACTGATCTGAGAAGGGCCTTTACTGGACCAGCCAACACTATATAATAACGCAGATCTGCCTCAACTATTATTGAAAGCCATATATGCCACAAAGGTCAGAGTACATACGTCCTGAAAGAGTCATTCGGATCTGCTCCTTGATTGAGTAGGAAACAGCACATATCATAGTCTCCCTGCGCGCTAGCTACCTATGATAATTAGACTCTTACAGTCCTTGGGGAAAAGGAGATATTTACATACATCAAGCAATGTCCCGCCTGTGGCTAATCTATCAAATGGGGTAGCCTTTTTACTCTTTAACAATACTTGAAGTCCGGATAAGTCCCCTCGGTATACACATTGCCAAGCCGGCGAATCAAATGCAATTGTGTAGTATTGCCGGAAGTTGAATGTCCACCCTGAAGGTGCTTGATACCCAGAGAATTCCCAAGTATAGCTCGTAGATGAAAATAACTGAGGAATACTAAACTTCCTCTTAAAGTAGTCAGCCTGCTCATCAAGCTTCGATCGTGTTCTTCCTCTCATGGGTCTCTTCGTTTCATAATCATAAACAACAGTATCGCGCGATTGGAGCAGGGTACTAGACATGGCATCGACAGAACGTGTAATGAAAATCTTTAACTCCTCGATTCCTTGCAGCTGACGATTCGCATTACTTTGACCTGCCTCTAATTGAAGCTTATGGTATTCCAATTGAAGTGCGTCCGAGTATGTCTGCTGAGAAAGTATAAGCATATATTGCGCATCTCTCAATCGATTCCGAAATTTATCGAGTGTATCTTTCTTCAAAACCACTTTCGCGCTACCGATCTTGCGTCGTTTGGAGATAGCCCTATTCAGATCATTCACTGTCGTATTGAGGATATTTGTTCCACGGCGACAAAGCTCTAGGCACTTTGTGACCGTAGCCGAAGGAATCGATGGCAGATTTGAATTAGTGATGTGCATATCGGAAAGAACCAGACTCAGTGCGTCGAGCTCTTCAAGGGTGTATTGGATATCTTCAGGCGCTTCTTTAACTTCGTCCCAAAATTGTTTCAATTTTCTAATGCCGTCCATGAGCTGAAGCCCCATCGAGGCTACGCCCATGCCGCTGGCAATGATGCCAATTTCTGCCATGAGTATGGTGTTGAAAGACAAGATCTATTCCGAAGCTCGTGAAATAAGTATGTTTTGTACGGAAAAATATACGATGTGAATTCAAATCAATTCAAATCAATTGGGAGAATGAAAGGAAATTTCAAGGTCGAGCTCGAGGTCTGCGTCGATTCGCGACGTGGAATCAAAAGTAAGCACAGCCGCCTCAACAGAGTACTTGTCCAATCCATCCCAACGGCAGGAACCTATGTGGCAGTGTTTTCATGCTTGCCAGTGGAATAGAAAAGAAATAAGTCAGCCCACAACCAATTGAAATAGCCTAATTTCACAATACAACCCATCAGATTAATGGTAACACTAGATAAAGCCGTTATCAGAATCGTTGGGATGTCAAAGTTATGTGCTCTTCGTATGCGACAAAGTAGGGAGTAATTTTCAAACTTAGTCTAAGTTCGTGTAACAATACACCCACCTATGATTTTAGTCCTACAGGCCTTGACGGCTCTTAGAAATACACGCTCGGCAGATGTTGAGATTATCCATAAACGGGATTTACCATAATGTAATTGTCCATGGCTGCATTGTTCCATTTCTAAACCCTAAATCATATCCTCAAATTTCGACCGAATAGGACTTGCCCTCTTCCTCCTCAACTCTAGCTCTCGTCTTGCCTTCACTTTAATTGCTCTTCTTTGACTCAGCGACCTTTGTCTTTCAATTCTCAAAGCAGTCGGTGCAGCAGGATGTGGAGAGCGTAAAAGCGATGTTCTCTTCGCTACATCCCTTGCTGTCTCCTTGAACTTGGCTAATCGTATTCTTCTTGCACCTGATCCGTTATGCTCCACCCCTTTTGCTCCTGTCTGTACCGATCGCGAATAATAATTCACGGTGCCTATCATTGCCTCAGCTTTCAATTCTGCTTTCATCGCTTTTCTCCGAGCTAGGAATGATCCTCTCATCGCGTCGCGCTCTTTTCTTTCACTCTCCGTTGCTCTAAGATTTTGTTTCCTTCGCTCCCAACGTGTCCTCAATGTTCTCTTTCGCTCCAAACGATCAGCCAACATGGCTCGGCCGCGTGCTTGGTGCCTGAGTCTTTCTTCAATCCTTCGCGCTTTCCTATCCTTTTCTTTCTGTCTTCGTGCCAACTTTACCTCCTTAAACATTGATCTTAGACCGTCCTCACGCGCCGTGATTTCCCTTTGTCGTTCAAGAACGTGATCGAAAGATTTGCCTTCTTTTTTCAAGGTTTCGATCTCTCGTTTATCTTGGTTCAATCTCCAGTTCTTATCTTTTTTCATCTCCTTTCCCCTGTGAATTACAAAATCATGAGTTCCTTTCATCTGAGCGATATTATCCCTAGCAAGTAACACCAATTCCTCTTGCTGACGCGATGCATTTCTCCCTACAACCCATACAAGCTCTCTTCCATTACTCCGAGGCTTTATATTGATCCGGGAACTACCAGGCAATTGGCTTTGAATAACTTGAGGATGTAGAGCCAAGCCACCGGGCATCTCCATCATCTTTTGAAACATCTCATCTTCGCTGAACTTGAGATTTTTCGCGAAATGTATGTGAAACTCTGCATTTTGATTGCGTGTCTCTAAAAAGTAATAAGCTTTTGCCAACATCACGCTCAGGTTATCGCCCGTGACATCTTTTGTCAAGTTTATAAGTTTCGCATTGCCACGGCCCCCTTTAGTTTTCATTCCTTTCCCGGGCTTTGGCACCATGAATGATTTTCGTTTGATCAAAATGTATTCGCCAAATTCTGTTGCTCCCAGATCATGAATACGTTCAGCAATCTCCCTCAGTTGATGACGGTCTCCCCTTGAGATATTTTCGAACCCAGTTCTGGGCACTAGCATCCAGCTCGTCCCTTCCCCCGGATCCAATACCGCCTCCTTCCTGTTACACAGGTAGTCTTTCATCACATCACCTATCGACATTACGCCGATAAACTTGTGTGGCTTGCTGTAAGGCTTTTTATCCGCTTCTGCCCATAATATAATCTTTTGCGATTGAAAATCTGTTTGAGAAAAGAGTGATGTCTTGACATAATCCAAAATTTTATGGTTATCAGCTTGCAATTTACCATGTCTTGTCTTTTCCGCGATTCGTGACAGCATAATATGGCGACATTGTTGTGGAATGCGAAGTAGAATGGAGTGGCGCAACGAATCCGTAGATGACTGCTGCGTTACTAGGTGGCAGAACGGCCGGACTGAGATATTGTATATCTTTTCATTGAGATAATGCAACAGAGGGCGCGAAGGAATGAGTTTAGTAGTACTCATGACTATGAGGTGTTTGACGGTGTATGAAATCAAGAAGATCTAAAGGATTTGAAGTTCATGTGGAATTGTTTTAAACCGTTAAAATTTTACACCGCCTTCTTTAAACAAGATGAGTTTTGACCGCTCACGTGTCTTGTCTGACACACATGTTTTGTTGCACATCTGATTTTTTTCTGTCCCCTCTCGTTGATCTCTAGTAACTTGTTGATTAACTAGCATCCTTCATCAGTCTAATCTAACTCATCTCCGGTTATATTACCGAGGTCGATAACGTATATTTGAATAATAACGTAGTTTATCAGCATATAGTCCATATCAGTATATAGCTCATTTTCACCTCAATTTACACCTTTCTTTTTCAACACACATTTTATTAACAATTTATTATAAATTCGAATAACTAAAAAGCCTATATACTCCTTACTATCAAAGCTATTTAGAAAAACAAAAAACAAAGTATTTAAAAGATTATTAATATATATAATATTATAATATAGAATTAATAGTTTTACTTTTTATATAGAATATCGATATAAATCTCATAATCTTTTAAAACTAGAAAAAAATATTATTGTTGAATATATACTTGATATAGATTTGAGAGGTTTTTTATTTAAATTTAGAAATGTAGAAGATATAACAAATTATATTCTTGAATTAAAAAATACGAAGAATATTGAAAAGCTTTAAGTGTATTAATTTATAAAATATTAAATCAAATTAAAAATGTGTTTTAATTATGTTTATAATTTTTAAAAAGTTTTTTGTGAGAATTCTAAACTTATTGAAAAATGGTTTTGATTAATTGTGAATATATGAATAAAATATTATATTTTAAATAGAGATTTCTATAATTTTAATGAAATAGGCTTTATAATAAGAATTATATGTATAATAATAATTGTTATTAATACTAAGAAATATAATAGAAGTAAATCAGTACAATCAAGCAATCGAGAATGAACTATAATAATAATATATGAAAATAAAAAGGATGAAATTATTTCCTTATTTCTAATAGTTTAAGAATAAGTTCATTTCTCTAATTAATATATTGAAACAAATCTTTCTATAGAATAAATTATTAAATTTATATCTAATAGATGGACAAATAATGAAACGGGTTTAGAATGATTGAAACACTTTGATAAGCATACTAAAAATCAAAGAAAGAGCAAATATCGAATATTAGTACTAGATAGGCATGAAAGTCATGAATCAATATTATTTCAGAATTATTATAAGGAGAATGATATTAAATATATATATTTATTATTGTATTCAAGTTATTTAACTTAATCACTTGATATAGGCTGTTTTAGCAATTTGAAACATTTATATAGTATTCAAATTGATGGATTTATTAAGGCACATATTAATTATATTTCGAAGATTAAATTCTTTATAGCTTTTAAAATTATATACAAAAATCAATTACCTCTCAGAATATAAAATTAAGATTTCAAAGAATAGATTTAATATTATTTAATTTTAAAACTATACTTTCGAAATTAAATATTTGAATTTGTATATCTATCCTTTTTCTCTTCCAATCTAAATCAATAAGTCTTTCAAATCTCTTACAATTCAACTAAAGCTTTTTCTCAATCAATATTAATTAAATCTCAAATAAATCGTTATCAATTAAGCTTCTTTATATCTTTATTTGAGATTATACTAATTCTAACTAAAGATATAAAAAAACTAGCTCATAAAAATATACTTTTGAATATAAAGATTTATATACTTTGAAAAACAAATAAGGCATTAAGTAAATATCGATACACAAAAAAAACTCAATTACATTAAGGAAAAGTATTCATTAAACAAAAGGCTTTTAATATATTATCTTAACAAGAAGTTGATATTCAAATTCAACACAATAAACATCAAAATAAAAAGAATCCTAATAAGAAAGCATCTTCTAATAAATACTATAGTAAATATAAAAAACTAGATTATAATTCAAGAATTTATCAAAATAATATAATAGATCCTAAATTATTAAATTCTTAATAGTTTTAATCAATTGATATAATAATTATTAAATAATCTATATTCGAAAATATAAATTGAGATGAAAATGGCCCACATACTGATAAATTACGTTATAGAATCTTAATACATATAGAGTATTTTCTAATAATATTAACTAATTCCTCGAATTTTAATTAATATATACGTTTTTAATTTTTTAATTTTTCTAAATTCTTAAGGTTATATATTGAATTGAATATTATATTTTTGTAACGAGTAACACATGACATTGTAATTACTCATCACGCATACCTTAGTTCAAGACTGACTTGAACTAAGCGATCGTTACTATATAACAGATATAGAGATCCCTTAGGAATCTCTTCTCTCTTTAGCTTTCTTATTCTAATTGTTTGACCTCTATCGATATTCTCTAGTATGTGATCGTAACAAGTTTTATAAATATATCATTAAATCCTAAATACGTGTTTAGCTTGGGCAAAAATCTACTTTTAGTATATTATTCAAATGCGCATTATCGGCCTCGTTATATGTCAATCTTAACTTTCTCCGAAGTGGATTAATGGGACAATATCATTCCGAGATTCGTAATGATTCCCAATGGATTTTTAAGCTTGACATGAAGTTAGATATTGGAGAAGAGTTTTCCGGCAGGTATATTGATCTTTATTCTCCGACTTAGTAACGTGGCCGGTTTCATGATATCTTGTGCTTTGTATGGAGCCCTTGAGAAGGAGATCAGGTATATATATGTGTCAAGTAGGTTCATCATGTAGGACAATTTCTTTCAAGTAAAGATGTATTCATACTATCAAGAGTAGTTTTCTTCATTACTTGTTATTTCCATAAGTCAATCATTCATAAAATTCAACAGCAGTCATATATGCCCTACTTCAAAATGGCAATTCCATCCTCAAACAACAAGACCGTCCTTATAACCGGCATCAATGGCTACATAGCCAGTGTCCTAGGGCTTCAACTTCTACAAGCCGGTTATTCTATTCGCGGTACCACTCGGCGTATCTCTAGCGCTGAGCCATTGCTCAAAGGTCCCTACGCACCTTACATTGACCGAGTGAAGATATATGAGGTACCTGACATGACAGTCTCTGGTGCTTTCGACGAAGCTGTTAAAGGTCAGTCTCAATCAATTCCCTCATTCTCCTTACCCCCTCACTCTCAACGGGTGATCTAAATTGAACCGAAGTGGACTAAACAAGATACCAGGCGTCGATGGTATATTCCACACCGCATCTCCCATAGACTCTAGTCTTAAAACCTACGCCCAAATGGTTACCCCAGCCATAGACGGCACCAACACCCTGCTTTACTCCTCCTTAAAAGCCGGACCCCAACTCAAAGCCGTAGTGGTAACCTCCTCCGCCATCGCTGTCGTAGACCCCCGCACCGACTCCTACACCTTCACCGAGAGCGACTTCGCTTCCTCCTACCTCACCCAAGCGCAAAAAGATCTCCAAGAAAACCGCCCCTCCGATGTCGGACTTCTCTACGCCGCCTCCAAAAGCGCCGCCGAATCCGCCGTCTGGAAATTCCGCTCCGAAAAATCCCCCTCCTTTGCACTCACAACCAACAACCCCGCCTTCGTCACCGGACCTCCAGTATGCCTCCCCGAAACCGGCGAGAAGCTAAACGAATCCCTCAAACCCATCTACAACATGCTCTCTGGCGCCACCAAAACCGTCTCACCTGCCACCGATACCGGCTGTTCCGTAGACGTGCGCGATGTAGCGTACATGCATATCTGGGCGTACGAACATCCTGAAAAATCAGACGGGGAGCGCTACATAGCGTGTTTGGGAACTGGCCCCCCACAGGCGCAGGCGGATATTCTACGGGAGTATTTCAAGGAGAAGGGAGATGAGAAAGCTCTTGAGAAGATCGTGGTTGGAAATCCCGGGGAGGGTTATGTAGGATACAATAAGGAAACGGGGAAAGTAGAGAGTGTAGAATGGGCCCCGGAGAGACCGCGTGTGAGTGGAGAGAAGGCACAGAGGGAAATGGGATTTAGGTTCAGGAGTTTTAAGGAGAGTGTGATTGATACGGCGGAGGCGTTGAGACCTTTACTTTAGGGGTATTGAAGAAGAGAGGAGTTGGATTTGAATTTTGATATATATCAAGTTACTAAGTATTAACTTTGTGTGTATGTTTATCCTGTACTCGACTATATAAAATCACATAGTGTTTGTAGAAGATCAAGGAGCCAAACTCAATTGATTATCGACAATCCCCGAGCAGATTCCACATCCGAAACTCACAATCACAACTCGCATCCAAAACTCGCATGCGAATTCCAAACTCCGAGCCCCTTCAAAAGAACCCCACACCCAAACCCAAATCCGCACGCGCTTTTCACATGATCCAGCTTCCACAGCCCAATTTTCCCACGCTCCAACCACACCCACAAACCCACGTGCCCCTCACACGATCCCGTTCCAAATTCCCAATCCTCCCACCAATCCCCCATCCTCCACACACAACACCCTCCAGCACGCCAAGTCCCTATCCCTATTCGATGCGAAGCCCATGATGAACCACCTCGGCCATCTTCTTCCAACCTCGATAAATGCGATTTTGCTAAATCCTTTCGCAGCTATGGGCGCTTAAGGTGATCCTGCGACCTTTAGTTGGGATGATGATGGGGTCGTGGATTATGTAATAGATGGATAGATCATGCATGGAATAGGAAATTAGATGATTGCTGGGTGGTTTGGAGGTTGTGTATGTACCTATCTATGTGTCACTATGATGGATCGGATGAACTTGACGAACAGCATGAACATGATTGGATAGCACATCTATGCATTTCCATTTCCATTTCAAAGGGAAAAAAACTCCATATCTCAATATCTAAGAACTCATTCCAGAATCTAGAATTCTCAAAGCTCAATACGCCCGGGTCTGTCCCAAGACGTTACGACATCGCATCCCCAAATCCCGACCTCACCCGGTTACCAATCCGTACACATCTACACAACGACAAGAAACATGACCTAGCCTGTATAATGACCGAATGGTCCAACATCTTGGACAAGAGAAGAGAGGGAATATCCATACATAAACTCTTACTGTGTAGATCTTTGTCTCTCGCCCAACAATTTAGCTATTCTTGCTATTCATGTATCCGCACTCTTCCAAGGTTGAGATCGATATTTGATTTCTGGGTTTCTGTTATCTCTTTTGAGTTTACTGACTCGACTGTATAACTTATTCCGTGCTGTAAATTATTTTGCTTCAAGAGCTAGGTACCTGATGAGACTTCATAGGGTATTTCTTTTTGTCTTTATCGGCAATGCTATTGCGGCTGCGATAGTGGAAAGGACGAAAGAGACGGATTGTTCGTTATCGCCCTCTTTATGTTCTACTCAGAAGACATCGTCTACTTCTTCTTCCACTACCTCGTCCACTAAATCTTCTTCCACTACTTCGTCTACTAAATCTTCTTCTACTACCTCGTCCACTAAATCTTCTTCCACGACCTCATCGACTACTTCCTCCTCCACTACTTCATCAACAACTTCCTCTAGCGCATCATCCAGCAGCACCATCGACACAACCGGAACCCTCACCGCCGACTTCTCCGCCTCCGCCACCGCCGCCACCGCCACTTGCGGCGCTGGCTACCTCCCGGAAACCGCCACCAACCAAGCACACTCCGTTCTCCAAGCCAACACCACCAGTACCTGCGCTACCATCTCCCCGGGATGGCCCTGTTTCGGGACCGGCATGCGAGGGAGCCAAGATACCATTTCCGATATCGCGGGTGCATTTAATCCGATCGAGTATCACGGTACCGTTGCCTTTCTATGCAATTTGAGCGAGGTACCGATGACGACGTCGGGATTCGATATCGCGGTCCTGAATGATTTGATCTATGTGAAGCATTGTGCGAATTATACGCCGGCGGCGCTGATGAGTCCGGGTGAGTGGGTGTATGGGTATTTGGATTGGAATACGGTGCAGACGGTGGGACAGAGTAGTGAGTTGTGTACTCATGTTATGAGTCAGGTTGTGGCATATCCTGACCCTATGTCTTGATTGAGAGTTTGAGGGCTTGGATTGGGGAGTTGTTGTGTGTTGGTTGGTTGGTTAGTTGTTTCTGTGTTGGCTTGTATTTTCGGATTTAATAGCAATTTATTTCTTTGAACCTCATGTGTTTTCCAAACTAAAAAATGGGAATCACTTGAAGTGACAGACGATAGAATGATAGGAGACTTGTATCAGTTTTTGATCAGCAAGCAAGTAGGTAGTGTTTTACTGAGTAAGCCACGCATTGTTTCCCCGACTGTGTGAGTCTCGAGCGCGTGCCTAACCAACATTTGGTTTTCCAAAGAGAAATGCAAATGCAAATTACTTGGAGTAAGAAATTTGTAGCAATGGATGAAATATCATTGGGTCTATGACTTACTTGAAAAGTCAGACGTATAGATACTCTTCCAAAGCTACTCGTCTGAATAGCCTTGGAATGATCAAGATAAAAAGTTGATTCAAGTACTTATTATTTTGTGGGAGAGGACCTGGTATTGTCAAGATGGTATTTTCATGATGGTGTAATCTTACTGACTGATACATACCATACATACCATACATACATACCCACAAAAGATCCTTCGCGGGGCACGGAATCCTTATCAATGAAAATTCCAGAACTGTGCTCTCGGTACTCTACCTACCTAGTACTGCACACGCCACAAAGATTGCCCGCAAACGATGGAAATGTTTTCCATGTTGGATGGCAGCGATATAAAAGAGAGAAGAGGTTCACAATTAGGGTTGTAGAGTTTGCAAACCCTAAGCAAGGATGAAATTAATTCATGTAAATTGGTTGGGCATGGGAAAATCAAAATGAAGACGGGAATGAGATACCTTCTTAGGCTTTGGTGGATACCAAAAGATGTGACGCATTGTGCTTCAATAGCTACTTTGTAATCTTAGAACACCCCCCACCTCATCCCATGTCTGACTGGATCTGGGCCCCTTCTAAAAGTTCTAATGTACGAAGTAAGTGACGATGGGTGTAGGTAGGTTTCCTCTTTCTTGAACTTTTCACCGAGGACAGATAAGTGAAGGGATATAAGAAATGAAAAGTTGGTACATAGATTAGAACATTAGATGATATATGAGTCAATATCTCCATGGTCGTGTTGTTCTCTTTTCAAGCATCTCCGTCATCAGCAGATATTTTATGACTAGCCACCGAAACAGGGACGGGAACTCTTTTTTTTCATCTGATTCATCAAGGCGACCGATAAGAATCACATGCGAAAGGGAAAAAGCAACAGCAACAGCAAAAGCAAAAGTAAAAGTAAAAGCAAAAGCCGAGAGAGCAATGGACAATTACATAGAGACACCCACGCAAGCAAGCAAGCGAGCGAGTCTGCATGAGAGGGATCCGTAATTACTAGGGAACGACTGGGTAGATATGATTGTCGATATGTCTCTGTTTCCAGCAGAATACAGTACCTAGCGAAAAGACCACGATTCTGTTAATTATTGGTATAGAGATGGGTGGTGAAGTGAATCATGAATGACGAATCGTGAATCATGAAGATATAAATGAGAGATGGAATGTTGATGATTGAATGTGTGAATGTTACCTAGATGTGACCTACCTAGATGTGACCTACCTAGGTATCTACTCTGTACAGAGGATGATGTTATTTATGCACCTCTGCCATTGAATTTGTATGGTCTGGTCTCAATGGTATCCCGTAGTAATAATGTAACTAACTGCACCTGGGCAGTCGGTAATCAAGTCTGTCACCGTGCGTACCAGATTTTCTAGTGTGGCGCTTCGATTATGACGTGCCCTATTGTAATCAGTCAGTCAGTCAGTGTAGAGTTGTAAGGGTGTAATGTCCAGCCAGCCAGTCAGCCAGTCAGTCAGTCAGTCAGTCAGTCAGTGTCATTCAGTGTCATTCAGTCAGTCAGTCAGTGTAGGGTGCAATGTCCAGTCAATCACTCATCAGTCACTGTAGTGTGCAATGCCCCCCAATCACTCATCAGTCCAGCCAATGTCCAATGTCTACCTAGGTATACGTACTTATTATTATTATTAGCTACCTACAAGAATACTCTCCCGTAGAGAACACAACACATGCTCCGTACCTACTCCGTTGCTCGCGTGCTTCCATCTACGCTAAACTCCATTCGCTATCGATAGAAACCAAAAATAAAAATCCATATCAAGCTCTTCCCTCTAGAAGTTGTTTGGCTTGTGCAAGTGCGACCATATTGACTCCACTTTCTTCCCATTTCTCAACCCACTACTGCAGCTTGTCGTAGGTCAGAAAGAAAAAGGACAAAAGAATCCATCGGTCCTCTTCTTGCCAGCTTTCGTCATAATTGCAATTCAATTGATACACTGTGAAAGACTGTCGTACCCAGTACTTTTGCTTTCTTTTTAAACAAAAAGCCTTGGCCAGATACAACCTTCAAAGAAAAAGACACCACCTTCATAACAACAACACGATACATCGCATCGTCTAACAAATCTCAATCACCTTTCCTTCACAAGCTGATCACCAGAAGCTCCCTCGACGATTTTCCTTCTTCCACACACAACCATCAATTTCTATACATATTATGTCGGATTTTCCTTCCAACGCTGGTGCAACTTCCACTGAAGGGACTACTAGCACAATGGAGAACGCAAAGAATACAGTCTATGACAGTAAGGTAAGCTACATCGATCCATCTATCAACCAAACCACCAGAGGCCATGTCGCTAATAATGAAACAGTTCAAACTTCGCACAATGAGATCAATACAGGAAAGAAACTAATCAATCAATTCAGATGCATCTGCAGCTGCCAACGCGGTTGGAAACCACCCTGTCACTCAGAGTGTTGTAAACGGTACCATCATGTCTCATAGCTTATGTTTGCAAACCACAATACTGATATTTTCTCGATAGGCCCAATGGCAGATAATGTACGAGACCAACATCAAAAGACTCAAGTCGAGTTTTCCAACCTCGCAAGCTCTCGCACCACCCCTACCACTCAAACCGCTACCGGTCAACAACTCACACATTACCATTCCTTCTTCTACAACTTGTTATCATGGGAGAATCCTCGTGCATCTGGAATTGCATACCTCTCTACTGTTTTGTTCATCTTCGCCGCCAGATATCTTGATATCCTCCGATACTCATTCAAGGTTACATATATGACTTTGTTTGTGACGGTTCTCGCAGAAGGTCTTGGAAAGTTAGCTTTCTCGCATGGACTTACTTCTCAATTCAGACCTAAGAAGTACTACACAGTTTCTAAAGAGACTCTTGATAGCTTACTCGGTGATGTCCATGAACTGATCAACTTCTTCGTCATTGAGTCACAACGTGTTCTCTTTGCCGAGAATGTATTTGTTTCTCTCACTGTAAGATCCCCTCAAACTCCTGACCATGAAATATGAAATACTGACCTCACTAGGCCTTGATCGGATCTTTCATCTCCTACTACTTGATTAAGCTCATTCCATTCTGGGGTCTCACTCTCATCGCTACCTCAGTTCTCTTCATCTCCCCACTTGTTTACAAGACCAACAAGGAGCTTATTGACAACACCCTCGCTCAAATCTCGAGCATTGTCAACCAACAAACCGAACAAGTGAAGCAGCTTGCTAGTCAACACGCTTCTCACGTTGCGGAGACCACCAAGCAATATGCTGGAGAGTATGCTCACAAGGCACAAGAGATGATCGGAAGCGCTAGAAGCCGTTCTGGATCTCCAGAAGCTAGCAGAGTAGCCTCCCCAACTGCCAAGACCAACGGTATCAAGGAAGAGGATTTCCCAACAGCACCAAAGGAGGAGTTCAAATCCGGAATTGCTACTGAGGAGGAGCCACTCATTGCTGCATAAATGTAGCACAAATGCAACACATCGTGGAACGGAGACTCCTCACAACTCTCAAACGAGAGGTCAACATATCCTCAGTTGAGGGGTCCAAATACAGAAACCAAAAGTTATATCGTTTATTAGCTGAGAAAAAAACACAAGGAGTCAGCGAGAATCACGCAGATTGATATGCATACGACGATTACCATATTACGAGATCCGGTGAAGGAAATACAGGGACTGGCACGAAATGCACGGCAAACTTTGGTGTCTGTGAAGCTTTTTCTCTTAGTTTTTTATTTAGTTGTGCGACTTCGTTAGTTCTGTTGGTCGCTGCCTTTTGGTTGGTTCCAAGTGGGTATCTTCTAATGGATGGATGGGATGGAGTGGAATGGGTGGGCAGGAATGACGTTACGGTTATTGATGATATTTTATAAGGAGCGTTTGCGTTGTTTACGGACATAGGGAGGGCTTTATAGTTCTTTTTGCGTTTTTCCCAATTAAAATGAAAATTTTCAAAATCTCTAGTTTACACGGGTGGTGTGATGAATGTTTGTGTTGAAGTGATTTTGAGGTTTGGGTGAGTATTAGAGTGTGTGTTTCGACATGCTAACGAGCTCGCATACGTCGAACTGTTTGGTTACCGGTTAGTGAACAGTAAGCTGGCGCCTGAAATGCCCTACTCTTGATATTATAATTAATGAAATGTCCTCTGCTCTGTTGCTCTGGTAAGCGAAATCCCATCTCTTCTTGTATAGTGGATGTCCAAATAGGTACGTAGATAGGCATAATCACTTGATCAATGGGAGTTTTGAAATCTGACATTCGTGGGCTTCGATGAGGTGGGGTCGGGGATCTGACTTGGAGGAAGTGGATGCTATGATATGGTATGATATAATATGATATGAGATTTATTGGTAGGTAGGTAGTGAGTGAGTGAGTGTTGTATTGTGTTGTATTATGTGTTTTAAGGGGGTTTGAGGGTTTTTTGAGGTTGGCTTGGATTTGGAATTGAGGTTTGGGAGGTAAGAGTGAAAAGTGGGATAGAATGAAATGGAATGAAATGAGATAGAATAGAATGAGATGGGATGGGATGGGATAGGATGGGATAGGATAGAATAGGATGAAATGAAATGGGATGGGATGGGATGGGATGGGATAAGATAAGATGAAATAAAATGAAATAAAATGAAATAAAATAAAATAAAATAAATAAAATAAAATAAAATAAGATAAAATAAAATAAAATAGAATAAAATGGGATAGGATAGGATGGGATAGGATAGGATAGGATGGGATGGGATAGGATAGGATAGGATGGATGGGATGGGATGGGATGAGATGAGATGGGATGGAGATTAAATAATATTAGTTGTTGATTTTAGGGAAGAGGAAGGAAAGGAAAGGAGAAGGGGGATGGATTTGGTGGTGGTTTTGATGTTGTATATGAGTGTTGGGTTTAGTTATTACGAGTAGGCTTTATGTATAGTGTTTGTGTAGGTGTTATGTCTTGGTTTTGCAAGCAGGTAGGTAGGTAGGTATATTGGGTATATTATATATCCACGGGATATTTAGAGATTATGGGGACTTTCCTTCTTTGTTTTAGGGCTTTGTTGCTTTGGGGGGTGGGAGGAGAGGGGGGGATATGTAGTATGTGGTAGCTAGTTAGGTATCTTTCATTCCACTACTCAATTATCTGGTGTTGAGATTGTGAATGAGTGCTGGAAGGTAGTAGATGGGTGTAGATATACTCGTCTATACCGGGTTCAGAGGCAGTATTGTGGATGTGTGAATGTGTATTCGGGAGTTTTGGGAGGAGGTAGCATTGTGGTGGTGGTAGTTCTGGATTGTTGTGGGTTTGGGTTTGGGGGGTGATTTTGATTCTACCAAAGGAGGTGGGTGGGCATACCACACGTTCATTTTACTAGAATCCATCGCTTGGGTGAAGAATTCTCGAGGAGCCTTTTGATCTAGTTATGTGTATCTAGCTATCTAGCTATCTAGATGATGTCAGGTAGTCAGTGATTTTGCAAAGATGACGTCATGATGGGTATTGAGGGTTTGTGCTAGGTAGGCTCCGATTCTTGTTCTGGGGGCCGGGGAGCTGGGTTGAAGTTGAGGTTGATGTTGATGCTTGTCTGGGGTGGAGATGGTATAAATAAGTGTACGGGAATTGAGGATATGCGTGCAATAGACAACATGATATGATATGTATGCAAGTAGGTAGTTGGAGGGGAAAGTGTAAGTAATTTCACGAATCACGGGTAGATATCTTATCTGAGCTGGTGTAATATCTGGGGGGGAAGGGAAGGGGGTGAGGGTGAGGGTGGGGAGATGGAGGATTTGTTTTATGGCAGTGTAAGGACTGGTTCTTTGTTGTATTGTGTGGTAGAGTATGTGATTTGAGATGTTGATTCTACT
Organism: Botrytis porri; assembly: GCF_014898465.1. NCBI lineage: Eukaryota > Fungi > Ascomycota > Leotiomycetes > Helotiales > Sclerotiniaceae > Botrytis > Botrytis porri. Next base: position 1,016,826 of record NW_024066084.1, on the reverse strand, counting down.
TGAGAATCCCTGGTATTGTTGAAGATAATGATATGGGGCATAATTGAGCAATTTCCTTTAATAGGATTACTTTAGATTCTTGTGGAGCATTATTACTGATCACCTATTTGTTGTTTCGATTGATCCAGAGCTTGCGCGGAAATCACGCACAGATCATATGATATTGTTTGTAGCTAATATTTATATATTTTTTGGTGTAATTTAGAAAAAGATAATTAGTTTTTATTTATTCTATTATATCCCCTACGTTTTATGTGAGAGCTTCCTAAAGCCTCTTTCCTTTCTCCTCCGCCGACAGCGCTACTTTCACAGTGACATTTCTATGGTATTTGTGAGGGCTTACTCTATGACCCTACCACCTTCTACTCTTTTACAGCAGACGAAATTCTGAGAGCCATCATGAGTGAGCTGACGTGCTTGAGGACGATGCAAGCGTCGAGAATATTCATTCGAGGGACTCTAGGGAGCTTAGTGCTGAAATCTAATTCATAATTGACACTATCACTAGTGAAGCAAACGACGACCTGAGATTACAACACGACTTCTCAGAGAGCTTTCCTATCCTCGCTCCGATCTCGTAGTATCAAATTAGAAAGTTTGGAGGTACGGATCTTGGACTTTTATGGTCAAAGAGCGGAGAGCTTTTGACTGAGAACGTGCAAGAGATTAGTGAAGGTTGACTGTTTCTGGGAGGATTGGTGGAATTACATTTTGCTAAGAAAAAACACGTGTAAATCTTCCTTGACCTTCCAAGACGTCTCGGTCAACAGGATTGAGAGACATTTCCAGGAATTTACAATATACTTCTAGATCAGGAGAGGTTTATGATCGGAGTGGCTGCCATCAAGTGCGCTGTGGAAAAGTTGAGCATAAGTGTAAGCAATGATTTATCGGATTTTGAGCTATGCAGACTTCATGCTTACAGGTTGTAAGAAAGGCATTCTTCTGAAATCTTGACGGTATTATAGTTGCTAAATCTATCCACGATGGTAGTGGTGAGAGATACGGAGAATTTAGTCTTAATTGCATCTTATGCGAAAGCTAAGCAGGCAAGACACTGGGAAGGACACTAGCCAGCTTACAGTAAAAACTCCAAAATCTCGAGACGAGAGAAATGTGTATGAAAGCAAGAGACATGCTAAACTCGGGCAACTTGCGACGAGAAATTTATTGAAGTAGAGTAAAGCTACTTTCTTCTTTCAACAGCGCAGAGCGGAGCAACCGGAAGCAACGAAATCTTTAAGGGGACGAAGGCCGCTAAAACCCAGCCGAATGTAATGTCTACTCAACACCATGTAGTTCGACTAACCCGATATGTTTGGAGAAAATTGTTTGCAACTCCTGTTTGAATCAACTCTTATCATTATGAATGTTGTAGTGAATACTTCATATTGATGAACCTTTCTTTATAGATTATCAGAAATGAATAAAAACGAACGTCAATTTCACAACTGCTTAGTAAAAATTGTCCGCTGTGATTCCAACTCGAAGATAATTAAAAAGGGGTTGTGTATTCATTCCCGAGTCGCAGCCAATTGTTCGAAATTGAGGTTGGGAATTGATCATTTGAAATCGTAACATGTTTGCAAGTGCAGTATCATTTATGAAATCCCATATCGTACTCGAAAACCAATATTGAATAAAAAATCATTGTAGAATACATTACCAGCGAAGTGAGGTTCGTAAACTACTAGGTATTGTACAAACGACTAAAACCACCCCACCGACACATCCCGACCACCGTAATATCCGGACTTCATAACCTCACCTCACAACCATCTATCTCCCTTTCTAGCTCCACAACCATCTACACCATGGTTCTCTCCTTCATCCTAATACAAAACCGCCAGTAAGTGCTTTCCCCCGTACCCAAACCTTTCCCCATCATCACTAACCACCCATCCCCTTACCCAGAGGTAAAACGCGACTCGCGAAATGGTACGCCCCCTACAACGACGAAGAGAAGATCAAGCTCAAGGGCGAAGTACATTCCCCCCCCCTATCCTTCCAACATGCAATCTAACCACTCACCAGGTGCACCGACTCGTCGCGCCGCGCGATCAAAAATATCAATCGAATTTCGTCGAGTTTCGCAATAACAAAATTGTGTATCGACGCTATGCGGGATTGTTCTTCTGCGCCTGCGTCGATGCTAATGATAATGAGTTGGCGTATCTAGAGGCGATACATTTTTTTGTCGAGGTGCTGGATAGCTTTTTTGGGAATGTGTGTGAATTGGATTTGGTGTTTAATTTTTATAAAGTATGTTTTTCTTTGGAGGGGATCAGGGATTGTGAATTTCGAATGAGAGAGTGCAAGGTGGAGATGAAAGGGGAATGGAATAGTGCTGATTTTTTGTGATGATAGGTGTATGCCATATTAGATGAAGTATTTTTGGCTGGAGAAATTGAGGAGACGAGTAAACAGGTCGTCTTGACGAGGTTGGAACATCTGGATAAATTGGAATGATTGTGGAAACATGAGAGGCTAGTCTACTAAAATTGGCCAACATTAATGGCAGTAATCAGCTAGTAGCAGTCGATACCAAAGGGAAAGCTAGGAGTCTAGGAGTTTAACTGCAGGCATAAAAACTGGCGCAAGGCGAAGTCACAGTCAAAAACTAGATTTGTCACGCGAGTGGCAGCATTATTGAGGTACTGTGATTCATATGTTTCTCTCCTTGCACAAATAGCAAGCTAAAACGCTCTTCTTTTGTCACCTATCACTCAGTGTGCCATGCCTCCTAGTTACCAACTTTCATACAACAGCAATTTCAGCGAGCTACTTTAGAAGCAAAATGAATGTCAAAGTCTGTGTAATAAACAGCTCAGACTTTGCGAAGTAGCTGCTTATTTATTTTCAACATCCGCCATATCATCAATTTTCAAAACTCCCTTCATATAGAAACAGCTATGGTCACAACGATTGGTCGCTCGCAGCATCCATCGAGGTGTTACCGTCATTAACATGTGCCTGGTCTTCGGACGTTTACTCTTGCATTTCAATATCGGAACCTGGGGAGGTTGACGTGCTTTTGTCAAGATTGAAGTAAGGAATCTCACTTGGAACTCGGTCAGGTGAACGGTCGAATGTATGATTTGAGACCAACGATGAAGCAGAAGACAATGGAGAGGAGCTTTGTGGGGGTCTGATTATCGTTAACATAGATACCTCATATGCCCGTTGGATAAAAGGTATGTAACTTACGATGTTGCAATTTCCAGTTGTCCCATACGACGTTGGTCATCTTCATCCCACAACTGTACCGCTGTGCGGCGTCTTCTCCTCAGGTTTACAATATGACCTTCTGTTCGATTTGCAATCAGGCCCTTAACAAAATCGGAATAGATTCTCTCTGGAGTCTCCGAACGAACTCTTGGCGAGTCACATCCTGCTTCCATATCATCCACAGGAGTTCGAATGTCGTCTTCGCTAGAAGTATCCATAGGCGAAACATCTCGTGGGCGCATATTTATATCAGAGGCTTGGCTTTGCACAAAGTTTCCGGTTGAAATTGTCGAGTTTCTAGTTGGAAGTTTTTGGCTTAATTCAAATTCTGCGGTATATGGATTCGTTTCCCTGAGAATTCCCCTTGCGTCTGCGTCGTTCCTTTCGGCGTCCAAATGTAGGGATCTTGTGTCATCAACATCATGCATTAGCTCTTCTCTATCATCATATTCAACTTTTTGTCTGATGGTACGTTGATGCTCCTTGTAATCGATATCATTTATTTCCATCGAGCGAGCACGCTTGCGATTAGCTGCCATGATGGTAGAGGCCACATTGGAGATCGACACACCAGTCACTCCTGCCACGGTTTCCATTGACATCCCGGTATCCTCTGCCATAGCCACGGAGGCTCTGTGTATACGTTCCTCGACATCGGCAAGTTGTTCAAGCATGTTGTTACGAGCTGGCAATTTTGACTCTCGGCCGATACTGTGATCCAAAGCCATTGCTTGTTCTCGTTTGGAAGAACCTGATTTTTCAAATGCCTCCAGTTTTCCGCCTCGCCAAAGCCTCGAATCTCGCTCTGCGCCTTTGTTTTCGGAATTGTTTGTTTTTGACATTCCCCCTCGTTTTGCCTTGCAGCTATCTCTCTTGTCTAAGGTTCTTTGCTGGGTTTTGGCTTTCATCCCGGCAACCAGACGTTTTTGGGTGATGGAGTCTTTCTTGGTGTTCTCTGGGCATAGCGAATACCAGTGCTTTCCGAATTTGTTGCAAATCGAGCATTTATATGACTTCGGTGGCTTTTGGTCAAAAGCAGGATCCTGAAAATGTGTCAGCAATTTTCCGCGTTGTACTTTGATCATGATTATTCACCATATTTGTTGGACATTGTTTGACCAAGTGGCCTATTGAATGTTAGTGGACGTGACTTGTTCCATTATGCAATCTCCGTGATAGAGATAAAGACCCTTGATCATTAGAGTATTTCTCGAAAGGGGCTCATACCATTCTTCCCGCATCGATTGCAGATATAACTCGGTGGAACATACTCTGAATGACTGCCTCCAGGATCTGATTTACTTGAGAGCTTGTCTGATCGATACTCACCTCCATCAGAGTATCCTTCATCCGAAGGTTTATCTTTGGTTAAGCCGTGTTTTTCATCAAACACTCTTTCAATCTCATCAACAGAAGGAAGGTGCTTTTCCTCAATCCATCTTTTCCGGCCATTGAGTGTGGAAGGACCATTGGCTTTCTTCCAATCCACAACGTGTGCGATTACTGCTTCCTTATCAACTCCACGGTGCTCCAATGATTCCACCCACTGCTTAATCGTATTTGGCCAAGCTTTAAGTAATTGCAATGGGCTTCTCCGATGGACTTCGAGCCATCGACAGTATATTCTCATGATCAAAGAAGCTGGTGATTCATCGTTCACATTCTTAGCTAAGTTGCTCAAAGATATGTTTAGTAGATCATCATCAGTTACTAAATTTGGGGCTCTAAAGAGAAGCTCTAATAAAGCATCTTCCTCCCACGCATTTTCATGTCGATTTTCTTTTTCAGAAATCATCTCGAGATGTAGAAGCCGACAATAGAAAAAGGCAAAAGTGGATTGAAGTTGAAGGTCTTGAGGAAAAGGAAGTTGTTGTTTGTTATTTGATGTCGCACGGACCTAATGCACCTTCTTTCTTCGAGTCCATATGCTTTGATTGTTTATATGTTCGAGGTTGACTTGATTATCTTATCTGATTCTTTCGATAAACAAAAAGGTTCGGAGAACAACCTGTTGGCAACCATCTCCTAGTCAAAATGTCATCTCAGAATTTAGCTTGAGACTTTTGTGTTTCATCTGAAGAATATCATATAGTAAATTGGACATATTATATCAAGAGTACAAAGAAGCAATCTACCTCATTCCATACATGATAAAGAAGCTTCATCGAAAGTCCTCCTGGTTACAACACTTTAAGCATATTGTCACCTTCTTCTTAGGCAGACGACTTCTGGGCGATTGTCGCATACAAACCATTGAGAATATCTCGTCCGATACTACATTACTACAGGTATCTTCTCTTTATTCCTCTCTGCAAGTCAAGTTATGAAATACCATCTCGTTCACTAGCAATATCCACTGACGAACTTCTCATTATAGATCGTCGATATTGAAGCCAATTTTACAACTACCGACCACAGACAACCATTTCCTTTCTTCAAAACATCAATCTTAGTTCTCATCTTGGTCTATATAAGCGAAAATGAGTTCTTCTTCATCTCAAGAAATTGTGCAACCTGATCACATTAATGCGGTCCTACCAGTAATTCCTAGTAGGTTTCCAAGGTTTCCAAAGTTTCGGAAGCTTTCCTTTGAGTTACGCCATATGATTTGGAAATTGAGCTTACCTGGTGCCCGAATCATTGATATCATTTACGACAGAGACAAAGACAAGTACTTGTCGTTCCATTCTAGACCACCCTCTCTACTGCACACAGTACGTTTGACCTGTTTAAATGTCCCGTGTTTTGTTATCCGGAAACGTCCTCGTCAAGATGCTTAATCCCAGCGTTTCCAAGAGTCCGGACAGCAGCTCAATCTATGATTCTAATTTTGAGAATTCGAATATATACTTGTCCATTTCAGACATTCATCATTTTTAAACCAGTCCAATAATCAAATTAATTTCATTACCTGAGATAAACTCGATATTTAGAGGGATTGAATGTTTGAACTGTTTGTTTTTTGGACTGCAGTAAGGGCTATTGAATACACTGCTCATTCCCCGTAATAGTATGATAGTAAATGTCGCTAACAAGCCAACTTCTTTAGAACAAAGAAGCCAGATCGTTTGCGCAAAATGTCTACAATTTGTGCTTTCCAACACCATCCCACCCGGCGAATATTTACATGGGATATGATATCGATGTTGTCTACTTCTCCGACTGGCTTACGGGCTATAAATATGAGGAGAACGGTTGGTTCGAACATGTTGACATTGGCCCGCTTGGTAAGATGGGAGTAGGAAGACAGGATTTGAAATCGATTGCAAGAGTCGCTGTCAACTCAATCTATTTGGATGTACCCGAGAGATTTTCGGCTAACAGGATGGAATATTTCTGTCACTCCACATCAAATGTACTCGCCAGATTTAGTTCCTTGAAGAGACTATACGTGGTTGTTGAAGATGTTGACCCCTATCAGAAAGGGGAAATTACATTTCACGACATTCCTGGCAATATTTGCCTTCACCCTCCAAGTTTCTGTGCCTTCTGTGGAGCCCACGAAATCGTCAGGGGGTTTACAGACATGAAGTGGGATTTAACTTGTACTTGGAGAGTCCCTTCTGTCTCGGTTGTGGGAGCGGCTCGTGAGGATAATCTATCACACATGGGTCAGTATCAACGTTGCGAGTGTAACAATTTTCCTCAAATACCAGGCCTCACTTATCAACACTCCCCGTGCGAGGAGTACCGTCCACAGCCAGCAAAGATCGCCGATCAAGTTGATGATAATGATGGCGATGATGATCCATCTAAGTTTGTCGAAGATGATTTGCCGGAAGAAGAATGGGGTCTTGCTGAGAATGAACTGGATAAATTGATCTCAGACGAAGAGGCTTATTATACATTCATTGCTGAGTATTGTGAGGGAGAGTATGGAGTTCACCATGAGAAGTGGCTTGGCATCGACTACATGTTGAGCCGTCCTTTCTTGTGAGTTGTCATCTACACTTGGGTTCTTGGAAACACCAAGATATCTAAGGTTGAATATGAAAAGAAGTATGCTATGGTATATACCAACGTCTTCCCGACGTGTATAATAGGCCACATACCGACAATGTGGTGATCAAATTTTTTTTTTGTTTTTCCTTCTTCTCTTCGCTTCGTCATCAGGAAATTGTATGGAGGGCTAGTTGATTGTATGATGATTGGTAATCTGACAAGAGCAGAGTTTACAAGTTCTTCACTTTCAGATCAGTTTTTAGGGGGATTAATGATGTATCAAGGTGGCCGTGTATATGTGGATGGGATATCAATTGATAGGAGAGGTTTTAATATTTCTCATTTGTCTTTTACAGTTATGCGGCGTCAAGACAATAATAGGACTGTCTAGATCTGTACTTTAGCTTCGTTAGGATGCCCTATTGAGATAACGAAATCGTTCTAAGTTGTGTTTCTTTCGCATCATGTGTATTGGAATTGACATGGCTCTGTTTTATGTGCAGGTATCAGAGGAACATTGGCATAGACTGGCTGATTTTTTTAGCAATTTGATAGCTTTCCTGATCTCAGAAAGCTCGAGGTGCTGCTTGCCTTTCATGAAAGATATGGAGCCCCTAAGAGTGTATCATCAGTATGAATCTGGAATTTATGTGTGGTTGAGATGTGCAATTTGGCTCTAGATGAAAATTTCCCACTCATATATCGCCAAAATGGCCCTTTCATAGGCGAGATATACCTTGAAGCCTGACGGGATGTGGCTACACTGTCTTGGGCACTTGTGCAACACACCTTAGCTTCACGGAATCGCCACTTTGGAGAATTTGTGTGTTACCAGACGTTCAAATTCCAAAACAAGATATGGTATCTATATCATTTCTATATGTCTATCCTTCTTTTCTATGCCAAGATATTATTAGCTGCTAATTCCTTCTTCTGCTCTGCCTCAGCACTTTCTACCTTGGCTCCCTCGCCTTTCCAAACCTCTTCGATAACTCCGCCAATTTGTCCCAAGAACCTCGTTACCTCGTCTTCCGTCCCAACAGTTATTCTCACACAACCAAGACAGCCATGTTCCTTTCCTCTGAATCTAACCACGACTCCCCTGTTCTCCGCTAAGCTTTCGTACACTTTTCTTGCAACCTCGTTGTCTGGCTGCCCGTTCTCATTCAAAATCTCCACGAGCAGGAAATTGCTCGCTACGCCACCTCTGAATCGCCCTACACCCTTGACCTTTGGTAATTCATTAAGTAATCTCTGTCTTTGCTCCACAATCTTCTCTTTATGTGCCGTCATAACCGACAATCCGTCTTCCTTTAACGCCTGAGAAGCAAGAGCCTCTGTAGGTGAACTAATGTTATATGGTGCCTTCAAGTTGTTTAACAAAGCCGCAACTTCAACACTAGCGAATGCAGCACCAAGTCTGATACCAGCTAAACCAAATGCCTTACTCAGCGTCTGCAGCACCACTAAATTTGGCCATTCGTTCACCCATTCTGCAAGTGACGATCCTTCAGGTGAGAAATCTATATATGCTTCATCGACCACCACAATACCATTCCAAGTCTTGTGTAATAGTACTTGCTCAATCTGTTCTTTTGGAATTAAGGATCCAGTAGGGTTTCCAGGCGAACAAATGTAAATGAGCTTGATGGGTTTCGGTTGTGATTTTGACAGTGTGTCAAGAATAGCCGGAACATCGAGACCAAACTCAGGAGCTGGTAGCAATGGCACTTTAACGAGAGCTACATCGTTAACTTGCGCAGATACACTATACATGCCATAAGTTGGCGGGCAGACGAGAATGGAGTCGACTGAGGGTGTACAGAAGCAGCGGAGAAGAGCATCAATTGCTTCATCGGAACCAACGCCGAGGAAGAGGTTCAGAGGGTCGAGGGGCAGATCGGTATGATGGTGGGTATTGCGCAATTCGCATAAGAGAGATTTCAGAGGATGTTGATGAGGATCAGGATAGCGGTTCAACCCAAGGAAATTGAGGGACTGACTTGAAGTGACGCTTTCTGGAAGAGATGGGCCGTAAGCGTTCTCATTGGCATCGAGAAGGATATTTGTTCCATCATCTTTGTAATCACTGAATGAAAATATGAGTCAGTAAACAGACGTTATAGATGGGATTTTTGAACGCTTACTCTCGTGCGCAACGATATGGCTCTAATGCAAGAATATTAGGTCGAGCACATGTCTGCAAGTTGAATGGGGAGTCTGCACGAAAAGGCATTGTGATATGTAGTTGTTGCTTAATTGTAGAGAGTCATGGATTGGAGGGGTTAGAAACATATTTTGAAGCCGAGCTCGGCAGCCTTCAATGCAAGGCTGACGACCCACTTTTGTTATCGATGACCAATTAATCCCACTTTTCACACACCCCTCCCTCCCCTTTCTTCTCGTTTGTCTTGACAAGTCAACACAATCGGAGAAATCACACAAACCAAAAGCATGTATCGTTCTTGGGTACATGTTTTCTCAGAGGCCAATACATACGCAAAGGTGTCGATGGCGATACTTCTCGTTTTCCTGTTCAGGCTTCTCGGCATAATTGCTAAAATTCCAGTGCGAAGCTCACTTCTACCCATCTTTTAAATGATAGTCTACAGTAACATACTTGGGCGGCCGGCGTCAAGATTTGGTTTCGAGATGTCCTTCCCTGCATCTTGTCTTTTGAGTTTACTTGCGCTTGCCTGTCTTGTGGCTTGTACACAAGCCAATTTCTCCCCAGCACTCTCTTGTAAAGATTCTTTTCTATGTTGGTTTCTTTGTTTGAACAGCTCCTTTTCATGCAACAATAAGCAATATGCTTCACAGCATTGAATTTAAATGTTGAGACAGATGCCCTTTAGCAAGAGCGATGGCTCCGTAATCCTTGGTACTCAACAGGGGTTTGTTTCATTGGTTATGGCTACGTAATACCAAAAGACTGTCATTGAACAAAACGCAAGGAATACATAGATTGGGAAGACCATTCGCAAGTTTCACCAGAAAAGACTATGGGCAAAGCAAAACCTTCAAGTTTGCTCGGCAGCCTACTTCGCAATTTAGATCAGGAAAAAGAGTGAGCTTTCCAGCTAATCAATGGCCTCCACTCAGCTAGTATCCTCTTCCATTGTTGGCGCATTTGACAAGAACACTAGAATTATCAGCTTGGTATAAATTTTTACATGAATGCACTTACTTTGGGCTGACAGCTGGCCAACGTGCAGCACATGCCGAGCTTGCTCCATAACTGCAGCAGCTCGAGGACCCAGAGCCACCATTGACTCTAAATGCCGAAGTCAGCAACTGTTATCATTTGCGGCTCACTTAGTGCTACGATGGAAAGACTTGAACATGTAGCTTCGATAATAAAAGGGCAAATGGAAAGAAAAACTACTCACTGATAAATGTCACCGACATGATACGTTCCGCGTACTTGGGTACAAAAACCGCAATACTTTCCAGCACTGGCTCCGCTTTGGGATGTACAACCAGTGTTGTAGGAGCAAGCACGGGCTATGAGTGTATCGGGCCCATCACGAGGTGTGATGGCGCCTCCTTCTTTGAAACCAGCTTCTGGAACTGGCTCTGCAATTGGCTCGGGTAGGGCAAGGGAAAGGGGGAGGAGAAGGAGGAGTGGTGTAAGCTTGAAATGCATGATGAAGTTTTGAAGTTTGAGTAGTCTTAGGTAAGGCTGCTATATGTTGTCAGATTGATGCTCGAAAGACAGGCTTTGTTGCGGAAAAGGATGCTTATATAGGTGATAAGCCTTTGTTAAGCAGTGATAGACATTCCGAGGAGATAACTTTCTCAGAGTATGGCGGCCAGCACATGAAAGCCAAACATCACAGCATCTGCCTATGAAAAAGTGTAGTTTACCTGTCAACGGCAAGTTCTGCCACGTTCTCAATATTCTGTAATTGAGCCTGCTGATCAAAGTTGAGGGATTTCGAGCATGAAGAATCAGGTCTGTCACCTGCGTGCAGATCCTGATTTCTTCTATTGAGGCTTTTGAACAGTTAGGGCCCCGCTCCCTCTTCCTTTTCAATGACAGAAACAAAGTCTCAAGCCGTCTTGGCTTCTTGATATTGCAGTGCAAGATTCGACCGAGATTCTTAACCACCGGCAAGCCGATGCTCTCACACCGGATTATATATTTGATAACACGGTTCTTTTAATGACAAGCTTCTGCTTCAAATCAGAGAAAGAATGTCTGATTCATCCACGATAAATATCGAGTACGCAATTATCGCGTATGAAACTTTCTCACCACTCTCTGCTATGAGAGTTTGCGAATCCAAACTGCGCGTGTTAGCACAAGTTCCTAAGATTTAGGTTTAATCACTTCTCACATTTCCAAGATTGTTCCAGCTGAATCAAGCCTAACACTATATACATATGCTTAGTGGTAACGACTGGTAGATGAGGTTGAAAAGTGTATGAGGTTGACGTGGAGATCGCAACTCAAAGATGTAAGATATGTCCTGGCTTAGCCCGACTTGGCGTAAGAGGCTGCAGGTACCTATCTTTTCTAGGCACCAACATATGTTTTTTGTGTAACATTATGTAGAACTGAAACAGAAACGGCCAAATTTGTTAAATTTTCTTACTCTTCTCTGGAATTGATTCCAGCCTCAAAACCTGAGATTGTTCGTATAGAAGGATTGTCAAACGAGCCGCGAAAACCTACTGCACAATGGCGACACACAATCAATCACGGTACTCATTGAGGGAGAAGGCGCTTCTACATCTTGGCTCTGCAATTCGATCGTGCAATGTTGACATCATGATAAGTGCGGGGTAGAGGCCATTGTATGTTGTGGTATGCAAGGACGGATCGTCACTGCGGCTAGAGGAGGAGGAACTCAGTCTGTCAAGCAAATACATGCAAATGGCACGAAAAATTACGATCGACAATTTGCGGCTACAAATAATTTACATAATAGCGGTGGATCTGCCAAAGACACCGGTCTTCCATACTGGACATATGTTGCAGAAGTCTTCAATATGTCGTGGCTGAAATATCTTGGCTACTGATTTTCGCCCAATGTATGCAACTCAGATCTTATGAATCGCTCATACACTGAAGAACCAGTGTTCAATTAAGAAGACGAGGTTGGAAACTGGGAATTTCATGACACCATTCAACATTTGTTCCATCTAGTCTTCTTCTCAAAGTGAGACATCCAAGAACTCGACAAACGGCTTCGAAGAATTGTATTATTTCACTGAAAATGAAGAGCTATAAGGATGAATAATGGGGAATAGGAAGGCTGTTGATGTTTCACCGTTCATTTTGGACTACTGACCTGACTTTGCTTTACATGATTGATGTCTTTTTAAACTACAAGTATATGCATCTAATTAGCCATCATTGTGTAATATAGCCAATCACCCCAAAGGCAATGCTTCCAGACAACTAAGTAGACCTGGATTGACGTGTATTTCTTCTATATTATTTCAGTATGCTCTGGGAGCGCAAACTCATCCGTGTCAAGTTTTCTGAATGGAATAATTTATTGTTCGGTTGCACAATCTCGTCGTACACAAGTACGTGGTTGTGCGGCCTGCTGGTGCATGTGTTTTTCGACATGCTTGATGTTCGAACAAAAATACTTTCATACTCAGAGCCTTATCACCACCGTATAGATCGATCCAGCCATAGATACCGGAGGCGGTGCTTAAGCCTACATACCATAGCTGATCTTCGTGCAGTTACGTTTTGCAGCTGGTATTGTCGATGCGTGTGATAGGACTTGGAACGTCTATTATACCAATGCACTCGGTTACCAAATTATCCTCAATAAAGCGATTGATGGCACTGTATTATGGCTAGTCACCACAATTGAAAGTTGATATAACGTGGGACTAAGCAGTCGTCCGCTTATATGCACCTAGTCACCTGAACGAATGCTCCAGAAAGCAATTTCTCTGATGAATGGGGGATTTTTTACACAGGATAGGTTTGGATGTGGTCTGCACAGCCCTCGGTTGCTTGCTTGTGGTACAATTCGTCGAATAATTATACATAGAGATGTAAAATCTCTTGGCACACTCATATATCGTAGCCTCATCAATGAGCATTCCATTGTACTTTCAATCTCATCAACTTGATATACTCAAATAGAATGATCTGCTCTCGTATGTTTCATCTGAAAGCATTTTTTATCTAGTACTATTATATATACACCTTGCCCCCCTGGCTTACTGCACTAAATGGCTGAGGCTATAGGAATAGCTGCTGCCATTGTTCAATTTGTTGACATTGGACTCCGTGCCTACTTGAAATTAGATCGGTTTTTTTACCGACATTCGCGATGCACCACAGATCATTCAAAACCTTCAAGTATACTGTAGACTTGCGTCAGCAGCTAGATATCGCCGAGAGCATTCACGTAAACCGCCATGCGATACTCCAGTCAGTAACTTCGATAGACCAGATAGAGATCTTATCATTTCACTACATAGACCAAATCAGGAACCTCGAGGGGCTACTTACTGTTCTCACAAACCAGAAAACTGATCGATCTTGGCGTCGAGGATGAAAGGGTGTCCAGATGGCGAAAAAGAAAGAAGAAGTTATGGCGGTTTGTGGGCGCCTCGAGCGACACAAAACTTCTATATCTATGTGGCTGACCGAAACAAATTTGTGTGTAGAAATATCGATAGCATAAATTCACATTAAATCTTTGTGGATATAAAGCAAGTCTGGCGATTTGGTTTGGCAAGCGCCACAAAGTCGAGGCCTTGCATTAAGTGCTTTGATACCAGCGTATCTAGCCTCAAAATTCCCTCAGATAGGAAGACTAACACACCATTTAGAAAGCTCTCAGCTGAAATAAAACCAATCGTGGATCAAACATATCAAGGTGTCCAACAGACACACTCTTTGGTTCACAAAATCGACCAAAATTCTTCCAACAGTACAGCATGCATTAGGATAATGCACTCACAAATGAATCGTCTTTGTCAAGAATCAGCGGAAGTCTTGGAGAATAGCAAGAAGACAATCCCTCACATAGATCAAATACACAAGATTGCACGCACTGTTTTGATCAACACTGAAGAGTTACTCCTGCAGTCCCAGAAAATCATCCTAGTTGCAAACAGCACGAAGGCAGATACAGAACACAATCTGCCAAGAGTTGACGAAATAAGTGCCAACACTCAACTTCTTACTCAAGAGGTTCAGAATATGAATGCAAACGTATAATTGCCGTAATTTTGACTTCATACACCTCAATAACTAATCTGTGGTACAGTGGTCCGGGAGACATGGTTTTATTGCAAGGACTCCTCTTCCAAATAATCACGAAAACAAAGATGAGAAACTAGACCAAAATCGGAGTCTCTCAAAGGAGCAAACGATTTTTCGGAACACATCTATGTAGCCTGGCATGGTTTACATTTCTGTGCTGCGCGGATGGCATACCCTGGGGCTTATTTCAGCTTTACTGAAGGAGGAGTATACAACGATACATAATACATAGCGAGGCACCTGGCAATAGACAATCTAGGTCACGATGACTGCAATTGTTTGTGCTCGCCACGTGGATGTACGCCGACATCGATTTTGATGAAAGTATCCCAGTTTTTTGTTCGGCCAAAGCGGGCAATAGAAAGCCTCTACCGCTCATGGGCGATGAAGACTAATCCAACGCCGATGCAGCTGAAGCAATACTCATATGATTGCATAAGAATAATTATTTTCAAATCGATAGGATTAACTCATTCTTGCTGCAAACCTGACCAATACTGCAACCCCTGGAGAGATGAGTATCATGTCCCAGAAAACTATCAGTACAAGAAATCTAGACTTGAGGAAGCTTTGAACATGTTTGAAAAATGCTTTCGAGTGTACCGTGGCCCTATGGAGATGTTTCCGTTCCATTTATTGGATTTTCTATACAGCCACCCTTCACAGGGATCTCAAGATAATTACGGCATGGTGAATTGGGAGCAAAAGGATCAGTCATCAGAGATTAAGGATGCTGAAGCAGTCAGTCACTGAGCAAGAAGAGCTTATTGAGGAAGGAGAAGCTGCGGAAGAAGTAACAGACAACGAGGAGAGAATGACGGTTCGGGAAGAGGAAGACACTCATAACTACTAGTGTAAAGTATCTGTTTGAGAATATCTTAGGGGGAAGCTTGATGTTTTTTGTATCCAATTCATGATGTGTGTCAGAAAAGCTAAATACTTCGGATTTACTAGCAACTGCGGGAAGGTTTGTTATATCGAAATTATGTTCTGCTTGCTTAGTATAAGTGCGTAATGATTTGAGGTATATTCTGTAACAAGTCTGAGTTTGTCACATACGACCATAGACTGAAGAGAATTGGGCATCCCGTCCGCTCTGCCATACACAAGCTTCAGATCGGTGGATTAGTAGTTGGGTGGGTGACCACCAGCGAATCCCCACTGTTGTATGTTTCTGGATTTTTTGTCCACTTCTCTCTCGATGATCAAAGAAGCATCTCAGAAATATTTTTTGGCCACATCTCCGAATCCAGGCTGCGATGAGTGGATTGGCTCGATTGGCTCACAGATGAACTTGCTGTCGAAGCTCTGCATCAATTCTTTCTTTGCTTCATGATGAGTAATTGGGGTGATTGCTCCATCTTCGGAGTCCGGATGCTCGCTCTCAAGTCGAATCAATGACAATCCAAGCAGAATGCATCGTGTGCCTCTTACACAGAGCCTGCATCTTTGTAATCTGATTGGATAAGAACTGTCTTTTGAAAAGTACAGACAAATTCGAAAAGACAATCCACATCACTTAGTGCGGTGAAGTCGTGTCATCAATTTCTATAGTCGACATGCGTGGCCGCACACCAATGCAGCTTGGCAAGGATAATCATGAGCGGCTGTGTCACCAACGAACCGAGTGGGGAAATATACATGGCCGATGGATACACGTCTACCAACCGAGATCCTCAAATCAACCTGGGGCTAAATTTGCGAGACTCTCCCTGGTTATGTTTCAAATAGCATGCAAGGCAACTTGCTTGCTGGAAAATTGATAAGGAGAGGAGTTCGTACTGGACAACACTACGTACGCTAAAATCTACCGAGTATTCAGCTTGTAACCTTGTACGTTCTGAATAGCTTGGAGAGTTTGGATTTTGTCTGCCGTAGTTCGATGGCCTTCCTGGTTCGTTGTTAATTGTGATGATCAAAACGGTCATTGGGCCAAGTATTCCATGTAGGTCAAAATATATTATCGAGAACAGTTGGGTTAGAGAGGAGCAAGTACTTGTAAAATACGCCGATATATGAAGTCTTTCCTCCCCTGATATTTCCTCCCAGCTTGCTAATGTTGTCATTTTCCCTTCTGCTTTCAATAATCACATCTTTTTTCTCTTCTCGTTTTTCCATTCAGGCGCACTCATCATGAAGATGATAGAACTTCAAACATCAGCCTCTACGGCTTCAATTTCTCGCAGGACGAGGGATGAAAAAGTAGACAGAAATGGCGTTACTTGTTACGATGAAGAGATCACTAGGATCGTTGACTACACATATGACTATGAGATTACTTCTCCTTCAGCATGGACCCGTGCAACTTCAGCTTTACTTGATGCTATTGGAGCTGGTCTCGAAAGCATTGCCACAAGTACCGAACTTTCTCAACTGGTTGGACCTACCTTCCCCTCTCCAGATACCATTCCCAATGGATTTAAGTTACCCGGAACAAATTATCAGCTTGATATAGCGAAGGGTGCTTTTGATATGGGAGCTATGATCAGATACCTCAATCATAATGATGCCTTTTTAGGCGCTGAGTGGACGCATCCCTCTGGTATGATTACCAACACTTCTTTCCTCATCGTCCAATTGAAATATTGACAATATCTCACAGACAATCTCGGTGCTATCTTATCGACAGCCGATGTTCTCTCGCGCGTAGCCACTTCCAAAGACGATCAAGATTCAATCCTCACCATGCGTCATGTCCTCGTAGCCCTAATCAAGGCTTACGAAATTCAGGGCTGTTTTCAAGGCAAAAATGCCTTCAACAGAGCTGGTCTAGATGACGTTATCCTTGTCAAAGTAGCTTCCACAGCTGTCGTGTCCTGGCTCATGGGTCTTCCAAAAGAGCAAGCGAAAGCCGCTGTCTCCCACGCCTGGGTTGATGGTAACCCTCTTCGTGCATATCGTCAAGCACCCAATGTTGGCCCAAGAAAAAACTGGGCCGCGGGTGATGCATGTATGCGAGCTGTACAAATGGCACTTATGGCAAAGACCGGACAAGCAGGTGTGAAAACTGTTTTGAGCGCTCCGCGATGTGGATTCTACGATGTTCTCTTCAGAGGCAACACATTCGATCTGCCCCGACCGCTCGGTACCTCCGTGGTTGAGAACGTATTTTTCAAAATTTACACAACTGAAAGCCATGGCATGACTGCATTCGAAGCCGCCCTATTAATCTGCCAAGAGTTAAAAGACAAGGAAGTATCCACGAGCGATATAAAAAGTATCCAAGTTCGAACTCAGGAAGCAGCGATGGTTATTATGAATAAACAGGGAGCACTTCAAACACCTTCAGAACGTGATCATAGTCTTGGATACATGATTGCCCTTACTCTTCTCAAAAATTCTTTGCCCGAGACTGAAGATTACCAAAACACTAGTTCCTGGTCGAAAGATCCTCGGGTGGAAGAATTGAGAGGTAAAATCACCATCAAGGAGGATCCGGAATTTACAAAAGATTACCACAATCAAGATCTCCGCAGTCTAGCCAACGCAATCAAGGTTACTCTAAACGACGATACCGAATTAGAGGAGATAGTCATCCACTTCCCTCAAGGCCATGCCAGAAGGAAAGAAAGTTTAAAGCTGATAGAGAAGAAAGCAAGGAAGAATTTCGCATTGAAACTGAGTGAGGAGAGAATCGATACGATTATAGAAAAAACCAAAAGCATGGAGTTTTTTGGTATGTCGGTTTGTGAGTTTATGGATTTGTTTGTACCAAACAAGGAATGAGAAATTTCCGGTGGGGATTTGCTGAATGGTTATGTTTGGTTCATGGATCGGTTTCTTGGGATGGCGAGATGGCAATTGTATTTGGTTTCTGGGTTTGTGTAGATAGTATAGACAGGTTGTGCTGGCTATCCAATAGAATAATATGTTTTTCCCTCATGGTTTGTTTGAGAGCAAGGTGTGTGGTCAAGCTAGTGATGAGTGAATATAGTAATTACTACCCATGTGTAGCTAGACTATCACGTGTTTGTAGTCGAGAGTTGATAATTCCACACCCACGCGATTGCTCCTTACGTTTCAAGGTTGATGTTCTGGACAACATAAACCACACATCAAGCTAGATTCCCAAATATGATATCGATTCTCTGAATGACTTGGAAAATTTAAAGCATTTGATCTACAAATTCGGACCAGAACATCAATCATGATTTGGTGTGCAACTTATTTCGAGCTTCTACCATGTTCTTCAGCGGGGAAACAAAATTTGGGACAATTACCAGGTCATTCACATTGAGCTCCAAAAGAATATCATAATATGCGAAGCAGAAACAGCAGAAACAGCAATTTCTATATGAACCCGCGTGGATTTGACTTATAAATCATATCCACTTTATATTGGTAGAGCTAGATTGCTGTAATTCATGGCGAATTTTGCGGTCTCGGTAGAGAATGGTAGAAAAATTACCAAGGCGAGTGAGTGCACATAGATTTCACCAATTTGCCTCAGAAGTCTTGAGGCGAATCGATGACGAGCCAAACCTTGATGAGTTCGAGTAACTTGTCACTTGGATGTTCAAATCCCCGCCCCAGTGGGTCGCGACCTATGGCCAATGTACCGGATGGATCACTAGGTTACGGAGTGAGAATATACTTCTCGGAATGCTTTCAAGAATTTCTGAAATACTGAAAATTTCTTTAACGAATATGATCTGCTTATATGTCTCTTTATTTCTGCTTTCCATATAGCATGAGACAAGACAGACAAAAATATTGTTCACTTTGCCTCTTGGAACTTCCGGTCTATCGATAGGTGTCCTCCACCAGATCTAGCGAAGAACCTCGATATATGACCCGAAAGTCGACCATACCCAGTGAGAAAACTTCTCTTCTTCATGCTTGCCATTGCATGAAAATAGATTTCGATCCTGTCGGTAGATCGCTTCTTCCCTGATACATGTCATCGCAACAAAACTATAGCTAAGATCAAAATTTCCGCAATCTGTAGACCTATTTTTGGACCTGAATTGGGCAGAAATAATTCTCATATATCTGTATGATCATACTTGCCACTGCCTTACCGCCACATGACTCAATATTGTGGTATAATGAATATATGAAATTTTGATTCAGGTGTTTTGAAATACAAACATTGTCCATAAAGTGATTGCCAGTGTCTATATTAGCTTGGATAACTGCCTCACAATATTGATGAAGGGACTGGAACCGAAACGCAACTTCTTCTTATCGATCTTAATCAAACTTTGACAAACTTGAAGCGGAAAGTCCATTATCATAACAAAATGCCTTCTAGAGAAAGGAGACCGCGTCTTGATGGCTGGGGTGGGCTCACTTGGTATTATCTTCTCTGAGTAATTTGCTAATCGTCGGACATAGGAAGGTTCAAATTAGCATTTATCACATTTGCCTTATATGCTTTAGGATTTCCCATCTTACTATTTCATGGTAGGTTCTCTATACTCGCCATCAGAAGCATTCTAATGTGATTGTTCTAGTTCTGCTACTGATCGGCTGTGCAACCGACTCACCCGGTATGGACAACATCTACGTTGCCTCACTCTCCGACGAAGTCAGATTTTCCTACACTTGTAAGCTACCCACTCGGTCCCCTACTCGTAAACTACTAACAATCCGCAGCCCTCTGCGCCCCCACCACCACGGGCCGCACCTGCACCCTCTCTGTCGGAAAATCCCCCCTCATCCTCACCACTCTCTACAACTTCACTACTCCCCTTTCCACCCTCCAATACGCACTCGATCTCCAAACAAGCATATCCTTCGTCATCCCCGCCATGTCCGCGCTACTCTTCCTCTTCGCCCTCCTAACCCTCTTTTCCGCCCGTGGAATCATAAAAAGAAACGGAACTAACACTCCCTCCCACATCTTCACCATCACACTCCTCTTTTGGACTTCCGCAGCCGTAGCTTTCGCCGCTGCGTATTCGCTCACCTCATCCGGCGCAGCATTGGCTGTGCATCCCCCATCTTCCCTTTCCGTCTCAAACTCAAACTCAAGCGGAGAAAACACAGAGACGAACATCGAGCCTGGAAAAGTAATGTTAGCGCTTCAATGGATAACGTGGATTTTTAGCATCGTGGCTGCGATGATGAGCGGGAGTATTACGAAGACGATTTTGAACGGATCGTCGGGGGAGAGGAGGAGGAGAAATAGTAGAAGTGGGAGTCTGTATGCAAGAGGCCCGAGTATGGGAAGGGCTAATAGATCTTTAGTTCCGCCATATAGTAGAGATCCGTTGCCGAGATCGGGGAGCCCGGTTTCGCCTATTTGAAGGGGGAGGGGCGGCTGTTGAGATTGTTAGGATTTGTTTTGAATATGGGATGGGATAGGATGGTAGACTATGGTTGGTTAATCTTTCTTCGGGTATGGTTATTGTTCTGCGCGACTTTCTCATTTTTGCTATACAAGCGTTTCGTTGGTATTATTTAATAGATCATTAAAGGTTAGATATCCAGCATCAATACATGAACATTATAGTTGCAACAGTACAGATTGGTTCGTATTCGTACATGATAAATAATCAAAACAGAGAAATATAAATTCTTAGAGAAATAACAGCCATTCCATCGTCCTCACTCATTCTCGGATCCGTTTTTCGTCACCTATTTCCAAGTTTTTTTCTTAATACTCCCAGTCTTCGGCTTCAAAGGATCAAGCTGTCTGCCTCCTCTACCCCTACGACTCGAGCGCGATCTCATCCCGCCAAACTTATCACCCGCTGACTCACTCAACTTGTTCCTCCCCGGAGCCCAGTAATCATTCTCCGTAACCTTCAACATCGCATTCGGCTCTCTTCCCTGCTCCTTATCAATCTTCGCCCGAATCTGTTTTATCCCCAAATTCGGATCCTGTGTAAAATTCAAATAGGCCAGCGTTCCCAACGTCTGATCCAAATGATCTACTTCCCCATCCACAAACGTCGTCGCCCCAACCGCATCAACGTGTGTCCATGTCTCCACGATAGGCTTGCAGTTCTCAGGAAGCATGATGCGCATGGGACTGCGGTACCAGCGAGGAAAGTAGATAAACCCAAGCATAATCCTATTCTGATTTGACAGATTGGGCATACCGGCGTGCCAGAGGCGGAGATCACGGATGCCGATGGAACCTTTAGGCATAGTGGGTTGGAAGGGGGGAGAATATTCTGCACGACGATTGAAAGCTGATGATTTTACCCAGCCACGACCGTGGTCTACTAAATTTTTCAAATCATATTTGATATGAGAGCCGGGCCAGAGTTCGGTAGAGCCATTTGTGGGGGATACGTCGTGGAGATACATGAAAAGCTCGATGCAGGTGGGAAATGGGTGATGTTCGTAGTAAGTATCGACATGTACAGCCTGACGAGACTTTGGATCTGAAGCTGGGAGGTTGATATTACTTCCCGCATATGCTAGTTGTGGTTTCCCAAATACACCCTCCATTACTGCAGCAGCATGTTTGTTGGCCCATATATCTTCGGCGAGCCACTCTTTGGATAGAGGAGGACATATGGAGAAATTGGTCTTCTCGTTGCCATGATTGAAAAACACTGTCGGATCTTGCAACCTTTTAGCACCATCGGTATCCATCTTCTGGTAGAATTTATCGAGAATATCATGAGGAATGGCATTCTCAACTATGACAATTCCATTTGTATGAAATTGTTCTACTCCAGCTTGTATATTATCCAAACTGGTGATTCCCGATGCCAGTTCTTCGTCAGATAACATAACATGTTTGCAAGGAGCTGCTTTGGGTGGCATGTTGAAGGCTTTGTGATGTTTTGAGTGATTGTAAGATGGGTGATGTATAATTGAAATAACAACAGATCAATGGTGTTATATTCAACCCATTGCGGAATGTTATATATTTACTCGGGACTTGAGCATCGAACAAGGAAGCCTCAAGCATCAAAGAACATGCATAGAATAGCAGCGATGAATAACGGTCCCTACACCTCGCCATTTTATTCAAAGATAGAAGCGAAGTGCCAACAACAAAGAAACCAAGACCTGTAAGCATGGAGAATCTCTGATTCCGAATCAGGCCAGAAAGGAGACGAAGATACCGGAGAGTTATTGGTACCAAGCACTTGCCGACTTCTTTTTGGCGAAAATGAGACGGTTCTCACAAGTGTCTCGCGAGAGTCCAATCAACCGCAACAGTAAAGAATTTGTAAAGAAACCACTAATATACACTGTCTTACATCTTCCGAAATGTATGAAGCTTGAGACTCTCTCATTCTCGAACCATTAAGAGATACATCTGAACAGCCTCAGCACATATGCACAAATAACTGGGAGTCTTAGATCCTCAAAAAGTGTCAATCCTGATTGTAGCAGCATTAGATATTTCCAAGTGCCAAATGTTGACCAAAATTTAGTCTTTGCTTTGTGTGCGAGCCTTTCCAATTCTGATACACTGGTTCTACGCCTCGAGTAGAGACAAAGCCAAAACTTATTCGGCCGCTACAGAACAGATAAACAAAAAATAAAGCACCAAAAGATGAGAGTATTTAGCCCATTTTGGGAGCCACATGTAAATAGCGCAAGCACATAAAATTCTATCAGAAACTTGCTACCTTTTGAGTAGAAATAAAGTACTATGAACATTTACCAATTACCATCTCCATCTCATCTCTCCGAAATCCGTGGGAGAAAAAAAAGTTGAAACCCCACCTAAATTAGCACATTCTACACACAATTCAAAAATAGATTATTTTATTATTCGGCACATCAACAATCATCGGCCGGATGGTGTAGTTGGTTATCACGTGTCCTTAACACTTCAAACCTGTTAAATGCGGACAAGGTCCTGGGATCGTGCCCCAGTCTGGTCAAGGGATACTTTTGCCTTTTCATTCTCTGTTCCTCATTGCCTCCTCCTCCCTGTGTGGTTGGTTGGCTGTTGGAACGGAAAGATCTCTTTTTGTTTTTATGCAGGCGCGAATTGCAAAGAAAGTCGGGCGGACGAGCGGAGTGGGCTCCCCTCCATTCATGGCCGTTAAAAGTGGCACACCCTACCTACCAATCCATCACTCACTTGTCGTCATTATTACTCCCGTAGAGTATTATCATCTTAATAAATACGACCAATGAATATACATATTAATTAGGAATAAGAATGCACCGAAAAACTTCGAACATCTCTGGACAGGTTCCAGTCCTTTGATTTTTATTTAAATATCGACTGAATATTAAAAACAGGGCACGTCACACACATATCTAGCCAGGTATTTTGACAACCCGTTCAATTGGTGTTCATATGGAAGGGGGGTGATAAAAATTTATATAAACATTTATGCAGTCAACTCCAATCATCTTCAATGTCGAAATAAACACAAGTGATATCCAGTGCAATGGTGAATAATGAATATTTGCGAGGACTATCTTCAAACATTACCTTGTAGTGGGCATGGTTCACGATCACCAGTCAAACAGACATGGAAACAGTAAGGGAAATCCATCAACTTTGGATAACGAATGAATGTGGTTGTATACTAGATATGGTTCCTTCTTTCGATTTCCAAGAAAATAGGTACGATGCTTGAGAACCTATCAGATCAATTGGAATATCAATAGCTTGATTGAATTCAGCAATAACCATTGGTCTGCAACCATTCAAGAATAACCTTCCTGTCTCTTGATTTGAGAGCTGCTCTTCCTTTGATAGTATCACCAATAATTGCTAGTGATCGATCATATCCTCTGTTGTCTTTATTCTCAAAGAATTTCTCAATCTCCTTGTTGACACTATCATCACTAAAGGCTGATAGAGAAAGTCTAATGAATCGATCGAAGACGACCATGTTAGCAGATCTGCCAAAAGTGTTAGTGATATTGTTAAACACAGAAGCTGTTCGGTGTGCCATTGAGTACTCACAATCTTTCTTTGACTGGATCAAAGTTATCTTGAATGTATTGCCAAAGCTGGTAACGTGTTTTGGTATTGGCTGCAAGAGCAGATGCACCTGTGTGAACATCTTGCGTTGCGACCTCCTTGAAAAGGAATTCAAAGTAATCGGAAATGAGTTCTGGGGTTTGAACACGTCCCATTGCACGAAGAACAATTTCTTTGCCGTCAACGGAAGTTGTTTCGCGGTACTCTTTCTTCAAAGCCTCATATTCTGATCTGTCGCCATATCGAACAGAAAGACCATAAATGGCGCTTCTAAGACTTGGATGAATGACAGTCTTGTCCCTCCCGCTTGTGTATAGATCGAAGCGACGTTTAGCTTCGGCGATAATTCTGTATTTTTTCAGTCATGAAATACTCTGGCAATATATCCTTCTGAACTTACTCTTTGTGCCCATTAAGACCAGCACTCAAGATTAATTGAGGTCTAAGTTGCGACTTAAGGAAATCTTCATCTACCGGCTGTTCCCAACCTATCTTTTCCACTGCCGGGGACACTAATTTCAGTAAGAATGCTTTCAAGCCAGTGGAGACTGCATCATCGTCGGAAAACACCGATTTGATAGTACCAATTGGTCCTAGGATCTTTGACCAAACAAAGTGATTCGATTCATTAGCTAAGCCTTGCACTAAAGACAGGAATGCTGGAGTTCCTGCTTGTCCTGAAATTGCGAGTGCACCCGCATCGGCGATAAGACCTAGGATAAAATTAGTTATCAGAATGAGACGACAAAGCATACTGGACTATATAGCCCAGACTACAATCCGAATTCGAAGGCCTTAAACCTCCGAATGTAGTTTTGATCATACGAACAGTATGAATCTTGAGCGAGACCCATGTGCCAATTAATCGAATAACCGAGCGTATTGATAGATCAATTAGACGAAATGATATCCCACTGTTGGAATGAACTGCAGTCTGGACTATAAGGCAATGAGAATTTGATCTAGACTCACCAATTTTGTCAGTCAAGCTGAGGCGATCCAACTGTGAGCCCAACTTGGCAAGTCTTGATGGTGGATAATTGACTCGATAAAAGCCTGCAGTATCGGTATTAATCTTGTAGAAAGAATCGTCGACATCTCGGACTACATCTTCTTTTTGTTCAAATGCAATTTGCTGTGCTCGCTTGGCTCCCACCTTTCCTTGGAAATCTAAAGGCACCCACCAAGTCGTCTCATCATCTTCGGGTTTTACATCTCCAGTCGAAAGGTAACGACTTTGCTCGATGCTAATTTGACCGGGCTCTTCTTTGACCGTGAGAACAGGATGACCAATCTTGGTGATCCATGGATCAATGATAGCCTTCACATTTAGACCAGAGGCTTCACTCAAAGCTGACCACAAATTTTGTGTTGTAGCATTACCATAAGCATGTGCCTTTAAATAATCAGAAACACCCTTCAAGAAAGTCTTCTGGCCAAGATGCGTGGCTAGCATTCGAATTACAGAGCTACCTTTGAGGTAGCTGATGTGGTCGAAAATTTGGTCGACATCCAGAGCATCTTTGACAGGTACTTCAATAGGATGCGAGCTGCGTAGGGAATCCAATTGAAATGCAGTTTGCATTCCCTCAGCCACAAATTGATCCCATACACACCAATCAGGATGGAAGTGATCTGTTGCCAACCACCCGACCCAGGTAGCGAAACCTTCGTTAAGCCACAGCTCACTCCACCAGTCCATAGTGACTAGATTACCAAACCATTGATGAGCAAGTTCGTGCGCTACGACATAGGCAATTCTATTTTTATATTTTGTATCAGAAGTCTTCTCGTCAAACAAGACAGCTGTTGTGCGATAGGTAACCTGTTTCAGTGAGTAAATACTTCAATCACGTACAAGGATGTTAAAACTAACCAGACCCCAATTCTCCATACTACCCGATGATTTAAAAAGTTAGCTAGCGCACTCAAAGAACAATTGGAGTGGGAAAACTAAGGGGGCTGTCATACGCTCCATGGGACTAGAATAAATGGTTAGTGAAAGGGTCGATGGTAACTGGACCTAGAGGCCGTTGAAGAGGGAAGACATTTAAGACTCACAAATTCATGTACCGCGAGCAAATCGGCTTTAGGAAGTGGATAATCAATATCAAAGATTTCAGAAAACAAATCGATGACTTTGGGTGCATGGTCGAGAGCATATTGTGCTTGACTCTTTAATCCTCGGGTAGTATAGACACGGACAGGCAGTGGCTTTCCGTTATACTTACGCTTTGTGAAGTCCTCGATGTACTCGAAATCTCCCATGGCCCAGGCTAGGAGATAGGTACTCATAATTGGCGTTCTTTCGAATTCAATGAAGTGAAATCCGACCTTAGAATCTCTTGAGCCTTTCTCAGGCATATTGCTCAAAGCAATTTGGTCCTTGGGAATTTCGATCTCGAAGTCAAATGTGGCCTTCAAGTTAGGCTCATCAAAACATGGGAAAGCCCTACGCGCATCAGATGACTCAAATTGAGTGCTATACATGCAATGGAACTCGTCAACCTTAGGAACAGATGCGGCTGGGGTGACTTGAGGTTTGTATTTTGAATAATAAAAGCCAGCCATGTCATTGTTGACAGTTCCTTGAAACTTGATTGCTAGTGTGGCATTTTCAGAAACAGAAAGCTCGTCCGGGAAACTCAAAGTTACTCGTTGTTTCTTGGTATCATAAGATATCTCACTAGACTTAATAGACTGAGAAGTCTTCCCGGAAGTGAAAGACACTTCTGCTTCATGTAACTTGAGCTGAAAGGCATTCAAAGTGATTTCCTTGGTTGGCTTGACAATTTTGGTATCGATTTTGACTGTTCCTTGATAGCTAAAAGCTCCTCCTAACTCGATATCGTAAATAGAGAGCGCATAATGAGAGGGCTTGACCGAATCTGGAAGCACATCTCGGTCAGATGCTGAAGACGCCATGATGCGAATGGTTCAAAGACTGTGGTGAGATCTAGTACTAGATATCAAGAAACGGTCAAACCAGTTGACGTGGAATCGGGAATTCGTAGTTTGGGAATGTTCTTGAATGGATGGGTGGACTTTAATTGGAGTTCTAGTATTTAGTATTTAAAGAAGAAAGAATTGGAAAGAAGGCCGAAGGAAAGCGTGGATGAAAGCGTGGATGAAAACACGGAGTACAAGTACGGAGTAAATCAGAAGTAACTATGGAGATTTAGTCCGTTTGTCATAGGTGCTAAGGTTGGCAGGTACGGGAGGGGACGATACCGCCCACTTGCCTAATTGGGTAGCTTATCGCTTATCCGATGAAAGCTTGGCGAAAGCTCGAAGTCCCAACCAATGAGCGGCGACACATGACAAGGCTGTAGAAACTCCAACATCACATCACGACAACGCGAGTAAAGCATCAGAGTAACCCATGGATTCCTGTGTACACAACCAAACTTAGCAACATCATCTTTTCGCAAGCATTCTTCTTAACACGAATAACACTTGCCATCACAGGAATCATGGCTACAGGACAGAAACTTTATCCTCGAGCCAATCTTAAGAAGATTGTTAAAGCTCATTCCAAGCGTAATCTCACCAAAAATGTTGATGTATTGGTATGTTTTGCGACGCGCTCCGGGCTAAAGGACATTCACTGATACGTATATCACAGATCTTCCTCGATTATATGCTATTCCTCGAAACGTATGTCACTATAACCTCCATTTCGCCGAGTCAATTATGCAGGAATATTGTCTAATTGATTTAGGTTAATGAAGGAAGCTGGTATCAATGCGAAGCAGGCTGGAGAGCGTGGCATTAGTGCCAAAAGTATTAAAAAGGTTACCGAGGTATGTCTAACTTTCTTGGTACTTATACTCGTAGTAACCATATCAAATTAGTTATCGCTATCGAAATTTAAGGGATGATGTTCGAGCTTCGATGAGTGGTTGTGTAAATGATACAGTGAATACGCTCTCCAAGAAGGTACGGACCTCAAGGGCGCTCGAATTCGAAGGGGAAATACGGGATGTACCTAGGTACCTAATGTAGATGCTACGCACAATGGACCGGACGGCAGATAGCGATGTGAAGAGTGCCTAGGTACCATACCGTTGGTGGTCGACAAGTATAAGGAAGAAGAAGAATGTATTGGGCTGATGCGTGAGGCTGTGAATTCACGGAGCTCAGGGGACAAGGCGAAGATGACCAGATGCTAGCAATTCTTTTTAACCATACATCAATCACTTGGAGGTTGATTTGGTTAAACTACAATTAAATAAGAATCAAACAATACCTAAATACAGCTCAAGTTCATTTCCAGACTTCAATGCTTTACAAAATTTATTAGATGTGTTGACTCTCTTCTCCTTCTTCTTCTTCTGTTTGGGTCAAAATTTATTTCCACTTCCTTCTTCCACGTTCGCTAAGGCTGACAAGGTTCCGATCCAAACATCTCTCTTCCCATCATCTTGGAGCTCACTCACTTTTGACAATTGATACCAACACTTCCTAAAAAAATCCTATCTTACAAAACTTCGTTCTTAAACCTGAGAATATTGTCTTCCTCCTCCTCTTGTATTAAATACTTCGTTTTATTCATAGACGACGCATTTCAATCATTCATTCACTCACAAGCAAGCTATCCTTCTCGAGACTTCTGTATCACGAAATCAAATATCACGATCACACAACAAAATAAGTTCGCAATGGCAGCTTCCGTAGTTCAAAATCCAGCTTCTAAGCCGGAATCTAAGTCTGCAAAGAAGAAGAAGGCCAAGACCGAAGCTGTCGACGTGCAAAAGCCAGTCGCACAAGCAGATGTCGCTGTTACAGAAAAGGCATCTTCCACCAATGCTGAAGAGAACAGCAATGGAGATGGAGCATACGAGAGTCCATATATCAAGGAGCTCTACAAGTAAGCTGTTTTCCTAAATCCATTGAACATTGTCATTCTTGTCAATCTTTTGGTGGGGCATTGACACAGCTAACAACTGATTTTAGGAGCATCCGTAATGTCAACAAGAAGATCGTAAGTCAACACGATCTGCATTTGATCGCTCATAGACAAATTGCTAATTGTATTTTTGGATAGACCAACGCTTCAAAAGTTGATAATGTCCTCGCCGAAAACCCAGGCAAGAGCTTGGACGAATTGGTAGCTACTCGCAAGATCAATGCTGACCAAAAGGCACAAATTTTGAAAAAGCCATCTCTCCAAGCATCTTTAACCCAGCTTGAGGAGCAAATCGCACAGTATAAGAAATTCGACCAAGAATACAAGACAAAGCTTCAATTGGAGAAGGCTGAATTCGAAAAGACTTTCAATGAGCGTGCCAGCAAAGAGCTCGAGGAGAAAGTCAAGGCTGCTAAGGACTCTGTTGCTAAGGAGAAGGCTGAGGAACAAGAGAGTAACTTGTTGCTTATCACCAAGTTTCTCTGTCTCGCCGCCTTGCGCCGAAGCCCAGAGAATGATCCAGAGCTCGATGAGAACAAGGGAATTGAGGGGCTTCTCACTCAAGTTTACAGCGGAGATGAAGCTGCTGTAGCTGCCATGACAAAGATCATCCAAGGATCTAAAGAAGTCTGTTTATCCGTCAACGGCGAAGAACTGACCACAACCTGTAAGTTGACCTGTAGTTGTAATTATTACAATCCACTAATTAGTATGTTAGTTGCCGACATCAAGGCCATTGCACTTGCGCTGCCAACCACATCTGTCGCCGAACCCACCGAGGCTGCAGATGAAGAGACAGCTCAAACCGAAGTCGCCGAATATCCCGTTCAAAGCGACCCAACTATCGCCAACGCCGGTTTGACTGAAATCGATGACCCTGTCACAAGTGCATTGAGCAATGGTCACCAAGCACAAAGCTTCGAGGAAGCTCAAGGAATTCCCCAAAATTCGGCTTTTGGTGAAGGAGGAAACGCTGCAGCTGAGGCAAATTGGGATAACAACAACGATTTGTCTACATCGCAAGAGTGGGTCGAGGTTCCTCGTGAAGCCACTGAGACAGATCTCGGTGTTACTGCTACTCCTGCTGCCCCTTCTAACACTCAAAGCTGGGCTGATGAGCAACCTGAAAGTCCTGGTTCAGTAAGTTAATCCAGATTTATACGATAAATGAGAGTATCTTGCTAATAACTTTTCTTCAGAAGAATGCTACTCCTCCAGTCAGCAACAACGATGGCTTCCATGAAGTCAGCCGCAACCGTGGCCGTGGAGATCATCGAGGTGGTAGAGGTGGCCGAGGTCGTGGTGGCTACAGAGGCGATGGATATCGAGGACGTGGCCGTGGTGCTCCTCGTGGTGCTCCTCGTGCCCCAAGAGGCGAGTCATCATAGATCCACCTTTTGAAAACAGCTCTATGGCCTCACAAACTGTGAAATCCTAGATGCATTAGCTCACGCAACTTGTAATAACCTCATTCTTTCATTCAACTTCTTTCTCGCGGCATGGCATCACACAAAGGCGAAATGGGTAAAGTTTTTCTTGCATTTAATATTTGCAATTGCGAAAACAGCACAATTAAGCATTTGCATGAATCTGTCATGTTCTTGATATTGGCTGGATATGGCATAGGGGTACCATACAATATGGGAGAGCGTCTCGTTTTTTATGGCATTACATACACAACACACATTTTCTGTATTTTGGCCAACTTGATTTTCCTTTTTGCGCGCTTTTATGCAGGCTGCTTGTTCATACCCGGGGCACACATTGAAAAGTTCGGTTGGTTTGGTCTTTGATTCGCTGGTCTTGGTCTTTTAGGACGGTTGGACTGGGCTGGGCTGGATGAACGCAACGGATCGGATTGGATTGGGCTGTGGTCAAATCGAAACGATACAAAATGGAATGATTGATACCTATGATTTGATGATGGTTGCGTATTGGCATATTGAATGAGAAAAAAAGAACCCCGGATACATGATCATGTGTGAGAGTGATTCTAGTGATGAGTGATGTTTGTGGTTTCGTATGCAGTGAGGACTATTTCATCCAGCGTGAAGTGTCGTATTGAATCTCACCCCATTCCAGCAAGAAACTCCTACTGCCAACCCCTTCCCTGTACTCTCACCACGAAGCATTCCGCAATTGAGATTTGCGGTTACCACTTCCTGTATCTTTCCAATCACAAAACCAGCATTGTATTTTTATCTAGATCTTATTGTGCCGAGTTATACGTCGTAGTTGGGCGAATTTCTCACTAGTGGCCAGCAGGTCGTCTTGAGGATTTCGTGGGTGAGGGGATGTGAGGGGAAGCGGTGCCATATATGTAGATGGGATTGATGGAATGCTGGATTGTGTGTTGGACTTGAGTTTGAGTGTGAGATGGAAGTTTATGTTTACGTTTACGTTGGGGGTTTGTAGGATTCAAGATAGGAGGGAGAGGGAGAGGTTGAGAAGTGGATGTTGGAATTTGGAAGAGGAAAATGTATGGTTTTGTATTGGAGGCTGGGTGTTTGATATGTGGTTTTGGTTGGGGGTGTTGCTTTGGATCTGGTTCTTGTTGTAATTGTTGCTGTTGCTTTAGCTCGAAGGTTTCTGGATATTTGAATGATGAGATATGGGATATGGGATATGGTCTAGATGGCGTGAGCGAAGGTTTGTTTCAGTGGTTTGACCTGCGATTTGTGGGAGGAGTGGATGCATTGATGAAATGTTTGAGATCCTGCGAGAAAATCAATGAGCCGAGGTTTTTGCAACATGTTTTTGTATGGTGTAGGGGGTATATTTTTCTGTTATGTCGAGCCATATGGTTATACAGCAATATGTAATTAAATATCTTATATTGATGTGTAGATTCTTGCAGGAGGGAGTCACAAGGGGGTTTCCTCTTGTATCTACACTATCAGGCACAGAGGCTCTAGCAAAATATCTGCAACCCGCGCCTCCAATATCAATGGGATTCATCTTACTAAACACATATCTGGGGTATTACTTCGAGCCTTATGATTTTCCCGTGGATGTGATTGTTGTCGAGTGTACGGCGTAATACTGAGATTGCGCTGCCATTCATCTCATTGCATCAGCATGGTGATTATTATTGGTAGCTCATCAATTATATGAGGTCACACCAAAGCACTAGATGTCGCAGCCTTACCTATCTACATTGTAGCCAGAATGTTTGTGAATGTGAATGTGAAATCAAATCGATCAATGGACGTGAGCTGTTTGCAAGGTGTGGGGCTATAAGATAAGATTAGCCTAGCATCAGTGATAAAAAGGGTGCGAACACTTGAAATTTTCAACACAATCGTCATACTTTGCAACTGCTGGATGTCATGTTGAAGTCGAAGTGTTTCTCAAGTCCAATTTTGTAGAGTCAATTGTGCAGAGTCATGTTCTCCAGCCAGATCAGATATCCAGATTCGATTAATGTTCCAAATCAAGCTGGATTTTCAAGATGACATTGATACCTCGGACGAATATGCCCAGGGCTACATGCCAGCGAGGTTGATATTCAGATTCTTCGACAAAACACCTGTTGGACATGTTCGAAGATCATGACTGGGCTGTGGTGATATGGTTCCAACCAGTGAGACACTATGTCTCCCCAGATTGGCCGGGATGTCATGGGGAAAAGGGGTAAGATTTGCTTGGGTAGGTTAGGTGGAGATGCAAAGGTGTCACCGCTTTTAGCCACTCGGCCCTACGCCTTATGGAAGCTTTAAATTTGACAAAGATGGATTTTGGCTTGATGCAAGTTCGATGACAGAGATTTCACTAGTGCAGGGGTAATTTTCCTATCAGACACTTGTTATCGAGTATCTCAATCGTCTCATGCCTCAACCCACGTCATATCAACTTTTTCATAATTATACACCGTACCTATACCATAGAGGTCAAGTCGAGAGTCATCATGACTTTAAGATCTGGGAGATGTATATGGTACCATTCTCTTATCGCACTTGACTTGATTGACGTGGACGGACTGTACACCCGATGCACAAGTCAAGCTCCGAAAATGTACAGTACAAAGCAATGAGACTAGTAGGTAAAGATAAACTTCTCAGCCCTATGTAATGCGATGATGAAATCCAAATCTGTATGGATAATAAGTTGAGACGATGATGATGATGATGCTCGTCTCACAGGAAGGTGAACTGTGCACTGCATGAGACGATCCTGACCGGGATAAGTCGAGATAAGTTATAACCCATCAATCCATGATAGTGATAGTAAGAAGAAGAAAACAAGTATTGAAGAAATCACAAAGATTAGATAGAATGCAAGAGCCCAAAGGGGGAAAAGGGGGGACAAATTGCAAAACAATACGGAAGAATCTTCAACAGTTGCAATACCCAAGTTGGACCTGCCAAAGTGTAGCAAGTATAGGTATATGGATATACATACAAGGCATGTGTGTGTGTGTGTGTGTGTGTGCGTGTATATATATGTTATCTTCTTATCTCATACAATGGGAAGAATATCGATAGATACCACCATACATATACGTGGATCATACCGAATTGTTGGTACCCCTTCCTATCTTCTCCGATGGAGTAATTGATATCTTGGTATCTTTGTTGAGGTGTCCACGGGTGTGTAGGAAGAATTCTGTGTCCTTTATTATAAGTTACGATCACATACAAAAAGAATTATGATTACAGAAATTACCCAGGTAGGTAATTATAACAATAAAATAGAAATCCTTGAGAAGTATGATTGAAGTGATGGAGAAGACTGAGGTAAAAGATAAAAGTAATCTTGGTGCACCATTCTTTCTTTTATCAGAAATGTAGATCCACTGTTCTAGAAATGGGAACCGAAAGAAGATGCGCTAAAGTAGATAAAGGTTAGTTCATATCGGCAAGTAGGAGAATCGTTCGAGGGAAATCGCACCTCAATAAATCGTCCTGTCTTGTTTCATTCAGTAGCCGTACGAAATACATACTCATACACAATAATTCGACAATCAACTGCGAATCCGATAAATTCATTGGAAACATTATCAGCGAGGCTATTGAAACTGCCTTTATTCTTGATAGCATAAAGTTGTCAATTGTTTCTTTCGACATCTGCCAAGATTCAATCCATTCTTTTCCAGAGCGCGCATCATTCTTCAATCCCCCCCTCCACAATTCGACGACCTTCACCTACTCTCCAAAACTCACGATTCAAAAACGCAACCACATCACGCATAATAAAGTCGCATGGTCGATCGCATGTGAGCCTACACGATGTCGACTGCTACCGACCAGGTAGTTGTTCCCAGTGAGGGCGAGCACTCTACGATTCCGCAGGGTCTGGCTTCGCCACCAGAAAGCAACAACACTATCAGGACCGATCCATCAAGCGACTCAGAATTATCAGATCTAGAGTTCACAGCAGACGAGCCAGTTGAACCAGAACATTGGGAAGATGATGGCAGAGTCCCTGTTTTCATGCCGACCATGGCTCAGTTCAAGGACTTTAATCTCTTCGTAAGTCAACAATCTCCCCAAAGTCCCCTTGGGGCGTATGCTAATGCGACGATATCTAGATGGATAAAGTCAATAAATATGGTATGAAATCTGGTATTGTCAAGGTTATCCCGCCACCCGAATGGAAAGCTGCCCTTCCGCCGCTCGACGACGCTATAAAAACGATTAGAGTGAAGGATCCGATTAAGCAAGATATCATGGGTCAGAGTGGAACATACCGACAAGCTAACATTCTCCATCAACGTTCCTACAATCTTCCACAATGGCGACAGTTGTGCGACCAAAGCGAACATCAACCTCCTGCCAAGAGAGGTGAAAGAAGAGCCAATGTCGAAAAGGTTAAAGCTACAACAAGAGCGAAAGGCTCAACAACGGGAGGAAAACGAAAGCCAGGCCGACCGTCCAGACTTAAGACAAATGCCACTGTCGATTCAGAAGATGGAACTCCAGATCGTTTACCAACTCCAATATCTCCAAAAACCGAAGGCGATTCATCGTCCGTCAAGCAAGAAGTAAACGAGGATGATACGCCTGTCAAGTCAAGGGGGGGAAGACAGCCTAAAGCCATATCTGTTTCATCTCGGCGTAAAAATAATCGCCGTGGTGAAGCAGGCGTAGTAGACGAAGCCGCGTTTGAGAACTTCAAATACGAGCTAGAGGGTGAAGATTACTCGGCAGAGAGATGTGAAGAATTAGAACGACACTATTGGCGTACCCTCACATATGCTCCACCACTTTATGGAGCGGATATGATGGGATCATTGTTCGATGATAGAACGACTGAATGGAACCTTGGAAAGTTACCCAATATACTTGATCATTTGGGCGGGCAGATTCCTGGTGTCAACACTGCATATCTTTACTTGGGCATGTGGAAGGCTACATTTGCCTGGCATTTGGAGGATGTCGACCTTTACAGTATCAATTATCTCCACTTTGGCGCACCGAAGCAATGGTACAGTATCTCTCAGGGGGATGCACGACGATTTGAAGCTGCGATGAAAAACATCTGGCCAGCTGATGCTAAAGCTTGTAGCGAATTCCTTCGTCACAAAACATTCTTGATATCACCTCAGCACTTGTTGTCAAACTATAACATTAAGGTCAACAAAATTGTCCACCGACCAGGAGAGTTTGTGATTACTTTTCCATATGGATATCATTCTGGATACAATCTCGGGTACAATTGCGCCGAGGCGGTTAACTTTGGTTTACCATCTTGGCTTGAATATGGAAAGGTGGCTAAGAAGTGCGACTGTGATCAAGCTCAAGACAGCGTTTGGATTAATGTTCGGGATCTAGAACGCAAGATGAATGGCGAAGAGACTGAATATGAAACCGACTTTGACGAGGATGAAGAAGAAGAGGAAGAGGACGAAAATGAAACAACAGATCTTCTCACTCCCCCTGACAGCAGCGGCGACGCGAAGATTAAAACCAAGACACAACGTAAGAGAAAGCGTGTCAAGAGCGAGTCGGACGAGCAGCAAAATGTGAAAAGAATTCGAATGCGCATCAAAGCACCGGTCATCGAACCGTGCGTCTTGTGTCCCAACGACATTCCTTCCGAGCCTCTACTCCCAACCGAGGATGGTAAACAGGCACATCGTATGTGTGCTCAGTACATTCCAGAAACGATCGTTGAAGAAGCAGATAAGAAAGAAGTGGTTACAGGCATTAAGGAGATTTCCAAAGCTCGATTTGACCTGAAGTGCAACTATTGCCGCTCGAAGAAAGGTGCATGCTTTCAATGCTCCAAGAAGAAGTGTACAAGAGCATATCATGCGACCTGCGCAGCAGCAGCAGGCGTCTTTGTTGAGCAAGGTGAAATCCCAGTGTTTGGAGAGGATGGTACTGAGTACAAAGAGTGGGGCATCGAATTTAGTTGTCGTTTCCATCGCATCAAACGCGATAAGAGGCTGGACAGCGAGTCTCTCGAGGAAGATGATCGCATTCGCAATGGTGCCAAGGAGCTGAAACTTGGCGAAGTCTGTCAAATGCAGTTTTACAAGGGCGACATATTTGCAGGTACCATCATCGAGAATCGGAGAGATGAAGAGACAGTGCTTGTTGATATTCTGCCTCGTGGGTTCGTAGACATCTTTTACCCTTTTCTTATGATCTTGCTAACCCTTCTATTAGTGACCGCGTTGAAGTCGAATACAAATGGATTCTCATTCCCGACGCATCATTCTTCACTCTCGCCAAGCCATCCGAGAAAGCAATCCCCTTGCCAAAATCTCGCATTGAGGCAGCGTCGCTCAACACCACCAAACGTCAACTTGATGATATTCCAAGAGCTGAAGATCCATTTGTCAAGGGCTTTACGTGGGCAGAGTTTAATACAGAGAGTATCGCTCGCAATGCGGCACAGGTCAAATTGGATTTGAGCAAGGAGAACCAAGTTTGGTATTATCTCGGAAAGAACTCCACAGAGGCTAGGGCACAATTCACGGAAGACCTAAAGATTCAGAGACACAATCCTAAAGGCCATTTCCTTGATACAATTCCTAAACCAGCTACAGCTGTGCCACGTACATCATACGCAGCCTCATATCCTACATCCACAAACAAATTTTCAGCAACCACGACAAAGATGCCCATCGCCAACACTTCCAACATAGGCCCGGGGATACAGGCACTACAGAAGATGGCCGCTACCAAACTTGTGAATCAACCGGCACCCTCTGGAACTTCCGCGCCTTTTGTTGCGAGGTCAGAGAAACCATATGTGTATAAGCCTCGTAAATCTGAAGATGGTTATCACAGCGGTCTGATTGATGCGCAATCATACCAATCTCAGCAAGCTTTCTTGCGACAGTCAGCGGCTTCTAGACCTGTCCAAGTACCTGCAGTTGGTCTCAACTTTGGTACTGATCCCAGGTTTCAAAACAACTCGGCGTCTCCTGCGCCCTCTTCTACGACTCCTCCTGCAACCACTTCTACGAATCAATCTGCGGTTGTTCCCCCGAGAGCCGCTTATACACCAAATAATAGCTATGCTCCACAAGTTAGTTACCCTCCACAGGTCAATTACGCACCACAAGTTAAGTATGCTCCACCGCGCCAGCCTCATCAAGCAGCTACACCACGTCAATCTCAAACGACTGCTAGTCCACTGGCTCCACCTAATACAAATTATCGACCAACTCAGTCTTTGGCGAAAGGAAACAATCCTTTCAGCAGTAGAGCAGCTGCCCCTAAAATGGGAAATGTTTTTGCGAAGTATCTCTACTTGCAGATCGAGCATAACCGCTCACCCATGGAATACAAGAGTCCCTACAGGGAAGGTGGAGGATTCATGAATGGTTACCAAGGCAATTGGACAGAGCATCTCAAGAAGACACTATTTGCAAAATCAGGATCATCTACAGCATCACCCCCAACCTCAATTTCTTCCTATACTGGGGGCGTTGGCAGGAAAACATCTTATTCTACTTCCTATACCCCCCAATCTTCTCGCGGTTCCTATTCCTCCAATGGGTCCCAAATAAATTCCCCGGCAGCTTCATCTGCAAGACCAAGCTATGCTTCACCTTCCATACCTAGACATCAGCAAACGCCAACACAACAGGTTACGCTTAAGCTGTATGACACCAATCAATGGGAAAGGAAAGACTCGCCTTTGCACCCAGCTATTCGGAAAGAGTATAGTTCGATGTTTCACAATCACCACGTGCCGCAGCCACAAGATCAACAACAAACTTCTCAGCAGCAAGGTCACCAGCAGCACAGTCACAAAACTCACAGTTCTACTCAGTATCAAAATTCATCTTATCTTCCACCTGGTAGTCAAGGCTCTCCCGCGCAGTATGGATTCGCGTCTCAAGCGCCAAAAACGGCTGAGTCCGAGCAAGCTCAGCAACTTCAGGAACCTCAGAAGTCCCAACAACTCCAACCTCCGCAACCTCAAATTACGCCTCAAGCTGCACAGGAGACTGGCCAGAATCCATTATCACAGCCTCAACCGGTTGTAAAAGCTACTCTCGTTACTCCTCCCCCGTATTCTCCTCCTCTTGCCCAGCGAGAACCAAGTCAGCAACCGATCAATGTTTCGCATCAGTCTCAGGTCCCACCTCAACCTCCTCAGCAGGAAGCAAAGCCCATCTACCCTCATCAACAATATTTCCAGAACCTTAATGCTTCGCAGGTACAGCCACAATCTTTTGCTCCTCCCCCGCAAACCCACGACTTACCAGACGTGCCTATTGACTCAGAGTCTTTGATTGAAGACATGCTGAAGAATTTGAGGAAGGTCACGACAAGTACGACTAAGTAGGAGGATGGTATTTCGAGAAATCTTTTTAATATGATAACATTCCAATCAAATTAGCTCAAGGGGCGTAATGTGGGGAAACTTTGATGTTCATTGATGTGTTTAATGATGATTCTTGGGGGCGTACATAATACCAAATCCTAAGATGAGGATGGATCGTTTGGCGTTTAAGGATATTTGGGACAAGGGGGTGATGAGGTGTTTGTTTGGGTTCTCGTCCGGGTTTGTTCATGTTATAGTTCTTCCAATTCTTCCAATTTAGTTCATGAATTCTAGCAAGTTCTCGTTCAACGCAGTATCTGCATTTGGACAGGTTTCCTTCTCTTACCTCTGGAAAATCAGATCAGTATTCACAAACTATCATGATATTAGTGAGAACTACTGGATTGTTAGGATGCATTTTGTTTTCATTCACGTTCTTTCCTGATGTACAAGCGAAGTCAATCAAAGCAAAGCAGAGAAAAGCATGGCATCATTAAACAGATAGGCGACATCAAGTCAATTTCAGATAGGAGATGGAAAGCATGTAAGAGGAAACGGGATGCAATTGTACACTAGTTTACGCAGGTTATAGGAGGAAATGATGATGATATGTGTGTTATAATTAACAGTTGGTATTCTGGGAAAATGTCTTGATATGTAAATTTGCTAATATATGACTTGACTTGAAGATATTTCGGTAAGCGATAAACTTGGTTGTTGACCGCTCATTCTACAATACCGATACTTATGGGATAGTCATATATATATATATACCTCTAAATACATATAGACAGAAATACATTTTGAATTGAAATGAATTTATTGACAGTTTTACATTGTAATCATATCTATACGAGGGCTCTAGAGGACCCTCGCTAGTAATGCTGGCACCCATTGACAAATTGTTCAATCATACTACAAAAAGTTGAGAACATAATCTAAGGACAGCATCTTTCCGTTTTCCCCGGCGTCTGGGGCGGAGTCTAGTCCGTCGATCACGCATAGACCCGGCACTTGCGTTGGCACGGGACTTCGGTACATTTCTATCTGGGGATAGATAGGTACCTAGGCTAGTACACAAATGTTCTGAAACGTAGGGAAGATGAGTACAAGATACATATACTATCACGATACACATATGCTAGTGTCGGACAGAAGTCAGAATACGGAACCAGGAATTCAAGGGTCCGATGTGTATAATCTGGGGAAAAAGCGACGTGCAAAAATGGGCAGTGGCTGATGGGGCGCGGGAAAGAGTGAGGAGTGGGGGGCGAGGAGTGACATGTGGGATGTAAAATGTGAGTTATGACTTATAACGGGAAAGTATATAAGGTACTTGTGCTTCCCTACTTGTTCAACGTTGAGCACAACTTGTTCTACAAGAAAGGAACGAGCCAAATAATCTTCTCTACTAATCTTTTGCCCATTGGATAGCCCAAGGTTTTCTATAAACTTCTGAGACATACTCCAAGATCATCCTTCACGCCGCCAGGAAATTGCAATAGCCTACTTTAGCACTTTACAATTCTCCAATCACCATATATAATACCCTCTTACTTATCATTTCCTCTCTTTACGAACAATGGCACCTATAGCTCCTCAAACCGTCGATATCATCTTCGCTGGTGGCGGCACAGCTGCCTGTGTCTGCGCTGGTCGTCTAGCCAAAGCAAATCCAGATTTGCGAATTGTGCTTGTCGAAGGCGGCAAGAATAATTTCCAAGATCCAAGTATTACTACTCCGGCTGTATATTTGTCTCATTTGGCCCCAGAAAGTAAGACGGCTTTGGTATGTTATCTCGTTTTTTCTTTCTGTTTTTGAGGGCCCAGTGTTTCCGACAATTTGGACTGCAATTCATATGAAAATTCTAGTTTCGAGATTGTGAAGAAGGACCTAGACATTTGGAAACTCTATCAGGAGCCGAAGATGGAAGAAGGAGAACGATAGTAATCTACACATACTGACATAAAACAGTTCTACAAAGGTCAACCTTCCCAGCACCTCAACAATCGCTCCCCAATTATCCCAGCCGGGGGTCTCCTCGGTGGCGGCTCGTCCATAAATTTCATGATGTACACGCGAGCTCAATCTATTGATTTCGATTCTTGGGATACAGAAGGATGGACCGGAAAAGACATGCTTGAAATGTGTAAGAAATTGGAAACATTTCATCCTACCGGAAAGGGATTTGACAAAGAGAACCATGGATATGAGGGACCTGTGAATGTGAGCGATGGTGGATATCAGGGGAAGAGTGTTGATACCTTTATGGAGACGATAAAGGGAATGGGATATAGAGAGATTGCGGATTTGCAGGATGGAGAGGAGTGTGGAGGGTTTAGTGTGAGTTTGCTTTGCCTTTTACATTACATTTTCTATGTTATATCTTCTTTTCTTTCAAAATATTGACATCACCTCCTTTCTATAGAGATGGCAACGCTACGTCTCTCCAGAGGGCAAACGCCAAGATGCAGCACACACTTATATCCACCCACTCCTCCAATCATCTTCATATCCAAATCTTAAAATCCTCCCCGAATCGAAAGTCGTACGTGTGCTTTTTGATTCCTCTACACCTCCCCGAGCAACAGGTATAGAATACATACCCAATGAAGACCATCAACCTTTCATTGCACTTAGTAAAGCAATTCCACACACAATCAGAGCAGAGAAGTTAGTGGTTGTGAGTGCAGGAGCCTTGGGGACACCGCAGGTCTTGGAGAGGAGTGGGGTAGGCAGGAGAGAGGTGCTTGAGAAATGTGGAGTAGAGGTTGTTAATGAATTAGATGGGGTAGGCGAGTCATATCAAGGTGAGCAGAGTTTATACAATCCCACGGTTCTTTCAAGGATAGTGACTAATTATATCTCGTGACTAGATCATCATTTACTTTTGTACCCTTACAAAACATCACTCGATGATTCTGAAACCATAGATAACATTTTGAGTGGAAGGAAAGATTTCGTCAAATCTCTTGGAACCAAAGACCCTCAGCTGGGCTGGAATGCAGTTGGTAAGTCCC
The DNA here is from genome assembly GCF_014898465.1 of Botrytis porri. NCBI lineage: Eukaryota > Fungi > Ascomycota > Leotiomycetes > Helotiales > Sclerotiniaceae > Botrytis > Botrytis porri. Next base: position 974,889 of record NW_024066084.1, on the reverse strand, counting down.
ATAACAACTCCAAGTCTTGCCTTCAAAACCTGACATAGCCCCCTAGACGTATGCAGCAAACTCCGTCCGACTGCCTCCGAAGTCGAAGCTCTCGGCACCGACTTTGTCTCAGACTGGGACCGAGACTTCGCTCCCTATCCCACAAAACCTCTCATGCTCTGTGGTGTCGTGAATGCCTTTCTAGCAGACCCAACGCTTGTCGATCCAGGCCAATACATAACCATGGCCACCTACACTGCCTACCCCTATTCACGTGGTTCCATCCACATCACATCTTCCACTGACGTACAAAATGGCTATGAATTTGACGCGGGATTTTTAAATCATCCAAGCGATTTAAAGAAGCAGCTTTGGGCATATAAAATGCAACGAGAAATATGTAGAAGACTTCCCTACTACCGAGGAGAATTGGAACTGGGACATCCAAAATTTGGTAAGAAGTCTGCGGCTGCATTGTGTAACGGAGCAATTGAAGGAAAAATAAAGGATATCGAATATAGCGCAGAAGATGATGCACTTATTGAAGATTGGATCAGAGATAATCTGAATACAACATGGCACTCGATAGGAACATGTGCGATGAAGCCGAAAGAAAAAGGGGGCGTGGTAGATAAATATCTAAATGTGTATGGGACGCAGGGATTGAAGATTTGCGATTTAAGTATGGTTCCGGAAAATGTGGGTGCAAATACCAATAATACTGCCTTGGCAGTGGGAGAGAAGGCAGCTGTCATTATTGGGAAGGAGTTGGGAATCGAGGTTTGAGGTTTGAGGTTTGCGTTTTACGGAATGTGTGGGGGAGTGAGGAGTTGGGATGGATGGGTTTTAGGACGCGAGTAAAGTAATCGAATGGGATGTTAAAACCAGATGGGACTTGCCTTTATGGCTTCTCATTGTGCGTTATTATGATCAATGAGATGCTGCGCTAGAAGTAAATCTATCTAAATGATTAAATACTATGCATACCTTTACATATTATCCCCAGTCGGAATCAAAACCAACAAAACTCCTACAGAGTACATGTAAGTTTCACTTCCCCTAAATCCACACACCTATAAATGAAATCCAGAATCTCCATCTCGGAGTTCATACACTTACCTACAAAGGTATGAAAATGTATGTATACATACAACAAAAAACCTAAATATCAAACCACGAGCCAATCTCCCACAGACACTTATCCATCACTATTACTTATCACTACCAACTAATCACCAATCATAAGCTTGGGCTATTTGCCTCCCTACTACAAATAGTACGTACCTGTGTAAGTGCATGTAAAGTACCCCCTTTAAATCCAACCCCGTACACAGCACAGCGCTTCGGCATTGTGCATCCATCCAAACATCTAACCATACAAATCTCCCCCCCTCTAAACTTGAAACAAACTTATTTGCTCTCTCACAGTCACCAACAAACTCATTTAAACCAAGCACTGAGATTGAGATTACTTCACATTTCACATCATGTCATATCATATCAGATTAACATCAAGATCAAGATAAACCCCACATATCATGCAATACAATACAAAGCCCATGTCTCGCGGAAAAAGTCTCAAATATTGCCTTGCCTGTCATAATAAAATGTAAAAAGAATCTCGATACCATCAATAAGTAGCGTCGAAAAATAAGGTTCAGACCCAAAAAAAGGAAAACCGTGCATCAATCAATAAAAAAGGAAATAAAAACAATGACAAGATCCATTCCCCGAAATTCCTCCCATTTCACGCCAAATGTTTCACAACTGGGTTATGTTCCCTCCGTCCATCAGCCATTAAAGTTGTCTATTTCCCCTCTTCCTTCCTTAGCGTCATCGGTGCAAAGATTTGCTATGTGATTTTGCTGCGATGCTTTGCGAGCGGAGGCAGCGAAAGACAGACGAAATACAGAGGCCGATCCAAGGGACCATCAGTCTAATGCGGATAATAAAAGGGAAGCAGAAATTCGTGACGTTCTAGGTTCTTCAATAACCTAGATCAAGTGCGACCGATCGACAAATAACACCATCCATCTAACAACATCCACCAGCAGACCCCGATTGTACTCCTTGTCCCTGCCCGACTTGTACCGCTGGCTTATTGTTCGCGGTAGTTGTGCCAATTCGCTCCTTGATCTGGCGTGCCATGGTCAAGAAAGCTTGCTCGACGTTGCTGGCATTCTTGGCAGAAGTCTCGAGGAATGGGATGCCGAGACTGTCAGCAAATTCCTAAAACAATGCATGTTAGTCGCAATTTTGGAAGAAATCTAGATAGACCCTAAACAGGGGGTTCAGATGGTTGAGAACATGTGATGATATGTACCTTTGCGACGGTATAGTCGACAACCTTCTTGTCGGACATATCGCTCTTGTTGCCCACGAGCAACTTGTTTACGCCCTCTGTTGCGTATCTGTCGATCTCCTGTAGCCATTGCTTGACGTTGTTGAACGAGTCCATATCGGTCACATCGTAAACAACGCAAATACCGTGAGCACCTCGGTAATACGAGGATGTGATGGTACGGAAACGCTCTTGTCCAGCGGTATCCCACTATGAAGCAAAACTATCAGTAAGATACTTCCACATCATTCACTTTCAGGTCTCCTTACAATTTGTAATTTGACGGTCTTGCCGTCCAACTCGATCGTGCGGATTTTCTACCTCGCCATCAGCAAACAACACTCTGTAACCCAGAAACCGGAGCACCCACGAAATCAACACCGATGGTCGAGATGTAACTCTCGGTGTAAGTATCATCTGCAAATCGCAACAACAGACAGGACTTTCCTACACCGGAGTCACCGATAAGGAGGAGCTTGAACAGGTAATCGTATCTATTAAGTTCGTCAGTCGGAGTCCGTTCAGGATATACATGTTGACGTGGACCACTCGAGTGTACTCTGTGCGATGGTAATGGCATCTTTATGATGAGGGGTAGATATGATGTACTCTGCAAATAGAATGATCAGTATTGGGTCTCGGGAGATATAGTGTAGATGGTGGTTTCTTTGAAGTTGATGAAAGGATGACGTTTGATCTGAGGGGTTTCAACTTACTACTCGGGATTCATAATTGCGGTCGTTGGTTGAAAGGTATGTTGTTTTCGGTGGAAAATATATGATACCGCTTGGTTATCCTTTTCGATGTCGTATGGTTGTAGTTGTAGAATAAGATATGGCAACTCTTGGGAACCTCAACTGTGTTTAAGGTGCAGAGGCGGTCCACGGGCGTTAGACGAGTATCACGTGAATCAGGATTGGCCGGGATTACTTGGCTTGGTGGTGATAACTTGGTGGAATATGGAGGAGGCGTTTGCAAGTGGTGAATGTCTCGACTCGTATATTAAATTTATATCTTTATTAATCTTATTATATGCACAAAATAATCAGATACAATAAACTCCATTCTTACACGCATTGGATACTTGGAAGTACTTATTCTTCTTTTTCCTTTAACACCGTTTGGTTTGCATGATTCAAAGTAAAACTAAGAAATATTATAATGTGATTCTTATTGCTTCCTGTGTTTCTGGTCGGTGATTCATTCAAACTCCTGATCAACTGACCCCCTGACCGCACCGCTTTGTACCTATCTGATAATCGGGCAATCAGCAGCTTGTAAGGCCGATTGATAAAGCTTGATTATCACTGGATGAAGGAATCGATATCCAAAAAAGTTGTAGAAATCATTTCCTATGATGATGGTTACAATCTTCACTTTTTCTTCTTGAATTTATTGCATGCATGTATTGATGTCTTTGCATATGAATCCGATCCCTCCAAGCTGATGTCGAAATCTCACAGTATCCTACGCCTTACTAGAAGACGGGCCTCGAAGCTCTCCTCTACTTCTTCAACATGCCAAACAAAGCTTGCCACTACGTACACATGTCAGAAAAGTGCTCGATGTCTCGCAACTGTCAACGCAGGACCTAAGGTTCTACCGGATATCTGGTTCACTGGCTCAAATCCTCGGAATGACGATTCACCAATTCTCAAAAATTCAATCAAACCTCCCAACAATGAGAGAACCGTCAAACTTGGCAAAAGCAAGCAGCCCCTCCCCCGCTCTCCCTCAATCTATTCACCCACTTACAAACAATATACTAACAAATCTCAGCTCTCCGCATTCTTCAAGAACGTCTTCCTACCCTCCTCCAATCTCCACTTCCCCAAGAAATTCTCTCCCCGCAAATAACCCTTCACCTCTTCCCCTCCACGCACCCCCATCTCCCCACCGTCTCCGGCCGTGTCGCATATTCTGCCGCTCTATGGACATCTCCTATTGCCTGGGGTCGTGTTCCCCTCGTGGGAAATGTGAAGCTCGAAATACTTTCTGAGCGAATGAGTCAATCGTCATCTATAGGATCAGGTCGCGAACAATTAATCATACGATGGAGAACCATTGGCAAGACGAAGAATAAAGGGACAGGAGGTTTTTATAAAGGGATTGGGGCGCGAGAAAATGTGGATAAGATTACAGAGTGGTTGGGGGGTGGAAGTGGTGAGGATGATAGCAAGGAATTTACTGGACTTTTCCTCTTTGAATTCGATGAGGAGGGGAGGATCTGGTCGCATACTATTGAGCACGTCCAAGAGGGGGGAAATTGGGAAAGGGGTGTAGGGGCTAAAGTCGTTGGGTTGACGGATTGGCTTTTGGGCGGGATGAAGAACGGGAGAGGTGATGAGGGGGCTCCTTGTCCGGCCTTTTGGGTGCATGAGCAAAACCTGGGGAGGCGATGAGATAACGAAGGCGCAACTGTATTATACACGGGATGAAAATGATTGACATGGGACATGAATGATTTAGCGTATTGGTGTTCGGACAAAAAGACATGCTTGGGACTTTGTAAGAATACTAGACATAAACACCTCTCAATGAAGTAATGAAACAAATACTGGAACTCCCAATCCTTTAGCTGCGAGTTGTTGAGTTTGCACGATGTTTAGATATGTCAGAGACAATGTGGGTTGTATATGTAGAATGAAGTTTGTATTTTATGTATGAGCCAGCATCCATGTGATGCACGATTCAAGTTGCTCCCTTCTCAATATTACCATTTATTTCATCCTGAATTCTCATCTAAGTATGCCGACTAAGCTAGAAAAAAATTCCTATGCAGAATCATCAACACCTTCGCTAGATTTGTCCAAATATGCTACAAAGTTATGCCCCACAAGCTCACCCCTATTTACATTCCTTCTCAAATGCTTCAAGAAGAACCTACAGCCAATGTTTGTTAGCCACTCTGTAATCACAAGTATGTTCGAATCCATAATCCACTTACCGAGAACTCATGATCATCCATCGAAGCAAAGATAGGACTCTTTCCTAACTTCATCGCCGTCACTCTCGGGGTGGAGATACCAAAGGCTACTCTAGCGAGGAACCTCGGATCATCGCGCTCTTCAATCATATTAAGAATGTTTTTGAAAGCCATAGTATTGAAAGGAACAGGAGGGGGAAGTTGAATCTCTACGGGCTTATGTGTGAAACACCATTGACAATGACCACATTCTTCCTTTCCATCAGGCAACTCATCTCCAAAATGCTGAGCTAGTTTTTTTGAAAAACAAGCTTTGCCAGTGATGAGCTGTAGAATTTTCTCCGAGCGCTCCAGAGCTTGCTTTTCACGTGTTTCCATGCTGCTATAAATTGCCTTTGCGATTGTCTCAATATCCTTTGCGGTTTTGGGAAGAGGTTTAGTGACTTTGTAGACATTCAGGACCTGACTTGCTTTCAATTCTAGAATCCCCTCGGCGTTCCATTCGTTAAGTTTGCCAATGATCTCATTTCTTTCGATGTTATAACGACGAGCTGCAGCATCTACATCAATGTGATGGAGCTTAGCTTTCTTCTCGCCACAGACTGCGATCGCTGCTGCTGGTGGACTTCGATCTGACTCGATTTTGGAATGATACATGCGATCATTTGCAACATACGAATATTTTTGATACAACGGTGTGGTAGCACGAATCAGACCGTGGCCCAGCTCTAATTGTGCATATATACCACCTAATATTGTAGGGCGGATATCGAAGTCTTTTGTTTGATTATAATGCGAACTGTGAATCTCACCTCCAATTGGAAGCTTTTTTGCAGTTGAATCAAATATTTCGTTTAGTAGCCCACGAATGGATGCAAGAGATGGTAGGTCACCTCGTGCAAATAATTCACGGAAATGGAGATCCTCGCCACATATGAAGAAGAAGCAATTAGATATTTTCCCATCACGACCACTTCTTCCAATTTCCTGACCTGTGCGAAAATTAGCATGTAGAGCTTTGATATTTGCAATCGTCAAGTGGTTCGAAGATGTTGCTAGTTCGAAACAAGTGGGACAACTGGGTCGGCTCGTGGTAATCTATTGGGATAAATCTGAACATAGTAGAGATCTGGATGCACTGGCTGGGGTGATCAAAGTCAGGAGTTCAATGATAAAAGTTACTAACTGTAAGATTCGAGACTTTGAGGGACACTGAAATGTATGACATTACGAATCGAGCCCTTGTCAATCCCCATGCCAAAGGCAATCGTTGCGACCATAATCATGTTATTGCTTCCCATAAAATCGTCCTGCAGCTTCGTTTTAGCTTCAATCGTCATTCCTGCGTGGAATGCCTTAGCTTCGAAGCCCGCCTCTACCAATAAATTGGCAAGATTCTCCGTTTGCTTCTGCAAAGTAACATAGATGATAGTTGAGCCTTTATGCTTTCGTAAAAAGTCTCTGAGCTTGGGCAGCATAGTAACTTTTCTGTCTCCTGACTCAGCCAATAGATGCAGATTGGGTCGATAGGTGGAGGTTCGAAAAAGTCCAGAATCTTTGATCTTGAATGCGTTACAGATGTCTTGCGCAACACGCGGTGTAGCTGTAGCAGTTAGGCAAATGACTCTCTCTGCTCTGATCTCATCTGCAAAACGAGCAATTTCTACATATAGTCAGTAAATGATGCGTTTCTGGCATAGTCGGAGGTACAACTCAGGTAGTCTGGACGGAAACTGTGGCCCCACTCGCTGATACAATGTGCTTCGTCTACTGCAAGTAATCTGATACCTCCTCGGACATATTTCATTTGCTCCACGAAACCTTCATTGTTCAACCTCTCAGGCGCTACATATAGTAGCTTTAACTTCCCATTTCTCAGTTGGTTGCATGTTTGAATAAAGTCTTCTCTGGTCTTGCTTGAGTCGAAAGTTGCAGCAGCAATACCGCGACGAACAAGAGCGTCCACCTGATCTTTCATCAAAGCTATGAGTGGCGATACTACCAGGGTAACTGTATATCACTAGATTTAGTATCCTTTTCATATTATAAACAAAACCAGTGGGTAATCTGGAAAACTGAAGTTTCAATCGCGGAAGTCTGATTCTTTTGTTCATACAATGTTGTATAAGAATTACCGCATTGCACTCTTAACTTTTACTCACTGCCATGTTCGCCTTCATCACGAGTCTTGAGAATCTTGTCTTCTTCTTCAAACGCAAGTGCCGGGACTTGGAAGCAGAGACTCTTGCCACCTCCAGTAGGAAAGACAACAACGGCACTATCGCCACCAAGAATTCTTGATATGGCTTGCTCCTGCTTCAATCGAAAGGATTTGAAACCAAAGTTGCGACTTAGTGCAGACGTTGCCGACTCAAAGACCTTGTGAGAGCTCTCGATTGCCTGTTTCTTGGGAATCGACAAAGTCTGCTCTGGAGAAGCTTTACGCTTGTGGCCATGGTTGGTGCTAGCATCGACCGCGTTTGTCAAGTCTAGCATATCTGCCTCGTCGCCAGAACTGAAGCCATATTCATCAATTTCAGTAGGATTTTCCATGATGTGTGTATGGAATATTATGATTGCTATTTCCTTTTCGCCAAAGCATGAGAAGAACAAAAAGTTTGCAACAATCACATATCTAACACTGTCGCTGTAAAAGTAATCAAGAGCGGCGGCACTCCGCGTTTGCCTTTCGCGCGATCACATGATTAGTGGATCAAACCTGATAAATCAATCAATGTCCAGTTTGAATTCAGACATTGAGGGGTGTGATGAGATGAGATCTAATAGGTATATTTCGTATACTGGCGACCTGACTACATCTTTCATAAGAAAATTAGGTAAGATTGCTACAGCCTCCATTGATGACTTTTCATGCCCTGTTGATTGCTTTAACAATATCTGATATTTCAAATTGTATTTGTACGACCCGTTCCTATTAATCACGATAGGAGTGAACCATTCCGACACCATCTCTTACGCAGGTATATTCTAACGCCCTTCCTTAAACAGTCCAAATACCATTTATATGTACATTCCAGCAAAGCCATAACTTACAATCAGATGCATGCTTCAAGAGCACTATAGGTCCTCCTCGATAACCAAAGAATACGTTTACTTCACGGCCACTTTGGCAGGAAGGTTTCTCCTTAGTCTGATGGTTTGTTCATACAAAACATCCTTAAAGGCGAACAAAAATGCAGCAGTCATAACACTTTGGGAGACTTTGGGAGCAATTCCTGAAGTAAAGTCAGCAACAAGCCTCGTAATAATTCCAAAAAAAAAAAAGGATTCGCATACCTTTGTAGAATCCAGCGTAGCCCTCTTCCTTCAAAATACGTCTCATACCCTGAATCATACTTTCCTTTCCTCCGTCTCTTCCGGCAACGTGCATGCGACTCTTGACTGTGATATAAGGGTATGTTATTGAAGTAGCAAATAGCTTTCCTAAGGCACCTAGAAGGAATGCCATTGTTGGGGTGATTCTCTTCTTCTTCTCGATTGCATTCTTCAACTGTTCGAAAATTGTATATTGTAATATGGGGTTGATAACAAGCACCAAGGCAGGCACGACTCCAGAGAAAAGCGCTAGTGGACCTTCTTCTTTGATGAGTGCAAGCAATGTGCCAACTGTTGTCGGTGCCTTTGATGCCTTAGCCCCAGGCAAAAAGCCCTCACCCTCCTTGTTTCTCTTTCGTGTAGTCATTCGTGTATTGACTACCCAAATAGGATTTGTGAGCAAGACTGTTGCTGAGCCTGCGATTGCTCCTGCGATCATCGATTCGATTGTTGTAAGCTTTTTTGAAGCTCGGCCAGCCTTGAGTGCCGCCTTCTCGAATCCCGAACGAGTCCATTCATACCAGTAGTAATATACAAAGTTCGTAACACTGATTCCAAATAGTGCTGAATCGAGTCCGGCATAAAGACCTGTAATACCCTCACGCTCGATGATGTGCTTTACAGCGTCAAGGAATCCCGAATCAGCGCGTTTTGATTCGACTTGTGCGCGCGTGGAAAGCGTAATGAGAGGATAGCTTCAGTTTGTTAACCTTTGAAATGCGGAGAAGGATAGGGGTCTAATACGTAAGAGCCATGGAGAGAATGCCCCCACCAGCACCGGACAGAGCATGAGCAACATTATCTGATTGTTGAGCTGCCATGATTGTTTTGTATAGGTATATGTGATGTTGATGACGTTCTGATATTGAAAATAAGGAGTGTTAATTTAATATGGAGAAATTCAAGATTGGAACTATCATATGAAAGACGTGAAGAATGAAGAAAGATGAATTATTATTATTCTCAATACCTAGGTAGTTTCGTCCGCTCTTTACATCAGATGGATGTGCATTGTCAATTTACATATCAAAGGCCCAATTCCGACTTACCGAGGCATTGCGGAGCCCCCCCTTGCATTGTCCCGGAGATTCCCCACCCCCAATTTAATTTGTACTAACACGTGCTTGGGAAGCAATCCACGTGCCGATGATCTATTCTTATCTATGATTAGTAATCACTCGGCTTGGAAACGCCAAGCTCAGATTAAACTTCACTTCAAACTTAACATCAATTTATTTCTCCTCATTAACAATTATTTGGTTCAAAGTATAATTATCATCAATTATTCATCATTCTTGTCAACGCTAAATATATACCCCTTTTTGTTTAACTTGTCGCGAAATATATCTAATTCTTTGTCATTAGTTATATAGTATATACCCAACATCGTTTGTTTCTATCGTTAAAATCATTTGTCTCTCTTGTCAGCTGTCAATTGGAGTACCGGTATCATTATTAGGAGACAGGGGAAGCGTGTCTTTCATTAGCAGTTCTTTCCTTTGGGTGTATATTTCAAACATTAGAAGTAAATTTCATTATATCTATCAAGTCATCATATTGTAGTCAAAGTTGCTCACACATTTTCTTAAAACTACGCATTTTCAATACTTGTATCAGAAATTTTATCTGGGTTATCTGAGAATTCAAAAGTGGGAGAATGCTCCCAGTCCTTCACGTCCCTGCAATGACCCCTGAAGCTACAAAGCGTAGTAAATATGCCACGATCGCGCCTCAAGGAGGCGAACAATATATCCAAGCCCATAATCAAGCGCCATGTGCAAATGTACAGGATAGAGTGATGCCTGAGCATCCGGGACAACCTTCGTCGCTAGGCAATTCGTCGTCAAGTCACCAGAATTCTCGAAGTCTACCGTCGAGAGAAGTTACAGACGAGAACTTTGACGATGCCTACGTAGGCTTCATCATGTACTGCAATCCTGCTGTGGCATCAGATACAGATACTGCTGAATTGAAGCGAATATTTCGCGCGCCTCCAAAAAGTGATAACAAAAGTTTCAGCACTTTTGTATTGTTCGAATTGATTTGTAAATTAGAGAATAAGGAGATTAAAACATGGGCACAATTGGCAATAGATTTGGGAGTTGAACCTCCTTCTTTGGAGAAAGGTCAAAGTGCCCAGAAGGTACAACAATATGCTGTTAGGCTCAAGGTATGCGAGTAGATCTCAGAAACTCGTCAATGTAACGCTAACAATATTTAGCGGTGGCTGCACGCAATGCATGTTGATGCATTTTTTGAATATTTATTGAACAAACCTCATGTGTATTGGACACAAGTACCATCGCCTGGCGAACCACCATCAGAGCATGGTCGGGATGGGGTACCCGCCGATGAAGATTTGGCTCTCCGCGCTTTGCTTCCGGAAACAAGACCTAAGCGCGGGCGAAAGAAGGCTGAGGATAGGGAAGAGGATGAGATAGGAAGATCACCATCTCAACGTCCTCGGTTACACTCGCCTACACTGTCTGAAGATTTTATGATTCCCAGGGCGTCCTTACATCCGGATAGTGCTACACCAGCGACAGCAAATTCTTCTTTCCAGCAAGGCTTCGATACTCGTCTAAGCCCATGGTCTGCAACAGAAGTTCGAGGCCCTTTAGTAGACAACTTCAGATGGGGTGCTCCACCAGAAAGTGCAACTCCTCTATCAGCTTATCCACAGTCAGCTCTCACTCCATCGAATAGAACACATCTATGGCCGGATAGCAATGAACCTCAATCAGCCACAACGCCAAATAAATCTCGGTCGAGGCGTCGTCATGGGCCTGCAGTATCATCAGCATGGCCAAGTAATGGTAGTGCCTCTACTAGAAAATTACGAGGTAGACCACCTAATAACCGTTCTGTTACAGATGGTCCTTTTTCAACCTTTCCTGCCAATCCTGGTTCAACAAGAGATACACCAACCGCTACTCCTATAGTAGCAGATTCCGAAATCTCTCATTTCTTTCCTGCTGGCGTCAGGGTCAATCCACCTACTGCCATTCCACAAACTCAAAATTCTCGACCAAGCCGACTTTCACTACAAGTCCCACAAAGAAAAGGTGGAAATGTTCGATTAGCAACACCGCCACCACCCGTGGTACTTCTAAACGGAGAGACCGATACGAATATGCAAAATGATTTGATTGAACAATCTCAACAAACGTCATTAATGGAGTATTTCAACAACACTGCCAACGGACCCCAGGACTCCAGTTTCGAACACTTTGTCAGTATAGCATTCCGACAAAACGAAGATTTTGACCGCACCAACATCGATGCTTTAGAATCCCATTTCATTGGAGAAATTCTTGCCGCCGAATGGTACGACGTAGCCGGAAATTCAATCCAACGATGCTCTATAGACGAAGCATCCAAAATCTGCAAGCAAGTCATCCGAAATCTCCAAGCCGAATCTAGCAGCACAGAAGCATTCCTTATTAATCTTTCAGCACTAGCAGGCGGTCCCCTCATGACACGTCTTCGCGTCACAAGACTTGAATTCCCCGGCCCACCCCCAAGAACGGATTATGAATGTCATTGGAAAATGAGATTCGGTAGTCTTGAAGGGGATTTTACGATAAGAGCTACAGTTGTGGAGAATGATCTAGAGATGGGAATGAGGGAAGGAATGGGAAATATGGGGAGAGGAATAGATAATAATGAGGAGAGTTGGAAGGCGAAATATCTCAGTTTGCAACAGCAGATTAAGGAGAGAGATGCAAAGGTTATGAGGCTGAAGAGGGGAATGGTCGATGCGTTGGTTATTAGTGAAGAATGGATCAAGGGAGGTAAAGTCTTTCAGAACCAATGATGGTGGAGGTGGTAACAAGGCTTGATAAAGTTTGAAATCGAGGCAATATTCCGGTTTGGGAGTTCGGATGGAAATCACGGTGGTTGATAGAGGGGTTTTCTAGTACGGTGGTGCTTGAAATATATATTTAGCATAAATTCGATATCCACAAGGCATACTACAAGATACATATTTGTTAAGAAATTTTGCAGAACTCATTCATACATTCAGAGTCGAGAATACATGATGACAATAAGGGTTATTTATACCCAGGAGGTGGGAATATGTGATCATTTGTATCCACCCCCCTGGTCATTAGATACGCAATAAAACTTTTATCGTGCGAGTGTATGAGTGAATGAGAGATTTATTCACATAATAGATGATTTCTTCCTAATCGAATCCTTTCCTCTCGTATGTAGTCAGATCACCAGTTAGATTTCTTGACGTCGGTGTAGCGTTAGGTAGGTATGTTCTATATATGTAACACAACCCGGTGGGATCACCCACGCCGCAATCCACAAGTTGAGGAAAGTAAGAGAAAAGTTCCAATGATCTTGCTAGAGATGTCTTTATTATTGACTCTATAATTTCTTTTCGATTCGAAGAAACTACATCCACAATGTCACTTGGTGCATAATCTTACATGTTGATGGATATATATCATAGTTGTCTCATGTCTTCTACATACTTCTATTAAATTTCCTTCTCCCCAAACCCCGTTTTTATACTCTCCATCTCTGCCTCAGATAACAGGAATACACATAGTGCGCTTTTGAAGGATTACTTTTACTATCCTGGATCCAATTTATGTTTAGGTTTATCTCGAACTTCGAGGATAAAAATCGGTAGGTTGTGGATTGAAGATGGATTGTTGGAATGTGATATTCCTATTGTTTTACTTTTGCTTTCGAGGGGGATGATGGGGATGATGGGGATGATGGGTATGATGGGGATGATGGGGTGGAGGGTTGTGATGTTGTGAAATTGTGGAATTGTGAGGTTGTGGAATGAAGATCGTATTTGAGAGTCAGGTGGAAAGCATGGTAGGAGTGAGAGGATGTTGGGTGAGAAGGGGGTTGATGTATTTTGGGATGGAGAGGAATGGATCGGATTGCGTTAATACGGTGCACAGAGGTGCGTGTTAAGAGGAGTGAGGATGTTAGTTTGATATGATTTTGAATCTTGGGATCGAGCTCTATTAGAGTCAGTCCAGGTAATTTGTTGCGCGAAAGAGAGAGACTTGATGCGATGGATGGGAAGTGCTGGAAACCAAGTTGTTCGTGTCTTGTAGCTGTGTATCCGATGATTAGAAATGAAGCCTCGATACTCGTAGGTGAATAGTTGGACTTTTGGAAGGGAATCCCGAGGGAATTTGAAATGTATACTCGTTAGTTTCATGCTAGGTTCGCCATGATTGGAGCAGGAAATCTGAGAGTTGATGCGGGGTCGCTTTTCCTCGCATGTGGTGTTCTTCGAAGGAGTGTGGGACTCGATTCGAGTATTTTGATGTGCAATAGGAGAATTGAAAGCTCATTATTTGAGCTTGGGGGGGATTTCCCAGAATTGAAGGGCGAATATTCGGAATTAAATTTATACATTATGTACTGCATATTTCTTGGCCCTAGATAAGAGACAGAAAGAATATGGGAGCAAATGAGCGAACGAAAAAAAGAAGCAACGATTCTTCAAGCTCTTTTAATAAATGACAATGATACCCTCGTGCTAGAAGACTGGCTAGATGAGAGAATGGAACATCAGGATTTCAACTCGAGTGTCCTGATGACGGAGTTGGGGGCTGAGGAAGAAGATCAGAAGATATTTTATAGAGGAAGTTTTGCGGCGATGATGGTGGGTTTGGCGTGCCATAAGAAGGTGGGTGATAGGTTGAGACTGGAATTTATGGGTTTTGAACTGGTGTGAAGAGATGATGAGGTGGGGGGGGGGGAATGGCCGGTGTGGATGGAGGATGAGAGGGTTAGGGAGAGGGAAATGAGAGAGGTGGAAGTTTGGGGGGAAGGGGAAGGGGAAGGAGGATGATTGATATTATTATGGGATGAATCGTTGTGGTGAGAATGGAGTGTGGCTTACTAGATTGAATTTATGTTTTTCTCTCGAAATTCGAACTCTCTTCAAGCATTTGAAGTAATTTGAGATTCCATCCATTTCAGATATTCAATCTACATCACCACGATGTAGCGAACCAACGACACTTCATAAATTTCCATCAAGCCGCGTGGATAAATGACGCGGGAAGCCGAACACCTCTCCGATAAATTTCTACTTCTAAATCACTCGAGAATACTTTTCTCTCCTCTCTTCAAACCCATAGAGAATCCGAGGATACGAATTCACCAACAGTCCCTAATGTATCCAAAAAACACACAGCTCCCGTTTCAATATACAGTCAGAATATACGCGAATGAGAAATCATGATTCCTGTTACTATGCATGATTATCGATATGGCCGATGTATTTGGAGGAGTAAGAAGGGGAGGGAAGGAGTGTATTAATAGAAATGAAAGTATAAATGTAATCTTATAAGATCTTACATACGAATCATGGTTTTTGGTATGGAGTGATATGTCGATTTGTAAGAATGGTCAAGTAAGTACTCGTAGATACTAGAAATCATTGAATAGGTATTGCTCATAACTCTCTCCTCATCTATGCGAAATCTTACCGAATCATTACCGATGTGTTGACTCTCAAAATGATTAGTTGTAGTGTTTTAAAAAGTTACGTTTCTCTTTATATCAATCAATAGCTCTGATTTGAAGGAGCTTGAAGATGTTCCGATGGTTTTTGAAATCATTGTTTGTTGATTTTATATTGAATATATAGTATGAGTCAACGACTGTGGTAGTCTACTATTTCTCTACTTTAGCATGTGCTTTTTATGACGTTGCGAATATATACTTTAATAATGTAGTCTTATCACAATAACTACCAGGGGCTGTAACTCAGTGGTAGAGTGCCTCGTTTGCATTGTCAGATATCTTCACTGATAAATCTCGATGAAGTCCAGGGTTCGACTCCCTGCCGCTCCAATAAAATTTTGCACTTTTTTGTATCCATCCATCTATCCAAGAGTTGTTGATGTTTTCTCATTTTCGTGTTGGAGGTTTCATGTAGCGGGGTGGGAGAAGGGGACGTCGCTGCTTTTGCGAGTGGGGTGAGTGCATCGTTTACTCCGTATCACTTTTCTTTCTTGATGCATGCCCCTGTGGAAAATTCGAGAATGGTAGGTACTGGGGGTAGTAATTATCTTTTTTGATATTGAGGAATAACGTCTTCTTGCTTTCATACTCTGATATACTCTCTTCATCGTAGGTAGCTCATTAGGTAGCATTGGAACAAATAGGTATAGGTAGTTTGTACATTTTGAATGCCCTAATTGTCCCCCATAAGTATTATCATATATATCAGTCTCGTAGAGCATATAAAATCGTAAAACCGGAAAAACGGAATAAAACTTCTTTCCGTGGCTTACATAATCCCAGTCCCTGGTCGGACGTCGGCAGTTCAAAACGTCATGAAGAGTTTTTTTTTTGATTTATAAGCTCTAACTTAACGGATCTTCGCGAATTACCGCAACATGGGGCAAAATGATCTTATCCATCTGTACGGAAAGCTCCAGATCTCTGCAGAAACTATCTCTTCCCACAATATCAGAGAACTAGCCACTTTCATAATATCATTCCCCCCGAACACCCCCCCCCCCCCGCTACCCTCGGAGATATCTTGGATGCATGATACGCCCAATCAAAGATACTCGCTACAATCTTGCTACCGTATACACGCTCTCTCTCTCTGGTATAGTAAGCATCGATAATTCAATGACATGGTTGCTAGGACCATCTTGCTGAACAATCAACTTACCTGGCTTTTCCCCATTCATGCGCAACTGCGCGATGTTCCCACATATCAATTGAAGGAAGGTATAAAGGTAGGTAGGTGGTCTCTTCTTGCTTTCAATTCATTCCATTTCATCTTGATTCAGTCGAGTATATACACAGACAAGCAATTGAACCTGTAACTACACATTCATACATACACCAATCACCCGATAATACGACACAAACATGTCTTCATCACCACTTTTCACCCCTCTCAAAGTCGGAACTTCCGAGCTCCAACATCGAATCGCCATGGCACCTCTCACTCGATTCCGTGCCGATGACAACCACGTACCCCTTCCAATGGTTACCGAATACTACGCCCAACGTGCTTCTGTTCCTGGCACACTCCTCATCTCTGAAGCTACCTTCATTGCTCCCCAAGCCGCGGGTTATGCCAACCCCCCTGGTATTTGGAGCAAAGAACAAATTGCCGGATGGAAAAAGGTCACCGACGCTGTACACGCAAAGAAATCATACATCTGGATGCAGTTGTGGGCATTAGGAAGAGCTGCAGACCCATCAAACTTACAAGAAGAAGGTGGTTACAAACTCAAGTCTTCGAGTGATGTTGCCTTCGAGGGAGGTGGCAAGCCAGAACCTTTGACCGAGGCCGAGATCAAGGAATATATTGGTTTATACGCACAAGCTGCCAAGAACGCAATTGAAGCTGGATTCGACGGTGTTGAGATTCACGGAGCAAATGGTTATTTGATCGATCAATTCTTCCAAGACACAGCCAACAGACGTACCGACTCCTGGGGAGGAAGTATTGAGAACCGCGCACGTTTTGGTCTTGAGGTTACCAAGGCTATCGTTGCAGCTGTTGGTGCTGAGAAGACTAGTATCAGATTGAGTCCATTTTCTCCTTTCCAAGGAATGAAGATGGCAGATCCTGTTCCACAATTCTCCTACATCGCCCAAGAACTCAAGAAATTGAGCCTTGCATACCTGCACGTTGTTGAGTCAAGAATTACCGGAGATGCAGATTGCGAAGTAACTGAAAAGGTTGACTTTTTGATCGATATCTGGAACAACATCAGCCCAGTTCTCCTCGCTGGAGGTTTCAAACCCGACTCTGCAAAGAGAGCTGTTGAAGAATACAAAGGAAAGGATATTGTGATTGTATTCGGAAGATACTTCATCACCAACCCAGATCTTCCATTCAGAGTTAAGGAGGGAATTGAGTTCACTCCATACGATAGAGATTTCTTTTATAACAAGAAGGAGGCTGAGGGATATACCTCTTATCCTTTCAGCAAGGAGTTTGAGGCGCAACAAAAGGCCATTGAATCTTCAGCATAATATATATACATTTAGACATGTTTTTATAGACGCATGGATGGGTGGATGGATAGATAGATAGAAAGATAGATAGATAAATACCCAGTAGATAGATAGAGTGTATTAATGTTATGATATACTTTTTTAAACACAATACCAGTTTCATTGCATTGTGATATGAGATGATTCAAAGAGAAGTTCGATTGAGAGCATTCATCATTACCACTGTGAATAAGATAGGCTGCTTACCACTAGGTGGCTTTATATTCTTCAAAAGTTCTTGAAACCTTGAAGATTCAGTAGTCTGATGTACTGTAAGAAGAATTGGGAGTGGAATTGGAGTGCGTATATGAAGCGGAAAGAAACCCTCGATGATCTTTCGTTTTCTTGCTAAACCTTGTGATTGTTCCGATTGATTTAGTTGTCCCAATTGTTCTGATTAATTATCCCAGTTGATATCAATATCCCAATTCATATGATATGAGAAAAGCAATGACCAACAACTCGTTGATATCAGAAGAAACGGGAGAAATTTACCTAGGTCTTCGGACCAAGGATTGTTTGTACGTTTAACGAAAGAAATTCCCCTTTTGTCTGATTACCTTGAAGTTCAACAAACTGATTGACTACTTAGATATTCACTCGACATAGCTTACATGTCCCAAGGCCGAAGATATAAAAAGTTAGAAATCTGGGGATCCCCGGATCGTTGAATAGCTAGCTACCTACCTTGTTAATAAAGTACCGAGTGAAAGCAGAAGGAATGCTAATACCATGTCTTAGATCAATCGCTGAATACAGTAAGCTCGGTCGGGCCGAACACTAACGAGCTTATAATCGGAGGAGGGTCTCCAGGGTTCTTACTCCTATCGATGTAGTATTCCGATCCCTTAACTTTCCAATTGCGTTTTCAACCGCGCTGCGCCATTTTGTACCTCTCCTCTTTTCCTTTGTCAACGTACGAGTTCAGTTGGGGGATGTATATCAAGGATGCTAAGATTACATGTGGAAACATAATTGAATCCTTTGACATACGGAGAAATTAGAAACCAACCCACTGTTATTCACAGAACAAAACCCATAACATCATGCATTAACTTTCCTTCACTCCTCCAAAGCTTTAAATGAATAAATGGGTTGGCTTTCTTCACGAAGTACAGATTCGCAAGCTCATAAGTTCATAAATTCCGCTCCTCCACATATCTCCTATAGGATAGAATTGTCGAGACGAGCTCGAATCTGAACCCCGGATTCAAACGTCTAGCCACCACCTTCCTCTCTTTATCATATCTCCAAAAGGGACGTCCAACACTACCTATATGCTAGGATCACTATTTACACCTCTTATTATAAGCTTGACTCTTCCCTGAGCACGTTCTATGTTGCATTGCTCTTAGGTAGCTCGGAGCTAGGTTTACCATACCTAGCCATTTCGGCCCGTCCATAATCCCTCATTACGGTTGTGAGACAACCCCAACTGGACCACATACATCCTTCCTGGCAGGACCTGGCAGGACCAGACCGGCATCGACGTTCAAAACTACACCATGACATTCCTTCCTAAACGTTACTTTCGTGCCCCACGATCCCCCCTTCATCCCCATTCACGTCTTCCGAATCTGGTTCTCGCTCTCTTGGTGTTTTTCCTCTTAGATGCTTATTGGATCATCATCCAACTTCCAAATCCAATACGTACTATCACGCCTCCATCTTCGGCGATTGATTCATCGGATTTGACGTCAAATCAACATGAAGCCTCCTCATTATCAGGCCAAAATCCTTTGTCGATGGAAAGGGCTGAAAGGGAGGGGGATCAAGAATCATTATTGTTTAGTGATGTTGAAAATAGACAGGCCTTTCAGGGATCTAGACCACAAATCGGAAATCCCAATAATGAAACAATTTTCATAGCAGCCATATTTCGTAAATCTGAAATAATGCTTAGGCAAAATTGGTCTCCGGCTCTTGTATCCCTGGTTCATCATCTGGGCCCCCAGAATGTGTATGTCTCGGTTATTGAATCGGGTTCGTGGGATGGGACGAAAGCGGCCCTGATAGATTTGGATGGGATGTTAGGGGAAGCGGGAGTGGAACGAACGATTGAATTGGGTATGGATCGTCTGGCTCAGCTTGAAGAATTAAAACATGTGCCAGAGGAGGGGCAGGATAGAACTGGATGGTTGCATACAGGGAGGAAAGAAAGTGAAAGTGGGTGGGAAATGAGACGGATACCTTATCTGGCGAGATTGAGGAATAGAGCTATGGAGCCTCTGCTGAGGGTATGGGATGAGGGCAGAGGAAGGAAGTTTGATAAGATTTTGTGGATTAACGATGTGGTTTTTACGGTATGTTGCCACGTGTTTCTTCTCCTTTTTTTCTCTTCGTTTGTGACTTATGTTCATGGTCATTGTCATTTTCATTGCCATCGCCTTCCCTTATCTCTATCTCTATTCTCGCTCTATTCGTTCCATTCATTCCATTCACTATTTCCATCCCTACATCAGAACGTCTAGCTAAATCCAAAACAGACAACCGATGTAACAACTTTACTTGCTACCAACAACAACTTCTATGCAGCAGCCTGCTCCCTAGACTTTTCCCTTCCTTCCCAATACTATGATACCTTTGTCCTTCGCGACTTATCCGGTCGAAAAACTTCATCACTTTCCTGGCCTTATTTTTACGCCTCACAATCTCTAAATGCATTGAAAAGAAATGACCCCGTACCTGTTAAAAGTTGTTGGAACGGAATGGTCGTTTTCGATGGGGAACCTTGGTATCCTTCCTCTTTCATTTCCTCGAATTCAAAGAAGGAATTCCAAGGTCTTAAATTCAGAGGCGTCCCTGATTCTCTCGCGGAAAAACATGTAGAGGGTAGCGAATGTTGTCTTATTCATGCAGATAATCCGCTGAGAGAAGAGAAGGGGATTTATGTGAATCCGAATGTGAGGGTGGGGTATAAGAGGGAAGTTTATGAGATGGTTAATGGGAGGGGGGGATGGCCTGGGAGGTGGGAAGCTGTGAGAGGAGTTTGGGGGGCTAGGATAGGGTGGGTGAGGGAATGGGGGAGTGGGTGGGTGGAGAGGGGACGGGTGGAGAGGAGAGTGCAAATGTGGGTTCAGGAGGGGAAGGGAGAGGGAGAGGAAGGGAGAGAAGAATTGGGATTGGAATGTTTGATTAATGAAATGCAGGTGTTGTATCAGAGTGGGTGGAGACATATTTGATTATTTGGGGTTTCTTTTGTTAGATTTACATTCATTTGTTCTGTCGAGGAGTTGGCTTGGTTATTGGGATTTATTGAAATGTAGATGTTATGGGTCGTTATTGGAGTTGGCGGGCGTGGAATTTTGGAGGATTGATTGCACCATATATGGATGAGTATTGTCTTATATAGTCATGTAGATGTATACATTTGGTGCAAGAGAACTAGGCAGAATGGAATAGGAAAAAAGGGGAGCATACAAAATGCATATTTATCGAGGCACAGGCAGGAGGTATAGCAGGAAAGATTTATTTTATATCGATTTTGGGATTGGCCTCTGGGGAATTTTGAAGGGGATGTTAGAGGGTTTAATATAGTGTTCAATTCGTTGCAATGATTTTGTTGTGAAGGTTCAGAGTGATGTTTAGCTACATATCGTGTGGAAAAGGATTTAAGGGGGAGATGGTATCACAGAGAAGAAAAGAAAAGGGGAGGTCGAGTGGGATCGGGAAATTGTGAGGATGTTTTCTGAAAATATGTTTTCAGATTCTTAGTTGCGTAATATTCTCATTTCCTCTTCGTCCTGCTCCTCATCCTCATACTTATATTAATCATCAATATCACATTTACAATTACGAATACGAATACAGGGATAGGTAAGACTTATAACGAACTTACTTACAACTTACAACTTACAACTTACAGATGTAAACTATAACTACAGCCCGGAAGCAAACTATAAGAAGCATGGAATGAATAAATGGATGAATGGATCGGTGATCTGATTACTCATCAAGATGATGAGATGAGATTGATATGTATCCGAGAAAGTTCGGATCCGAATATACATATTCACATTCACATCGTATATTCTACCTAGGTAGGTCCAGGTGGTTTATGGAATATTCATGGAATCTTCAGAACAGTAGTAATGGGAGTTATGGGAATTATAATAATGGTGCGATTGTGAGATTATGGTAAGTAATCATTTTTAGTAGAGTCATCATGGTAATGGTGGGATTATGGGATTATGATTATACTAGGTAGGTACCTAGGGAGTCTTTTGAATTCACGAGACTGAGACTACGAGACTACGAGACTACCCGTGGACGGGGATGAAATGGTGAGTGGGTGAGATGGGATGGATGGATGAGGTGAGATGAGTGTCATGTATGAGTATTTATTCTAGGTTTTTTTTCTTCAAGATGGAAAATTAAAATAATGAGGAAAAAGGAAGTGAGAATCATAAAGAGAGGATAAAGGGAATAGAAAAGGAAGAAGCGAGTGAGTAAGGAGAGAAGAGAAGAGGAGAGAAAATCGATCGGTTTGAGGTTTGATTTTAATTATATGAGAAGAGAGGGAAGGAGAGGAGGGTGAGATGAAATAGGTTGCGATGTTATGGGTAGTGTAGTTTTAAATAAGATGTTATGGGATAGTACGATGTATGTGATGAAAGAGGTGGGTAGGATAAAGTTTTAATTAGTGTGAGAAATATAGATAGATAAATAGATAAATAGATAAATATTTAAATGGAGATTATATATATTTATCTATGGATAATATACTTTAGATGTTTAGATAATCTACTTACTTATAGACATATTATATAGCTACTATAGTACATACCTACCTATAGTACATCTGTAATCAAAATTCGTAATGAAAAGTTTGATAGATTTAAGACTCGAGAGTTGAGACTGGAGACTCGAGAGCTGGGAGTCGAGACCCGAGAATTGAGATTTATTGCTAGTGTAACTTACGTATTGCACAATAGGAAGAGAAATTGAATGGAAGCGAAGATGAAGAGTAGACGAGGTAGACCGAGAGAATGGGAAGGGAATTGTACATTGTGCATTGTGCATGCATGATCGGGATCGGATGAGGAAGGGGATGAGAGAGGATAGCGAGGATGGATGGGGTCTCTACCATCTAAGATGTGATGTATGTATTATTGATGTAGATGAGTAGACTGGAATAGTGAATTATTTGTACATGGGTTCTAGGAGACGGGAGATGGATATGTAGATACATAAACACATAAATTCCTCTTCTTGGAAATGAATTGAAAAAGATGCAGAGGTTTATATAGCTATGTATAGGTGGGTGTGTAACTATATCTAACGAAAAGAAGTATGTAGAGTACATAGCAAAGAGATGAAAAGATATTTAGCCATCACCTAATTATCTATCTATCACTCTTGCCTACCTCTAGAAATAATACTAAAATTCTCCTACCTACGTACTCAACCTTATCTACACCCCATCCATACACTCAACCCCATCTACACACCCTAAATACTACAATACACTTTACACCCATTCATATAATCCAATTTCTTCTCCTTTCCCCCCTCCCCCTAATAACTAACTGCACGCACGCACCCGTCTTGGAACTCGCTAGATAACGCGGAACTGCAAAGTGCAAAGTAAGTGTCTATCGAGTATTAGGTATCTATCTATCTATCTATCTATCTATCTATCTAGGAGATAGGGGATGCATGTAGGATGCCGTTGGAATTTATCTGGGTGCATAGGGATTAGGTCGGATTGGATTGGATTTGATTGGGTTTTCTTTAGGTTAGGTTGTATTGGGATTGGGATTGGGTTAGGTTGATGTGATTTGGGTCGACTTTTTGGGATAAGGGGGAGAGGGATGAGATGGTATGATGTGATGGGATAGCATGGGAGGACACATGATATGATGGAGGGATATGTTCAGCATTTTTCTGAATATGCAATCCAATAGAATAGAATAAGATAGACGGAATGAGACAGGTGAATATTTATGTATTGAGTACCTAGTTTCTAGGTAGATAAGAATTGAGATTCCCCAATAGATGAATGAAAACATGTCCCAGAAATTTCAAATATATCAATATCCACCTAGGTACTCTTTAAACCATACAACCCAGAATCTTTTCCATTCCCTACGCCCGTCAAAATTCGCATAAATATGAATATAAATATAATAAACCTACATACACACATACACCTCTGTATACATACATAAACAAATCTCCGCATTTGATGACATGCATACACACATGCATATACACACATACACACACACATACATACATACGCGTCCCCTCCTCCAACCCCAAAAGCCCATCACACTTCCTACTGGTAAACCGCAGCTCTCCCCGTTCCCCAGATCTCCCCCCCCCCTAGAACTTACATCTCTTCCTTCCTTTCATACAAACGAAACCGATTCAAAATCGCAAAGGAATTAATAAAAAAAAGAATACAAAATACGTTCCCGTATCACCACACTCATCACACTTCCATCACATTACACAAAAAACAAAACATGATACCAAAACGGCACAAAACCATCTTACCGGCTCTGAACCTGCATTTTCCGAACCGAGTATATATGTTGTGGAAGTCATACGTATATTACGTATGTAGAGATAACATAGAGTGTTATGTAGTGTAGTGTAATGTACGCCCGTAAACACGCTTTAGCCATCTTTTTTTCATTTGTGAATAGAAGATTAATTTATTTCCAGGGGCGGGATATGGTGGGTGTGTGAGATGTGGTGTTGTGGTTGGGAAGTGTGCGATGGGACGGAAGGAAGGCTGGAAGAGAGAAGGGCTGGCAAGGATGAATGTGGAGAGAATGGTGAAATGTTTTGCGATTTTGATTGTTGTGGTTGGATTTGTCTTGAAAATCTTCTGGAGATAAAATCGTGTACTTTCACTTATTTCGATGGGGCAATCAGGTGCAGCTGGATTATTGAACGAGCTTGCTTGGTATAAATGATCATGCTATCGGCTCGGGTAGATACAGTACGGCCGACGTGGTACGAACTGGCTTCATAATATGGTAGAGTCTAGTCTATGACTGAAGCTTCATATCCAAGTACAAAGTATAGTATCATGCTTGGCTAATCTTGCAACAAGCGCTGGAAGTTTATTTAATAACAAAAATTAGGTACGTAGATGAGTATGACCAAATCTCCAATGTAGTCGTCGCTTACATGGAGCTGGCTTGTCTAACATTGACGGGTAAAGATGATTGAGTAGTCAATATCAATTAAAGAAAAAATGCCAATATAAAAGAATCGGGAGGTGATATGAGCATTTCTTTATTACTGGACCGTGATTAAATATGTCCCTGACTAAATCCTTTAAAATGGTTCGTTGACTTCTGATTTGGTGAATGAGAGCAGCTGAGCTCATCTCATATATGTCTAGGATACTTTCCAGCCGTGTGTTCTTGAGGAACCATGCTTCAAGATATAAATGCAAGTAGCATGCGTACTTTACACAAAGATTCAGCAGAAAGAAAGAACGTCACAATCATTCCATCCCAGAGTATGTTTTTGTGTTCAAAATTGTTTTGGAAACTTTATTTGGTGTAGCCATACATCCGTTCGAGGCAAAATTTGAAGGCCATAGAAAACTTCTAGGTAAGGGGTAACATGGTGATCAATTGGCGATATGAAGATACGCCACTGTATGGTATCACGACTTGTAGGCAGGTACCCTTAAATTATGAGATGAAAATTGGGGGTAGATAAATGAAAATGTTGTGATCCCGTGAGGTTGTACTTCTTGAGAAATTTTACTTCAAATTCCGTTATTCAATGAGAGCGAAAGAAGCTTCGTCGAGACTCATCGTGTTAGCTGGGCACATTCATATGATTATATGAATCTTGTTGATGAAATAATAAGGCAGTAAGAATATGTGATGTAAGAATATGAGCACATAGATAGAGTACCAGGTGTATTCACATTTTACCAATCCACTTAGATTGGTTCGAGGTGTACAACTTCAAGTACATGGAAGTACAAGAATGATCGATATAAGGTTCCATGTAGTCGGTAGCAAACGGAACTAATTGAATGGTACATACTGATCTCCATGATGTGACTTGATGTTCCACGATACAAGTTATCTGTCACGCAGGCCGAGTGGTAGGAGAGAAAGCTTCAGGGAAATTATGTGCTTGGAAGAAATTCCCGGAAGCTGGATTCATCCACAGAACCATATTCCATGATTGGATGGAAAGCTGTGAAGTGTGGAAAGTACATGTATTTGGTGCAGCATGCATACCGCGGAGGCATTGTAATGAAGTATTGCCATGGATCTTCATTGATTTGGTGGCTTAGCACATGGCAGTCCAGACTTTGAAAAGGCTGGAAATGGGTAATGGTGGTGTGGAGCGTGTGGTAGAGGGGAATGCTCGAATGGGCTGAGAGGAAGAAAGACACCGAAAAGCGAAAAGTACCTCAAGCCTCATGATGAGTGTAACAGTAACATCAACAAAGTGCCATTTCCAAGTACGAGTCTGCTAGTACAATAAGTCACCTCAACCTTCACTATTCATACATACCCAGTACATACATACAAAATTGAACATCTGAATTGAGGACGTGAAGGATCACCTGGGCATAAAACGAATGGGGGCCGTGCAGGAGACTGAGCCACGAGCTGAGGATGAATTCTTGATGATGATTGATGGCCATATCCGAAGGATCGTCGATGCGGATGAAGAACCCGTCAGGAAATCTGACTGATCTTTATTGTTCCTTCAAGATCTGAATATCAATCAATCCTCTTTTCTTCCTGCCGAAATCCTTCTTACTGGATGAGGTACGTACCTAGGTAGTTAACGTTAATGTAGCGTTAGCGCTAGCGTAGCTTTAGCAATATGGAGTATATAACTTACAGATTTTAAGTTATACCGTCTATCTTATGTTTCGCTACGTGAATGCTATTTCGAGTTTTCATTTTGTATATTTGTATATTTGTATATTTACAAGATATAAAATACTACCTACTGTAGATATCAATTATAAATCCTTTTTATTCATTTGACTGTACCTACTATTTACAGAGTATTACCTGACCTGAATAGCGTCATCACATCTTGTCAGCTCTTATTAGGCCCTTTCCATCATTTTTACCATTTACCCCATTTTAACAAAAACTCCAATTCACACCTGGACTTCATTTATTGGCTAATACTTTAAGCTTTCACTCCAAATGCACGCTCACACGTTGTTACGGAGGTCGATCTAGATTTACCACGTTCATACATCGTGGATTGATCAGCCTAACTTACACTCTAAAGACCTCCTAATGCAACTTAAAACCCTGCAAGGGTATTGGCAAATTGCTAAGATTTTCACTGAGATATGATGGTCCGAATCTTGGCCCAAAACCATGTTTCGGGGCGGTTATGAGGGCTGCCACAGGGCACGTCGATTGATTTAGCTTACTCCGAAGCATTGCTGGCCTCTACTGCAAGTTCATCACCATTTATTTGTTCATGTCACCTGTAATCACGGCGGCGTGACGGCGTCACCTCCTTCATGAGATGCATCCCCCGAGCCGAGGATGAGGGATTTCATGAGTAAGAGTAAGAAATTCCAAGGTTTAAACTCGGGGATTCGTGGATTCAATCCAGATTGGGCTCACAGCGTCGTAGGCAAGGATTTATGAGTAAGCTCCCTGCTGCCCTCCCCTCCCCTCAATGATACCGGCATCCTGATATCCTGGGTGAACAGCGTCTATTGACAAGCGCCAGGTAGCAGATTGTAACAAATCATATCATTGATCAACAATCTTCGGTCCTTTACAAAACTGCAATGACACCGATAAACATTTGAGCCTGAATGCACAAAGTGATAAAGCCCTGTGTAATACTTTGAGAAGGGGTGAGATCTCACTCCACACAAAACCCTGGTGAAGTCAAATACCCTGTAATTGGTACCTAAGTACCTTTCGGTCGTCAGACGGGCGAGAATAAGCATCTAATCTAGGATAGATAAGTACCTCTATAGATCATTGTTGACGAGGTGGTTCACTAATGAATCATGTCACCGTTTTGTACAATGAATCAGTCTAGATACCATCCTATTTAGTGATTGACGTACTCCGGAGATCTCGAATGTCTGAGAAAGTTTGAAGGGGCGTGTGTAGTTCTCGGTCAGCGTGGCCCCGAACCTCCAGATGATTTTTTGAAGCCCTGTTCTTTTATGCCGCGCATTGTGCAGCAACAGGGTCGGAGCAGGTCGAAGCCTACCGTGTATACTAGGGTCCTTTCATCGGGGAACAAGGTTCAAGATAGCTTAATGCTGCTTTTGAAACAACGGCAGATATATGCCAATGATGAATGGATAAATGTGTTAGCTGATATCGATAGCACTGCTCGTTTGATAAATTGGGTATACGGGATGGGATGGGATGAGATTGGAATCACTGGATAGGATGCAACGGCAAGAATGCCGTTTTGAGGAGACGAGCGATTAGAGTTTGTGTGAAGAGATGCAATATCCAACTACCTAGTATTTACCAAGGTGCTCCGCAGACACTCCGTAGCCTCTTCGCAGGCAAACTGCAGTGTACATTGTAAGTACTAGGTAGACACTCTGTAAAAAACTTCCCGGATTAATACTCGGGAACATTTTGTGGAGAAGTTTGTCCTGTCAGGCACGAGCGTTCAAGAAACAGAGCCATAGATTGATCTGAGCTTTGATCTTTCTAGATGGGTAGATATTGTCGACAAGTCTAGGTAGTAAAGTAGTAAGCTGGCACGATATCGATCGATACTGCAAGTCAATTGTCTTGGATCAAAGACCTCATGGATGCTTGGAAGGCTTGATATCTCCGTCTAGCCCCCAGACTTCAGAGTCAAGATGGAAGGAAGTCCCTAAGACACTTTCACTTCCAAGCTTCTCCTAGATTCTGTAGTATCGTTATTTCGATATCATGTCTTAGTCCCGTACAACTTATATTCTGTGCCAGCTCAACAAAGCCGTTGAGAGTACCTAGTCAAGTAACACAATGGAAACTGTTTCCCTGTCATTGTCAAGTCAAGATCTTCGGGATTTTCAGTATTGGGTGAGGGATTTGAGTTGCAGTATCTGGAGGAGGTGACTTATCAGATCAGATCATCTAATCTTCAAAACTATGAGAGACAAAAGACATTTTGCTCTCGATCATATCGAATTCCCATTGAGCTGTGATTCCCAAGGAATACCAATGAACAATCAGACCACGCTAATCACATCTACTTGCCATGTATCATGATCATGTAGCTTTGCGAGACCTGCAGCATGCCTCAGTTAATTAGTCATACATGATCCAGATACCAATATTTGACCCAAGAGCCTCCCGCGCGCGATGTTGAGGTATTGAGGGGAAATGGATGAAAAAATGGGGCAGCTATCGATTATCTTGCTGTCTGTTCTAGTCTGACCTGATCCAAAGAAGAATAAGCATCAAATGGCGACATGTCCAATCATTAATCTATCACGATTTGACGATGTAATCCATGGATATATGGCTGACATAAATGATTAGGGGATGCGGCACAGACAGTAGCCAGATGAGAATAGTTTACGAACTCGATACCCAGGCATTGATGGAACAGTTATGATTTCTTATGATTGCTTAGATATCCTTTCGGACTTCTCACACTTTCGATTGTGATCTCGCCGATGACTTGCATGGCTACTACCGATTATCTTTCTTGTACTTCTCTCTCTGCCTCTCTCTCTCTCTCTCTCTCCACAATCCAAGGCGCTATAGTCATATAAACTAGATGCTTAAGCTTACTTACTTGCTCCGAACTAATGCAAGTAAACTCAAACTTCACAAATCCCTCTTTCGGAGTCTTTCCCTTAGATGGCAGATAGATGATACATACCTACCTACCTATGGCTAGCCAGAATTTACCGGTTTCGGTCAATTGATATGATCGATCTTTCATTGCGAGGGGAGGGAGGGGGAGAGACAAGCTGGGGAAGAAAGTCTAGTTTTCAACCAAATACTATTAGTTAGATAATAATGAATGAATAACTATAATTACTTTTTCTCGAGGAAATTACACTTCAATTGGTTTAGATTGACATTTAAACATGGCCATAAATAATCCTAGAACATGAGGACAATAATCCTAGTACCAACCCACGCAGCAATTGCACATTGTAGAAACACAAGGGAGGAGCATCATCACACCCTTTTAATCCATTTTCATGGATCCAGTTGATGGGTGGTCATCAAATCAAAGTCGAGGAAAGTACTACATAGAGGGTTTAGTACAATCTACACACACTCACACATTGATCAAATAACCTTCCCATTCTATATCTGTGGAATACTTCTCTTTCAGTATTAGAAAAGGGAACAAGTATTCGGAATCTTGGATCTTGGCCGCACAATCAAAGAAACATCGGCAGTTCAGATTTTCCTGGATATAACATACCGGTATTCATCCAGTAGAGCTTAATCCTATGGCTTTAAGTCTCGACACAAATCACTCCACCGTGTTTTGTTACACCTTCCTACGAAATACTTGAATCTCTTCCCCCTTCATCTTCTCTCATCTCTCGCCAATATCAAATACGAGACAGACCATCTTTCACCTCCCAAAAAGGTGCTGAAACCTACCTACACACTCTACACACTCTACATATCATACTCACCCTTTCTTCAAGTCAAGTTGGCCATTTTGCCCGTGGTGCACATATCTACAAAGTTTCTCCCTGAGTCGCCATCATTGTACTCTTGCACTAAGAGATTCCTTGACCCTGTCCTCCTGTACAGCACCCAGTCCAGTACAAAGGGAACCCACAATCCGCCTTCCACCATCCACACCATCCACACCATCCACACTTGGCGACCATACGTCTTCCCGACTGTGCACCTCATCATTGTTATTAAAAAGAAGAGACTACCAATTCCCCAGTCTATTGTAACGGTCTCCATAAACCTTTTCCCACGCACAATTTCAACTTCACAAGGGGCTGGTCGTTCTTCTTCTTCTCCTTCACAATTAGCACAAGCCTCAAGGGATCTTCTTCTCCTTCTCCTTCTTCTTCTTTACTCCGTACAATCAGCACAAGGACTCTTGTTCTTGCAAATCACCAAACCACTTTTTCTTTCTATCCTAGAAGGAGGGGAATCGTATCTGAGTACTCGAACTTGGACACATTCTGCTTACTAGGACTGGATTCTGATAGCTAGGTATGTACTACTTACTACTTGTACTACTTATCCGTTACTAGTACTTGCACCTGCACTTGCACTTGCACTTCTTTCTTCCCCCAGATCTGTTAACCACCCGAAAACAGACTTTCCTCGATCCAATTATATACGGGACCACATTCCAGTACTCGGTCGTATACTTCCTCCCATCAACATCGAGCACAATTATATACTTTATTGGTATCACGAAAACTTATGAACCTCATCATCACCCTTGATTGAAGATATCTTTTATACAAACAGAGCAAAGTTGAACGTCCAGATTTTACCAAAACCCTTTTTATTCTTAATTTTTTTATACTTTCCACCCGTGGCTACTTGTTGAAAAGGGAAGACGAGTCGATACATATTACGGTACATTACCTCCTACATACTAGGTACTTTACCCATACAAACTCAAAATCCCACCAACCCACCATAACCACCATAATCACCATAATCACCTTAACCACCTTAACCACCTTTTAACCAACGAGTCTTTAGTGCTGTACGCGAGGACCCGACCACCGATCACCGCTCCCCGAAAACCATAATCCATCATTCTCCCTTGCAGAACAAGAACACAACTTTACCTTTATCTGCACTCTTCCAGAAAAATTCTTAAATCCTCACACCATACAAAGCTTCAATTCAATCTACGACTCAAGTTAACTCTCACGAGATACGATACACAATATATAGCATACGATATTCGAGATTCACTCCTCAAGATTCAATATCTTCCCAACCAGCTTGAACCACCTTGAACCACCCAGGTATCCTATCCATCCTATCACTCCAATACTCCGAATTGTCTCTCTTCAATTGCGACTCGCGAATCGCGAATCTTGCCCGCTTTCTATCTTCAGTCCTAAATTAAGAAAAGCCCCCGCCGCCACTCAAAATAGAATAGACGATAAGTAATCAGAGCAAGCGATTGCGTCGATCAAATCGATTAGGATGGATTCACGTCCGCCATCAACTAGAATGCCCACTGGGCTGGCTGAAGTTTTGAATGAAGTCGGCCCCGAAGAGCGTATGAGAGACTCTGCTTATTATTCGAATCTAGATTCGTCATCGAAGCGTGAGTCTTGGGGCATTCTCTTCAACATGCGCTTCTAACAACATGCTAACGAATACTTCCCAATTTAGATAACTCGCAACAATTATCGAACGGCGAAGTCATCATGGCACCTTCGCCAACTGGTTATCAATCCTCCAGTGCTGATATAAGTCCCTCGCCTGCAGCAAATCACATTGCCAATCAACAGCTTACCTCTCCAACTTCGAATGGCATGAGCGTCGCATCAATGGTCTCTCCATCATACGAACATTCCATGGCGAATTCACTACTGTCTATGGGCCAGTCAAATAGACAATCGTATGGATCGGGACTGGGAGCTTTTTCAATGAACGGAGATTCCCGTCGGGAGAGTGTCGATTCAAGATTGGGGTTTCAAGAGTTGCGACTCAATTCCCCATACGCCAGCCAGAACCAATCAACCACTTCTATCCAAAGCACTTTACAGCAGCAGCGCAACCCTGGGAATGCCGCCGATCGCTTGTCAAACCCTCGATTCTCGAACAGCTATCAACCTCAACGTCTGCCAGAGCCGCCAACATCCCCCAGAAGTACAGTCCCAAAGACTGCCCCCAAGATTACCGGTCCTGCCATGTCTAGCATCGCTCGAGCTGCTGAACCAACTAGGGGAGAAGCCTGGGCGTTTCCTGAGGAGCCAATCAGAGTATCAAACTCACACGATCGCCATGCCGAGGACAGCCAGAGCATAAGCAGAGTTGGTACCTCGTTCTTAAATCTTGACTCGAGACGTAGCAGTATGGCAGACTCGGTCGCAAGCAGCCAATATACCACAGAATCACGCCTGCCAGCTGGGCAGAGAAGATTGGAAGATGGAGTGTCGGTCGATTTCAGATCATCGCGAGCATCATCTGAGTTTCAAAATGTATCACATCACCATCATTCTCTACAAAATCGACAAGTGCATGATTTACAAGCTGAAGATGCCGATTCTCCAAACAATGGGCAACCTTACAGCCGCACACCTGAACTTCGTGTCAGCCACAAACTTGCGGAAAGGAAGCGTCGAACTGAAATGAAGGAATTGTTCGAAACCTTGAGGGATTTGATGCCCCAAGAGCGCGGTAATAAAGCTAGCAAGTGGGAGATATTGACAAAAGGTATTCAACCCGAACATCATACATTGACTATGTACTAAGATGATTACTATAGCCATCGCCGAACACCACACACAGACAAAGGAAATTCAAGATTTGAAATCGAGGCTTCACAATTCACAACTAGAGAATGAGAGTCTTCGCCGTGAGAACAATGTCATCCGCTTGGAGAACTCACAGCTTCGTAACGAAGTAAATCAAGGCGGCTCCAACAATCACCAGTCTGTGATGAACGGCTTCACTCCAATACCACAGAACAGCGGTCAACACGTCAACATGAATGCGTACCAACAAGAGAATTATGCTCCAAGAGGCTCTTATCAACGCGAGGAACAATTGCCACCACTTCGTGGAATATCACAACCTGAATCCATGAGTGGAGTTCAATATCAATCGGACTTGAACCGTAATGGTTATCGTGATCCTCGGTTCTAGATCGAGTTCGAATTGTTTGGACGATCTATGATTCGCTTTCTCGATAACATTTGCGACAAAAGTTTTCAATCCAAACAAGAATTTCACCTTTATCATGATTTGCCTGCAATTGTCTCTTCCACGAGAGTCTACCCTCTGAAGATTCACTTTTCTCCGGTCACGAAGATCTCTTTTTAGCGATATTATACCCCATAGTGTTATGAAAATCCGATTGAGACCGAATCTGGCTCTTTGTTACTTGATAGCTTTTCTCGAGCATACCCATTCTTCCCTGCTTCTCACCTATCTATCCACGAGGAACGTGTTCTATTAGAAAACCCGTTGGCGTTTTAAGTTTTACTTCGCAGTATCTATATTTCCTCTTCTTCTTGCACTCGTCAATTACTTGACGTGTTTTCAATATCTTATTACATTGAATAAATAAAGTGGCCAATATGGCACTTTTCTCTCTTATACAAAAAGTGGAGCGTACATTTCTCGTGCGTCGAGGAGTTAACATGGGTTTTTTTTTGCATTTCTGGTATGGAGCAGATGGGAAACTGCAATATCCGGGTGAAAAAAAATCATAATCGGATTTTATGGGTGGGCGATGATATGGAATATGGGAGATACTGATTCTACGAAAGAGTGGAAGAAGGCGTTAATCGATTATACCCGCTCTCATCTTGTGGTTTCTATTACTATCTCACCTTTTTGAAGACCATTTCGAATTTCACTGTTCGATCGTCTTTGATCGAATCAATTGGAGATGGGAATCTAGAAAGTTGGATAGACGGAAATTTGCATGGACAGGATGAGATAGCACAAACTACTTGGGCGCTGCGATTTTTGGACTTTTGGGCCTACTACATTACTTAGATTTTGGAACGTACGAAACAGGGGCAGGATTGGGGATGTATGGATCAATGGGAAGATGAATGGTTGGTTGGGGGTGAAATGTTAAGATAATGAATGCCGCTCGTCAAGACAGGAATAGAATGGATGGCATTTGTCTGAAATGATTTCAGTCACTGTCGTTGTTTAATTATTGCTATTGAATGACTGATTTGCGAAATGTAGTATGTGAAGTTGTGTCCTCCTATAGTGTGAATGTCCTAGTGTGTATATTTCTTCCGAAAAGTGATGGGTGGGTTGATATCTGATTTTGAATAGTTGACTAGTTCGAAGGCTCCTTCTGCCTGATTTGTCTAGGGGCTTCTCCGGCAATTTCTAGATGGATCTCACCGTATAGCTCGAGTGAGCATCATGCGAGTTTGAAAGAAGAGGACGGGAGGGGGAAAAGAAAATATTTTGATGAGTAATGGCGAGATTGAATGGATTGTTTAAATAAAGGGAATAGTGATATTTGGTAAAGAAAAAGAGTAGTAGCCGGGGTAGGGCAATTGGATTGAGAAGGTAGTGGAAAGAGAGAAGAAGAGGAGAGAGGGAACGAAGGAAAGAAGGAAGGAAGGGAGAGATGAGGGGGTGAATGAGTGGAAGGAGAGGGATGAGGGATATGAATGGGGAAGAGAACAAGGGGGTTGTGAGTGGATGATGATATTATATGATATGGTACGGTATGAGATCAATATAAGAGGAAAGATCGAAGAAAGAAGAGGAGAAAGATTTGATGTCATGTCATTGGATGTCATGTTAGGTCATGGGAGAAAGTAGATTGTGAAGTTGTGGTTGTCTTGTTGTCTTGTTGTCTTTTTGAGGGTTTGTTTTTGTTTTTGGGGGAGAGGGAGGTAGAGGGGAGAGAGTAGATTTGAAGATTGACGTCTTGATAAGTATCGAGATCTGAAGATGCGAAGATCTGAAGAGATAGATAGTAGTGATGATGATGACGATGATAATGAAGTCATTGTGTATTGTTCACTGCTCACTGCTCATAGGGTTGTGAATGTGAATGTACATGTCATGATTCAGATCTCGTGTTTCATATCCATCTGATGTTGGGAGCTGAGTTGGGATGCGTGTGGATGGGGATGTGGATATGTATTTACTGGTAATTGGATGGATGCATAGATGCATAGACTCGCATCGGCTTCAGTTAGGGTGCTAGGGTTGAGGGTAGAAAATCCCTAGGTAGGTACTCTAGATGGGTACTTGGGTAGCTATGTATAATGTAGGATATCGAGGAAGACGTCAGACTTTGATTTTTATCAGCGGGTGGATACATGATATCAAGTTTGAATAACAAGTGGTTCTGAATGCTGAGAGGTACTTTTCTTATTGTCATTATTGAATTGTATTTTATTTTTATTTTTAAGAATAGCGTGGTGGAATGGTTCGCATGGTGAAACGTGATGGATGGATGTGGTTGCGATGCGAGGTTTGAGGTTTGGGATTTGGGATTTTAGATCTTAGCTTTGAGAACTTAAGAAGGTATGACGTCAATTCTCTTGTTACTATTCCTGCGATTCTTCCGATTGATGTCAAGTATACTAGGTAATGCGGAGAGGAAATGATAGTGTCGTCTGATCATTAGGGCTGTGATGGATGGCGCTGGATGGATGTCTAAGTGGACATACGGGGTACGCCTGGAAGGGAGATGGTATATTTCGTCATTTGATTCGATTGTGCTTGGATTATTAGATGAAAAGGGGGTTGCGAGGTTGGGGTGCAGGACTCGGGACTCGGGAGGAAGTGTATTTCTTGCTGGGAAGTGAATGATCATTTGGAGGGGAGGGGAGGGGATGGGATAGGATGATATGATATCATGTTATAGGAGGTTTGTACTCTATTGCGAGAAAGGGAGTAGGGAATTATGTGAACTGAGGTTTTGTGCATTGTGCATTGTCATGACTTCAATGTGGAGCTGAGAGGGAGGGGAAGAGAGGGGAAGAAGTATGCTTAATGGGTGGGGAGAGGATGATTGTTGAATGTATGGACTTGTACTTTATGGGTATGGGTATATATATCATGAGGAATTCCCAAGTTCTAGGAGATTCATTCTTTCACATCATATCAGATTGACAGTAAAGAATTTACTCTTCTCTTCTCTTCTCTCATATATATTCTACAAACACATACAAGGTACAAGATACAATATCTCCAAACCAAATTCTCATTACGTACATTCCACTACACGTTTAATCACTCCTTAAAACTCCAACTACTTCACAAATCCCACACCCCTCAAACCATCTCAAAATGTACACCCAAATCTCTCAACTCACCACCGCTCTCGCCATCCTCTTCACTCTCACCACCGCACTTCCTGCTCCTCTCGACACAAATACAAAAATATCTTCCTGTTCCACCGATACCGTTGATTCCACATGCATTGATACATATAATACTTGTATGACAGCTGCATCTGGGAACAATGATGCGATTGCTAGTTGGTAAGTTTAAAGTTTATCCCTCATTCAATCAACAGAAAAACTTAGAAAAAAACTAACAAATCAATAGCGCAGTCACCCTCTCCACCTGCACAAGCGCAAGCGCGAAAAGAGATGAGGAAAAACATGGAGAAGAGAGTAGCAACAGTCTGTACGAATGGTGCGTGGGGAAGTGTGGCGTGTGTGGGCGCGTTTGGCACGTGTATGAAGGAGGCGAATGGGGCGGGGGAGATTACAAGTTGTGCGTTGGCGTTGAGTGCGTGTGAGGTGGGGGTTAATACGAAGTGAGGGGGGGGAGTGGAAGGGGAATAGGAGGGAGGAGGAAAGGGGGATGCCATAGGAAAAGGATGGGATGGAATGGGATGGGAGTGGTTGAAAGAAGAGAGAAGGGGAGAGACAAATGCAAGGACGATTGGTGTGTATTACTTTGTAATTTATTCGGATTTAATTTGAATTTCAAAGAGATGAATCATTATAAGAATAACTGTATTTATGTATGTATGTATTTCAATCAACCCATTCATATGTATCCGAGTTCCAGTCCAGCAACCTCGTCAATCCCACTACATCACATCATATCACACAAAGTTTTTGCAACAATTTACCAAAAATAACTAACTTGGAGCTGCATCCTAATTCCTGATCACCACCTCTCTTCTCCCTCTCATATTTCATACTTGATTATCTCCATATCGACCAATGTTTAAAAAAAACTAATAAGGAACCTCAAAATAACTGAAGTAATCGGTGGGATCTCCCCCTTCTGTTAATCCTCCGCCGGGAACGTAGATTCTGTTTCCGACGGCTACTGCGGATGTTCCGTGCTAGAGGGGAAGAGGAGGTTAGTAGGAATCGTTATTGTGGAATTTGGGGTTGAGGCTTAAGGGGGATTTGAGTGTCACTTAAAAGAAAAATGAAGGGGTGTGAAAAGGGGGAAGAGTGGAAAAGGGGCAGGTAGGATGGAAACAAGACACGAGAAATCCAAGAAAAGCCCTCAGAACGAACAATCCTCAAAGTCAACAAGAAGAGAAACACAAACATACCCTCGGAACATCCATCGGCGCATAACTCCTCCACTCATCCCTCTCAGCATCATACCCCTCATTCTCCGCAAAAACCCCCCCTCTCGCTCTCCCTATTCCCCTCCCCCCCTACAACAAAAATCCTCTCTCCCACCACCGCACTAGCCACCCCCCCTCTCGGGGTCAGCATCCCCTTTTTCTCGCTCCACCCCCCAACCTGAAAATCATACATATAATTCGTTCCCACCACATTATCATGTCCAAACGCTCTTCCCCCAATAACATAAAACGGGCCATTATCCCCAATAAACCCCTTTCCGGCATGATCTCTCGGTTCGGGGAGATCAGGAAGAGAAGTCCATCGCTCGAAACCGGATGTGTAGGCGGTGAAATAGGAGACGCTGGGTTGGTAGGTTTCGGAGACGTTGAGAGAGGTGAGTCCCCCAGCGAGATAGATGGTGTTTCCGCGACGGGCGACGGCTGCAGCGCCGATTTGGAGACCGGAGGGAATGGAAGTGAAGAGTTGCGACCAGGTGTTGCTGCTGGGGTCGTAGCGGTAGCAGGTGCGGCTGGCGAGCCAGGTGCCGGCGGGAGAGGGGGTAAGGCCGCCGAGGAGATAGATGGCGCCGTTGAGGATGGCGGCGTTGGCGTGGTTGAGGGGGAGGGGGAGGTCGGCCGCACGGGACCATGTATTGGTTGTGAGGGAGAAGCGCTGCATGAGGGTTGTGGTAGGATAGGGGTCACTGGTGGAGTTGGAGGGGATGATGCCGCCGAGAATGTAGATGTAGGGGTCTAGATATACGGTTGTGTGTTCTTGACGGGGATAGAGGGGGATGGATGGGAGTCGGTGCCAGGATCCTGGGTTATAGGTGAGGTTGGTGTCTGGAGGAGATTGTGGGAGAGCGGTGCTGAGAGTGAAGAGTGAGAGAATGATGGGGAGTGAAAGGGGGGGGGAAATCATCGTGATAGATTGACAAGTAGCACACACAGTATATACTCAAGATACACTAAAGATTCAAAATCTCAAAAACGAAACCAGAGATCAACTTTTGAATGCCGCAAACCTATGAATTTATAAGCTTTTCGAAACATAAATCGGGAACAGCGAACTCATAAAGTAAAAAAAACCGACACTACATTCTAACACCAATTGAATCCAACATTCCCGATTGGTCAATTGCCATCCCCTCAACAACCTGCAGTCCGTGTAACTAAGCAACGTAAATGATCGACCATTGACCAATCCATTTTTATCCAGATGTCGAACATATGCAGGTCGCCATATCAAAAACGGTGATACGACTGCGAA
The DNA here is from genome assembly GCF_014898465.1 of Botrytis porri. Classification (NCBI taxonomy): domain Eukaryota; kingdom Fungi; phylum Ascomycota; class Leotiomycetes; order Helotiales; family Sclerotiniaceae; genus Botrytis; species Botrytis porri. Next base: position 935,856 of record NW_024066084.1, on the reverse strand, counting down.
TCAAGGATCGATGATGCCAAGAGAAGACTCGGTGAAGCGCGCATCGCATTGCATCTGCAAGATATCAATAGTTATCAGATGTGCGACCCAAACATGCAGAAAGTTTTAATTAGAGTTTTCTCCCCATTGCATTGGTAAAGGGTCGCGGCGACAGAACGGCGTATTCGTAATGCGAAAAGTCGTGTATCTCCTTGTATATTCCCACAATGAACGAATATAATTAGTTGAATCACTGACCACTTCTAATTTTTGAACCTATATTCATCTTCCCATAGTCTTTAGATCCACTTAAATCCCTTCTACCCATCAACTTCCCTCATAAAAGCCTCCCTCGCCACCACCCAACTCCATGAGTTTTAGCACCTCTCCCATCCTTGCTTTCTTCTCTAATTCCTTTCTCGATATCTTACACTTTGCCGTATATCCGCACTTCTTTCCACCTCCAAAAAATGTTTCATCCGGACAACTATGGCCCCATAGCTCCAGCACGAGTACCCAGACGACCAATCCGGTGACAGTGGAAATCAGTGTGAGGGAATCTAGGGATGAGAGAGGAAGACATATGAGTATTATGCAGACAATGAGACGGTTTACCAGGCGGTAGCGTTTAGCGAGTCGAATGCCGTGGTGGTCTTTTTTATGGATGTGGCAGGCCGATATGATACCTAAAGGGAAAAGGTCAGTTGAGGGATATGAAGACTAATGAGTGCATGGTATGACGGGACACTTCTCGACTTTCGACATTTCATGACTTCACAATCTATCTTTTCATTGTTCGATCTCTCATGAGATATTGTAACAATTCCTAAGATATGCGAATCGACATGTTAAGAGATATTTCCGAATCGATTTCTGCAGTGTCCTGTCAATCCATACACCACTGGTGGAGAGAGTGAAAGGGAGGTCATACCCATACAAAAGAGTGCAACCCCGAAACCAGCACAATAAAACCAACGCAACCCATGAGAAATCTCAGATTCAGATTTCTCCTGGTATGCTTCCGTCAGACTCTCAAGAGAAGTATCACCACAATCTCTCGCAACAACGAGTCTAGAAAGTGCAGCACCCCCTAGAACATAACTCATAATAAAGGGTAAATGTGCAAAACTCCAGATGATAGAAGCGATAGCATCTCGTCGAATAGCATGCGCAAAAAGATCCATACCGTCTAAATCAAAATATATCCAATTAAAAACAAATGCTTGAATGAGGCCCAGAACGGCTTTTCCAAAGAATGCATTTAGCCCAAATGACGCTGCGTTTTGATAGATAATAGCGACAACTGAATAGCCAAAGACCAATGTCACAAATGCGTTTGTTCTCTCAGTTTTATGTTCGATATTTGTAGCAGGGTAGAATTCAAATACTCGATCGGTCCACTCGGCCAGTCTGGTTGAAATGAATTTAGAACCTCGAACGAGGAATACTACACCTACCGCCCCTGTTAAATCTATGAATATGGCAACAGCAATGATGGCGAATCTTTGGGGTAAATCGACGTAGATGCTTCCTATCCAAAGAATACTGGGGATCAGAATAATGATGGCTTGAGCTATTAGCATGCCTCGAACCATGGGTATAAGCCATGCGAGAAATAAATAATATGAGCCCATGAAAAGCCGAGCGGTTAGATAGAATGCTACTAGCATTGCGTATGCGTTTTCGAAGGCTTCCAACATATTTGTGGTGAGACTATCTAAGATTAGCATGAAAATAAGTGCGCATTGATGACAGCATATAGAAAGAAGCATTAGATGAATATACGTTTTCACTCACCCAAGTAAACACGCCATGACAAACATTATTGAGATTCTTTGAGCTATGTCATCGGTTTCGAACCAAGAGATAATAAGAGCCAGATCGCTCCAAATCTTCCAACTCATGATAAAGGTTATGACAAATCTTAGGAGCTCATATCCAGTGGGACTTTCAGCGGCATGATCTCCGTTTATAGCGAGAATACCGACGTATAAAAGGTCCACAAAGAGTTCAAATGATGCTACTTCAGTAGTTCCTGATGCTCTCCATAGTAAACCGCGGTGAAAATATTGCCTGACAGTGGGCTGAGATGCTGTTAGTTCGAATACAACGAGGAGAAAACAAAATGAGTGTGCATTAATATCGTTGTTAGACTTCACCTTTTTATATAGTTTCACAATTCTCCCCTTCCTCTTTTCTGCTGCCCAATCCTTCTTTTCATGATCATCAGGTCCATGATATAACGAGCTCGCCCGACTGGTGTGTTCCGGCCCATCATCATAAGTTCTCAAATGCGCACTATACCCATATTTCGAAAAATTCGCATCCAATGCCACGGAATGATCTGTCAACATATGAAGCTCTGAGCCCAAGGTTTCTAGTTCTAATTTCACATTTTCGAATTCATCATAAGCGTCACCGTGCTTATCTTTTAGTGCCTGTCGCTTAGATTCATGATGACTATGCGCGGTTCGAAGCGCGTCGAGATGTTCAGGAGATCCATTGATGACGAGATCAAAAGGTTGATCTTTTTCTATGGTGCTGAGACGTCGACGGAGGAGATCAGCTTCTTCTGGAGATGGCGCTATGTGCACTTTTCGGCCATTGGGAAGCATGAAATTGCGAAGTCGATGACCTCTGTGGTGATGACTGTGGGGAGTGGGAGTCCCAGGCGAAATTGGGGTTGTAGACATCTTCAATGTAGGTATGTGAGTTGCGTAAAAGATAGCTCACACTTGGATAGTTATTGATTTTTATACAGATTGATGCTGTAAGGTATTTATATGGCTGCTGATACCAAGAAATTGTGGCTGTCCGATAAACAAATGGAGTCAAACAGATACTACAATATCATGTACTCAAGCAACGTTATTGATTGTCATCCAAAGTCCATACCAACAAAAGCAGAAGATGTCGATAAATTGACATAAAAGACCATCTTTAGCTGACATGAAACCACCTTCATTCATTAAGATGAGAGGAGCAGTGAGCTAGGGGCCAAGAGAAAAAGGACCAAGCGTTTGATCGCCAAGCTTAGTAATCGCATCAGCTCTCAATCCCCTCGCTAGGGGTATATCATAAGGCGTTGAGAAATTTACTTTATGTTGTTCTATAAAAGTTATGAAGTTCCTTGTTTGTTATTCTGAAATGGTTGGCTAGGTATCTAGTATTTCATTTTAGTTGTGTATTCCAAAAAAGAACAGAAGAGACTCAGGAGTTACGATTACTTCGGATTAGATAGAATTAGCGTTCGGATCCGGAGTGTTGGGTCAAGTACCTTCAATCCACTTTGATTGGTCATCTCTGGACGGAAATATTAGGCCCCTGAGAGCTGAGGGAACGTCCGTTATTCGTTATTCGTGATGATTGCTGTTCTCAATTCGGGCTGCACGGTCTGCGATTAAGGTTCGTTCAATCAAATGGCCAAGGAAAAAGGGAACGAGATCGTATTGATAAGCACATTGACTTGATAAATTGAGATGATTGGTTTAAATTATAGTTTGAGCCACAAGTAAGCCTTAAAAAGATATTAACTTCTATAATTCCAACTCACACCCAGCCAGCCAGGTTCCATGATATCGTCTAAAAACTACACAATTTACTCTTTCCACAAATACCTCTCGCCAACATTTCAATACTTCCGCTGCTCAACAATTCCAAAACCTGTAAATTGGCCTCAAATTCCCTCGCAATGAAATTCCTTACCTCAATTGCGACCAAAGAATCTAATGCGTAGTTTGATAAACTTCGTGTAACATCCATATCTTCTGCTTCCAACATCAAAACACAAGGTAAAATATGTAATAATCCTCGTGTAACGGCTTCCTGCGCTTCCTCAATTGTAGTGGCGTTCTTGAGTGCGGCATTGAAGGATATGTTGGCTGATGGAGAATCGGAGAGAGATGACGAAAGAGCCTCGTGAGCGAGTCGTAGATGTTTAAATTTGGCATCATTAGTCCAAAATGGTGGTGGAGTGGTGATACGCATTCCCGTTATTGTGTGATTGTTGCATGTACTAGCCAAACGACCAGTAATGGCAGCCCCGAGAAGTGCTAATACCTCTGCTTCGCATATAGTGTCACTTCCGAGATTTTTGCTTACTTCGGCTGCTGCGTCGAGGTTTTCCGCGAGATATCCGGCGTCGGACACGGCGGTAAGATCCAGGGATGAGGCAGGCAAGCCTTGAGCGAGACGATATTGGACAAATGCGTTTAGGAATGTATTGGCCGCAGCATACGAAGCCTGACCCCTGTTTCCCACTGCACCGGCGGCCGAAGAAATAGCGACGAAAAAATCCAATTTTTGCGACTTGAGAGCATTGTGGAAGTTCCAAGCACCTTGAACTTTAGATTCAATAACCGAAGTATATTCTTCGTACATCATCTTCTCAAATAGAACATCCTGCTCCTGTTAGTTATATTCAAATATCACCAGACCGTTGTACTTACTCGTAGGACCATAGCTCCATGAATGACACCTCTGACTTCAGGCAGATCGGTAAGCTCATTCGTGACCAAATTATTCACTGCCTCGCTATCTGACACGTCACAACGTCGAATTACGATATTGGCACCAACAGTACTGAGATCATCAACCATCTTCTTAACTTTCCCAGTGACGGAGCCATTTCTGGACACAAGAACAAGATGCTTGGCACCTTTGCTAACCATCCATCTAGCCATACTTCGGCCCAAACCACCAGTTCCTCCAATGAGAATATATGTGGCATCTGGGCGAAGTATCTTGCTTCTCTTATCAGCGGGGGTGGCCTGTGATATTGTTAGTATTTTGCATGGCAGTGTATTTAGAAATAACCAACCTTGACCATGTCATCTTGCTCGGGTGCGATGATTAATTTCCCATCGAATTTTGCTGATTGTAATGTCTTGAAAGCTGTCTCAATATCCGAAATTGAGAAGACTGTGGTGCTGATAGGCTTGATGGCACCTTGAATTAAGAAGCTAGAGATCTTTGAAAGAACAGCGCTCAAAATTTTAGGTCTTTGAATACCCAGAGATACCAAGTCAACTGAAGAGTAACTTCTGTTGGTTCCGCTTCCAAGTTTTGGATGATTTTCTTGTTTTGCGAGATTGACGAAGCGCCCAAAGTTGCTCAAGCATGAAGATATTTCTTGGAGCGTATCTGCATCTGTTGGGATACAATTCAACACAATGTCAAAGTTGCCTCTGTATGTTTGTTGGAGATCTTTCGGACCGAATGAAGTATTATGGCTTACAATTATCTCCTTTTCAGAGAGGCCGTACGTTTTTTTGAGTAAATCCTTCTTCTCAATGCTGCCAACGGTTACGAAAACCTTGACACCCATAGTCTGGGCGAGATTAATAGCTGCTTGCCCGAATGCACTGGATCCTCCATGAATCAAGACAGCATCGTCTGGAAGTAACCGTCCTATGTCGTTCAGACCATAGTATGCAGTGCAGAATGCCACAGGAATCGATGCACCAACCTCAAATGATATATCATGATTGATCTTAAAAGCAGCAGAAGAATCCAAAAGAGCCCGGCTTGAGTAAACTCCTTGAGATGCTGCAATTCCTGCAATACGATCGCCCTTGGCAAAGTTGGTCACACGACTACCTGTTTTTGTAACGATACCACTACATTCGCAGCCAAAGCCGGCATAATCAGTATGCCCTGAAACAGCAGGGAGATCCATTGAATTCATGCCGATTGCTTTAACCTCAATCTCGATCTTATTATCTTCTATTGATTCCTCTGATGATGCATCGATGAAGTGAAGGGTTTCCAAAACACCTGGTACTGAGATGGCCATCTTCAATGGTCGGTGTTCTTGTCCAAATCGTGTCAACTCCAGAGCAGAATCTTTTGTTTGTTTGTGAACATATTCATTCAATTCTGAGTCATTGATGATACGTGGTGTAAGGAATATCCCATTTCTCTCCATAAATTCCATTTCACAGTTTGCGTTAGCTTCTGGATCAAAAACACCTTTGAAGACTTTCAAGATAGCGTTGGAGGTATTCTCATCAGAAAGAACGCTCTCTGGATCCAAGTCCAAGGTTGAGAATTTGAGCATTGTCTCGGACCGAATACTTCTGCTTAGACCAGTGACCATGTTGGTCGTAGGATTAGATGAATCAGCATATGCCCCTTTGACCACCCAGAGTACTCCACGGGATCCGATCAACGCTTTTTGTAACGCAAGGAATTGGGAACATGTGAGTGTTGACAACAATGGCTTATCAAGCTCTGAAATGACGAGACAGAGCTTTTCGGTTGTGTCAACCTGAGATAGATTACCCATCTCGGGTCTTTTCCCTGTCAAATGCTCTAGAGAGTTGGCCAGTAAGGTCGAAAGAGCTGATTGCTCATCCGAACTCTCATGAATAATGACGATTTCTTCGGATGGATAATCACGACTTTTTACTTCATTCGTTGTACCATTCACTGACCCATTGGATGCCTCTGATACCTCATTGGAGGCTCCATTTTGTTCTGTAGAGGTTGAAGGCTGGAATATAGGCTCCCAATCCAGTTTGTAACAAAGTTCCCTGTGTATGTCATTCTCTGAACTTGAATTTGTTTCTACGATTGGCGAAACTGTCAAATCGCGAATTGTGATTAGTGGAGCTTCTGATAGGTAATTGTCCACGGCAAACATTGAGACATTGGTGGCCTTGGGATAACCAGATAGAAAGGTACCCTCACAAAAGGCCCGAAGGGATGCACCCGGACTTCTCATGAATTTTGTTATTTCTCGGGATATCGTTATTTGTCCAACGGATGAAGGCAAATATACAGTATCCAATGAAGTCTTTCCTGCTTCAATGATTGGCCAATACATCTCAATGACTTGTTCGAGTAATGCTGGATGTATTATCATGTCTTCTTGATGCTCCTTTGGCATTTCTTGCTTGGTATCAGGAACCACGACGTGTGCCATCGAGGCGTTTTCACAAGCGAAGCAATCATTCATACCTTGGAAACTCGATCCGTATGAAACACCGATGTTTGAAAGCGAATCGTATAATTCGGATTTGTTGATGACACTTGTCGCTGCTTCAGTAATCTTTCCGATACTTGATTTCATCTCAAGTCCAAGATCGTGATTGCCTAGTTTAGTGGCTACTATTCCCTGGCAATGCAAGGTCCATCCTTTATTTGCAGCCCACGAATGAACTTTGAACTCGTCCCAAATATCAGAAGCACAATTGTCTGATATGCGGGAACGTAGCTGAAGAGTGATTTCGACAGGCTCTTCAGTAAGCATAAGGGGCTTGGTGACCGAGACATCGCGAAGCTCGAAGTTGTCGTATTGAATATTATTAGATGCTGCTTTCTGTGATGCTGCTTCGATTGCTATCTCAATGAAAGCAGACATGGGAAAAAGTGTCAGGGATTGAATTTTATGGTGTCGAAGCCATGGAACATCATCGATTCGAAGGATATTTCTCCAAGTTGGCTCCAGATCATTCGAGTAATTGGCCAGGGTACCTAGAAGATCATGACGTTGAGCTGTGCGACTTTTGTGCTTCTGAATCAGGCGTGGTTCATGCCAGTACTTTGATGTGTGGTTCCAAGGGTATCGAGGCATATCGATCAGCAATGAAGGAGGATTTAGAGGGGGAGTAATATTAATGGCGCCAAGGTCAAGAAATGCGCCTTTCGTGAATAATGTTGAAGCTAAATCGATTGCTGTCTCTACAGCATCCTTCTTTCTCACAAGCGCAGATGAATAAGGAATTTTCATTGCATCCTTCCCACAAGCCTTGAGAATCTGCTTGATTGGGCCAGCAAGGGCTGAATGAGGCCCAAGTTCAATGAGCATATTCACACCAGTTTTATGTCCATCGCCTGGTGCACACATATCTGTCAAAGCTTCAGAAAATCGAACCGCTTGTGTCAGATTATCTACCCAATATTGGGCCTCAAGTCTTGAGCCCTCAACAAGGTGACCGAGTAACGAAGAATGGAATTTGACATTTGAAGTTTTGGGTGGAGCAAGAGACTGAAGGCAGCTTCGGTAATCTTTTGAGACCAAGCTCATGTGATGGGAATGATAAGCCACATCAACTTGTAGCTTTCTGTTGAACATTTGTTTCTGTTCCATTAATGCTTGAAGTTCGTCGATTGCCGGCTCGTCTCCTGAGACAGTCAAACTAGACGGACTGTTAAAGCAAGCTATACGAGCTGTCTTTGCGCTAAGTTGATCGATGAGTGGCTCTATCTCTTCCTTGGTACAGCCTACAGCCATCATTGACCCCCGAAGATCTGGAAACTTCTTCCTTAATCCAACAGTCGCTAGACCTCTGTAGTAGGCAATAGCCATGCAGGAGTCAAGAGGTAAGATTCCAGCTGCGTATGCCGCTCCGATTTCGCCACTGGAATGACCAGCGACGGCTGCTGGAATTACGTTCCAACTTCTTAATAAATCAGTCAAGGCCAGCTGGATAGCTGTACATGCAGGTTGACTTATATGAGCTTCATTGATAAGCGACGATGTGGCATCTTTGTTTAGTTCGGTGATGAGGGAGAAAGGAGCCCCGAATGAAATGAGGCATTTGTCACAAGCATCTAAGGATGCAGCGAAGACCGGATAATGTTCATAGAGCTCCCGGCCCATTGCATTCCATTGAGCACCCTGTCCGGTAAATATGAAACCTATACGCAGTGGCTCAATCTCTCTCATTGGGGTAACCTTTCCAGAATTAAGTGCTTGTATAAGCTCGAAGGATGATGTGGCCGGAATGGCGACTCTCCATTGTAGTCTAAGTATTATTAAGTTAGTACCGGTGCCGTCAATCTTCTCGGAACAGGAACAATACGGTTCAAGTGAGAAACCTTGAATCGTAACTAGATGGATGAAATGAGTACTTACAGAGATCTTCGTTGTCCAAGTGTGTAAGCAACGTTGCTCATTAGACCATTTTGAAAGAATTCCGGTCTTCTTTCTAAATAGATTCCAATGTTCTTCATGAGTGCCTCTAGCGCTCCTTTATCGTTCGCGGACAAGGCGATCATTCTTCTACCTTGCAGCGCTTTCTCGCTAGATTCGGGCTCAAGTTTAGCTATGAAAGGCGCTCGTTCTAAAACAACATGTGCATTTGTACCTCCAAACCCAAAGTTGTTTACACTAGCAAACTTCTTAGCTCTTGGCCACGGGCGTTGACTGATCGGAACCTATGGAAAATCAGCATTAAGTCAGTCTACTATAGGTTGATCTATGACCAACCTTCAAATGCCATTTTGAAAAGGGTATATTCTCATTGGGCGTCTTGAAGTCGTGATTAGGCAAGATGAAGCCTCTTTCAAGCATCATAGCTGCCTTAATCACGGATATGATACCTGCGAGATATTTCTTAGCCTTTTGGGCAATTGAGGATAACCAAGTGATACTCACCAGAAGCAGCTTCCAGATGTCCAATGTTTGATTTCACGGATCCAATGAAGAGGGGGTTTCTGGCATTTCTGCCTTCTCCAAATACATTATACAGAGCGGTAGCTTCTATAGGATCTCCAACCTTAGTACCGGTTCCGTGAGCTTCCACGTAACCTGTGTCTTTTGGATCGATACCAGCACTTTCGTAGACCCATTTCATGAGCGATTCTAATTCGGTCAACATTACGGAAGGCAATCTCAATTGGAATACTCTCTGGACTTACCTTGTGCAGAACCATTAGGCATAGTTATTCCGGGAGTTTTACCATCTTGATTGATGCCGCTTCCTCTTATCACGGCCCTGATGTTATCGTTATCCTTAAGAGCTTGCTCTAAAGGTTTCAAAACAACCAAACCACAACCCTCACCGCGTCCATAACCAGTGCCTCGGCTGTCAAAAGAAAAAGATCTTCCTTCATCGGAAAATAAACTGTGTATATTAGATGGGATCCCGGAACGCTATAGAGTTATGGCAGACTCACCGAGAATTTGACATCGAGATCCAATTTTCTGGTAGCATATTGAGATGGCATCCACCAGTGATAGCCGATTTGCACTCTCCGTTTCGAATACTCTGGCAAGCCTGATGTAAGGCAACCAAACTCGAAGAGCACGCAGTATCCATGGTAAAACTAGGCCCTCGTAAATCAAAGAAGTGAGAAATACGATTTGACTGCATGGCAAAAGCGCATCCTAGATTGATTATTTAGTAAAGCACAGTGTGTGATCAAAAAGAGTTATCTACCTGTAGCTTGGTACATAGGAATATTATCGGTGTCCACAAATGATGCGGATTCGTACTCTGAAAATGAGCCACCGACGAATACACCCACATCCTTCCCAACAATTTCATGTTTCGGGATTCCCGCACTCTCCAAAGCTTCAAAGGTACATTCCAGTAGAATTCGTTGCTGAGGATCCATCGAAGTTGCTTCTTGAGCTGTAAGACTGAAAAACGGAGCATCAAAAAGCCCTACATCTTCTTTGAGAAAATTTCCACCAGCTGCATTAAAACAGCCCGCCTTCCCTGGATTTGGATGATAGAAGCTTGCGGTATCAAATCTTTCCTTCGGTATTTCTGACCAACCGCTTCGAGCTCTCGAACAGAGCTCCCAAAACTCATCTGGAGTGCTAACATTTCCCGGCAGCCGACATGAAATTCCAACGATTGCTATGGGTATCTGCTTTGCAAGTTGGGGTTGGCTATACCCAGAGATATATCCGTCTTTGAAAGCTTGAGAATAAATGTCTTTGAAGGCCTTGACTTCAGGCGCATCGTCGCTTTCTGCTGGAGCAGCTTCGAAGGTCTGCTCTGATACCGTTTCCTGAACTGCACCATTCGTACCCTCCTGGGGCGAATTCCAGGTGATCGCTGAAGGCGCCATTTCTGTCTTGCTGTTATTAAAGTCGTATGGTATTAGAATAACATTGTAAAATAAGAATCACAAGAACATGTAAATCGTTTTGGCTATATCATGCGCTGAAGTGATTTGTCAATTCCTTTTTGGGCGCCAGTTCACGCTGATCTTCACTTAGAGATAGTCGTGTTTCAAATGATAGCTAGAATGATGGGAGATATGAGCTTTGAGTTCCCGGTCAAGTGTCGGGTATGCAAACGGATAAATTCTCGCACGGCTGCCATCCCATGTTCAAAGCGGGTGGTATTGCACAAACCGTGTCAATCAAATCTTGGCCTTTCATCCCATCTAATTGACAATTCATTCTGATCATAAAATGGAATATCGAAAGGGCGGAAATGATAAACCCGTCAGGTTCTGGGGGGACAAACCTCTCAAAGCGTGCTGGGTATTGCATCACGTCTTATCATCCCCATGTTGCATCGGTCTGCACCCGGTAATGAACTCTGTCGTCGTTCGTTCCATGACCAAGAATTGATCGTAACATATACTTTCAACACCACGTTCCAAAAGATATGGTGAGCATGATCCATGAACAATAACAAATGGAGCATTGACCAACAGCTGGGCCTAAAGCTTAGCTACAACACAAACCGTGAACACGGGGAAAGAGGCATGAAACAGGAATGCAGACAAAAACAAAGCTGAAGCACATACTTCCTTTTCTGATTCAAGTTACCTCTAAGCTAGGGTCGGTGAAACCGGCGATTAGTGCATACCTGGCAAGTCAGTCCAAGGATTTTACGCTTTTGACTGGACGTTGTGTTGTGCACTGAACCTCATTTCGAAACATCCAAAAGGACTTGAGATCAGACTCGACTAGAAAAAGTGCATTTGCATTTTGCCTTCACCGTGTCTGTGTGTTGTTGGTGTGGCGTACCTAGGCAACCTGATCATTCCTCCAGCCACAATCACACAAACACCTCACGCCCACCACCTGGGCACTCCAGCTCCAGCTCCCAATCTTCTTCGACTCAAGTGTTCCTGATCGACCGGTAATCCCCTCACCTCCATCCTCAAATACCCCCCATATAATCTGTGGATCTATACCCAGAACTTCTACCCAGTGGTCTCTTATTGAATAGAAACGATCTAAGATTCATTAATGAAGAGTCGCCAGTCCAATCACTCAATGAAGATGCAGGATATCCACAATATCCGACTCGGTCGAGATCACATCCCCAGTTCCTTCCGTCTGTGCACATCATCTTAAACTTGTTACAAGATGACAGACTTGATTTGAAGGGATGTTTGTATTATCCAAGTTTCAATATAGAGATCTCCAGAAGTTGGATGGGTTCCCTGGCTGTGAAGCAATATGGATCCTTGACCAGATCTTCCATTCTTAAAAGCTTAAGGAACTTCATAAACCCCGGATAAAGACCTCTATCAAACTTTATATTTGCAATAAATTACTCGCCATTCCTACCGTTAATATAATATTAAACTTTTCTATATCAAATTTCAGAATCTCACCTTCCCAGAACTATTCTCAATCATTCTCAATCATGAAGTTTCTATGTCTTTGCGGAGCATACGGAAGCTCAGATGTAAGTACAATCCCTTAACATCGCTTGCAAACTTAGTGCTTAAGCTGACCATACGCAGAAATTTAGAGTGCAGCTTGGTGTGTATCTTCGGCAGTTCTTATTGACATGTGAATCATGCTTACTTTAAAATAGCTCCTCTCATTAAGGAATTAGCGTCTGATGAGACTGCCGAATTATTCTTTGCTCATGGTCCAGTCGACGCCTTTCCTCCCGAAGGATATGAAGATTATTTCGGCCCGGGGCCACATTATCGATTCATAAAGCCCGGAAATACAGAAGAAGGTGGAAGTGATCTTCTTGATCGCATTCGAAACTTTCCCAAGGGTGCAACCGCAGAGGATCAAATGCGAGAACTTATGAGGGGTGGAATTGGCTCCGCCGTTCCTGTCCCAAATGCAGATGGTACTTATGGTGATGAGAGTGCACAAGATGCCATGGAGTACTTATACGATATTATGCAAGAAGAAGGACCTTTCGATGGAATCATTGGATACTCAGAGGGAGCCACAGTTGCAGGAACGCTGCTTTTGCATGAACAAAAAAGATTCGAAATCGAGGGAAGAACGCCAATGTTCAAGTGTGCTATATTCTTTGCCGGGTGGCCTCCAATGACACCAGAATTTGATGGAATTGTTCTTGCGGATGAAACCGATTTGACAATCACCATTCCAACCGTTCACATCAGTAAGTCTAAACAATTCTCAAATGCACCATAAACATTCTCTGACGTTCTATTTAGTTGGCTCGTTAGACCCATATCTTGCAGGATGTATCTCGCTGTACAATGTGTGCGATATGGACAATGCGTACCTCTTCGATCATGGAAAAGGTCACACATTGCCAAGAGATCCAGAGACAGTCCGAGAGCTTGGAAACATAATACGCACAATGGGCTCAAACATAGGCCTTTTGTGAAGTATCAGAGGAGACAATGCAATGAAGCATTTATTTGAAATGCCTAATAGAAGGTCTTGCGCCCTTGTAGTGAGCAGGCCTCACACATGCTGTGGAACTTGGGATTGCTAGACCGTACACAGGACACTTTTTTCTCCCTTACAAAAAGTTTAATAATTACACGATACCAAATTTAGAGGCGACTTGGCAGGATCTAAGGCATTATTATGACTATTATATTCATAGTCCAGAAATATTATTTCATCAATTGACAGAATGTTAATTTGTGATGATATCATTGCGCTGGTGTTTGGTCATCGCTTGATAGAACAATCATCCTTCTCGTTGAACCTACATATATATTCTTCGTACCTGGCTCTATAAATTTACTGGGAGTAGCTACATGTACATACCATTCTTCAAAGTGGCGAAGAAGTTGTTTCGTGCTCGGTGATCTCAAGTTTCACGATTTTCACATTCTGAAGGGGACTTTAGCCGAAGGTGCTATTATGCAACAATTGCGCCTATGTATTCTGCCACGCCAAGTCAAAGAAAGAAACAACTATCCTTTCAACTTGTTTGACTTTAAATAAGTAATAGTCGATCTTATAGAACAATGGAGATCGAGAATTTTACATACAGAGGTGGATTCCCTGCTATGATTATTCAAGGGACTTATCAGCAGATAGGCAAACTTTGAACAGGATCAATTGCGCTCATTTCTTATTCAAACAACTGCGCATTAGATTTCCTGTCATGTATCATGTTTCAATATAGACCAATCAGGCCGTGTACTACAGCATTCAAAGCTCGCGGTCAGACCAAGGGTTCTCCATATGCACGGATGTGAGGTCTATTTCTGGCTCCACCATCAATCTTTAATTTCTTCTCCTGAGACCTAGTCAGGTTTACAATGAAAGAGAGGGGCGATTTTGAAACAAGAAACTTTATGTAGACACTGAGTGATGTTGATTTGCCACCTTGAAAGAGGTGATACTGTTATGAGTATCTCTATGGAAACTTTACCTCTCAGAAAGTAAAGATGGCGGGGAAAACTGATCGCAGGTCGTCATCATTACCTCCACCAAACTTCTCTCAATCAAATGTACCTTTATTGTCAGATGTGGAGGCAGGCTATGAAGATGGCGAGAAAACAGATCCGTCACCGTCGAGTATAGGGATGGCAGAACGGAGTCACAAATCTTATGGAGCTCCATTACAAACAGACGCTCTAATGGAAGAGATTCTCTTCCCACATTCCGGCGACTTTAATTCACCTACCTCGCCAGCGCAATGGCCAGCCTCAGCAAAGGAACCTTTACTTCCAGGAGAGGAAGGTATTCGAATAGACGATGGGAACGTCGAAGTTATTGATCCTCAACCGAAAACTAAGGCACCTTATATCAGCGCAGAGTATAAGCTTGCATTGTCTCATTTTAGGGTGAGTGTTCGCCTTATACTGGACACCCGCACATGACTAAAATCTCCAATAGCGAATATTCTCTTATACAAATAGTGATGACAAATTACTCCTCTTTGCAGCAGGAGGTGCTTCAGTGTTCACCGGTATCACATTACCTCTCATGAATGTTGTGTTTGGTAAGAACTATGAACTTCAATTTGTCTGGTGACTGTTCGCAGTGCTGACCGTATCTCTAGGTTCACTGGTTGGTGATTTCAGTGGGTTTTATAATCCCAACTCGGATGAAACGAAAGAGGTATTCACCGAGGCTATCAATCAAAATGTGTGGGTAGCAGCATGTGTAAATAGGATTGATGATAGATACTAATGCGAATGTATAGAATTTACATGCTTTATCTGTTTTTGGGCAGGCTTCTCCTCGATTATGTCGCTGTTGTGAGTGGATTGCATATATCTCTCCTCAAAAATTCTCTAACACTCTTATAGCTGGGATTTCGAATGGTGAGCATTCGAATCTCCGCATCAATGCGAATAGCGTACCTCAATGCCCTTTTTTGTCAACCCATTTCGGTGCTTGATACCTTACCATCAGGGCAAACAGCATCCATCATCACTATTACTGCGAATATACTCCAACTTGGTATCTCGGAAAAGCTCTCCATGTTTCTCCAAAGTCTTTCTTTAATTTTGTCGGCTTTGATAGTCGCATTTTACTACAATTGGCTGCTCACACTTGTGACTAGCACTGGCTTAATATTTATCATTGCATTTTATTCATACACCATTCCGCGCTTGGTAAAGATGCTGAAGCAAGTCGAGGAAGCTGACCAAGTCTCGTCTTCTATTGCGAGTGAAGTCTTCAGTTCAATCAGGATGGTTGTCGCTTGTGAAGCTGAAGGGAAAATGGCAAACAGATATGCTGCATGGGTAAAAGAATCTCGGCGGCGAGGTTTACTTATGTCTCCCTTGGTAGCAATCCAGCAAGCTCCTGGTACGTCCTCACAAGCCTGTTACCTTACTTATGCTAACCAAAACTTAGTATTTTTTGCAATTCATGCGTACGTCTTCACCACACCCCTCATGAGAATTTATTCTTACAGAAGTAACAGTACTTTTGCAATGTCATTTTGGTTCGCCATAAAACTGTACCTAGAATCCGAAATTGCTAGCGTCTCAACTATAATCATGTTCGTTCTCATTGATCACCCTACTTCACTTTGATACATGACATTAATCAATAACCTTAGCGTTTTATCGTCTATAATGACTATAGTAATGTCTATTGGGGGTATAGCAGCCCCCATTACTGCTGCTGCACAAGCCGCCGGTGCTGCGGGTATCCTTTTCAGTATAATTGATGCCCCACAGCCGAAAACAGATGGTGTCAAGGCGCCAGATGTTTCTTCCAGGGAAGATATCGTTCTCGAGAATGTTAATTTTGCCTATCCTCTGAGACATGATGTTAAGGTGCTTGACAATCTCAGTGTTCGATTTCCTGCAGGAAAATTGACAGCTATTGTCGGAGCATCAGGCTCAGGGAAGAGTACCATTGTCGGGTTGATTGAAAGGTGGTATGAGCTTGATGGAAATCTCACGGATAATGCCATTGTAAGTTTCAAGACATGAAACAATGCTTGAATATCATCACTGACAAATCACAAGACACTTTTCTTCCGAAATGGTACAATCACTGTCGGCGGCCGAAAATTACATGAGATTGACTTAAAGTGGTGGAGGTCACAAATAGGACTTGTTCAGCAAGAGCCATTTCTATTCAATACTACTATCTACAGAAATGTGGAATATGGTTTGATAGGTACCAAATGGGAATATGAATCCCACGAAAAGAAAAGGAGATTAGTGAGACGAGCTTGCAAGGAAGCATTCGCAGATGAATTCATCAAACGACTTCCAGAGGTAATGCTAGCCCTGGAATCATGATTTATCCATTTGAATATGTTTCTAACTTTCATAGGGATATGAAACAATGGTAGGCGACTCTGGGATAAAACTCAGTGGGGGTCAACGACAGAGACTGGCAATTGCGAGAAGTATTGTTAAGCAGCCAAAGATATTAATTCTTGACGAAGCAACCAGCGCTATCGATGTCAGAAGTGAAAGAATAGTCCAAGCGGCACTTGACAAAGTTTCTAAAAACCGAACTACGATCACAATAGCGCATCGACTATCTACCGTTATCAAGGCTGACAATATCGTCGTTATGAAGAAAGGTCAGGTAGTACAGCAGGGAACTCATGAACAGCTGTTAATGGACTTGAATGGTCCATATTGGGCACTTGCAAATTCTCAACAGTTGGGAAATGGTGAGCTTTCTAGGAAAGAAATCGATACCCTGAGCGATCCGGAGAAACAAAGAGTAGACTCGCCAGCATTCGAAAGGATCAGTCTTGAGGTAGAAGAAGATTCACCCAGCTTGGAAATGCAATTCCCTGTAGCAAAGCCAAAAACTCCCGTGGGAAGCTTTATACTTTTTCTTTGGGAACAAAAGCCACGATGGGTTTTGTATATGATAATGTTTCTCAGCTCCTTGGGGGCTGGTGCTTCATTCCCATTGCATGCATTTCTATTTGCAAAACTCATTTCGCTATTTAATTTATGGGGAAAGGCTCTTCAAGTCCAGACCAATTATTGGTGCTTCATGTTTACGTTGTTGGCCATCAGTGTGGGTCTCAGTTATTATGCCCTCGGGTGGTCTTCAAATACAGTCTCATTCGTAAGTTTTTGTCAATTTTCGGCTACCTCAGTGACTAACAATACTGTCAGAATATCACAGCTACATATCGCCAAGAATACTTTCAAAATGTTCTCTCGAAGCCCGTATCATACTATGATGAGGAAGAGAATTCCGTGGGTAGTCTGACGGCTAGAATGGCGAGTGATCCTACTCAACTTCAGCAGTTACTCGGAATCAACATGGCAATCGTGCTCATTTCTATGTTTAACATTTTTGGATCTGTGGCAATGTCCTTTTATTTTGGCTGGAAACTCACTTTATTGACCGTGGTGACGACGATGCCAATCATTCTAGCCGCAGGGTTCTTTCGACTTCGATACGAAACCCAATTCGAGAAAATGAACAACGAAGTATTTGCTGAGAGCTCAAAGTTCGCTACTGAATCTATCGGTGCTTTTCGAACGGTATCAGCTCTTACTCTCGAATCGGAGATCTGTGGACGATATGAAAAACTCTTAAGAAACTATACGAAAAAAGCTTTCCGGAAAGCTAGATTCTCTACTTTTATATTTGCAATGAGTGATAGTATCGCGATACTATGTATGGCCTTTGTTCTCTGGTATGGCGGCCAGCTTCTAGCGGACCATGAGTATACACCTTTTAATTATCTAGTTGTATACTTAGCCGTTGTACAAGGTAGTACTACCGCGGGTCAATCTCTAAGTTTCGGACCAAATGTGGCGCAAGCTTTTGCAGCAGCAGATCGTATCCATGGTATGAGACCTGAAGATAGCAAAGTTGATGAGTCGGTGCTATACGATTTTGCAGATGCTCACGATCCGGAAAAAAGCTCACGTGGAGTCAAAATCGAGCTCAAGAATGTTTCTTTCAAGTATCCTACTCGTGATGTTCCAGTGCTCAACGGACTCGACATGATTATCGAAAAGGGTCAATTCGCAGCCATCGTCGGTCCATCTGGATGCGGAAAAACAAGTATCATATCTCTACTCGAGCGCTTTTACCAAATCCAGAGTGGTCAAATTATGTATCAGGACACGAACATCAATGATATCTCTCTTGAAGAATACCGGAAGTTTATCTCGTTGGTTGCGCAAGAACCCTCCTTATTTGAAGGTTCAATTCGCGACAACATTCTCCTGGGTATCTCAGACGAAGAAGAGGTATCAGACACCGTACTCCATCAAATCTGTCGCGACGCAGAGATCCATGACTTCATATCCTCGCTTCCCGAAGGTTACAACACTGCCGTAGGCGCCCATGGAGTTGCACTATCGGGTGGTCAGAAACAACGTATCGCTATTGCACGAGCCTTGATTCGAAATCCAAAATTATTGTTGTTAGATGAAGCGACGTCTAATTTAGATTCTGAGACAGAGAGGAGTGTGCAAGCTGTGTTTGAAAGGACTGGGAAAGGAAGAACCATGATTGTTGTTGCGCATAGATTGGCGACTGTTCAGAATGCGGATGTCATTTTCGTCCTAGGAGAAGGAGGGAATGTGGTGGAAAGAGGAAGTCATGGACGTTTGTTGGGAATGAAAGGATTATATTGGCAAATGGTATGTTTCTCATGTTCTAATTGGTGGTGTAGATTCTAGAGTGAAAGGCTAATCATCGACTGTAGTGTCAAGCGCAAGCTTTAGATCGATAAAGTTGGGAGAGTTTTTGGTTGCTTCATTGCCATGTTGGAACGTATTTTGGGGGATTGGACGGAGTATTTGAAGTTGGCGACTTTAGTGTATCTGGCGCATTGTGTGTTTGTTGAATATAATGGAACTCAGACACCGGGAAATCTTCACCCTCACGAGTAGCAAGAGTTTCAAAACGTGGCATCATCTCATCATTTTTCTAGTTACAAGCCATTCCACAGCATGAAATCAGAATGGTAAAGGCCAGTCCTACCTGCAACACACTTTTGTGGGTGGAAAATGCATAAGTTTATCCATCAATTAATAAGATGGATTTTGTAACATTTCACGTGATGTGATATCTACCTTTTTTCACTCGAAAGTTTATTCAAAATAATTTTAAATAATCTCAAATTTAGACATGCAACAAAACACCAGACATCACGCGACAATCACGGGAGTAATGAGGCTTACTTGCACTGCCAATCCCAAAGTACAAACGGCAGACGAGATTAGGCATCGGTAAAGCTGTATCACGGCTCGGGCCCTGGAGTCGAGAGACACGGAAAGGCGAAGCAGTCGACTACTTGGTCGACTCAAATGCATTTTAGGTTGCAAAGTCAAACATTGTGTTGGGCTTTGATTCTGGTTGAGAGGGGGCCTTGTCAAAGTCTAGCTAGCTACGGTTACACTTAATGTATGGTTCCGCGCGCACGTTAGAATCTGTAGTCGTCCGCGATTCAAAGTCGCAGGTATTGCTTCGCCACTGCTTCGCCAGATTTTGGAAAACTTGCAAGGGACTCTCAATATGATAAAGGTTATTGGTGGACCTTTATGGCTGACACAGCAAAGAAGCAAAAAACAGTATTTGCAGGAGAGGCTACGCATGTTTAAGCGCCGTCCCGCCAATTAACCGATTTCCCTACTACGTGCACATCCCTGCTATATACACGATCTCGATCACCCATTTTGAATAACTTTAAAAATTAATAACAATTCCAATTTATAAGATAAAGAACTAGCAATTTAATTGATAAATAACAAAATATAATAAAATCTTTAGATTTTGAATTTCAATGAAACTTGTAATGCTCATCCTTTATTAAATTATAATATAACCTTTTTCTTTTTTTTCTTTAAATTATTAACCTTTACAGTATTAAAGAGCTTTATAATCTTTATTAATATTAAATCTATAATAGAAAAAGTTTTAGGAAACTTTTTATCTCTTTTGATTAAAGATTTTATTGATTTTAGAGTCTTTTTAACCTTCTTTTTCATATTATATTGTTACGACGGCATCCAACATACCGCATCACATGATCAGAAAGTCACGGGATTAGGGACTCCCACTGGATCCCACTGCTCCTACCTGGTGGGACACAATGGGATCAATAGGACAACAGAGAATGAAGGTCTATATAAGAGAATAGGTTTCATTACAATATAAAGCTTTATACTCAAGAATAATCATTAATTTTATTACTATAATTATAAGAATTATAACTAATTATAACCTTATTGAATTTCTATTTGAAATTTAATCTAAATCATCTCAAGAGAACTCTAGACACTTCCACGTGACCCTAGAGGCAGCTCCTGTAACATATATATAATCTGATAATCAATTTTTCTTTACAATACCCTCTTTTTTTGTTTCAATCTCCTTCTATTCCTTTTCAACTTTCTTTTTAGATTTTATTTAAAACTTAGCTTCCTTCTTTTACTCCTCTTTAAATACTTTATTTTCTTAATATACTTTAGTTTTAATAATAATAGAAAATAATTATAAAAATATATTATTTCTCTTTTTTTTAATAAAATTTAAATACTTTTAATAAGCTTTTTTTCCGTTTTTTAAGCTTTAAACTTTTTTTTAAATCTTTAGATCTATATTTTTATATAGAAACTTCAGTTTTTAATATAATTACAGCCTTAAAAAGCTTTAAAGTAATTTTATAAATAAAAATATAATGAAATTCTAATTTCATTCTATATATTGTTTTTAATGTATATAGTGTAGTAAAAGTATCCCTACAAGTTTTAAATAATATAGGTAATATAAAAGAAACTTTTGGAATAATATAGTTGATTATAAGACTCTTATTTATAAAATATATACTCGTTTTTCAAAGAATTATAAAATATTATACCTTGTATAAATAAGCTTCTAAACCTTTTTAAATATACCCTAAAATATATAATTTATTATACAATAATTCTCTTATTATTATATATCAAATTATTTAATAATATACTGTAATTTATTGAAAAGATATTAAAGGTTTTAATATCAAAAGGTTATAATTAATATATAAAATAAAAAGAAAGAATTAAAACAATAATCTTTAATTTATTATATTTTGAAAGGAATTTTATATTAATATAATTAAAATAATTAATAATAATAAATAAACAATATCTTCCATTTGCTTTTTAATATGTAATAAGATCGAATATGTTTATAAGTTAATATAAATTAAAAGTATTCAATAATTATTTATTACTTAAGGCTTCAAAATAGACTTTATCCTTTTCCCCTGTTACGGGAGCTGCCTCTAGGGTCACGTGGAAGTGTCTAGAGATCTCTCGAGGTGGTTTAGACTAGACTTCAAGTAGGAATTCAATAAGGTTGTAACTGGTTGCAATTCTCGTAACTATAGTAATGAAACTAATGATTGTTCTTGAGCACGAAGCTCTACATTGTAATGAAATCCCATTCCCTTATACAGATCTTCGTACTCTGATGTTGGTTGGAGTTTCTTGGAGTCCTGGCTCCTGGGGACTCCACCACGTGACACTTGTCACATGGCATTCTGTTACCCATCGTAACATCCCCTACATCCTAAACCCATATATCTTATAGATCCCCTAAATCTTCTTTATAAATAAGAACAGAAGGGAGAGCTATTCTATTAGTATATATAGTTGTCAATAGGGTGATAAACTCTTTTGATTTATCTTGCCTAGCTTTTATCATTTTGCCTCTATTATAGGCATTAGCACTTATTATCCTCTTCATAATCCTACTCATACTAATTATAAAGCTTTTCTCATACTAATTATATATATCTCTCGACCATATATCGTATTTTATAATCACTTTTATTAACTAAATTAAAAAAAGAGGGATATTAGCAAAAGCGTTTTAAATAATAAAAATCAATAACAATAAAAAATAATTTAAACTAAATTATAAAAATAATCAAATATAATAATATTATTGACTTTTATATATAAATTATCAATATAATGAAGATATCGACTTTTAAGATATATTGAATACCTTTTAATAAAATTACTAGTTTAATTCTTTTCTATCTTTTTATTTAAAATCTTTTCTATAAGGGTTTTAATTATATAGCTTATAAGAAGAATAGATTTTTATATTAGCTTATTAATTTAATTAATTAAAACCTTTTTCTAATTATTAGAAAGTATTTGTTTTATATTAAAAAGGAATTGTTTTTTTTGAGGTAATTTTATTTTTATATTATTAAGAAAATATGGATTAATCAATTTTAAAGAAATTAGCTATTTGAATGTATTTAGAAGTTTAAATCCCTTTTAAATAATCTAATATAAACTTTATATAAGCCTTTAAAGGTATATTATTAATGTTTGAAGCTATAATATTGATATTTTCAAAGTTGTATATATAATAGGAATGTGTATATATGTTACGGGAGCTGCCTCTAGAATTATGCGGAAATATCTAGAGTTCTCTTGAGATGGTTTAGATTAGACTTCAAATAGGAATTCAATAAGATTATAATTGATTGTAATTCTTGTAATTATAGTAATAAAACTAATAATTGTTCTTAAGTATGAAGCTTTACATTATAATAAAACCCCTTTCCTTATAGACCTTTATACTTTAATCAAATCAATAAGTCTACTTGACTATTCAAATCGACAAATCAAATCGACTTTTCTTTACATAACATTTGTCCTTGTGATCTAATAAGGCTACTATTCATTTAATCTATACTTACTAATTAACCTATAGCCACTATATATCCTGTACCTATTATAGAATAAATGCTAATAAAAGATAAATATTTATCTTTTAATCACTACTTATTTATTCAATTATCATTATCTTTAATTACCCTTTAATTCAATTATCCCTATAATACTGTTTTCGTAGGTTCCAATATCAAGGCCTTAGGTTTATCTTATAATCCATATTGCGGTGCGGGTACCTCCGTAACAATATAGTAGGGAAATCGGTTATGTAGTGTTTCCCAACTTGAATGACATCTCAACCTCGAATATCGATCAATTATCATGAATGATCTGCAACTGATTGGAGCCTACATTGTGGGCTCTAGACGCCACAGAAGTGACGTAGGTAACACTGCTCATGTTAAATATCCGAAACAAGATACTTCAGACGCGTCACGGAGGACATCATATTGGTGAAGTCCAAAGGCCCAAACGGAATCTTAAGTACAATCATTGGATGAATAGGCTATTTGCAGCACCTTTTATTGGAGGCCTAAATCTCGCATTCACTGAATTCTATACTTGGTCACCAACCACGCGTCTTGTCTTGTTTTGATATGAGCATTTAGAAGTTTCGAAAAGTTTCAAATTTCCGCGTGTGTTACACCGACTGCGCCATACCTTGATTATTTAATCATATTGGCTAAGGCCGTTTTCTGGTAGCCTTCCATGCAAATGCGGGACATTGCAATCTACAAGGTCCCGATAACCTATCGATCTGTGCTTCTCTGAATCCATTCGCGGCTTCAAATGCAAAATGCCGAATATTACATCAGCCCAGTTGTATTAGCCTGCTCCATGCAGCTCGAGAACGACCAGAACTCAATACTGTATTAATCCTCAATCCATGCCCATGAGTCATTTGTCCCAATGAAATATTGTGGCGTTGAAAACGTGTTTTAATGTGCGGGTAGACACATCATGTTGCTTTATGCTTTAAAACGTGATGAATCTAAAGGCCCAACTGGAAGTGCACTAAATAATCATAGTTCGTGCTCGTGTTTACTTACTTAATATCGAAGATGCTCGAAAATCACATTATAAAGGAATTTGAAAGATGTTTGAAAATAATCCAGGCCCGCAGACTTCTCCCATAACCTTCAAAATGGATTACAGTATTCCTCCGATGACACCATTTGACACACCACCCAGTATCACATATGTACCTCCGATGGCAATCAAGAAAACCACACAGGACGAAAGATCTCCCATTCAGATTCATGATGCGGCAACATTCGAAGGACAACAAATTGGCGCTATCCTTCCAATCAGGAGAGCATTAAGACCCACGGCTTTCTGTTCACCGCTCGCAAAAGTCGGTGATTATGTCGAAATTCTGGCTAACTACAACGTCAGTCAAGTTGAAGTCAAGAATCTTCGTACTGGTATGTCAGGAACCATCGATTGGGAGGATCTGCTTCCGGTTCCGTACGACGGAAAATGCGGTTGCGTGGGTGGAGGATGTCGATGTATCTACGAAACTTGGCAAGTATATTCTGCACGCCGTCCACCGAGACTGACGCCCGTTTATGGTGGTCAGGATATGAGCGGGTCATATGGTATGGATTTTAAACTTCCCACAGAGGAGGAGTGGATAAAGGTTGATGACGTCAATACCAAAACTTACACATCGACAGCTTCGCCTCTTCAGACGTCTAATTATCAAAATTTCCCATTATATACGACCAATTTTACAACAAAGACACTTCCAGATGTGAACGACCCCTTGACAGCCGCCGGACAAACACCCGGAGCCATTCTAGCTGTGAAGCAACAAGCGCACTATCCTCACGACTTTGGCCCAATTCTAGAAACTGAAATCGGAGATCGATGCAAGTTTCTCGAAGCCTGCGAGCGAGGTTGGGGCAGAGTGAACGTTAAAAATCTCCGCACTGGGAAGGAGGGATATCTGCGATGGCAAGCTTTCAAGCCGGTTAATCCGAGAAATACATGTTCTTGTCTTAACGCCTGGTGTTACTGCGAGTATGAGGATTTTGAGAAGAGCAAAGCGTATTGCGAAGCTCATAGATTATGAAATGAATTGGGTTGTGGTTGTGTTGGATGACGTAATGATGTTATGACTGGTAGAGGTTGTTGGATAGGATGATGGATTCCCACTTCACTTAGATACTTTAGGCAATTGGGGAATAAGCGTGCATTCTTTTGGAAAGATCACTCGTTTTAATAACTGGTGGATCTGAGATGCTACTCTGTGTTGAGCTTACGATTGCTCGAGATATTTGTTAGTCTAGGTAGCTCAACAAAGCCACTACTAGTAATATTTCAGTATGCGATGACCAAAATAGATGGTACAACGATTTTAATCATAGTTGTGTAGGTTTAGCGATTTATTTCAACATATGATATGTTCTGTTCCAGATGTAATTGGATAAACTTCCACCCAAGACCCCCCAAATTGGGGCATTTCCAGTATGCAAATTCCCGCCTGCAAGCACTCATAATTCTACGCGAAGCCACTGCCTTGGCTAACCCACTGACTTGGCGGCCCAAAGTTTGTGCGGGGTCCTAATCTCGTTTCCCTTCCTACTGCCACTTTTATTTTGATTTGACCTTTCACACTAAAAAGAGCCATCGGTATCCAACTTCAGGTACGAATACACTTAAGGAAATTCTAAGTGGTATTGTTTCGAAACCAGTTTTCTTGTTCAC
Organism: Botrytis porri; assembly: GCF_014898465.1. NCBI lineage: Eukaryota > Fungi > Ascomycota > Leotiomycetes > Helotiales > Sclerotiniaceae > Botrytis > Botrytis porri. Next base: position 910,152 of record NW_024066084.1, on the reverse strand, counting down.
AGCTACGAGAGATTGTTCGAGTGACGGTTATGTGAGTGTTCGACTAGGTGAGATTCTTTAACTTTCCGAAACGACTATCTAGCCTAAACTTGGAGCAATTATCAGACTGGGAAATGAGATAGTAGGGTAGATAGAGCCCAATGAGATAATTCGACAGCTAGAAACGAATCAGTGCTTAGATAATAGAAGATAATTTCTTCATCAATTTGAGCTAGACCAAGTAAAATTAGCTTAGAGAACGGACACAGAAGATGGAATCTAGCACAGAGGATCGCCTTTCCACCCCCAATTTTATAAGGTGGACATGACGGTATTAATGCCTAAAATTCGATGTAAGCGCAAGCGAGGTGTATGATAGAGAGCAAAAATAAATTAAAAAATAGTCCCATTGCCGGGTCACAACACGATGTAGCTATATCGTACTTTAGACACGGATGTGTAGTATTTATATTAAGTCGGGTACCCTACTTTCGGGCCACCCCCCTTTTGGGCCACTTTTTACACCAAAAATGGAATTTTTAACTTTCTTATTTATGAATAGAATTTATTGAAAATTTATATATATATAATTCAGATCGTTTTGAATCTAATCTGAAATTTTGAAATTTTTAGGATTTTTCTGTATTGAAATCTAGAGCTTCAAAATATCGATTTTTAAATTTGTATGAGAATTACATACAAATTTAAAACTTTTATAAAATCTTTAATAACTTTTTAATAAAAATTGCTAAAAATAAACTAAAAAGTTTTATTATAAGTTTATAGTATATTTACTTTAAAAGATTAAAAAAAAAAAAAAAAACTTCTTGTAAATAAATATTTAAAAGAATACCCTCAAAATTATAGAAATTATTTATACTACTCTAAACTCACTGTATACTATATCTCTATATCTGTTAATTTTTTTTAATTTTTTTTTTAATTTCTATATAAATTTAAATTCAAAACTTTCAAAAAGATATACAGTTTTCTTTTAATAATTGTTATTAAAAAGTTATTAAAGATTTTATAAAAGTTTTAAATTTATATATAATTCCTATACAAATTAAAAAATCGATATTTTAAAGCTCTAGATCTCAATATAGAAAAATCCTAAAAACCTAAAAATTTCAGAATAAGCCTAAAATGGCTTAAATTATATATGTTCAAATTTTTATTAAATTAGATTATATATTGATAGAGATATTGATAGACTAAAAAAGCGATTTTTGGTGTAAAAGGGTGGCCCAAAACAGGGGTGGCCTGAAAGTAGGGTGGTCGATTTAGTAGTCGAGGTTTAGAAACAGTCTTTTGCCAACAATTTTCGTCATTCATTTTCAGGACTTTAAATTTCTGTGTATCTTCGAATTAGATGATCACAATTGCCATCCTTTCTTTGATTGCCCACCTACAAACTTATTGAATTGTGATACCTAGGTAGGTAGTATCTGATTTTGAAATTGGTGTGTGACGCCACACTTTACTTTCCACAAATGTGGCTGGAATTTGAATCCACACTATGTCTCGAAGAATTCTACGATGGCGATATTCCAGCATATGCAATTCTTTCACACCGATGGGGCAAGAAAGAGGTAACATTTCATGATATGCAAGTTGGTGATTGTACGAATGAAGAAGCACTCGCAAAAATTCAAGGATGTTGTAGGCAGGCCGGACTAGACGGTTGGATGTATGCTTGGATTGATACTTGTTGTATTGATAAAGCGAGCAGTGCAGAGCTCTCAGAAGCTATCAACTCCATGTTTCAATGGTATCAGAAAGCAGAAATTTGCTATGCTTATTTGAGCGATATTGAAAAGCATCCTCATCCTTCAAAACCGGTAAAACTAAAATCCAGTGATTGATTCACAAGGGGTTGGACACTGCAAGAACTACTTGCTCCACAAAATTGGCCTTCTTCGACCGAAACTGGTATCTAATTGGTAGTAAGGAAGATCTTTAAGATGACCTTCGAGCAATTACTGGGATTTTGGACATGAATATCTGGAGAAGCGCTTCTATTGCCCAAAAGATGTCTTAGGCTTCTCGAAGATCGACAACCAGGGTTGAAGATCAGGCTTATAATCTCCTGGGTCTATTCGACGTTAACATGGCCCCATTATATGGAGAAGGCAAGAAAGCCTTTATGAGACTTCAACTTGAGATATTGGCTATATCTGATGATGAATTAATATTTGCATGGAGAGATCCGAGTGAGATAGGAGGGGGGGCTACTAGCTCATTCTCCAGAAGCTTTTCGCGACTCCGCCGAGATCGTCACTAAAGTATTTGACACCATACAAAAACGGAATTCAAACTCAACGAGAACACCGTACATTATGACGAACAAGGGCTTACATTTAGGAGTCACCACTTGCAACACCTTTCACAGATTGTTCTTGTGGTTATGTTAGGCATCTCGCACACGAATCTTCCGCCTACCTATCAGACACCAAGCTTGCCCCTCTACAATGTTGCTATGAGGGGAATACCAATTCAGATAACCCATACGTATTGGCAGTATACCTCATTCACAATAGTGGTAACGAATTCTCGAGAATCGATCCCGAGTCCATCGAGATAATTGACATTCGTCGACTCGATAGAAGTCCACTCTCGCACGTGAAAACTGAAACAAGTCCGTGCCTGGACAAATTTGAATATATGGAAAATATGTTCGTCAGGCAGAATCAACCTATCAATAGGGTCCTTGAACCTTATGATTTTTGTACAGAGACCAAGGCATTGGCAGAGTTAGGTTTTACTACGATGACCGAATGGCTATCTACTACTCGACAGACGAAAACAACAAAATCTGAGCATGAAATACGAATGCAAACCAGTCAATTACAGCCAAATGGTATGACGGCCATAATAACCTTCACTCAGGGTACTAGTATGGAAAGAGGCTACTTGGGAATCCACGCGTTTGTATTCAATATTACGATTACTTCACGCGGATCTCTCGTTAGTTTGATGGAAGTACCAGTGCATCAAAAGCAGAGATTACTTGAGTATGAACAAGAGAGTTTCAGTGATAGGAGAGCACCACATGCAAAATCTCTACTCAGACGACTTTATGCTGGGAATTTGGTTGCCCCAATACTTACCAAGGTCGAAGACTGAGGTATCGAGTTCACTTTGAATTTAAGAAAAAGGCTTTGTAGACTCGTGGTAGTGATAGAGATAGATACAGCTTCAAAGATGTTTTCAGTGGGTTCTGGGCAGCATCTTAATACAAAAAGTAACTAAAAAGTCATCATGCCAAATCTTGGAATAAATTCAAATCACATTCGATACTTGCCGGCTGTTGCACAAGACCTGCTGCTTCGTAAATATATATAGCCGACAGATAATTTGCCCATGAATATGTCTTGAGTTAAAATGAGAATCCAAGAACCGAGGCCGTGCTACTATTCACTTCTGTCTATAAGATCGGGAAGCTCAACTGATCTCCAGAATATGGATGCATTACCAGTTCTCTATCACTTGGCAACCCTACTTCACAAGTGATTCCAACCCCATTTCGAAGGACAAGAGTCTAGATATGCAAATCTTTATCAAACGGGCGATTTCAAGGCGCCAGAATTTTCGAATCTGAGTTTGCGAGTATCAGGTTTGCTCTCGGCTGGAGATGATACAATTCGATTTAATATATTCCAACGGCAAGAACTTTGCTTGTAATCACTTTATTGGAATTTGGCGGTTTTAGTATATTGCTTCGGTGGGGCAGCATTCTCAAGCTTACCCTGACGCAATATTCATTTCTCCCACCGAACTCGCGCTGGAAACACTCTCGCCTACATCGCATACAAAAAGAACTGCACGCAGTAATGCAAGGTAGATCATAGTAATTGGGGGACCAACAAAACCATCTGTGCCCTGCGTATGCCCTGCGTGTGCCCTGCATTTACCCCGCCATGCACCACTATTTACATTGTCCTTGACAGGCTCAGAATTTGATGAATTGTTGTAGAGCCGACCCAATGATGAAGGGGAGAGCATTCCACCGAAATGAATGCCCCGATTAGTAAGGTGGCAGTGAGATTTGTTTTTAAATGAGACCTGAACTGGATGCTCAAACATTTTGAAATTTCAGTGGTTGCGTAAACCCCTTGTAAGGCAGATTGATCAGCCTGTCGCCTGACAGTACAGATGCAACGTAGTGTAAGAAATTGCCCATACGAATTGTCTCCAATTGAGAGTTGATGCCAAGATAGAAGCCTATAGCACGACTGAAACCCTACCAGCCGGCAATGATAGAAGAATTTATACCTCCGTAGAGAGGGATTGACAGGACAGCACTCAACAACTGCAGAGTTGCAAGCTTGATAAACAGTTTCTTGTATCGATAGATACAGAGCAAGCTTCAATTGCCATCAAGTGCTTTTGTCTGGTATTGATAAGAATCTAATACCTGAATTATACATGGCTCTCGATGAGAGAGCCTATGCTCACGAGTAAAGGATAATATGAAGAGGCTAGAAGGCACTCTTGATGTCCTGTTGATATTGGAATTATTCGGTTGGTTTGCAGGCTAATTTTTGATTGGATAAAAGTTTCACTTAAAACTGAATCCTGTCATTCAAATGGGATGATCTAGTCCTAAACTTGTCATCTTTGAGAATATATTTCTACCAATTTCAAAGAGCTTATGGATTGTCAATTTTCTTTTCCATGACCAAAAGATTAACTATTTGGTTCATACTTATAAATACCTTACTTGGACCACCATTCGGAATAACAGTTTCCCCGAACTCCACCATGGATTACTTTCACCGCTTTACCTCTGGTTCAAAAGATCAAGCTCAAGCTTCGAACTCTCAATCCCTCTCCAATTGTACCAATTCTGCACCTTAGCAAAAAATGGAGAACCATCGACAGCAAGAAGAGTCTGTCGCTTCTGCAGTATCTTCTCCATCTGAACCCAAGAAGCCAAGAAAGAAGAAGGTTCTGTTGATGGGTAAATCGGGTTCAGGAAAGAGTTCTATGAGAAGCATTATATTTTCGAACTATGTCGCAAAGGATACAAGACGATTGGGAGCAACAATTGATGTCGATCTAAGCCATGTCAAATTTCTAGGAAATTTGACACTCAATCTATGGGACTGTGGAGGGTGAGTTCTTGTTATATGATAATTTCCAGCTTTCTATAAACATGGGGTGCGGGGTACTAGTCGCAAGTTACATTCGAGTTTTGGCAGACTTTATCAGATGTCAAATTGGTCCCCATACTGTTCGCAGATCAATAATGAACTTTCCATATCATTATAGTCTCTATTGCTGCATTTTTAATATTACACTTTTGAACGTGGCTAACAAACATCTAGTCAGGATGCCTTCATGGAAAACTACCTCTCTCAACAACGTCAACATGTATTCTCTAGTGTCGGCGTCCTCATCTACGTTTTCGATATCGAATCTCGGGATTTCGATCGTGATCTCTTGACATATCGTTCGATCATTACCGCGCTCACTCAATTCTCACCAACCGCAAGTATCTACGTCTTGATTCATAAGATGGATCTTGTCCTTCCGAACCAGCGTGAGGATATCTTCCATGAGAGAATCTCACTCGTCCGATCTAAATCAGAATCATTCAATATCGTTCCATTTGCAACATCTATCTGGGATCAATCACTCTACAAGGCATGGGCGGAAATCATTCACGATCTAGTTCCTAATCTCGGAGAAATCGAAAGACATCTCTCTTCACTTGGTACTATCATTGAAGCTGAAGAAGTTCTCTTATTTGAGCGCTCTTCTTTCCTTGTTGTCTCGAGCTGGACTTCCCCAGAGGGAGAAGCAAATCCTACCACTGATCGATTCGAGCGTCTTTCAAATATCATCAAAAACTTCAAACAAAGCACCTCTCGTTATACTGGTACACCCAAATCCGCCGAACAGTTCAGTTTATTCGAATTGAAGATGCCAAACTTCAGTATGTTTGTCGTTAAATTTACAACCAATACATACCTTGCGGCCATCCTTCCACCGGGAGAGGAACGCTTCAATTGTGCTTTGGAGAATGCGAAGATTGCTGCGAGGGATTTCGAAGAACTTGATAGTCCAGCGAGAAAGAGTGCTGATAGAGGTGCAACAAGTACCGAGGCTGGAATTGTTTAGATGGATATGAAGATCGATCGATAGATAAATGCTACTTTCAGATATGACGATATGATATGACACAATACAATGCAAATGGGATCTGGCATGGCGTTGGATTTGGGAATACCCTTGGCTTTTCATGTATAATAAGATGGCAGGGAAGGAGCATCGGCGGGGCGAAATTAAATAGTTGCTAATAAGGTTTACTCAGGTATCCTATGCCCGTATGACTGTGACTCAAGAGATATGCCATGTTTGTGTGACGGTGCCACATCTCGGAACATAGGTACACACTTTCACAGACATATGCTCGCGTGCGGTGATATTTCGAGGCTAGTCACAAGTGTGATGATTTTAGACGAGATTATATTCGAGCTAATTTAAAAACAACAACGTCAACAAAGAGGGTGGCTTTTCACAATTTGAAGTAATATCATTATTTTGGTGTTCGATTGTGGCCTTCAAGTCCCAACACTCACGCAAAGGAGTCCAAATCCACACCGAGACCACAGAGGGTAGTATCTATAGCACATGTCAGTATCTAACCGCGCACATCTCAAACGGGAGATAGAAGGAATGAGAAAGAGATCAAAGTATACCGAGACTATACTGCTTAGCAACCGCTTTTGTCCAACCCCCCATAAAGGTAGTCACTGTATTTACACCCTCTTTATAATCCTGTTGCACAGCCCATAAGGGCAAATCACTTCCAATGTCTGTACTCCTACTGGCAAATATACCGCTCCATTGATTACCATTTGCATAGATGCCCCATCTCAATCCTGTGGCTTTCATTGCTGCGACCCATTGCTTGGCGAGCTTTTCGTTGGCCGCAGCACCGAGATTCCAGGCATTGCAGGGAGAATTGGAGACGGATGTGGGCTCGATATCGAGCCAGAGAGTGTGGATGTTCATATTGTTGTCGGAGATTACTTTGAGGTATTCGGCCATCTGGGTATCGACGCTCTTGCAGTTGGGCTCGGAACCGGTTGGTGTACCGGTGCAGGGGAAGAGGTAGGAGTCGATGCGGGTGAAACCAGCGGCTTTGGCGTTTTTGTAGGAGGCTACGAAGTTCTTGTCTACTTGGCCGCCGGTTCCGCAAGCTTGCTGGTATCCCCGTATGGCGACTACGTCTTTGGTTTTCTTGGCGCACTCGAAGAATGCTGAGGTGCCCAGTTGGGATATATCGATACCTAGAGAGCCCGCACCGGTAGATGGTGGAGTAGTACCACCGCCACTCTTGATGCAGCACTAACGATTGTTAATATATGGAACTTGGAAAATGTGATACAGGCGCACCTGAATATTAGCCGGTCCGGGACAAAGACCGCTACTGAAAGAACCACCAGAGCAGGCGACGGATGTCGCTTGACATGCACCCTTTCCGCTGGAACATGTTGCTACGCAGCATTGATTATCGACACCTCCTGGACAAGCACCAGCGATGTACTTTCCACCTGAGCAGGAGCTAGAAGTGCTCTGACAGAAGCCAGGACCGCTAGATGTTGAGCATGCAGTTGATGCTCTAGGAAAAAGAGGGTTGCTAGAAGCGACAGCAATGATACCTGTGAAGGCAATGAAGATCTTGGAGAAAGACATAGTTGACAATTTTGAACTATCGAAATGAGAAAATATCGAAGAAAGAATGAGAATAATATTGCATACTAAGTAGAAAGCTGAGAATAAGGTATATGACGATGCTACTTTCCTATATTTTTATATCTTCACTTATTCTCAACGATCAGCCTCATATTGGGCAGGATCGTCACCTTCATTTCCACATTCTTCAGCCTTGCACAGCCTTATCGTCATTGTGTGTCATGCTTCTCTCTTGAGTGACGGTGGTAAAATTCTGCCGCCTGGTTAGGATTCCAGAATCCTTCCGCTATTGTTCGTATTCAACGGCAGAACAGTTTTTAGTGTATCGTTTCAATCCTTAATCTCCCCAAAACGCGGGGCGAGAACATGGGGTATGTAATCTTGTGTTACATTCAGCCGCTGCCATCACTTGAGTGGAATTCTGGACACCCTGACTTTGTGTGAAGCTGGGGATAATGGTAATGCATCTTCCTTGAGATATACGTGTTCTATGAGAAGTTGGTTGATGAAGCTCTCATGATCATTTGTAGGAGGGAAAGGATTGAATGGGTTTTGAGGAAATGCGGGTATGCAACCTTGAGCAATGTAACGCTTATGTAATTTTAATCTTGGTTGCATGCATGCTGTACCACCTCAACAACCCCAACTAGAATCGTTGATAATGTTGTTACCGTTCTAATGTCGATCTATTTTGGTACCAGAAAATCTCGAATCTCGTTTCCACGACCACTGATGTTATGACACCTTACCATTGATCGTCGGTGCTTTTCTTGGAGTGCGCCAGCAAGATCCTTCTGTCGCACAGCTGAAATAAAGCCAGTTTCGGCTCATTCGTCGGTGTTTATCCATTCCCGATTCATGCCGTTAGCATCGACATCACACACAAATCATGAGAACTAAGTTCTGTTCTGCATGTTCCAGAAGCCTGAGATCAATCACATTGTGTAAATGTGATGAATTTTGCCTTTATGCGCTGAATGTCATTGAAATACAGAAATCAAATTTGCTGGACCGAATCGACTGTTCATGCCGATAACCCCTTCATGGAATGTCCCGATCATCTCCATGGAAAAACCTCAAGATTGCGCCAGCAACAACCAATCCATCGTGCCTGAAATGCGCGCTATCCTTCGCATTTTTTGCAACCTCCTTATCCTTAATTCCGCCACTCTCGACGCGCATTTCAATTTCGAGATGCACCATATCTCCGTCAAACCCAAGATGTCCTTGACTCGTAAACAGTCTCTCCCTCAAATACAGACCTTGAATCTTTGTATGTTCCGTACTGGCCCAATTCTCAACGTTGTCATCTTCAGACAGCAAATCAGTTGTCGACGCTGATGGTACAATAGTCACTTGATCTTGATGCATTTGGTGTAGACTAAGCTTTTTGTCTTTCGTTTGGAACAATCTCTGTCCCACAGACGTCAAATCCATCTCCGTATGTGACAATTCCCATTTTCCAGACGGCTCTTGTTCCACTTTTGCCCCTAAAGTCCGCGATAATATTTGATGACCAAAGCAAACACCACTGAACTTCATATCTCTTCTTTCAATCCAAAGATCTCGCAAGAATCGGAGCAATTGTTGGATCCATGGGTCATCTCCATGAGCATCGTACATGCTTCCTGTGATCAATATGGCGTTGATCGATGGATCAACGTCGGAGACTTGAGGAACGTGCCCATGATGGCCATTTTCAGGATCATCGACAACATAGTGCATCTCTGTCTCTATTTTCAAGGGTGGGTCGTGTTCTTTTCCAGCATCTTGGAATAGAGCGTTCAAGATATCACTGTATCCGCCTTTTTCGTCTTTGATATCAGGATGCGGCGAATCTGTCTCAAGGACCAGCATTCGAACTGGGTCTTCGGATTCCTGAGTTGCCATTGTTGCAAAGCTCATTTAATCAAGTCGAAATCTATGCTGTGGTGGAATCACTCGAGTTGAAGGGAACGGTCGCTGTCTTGCCGCTGAATGATGGATTTTCTCTTCGCTCCTTGTTGCAGTATAAGGCGCGCAAATTATTCAGGACGAGGATTCGTGCTGTTATGTATCTGGGATATGTCTCATAGGCAAGAAATTTCGAGTCATCATGGACAATGACGAGGTTCTCCACACAGACTAGGCTCGGCTCTTAGCCAGTGCCGAGCAAATTTTGGCACCAGCATAGTATGAAGCGTCACATTTCCCGTCATTTGTGCTCTGCAGAAGCTCCCCGTACCAATTTTATCGATTTAGAAGAGAACTTTTGTCTCCGTACAAGACTAGAAAAGTTCCTATGACCTTATGCCAACTTCGGAAGCCAAGACGCCAGGCTTTTCAGGTTAGCCCGTCAGTGACGTCGATCGCTCGATTTTCCCTCAGCCATCTAGGCTAGGATAGGATACCAGTATTCAAACTTAGAAAATTGGAACCGTATTCTTGGAACCTTTCTAGGGAATCATTGGCCAACATTTAAGTGTTCAAAATTTCAAAACGCCTTGCTTGGTTGAATGATGGAAATTCTCGTCCAATTGAGAACTTTGTAAGATTGATCCACGCTCGGGGGCTCAATAACTCTACTAAATTAGTTTTGGGGGAGAATGAGGGGATCTTCTAATTTTATCATTTAACGTGCTATTCAAGTACCAAAACCATTTCGTAGTAGTTGATTTCCGGAAATGTCTCGTGGATCTACAGCTAGGCCAGCCTGTGGGTCTCGGGGCGGGATGTCCATTTTCGATATGGCAAATTCCCTACTGAATCAACTATGGAAAGAATCATCCGCTGGTGTGTCAATCGAAACGTTTCTCGATATTGACATCAGAGAACTCTTCAAAAGTTCCGTACAAAGTGCGACAATCAACGACCTCTTTGGCTGATGAGACTTTTACATCCATTGCGCGTCCATCTTTTCCTGGCTTTATATATATTCATACAACAAAGTGTATAGTTATATGAAATCCAAGTACAGTCTTCTTTGTCAGTGTGAAGGAATCGTGCTTATCTTAATAAGCTGAGTCTTAGGTCTGGGCGGGGACTATGTCATTCATATGAATGATTCCACGAATCGGGGTTGACTTACCCCCAGGAATGGAATGTGCAAGGACCTCATGCACAGCGGCTCCGACAACGTTGTAAGATACAAGTATGTACCCAGTACATATTGCTAAATCGCCTTATCGGCACACTTTTCGTATCTCACAGTACGGTGCAATTCTGAATCTGGTTCGCAACTTGGTGAAAACCTGAACAACAAACACTTTTAAAGGCTATTTCAAAGCTAATTTGAATCAGATATTGTGAGATTTTGCCAAGCTTCGGACTCTCAGAAATTTGTCGATTTTTCCAATCAAAATTGAAATACTAAAAGCTTTCAGGTGTCAAAAATGGGAGTCCGGCTTTATCACCTGGCCTGGATGACCCACCAGTTCCTTCAGCGTTCAATATATTCCGACAGGGGTAAGGATCAGCTGTATACTCGGTTGTAGCGGACGTGAGATCCATTTTGTCATGTTACATTTGAGCACATAGCCCTGCTAGAATCTTGGTGTTCTACAGCTGCATTAGTAGTCGTCTCGAGATCTTCTTCCAACACACCATCCAGAAAATGTTCTTAGTTATAACACCTCCACCGCAGCTAAAACGAGATCCCATTACAGGGGAAGAAACTTCAATACCATTACGAAAGCGAAGAGGATTGCCAAAAGTTCACTCGGGTTGTACAACATGCAAGTATGCCTCCCCGAAAAGCCTACATTATTTTCCCCCTATGCCTAACAAGCACCAGAACTCGACGAATTAAATGCGATGAAGGTAATCCAGAGTGCAATCGCTGTAGAATATTTTATAAAGGCACATCTCAAAAGTGTAGCTATTTAACACGTGAAATTCCAAAATCTAGAGTCGCAATCAGGACGATCCTACCGAAGGAGGTCGCGAATAGTATCGGGCAATCACTTTTCAGTCATGGTCCCATAAACAGTGTTTCCGATATCACATTCGAAAGTCCAAGACACTTTCAATACTTTCGGTTTTTCTGTAGTGATGTTACCACTCAAGTTTTCGGTGGATTCTATTCTGAACTGTGGAGCTGTGTCATTCTTCAAGCATGTCATGAGGAACCATGCATTCTCCAAGCCGTTTGTGCAATTGGGGCTCTCAGTAGGGTCATGAAAGCGCGCAAGCAGGGCCATCTTATGACGATGAATGATGATTATAGATTTGCCATACAGGAATATGGTAAAGCTCTTGGAGGAATCAAAAAGCTCATACCTATCCGAATGACTTTACTTGCCACATTACTCATATTTTCCTTTGAGAACTTTCACGGAAATCAAATGGCGGCGATAACTCAAATCCAAAGCGCTGCGAGTTTACTGCAGGCATGGATGAAAGGCCGCGAAAAGCGTCAGATAACGGATCAAACAATATCACCCGCCCCGAATATTATTGAAGACGCCATTTTTGCCACGTTTCATAGCACGCATATTGGGTTAGTTTCTGCCATCGATCCCACGATTGCACAAGCACAAGATATCATACATGGAACTCAAATGTATATTCCCAGCCTGATTCCAACGCGATTTACAAGCATCGATAATGCAGGGGCAAATTTCACGGCAATTTGCAAGCAGGTCATCAGCTTTCTCATGAGCACAGTAACACTTATCCGAGGAGGAGAAGAGCCCACGGAAGATAAAATATCAGATTCGGCAATATGGAATCATCGAATGCTCGATTGGTCTCCAGCAGCGGTTGAATTCAAGGAGATCTTAAACAAACTTGATCAATGGCATATTGCTTTTGAGCCATTGGCCGCGCGCGTGAGAGAAGAAGATGCCGAAATTATGAGAACTCGTGTGTTAGGAGCGCACTGGCTAACAACACGTAATAGCTTTCATTCGGCTTTCTTTCCACATACTCCTGCTCATTTCTATCAAGGCAGCTTTGAAGAGGTCGTGGAAATTTGCAAAATAGTTGCTGCTCATCCAAATTTCGAAAAGGGATTTGTGTTTCATGCTGGAATCATACCATCACTCATGGCAGCGGCGATGTTCGGGGTTAGTTCTACCCGGAAAAAGGCCATAAAAGTACTGCTAGATATTGTACCTAGGAGAGAAGGTAACTGGGATGCTGCAATTTGTGCCAGAAATGCTATTGCTGCACTGAAAATGGAATATGATAAATCAAGACAGGCTACTCGGGAAACGAATAAGGTCGTGGAGGATGTGTAGAACACAATGTCAGGGAACGCTAAGACATTAAGAAGATTGAGTGCATCCTACTGCACCATTCCCAAAAAGAGGATACATCCAGCATCGAGATGATAGGTATGTTGGCAGAATTGATACAACCGAGGATCTCTCGTCTAGGAGAGGGTGGGACAACATCTCGCTTCATTCGGTTTTGCATACCTTTTGATTAGCAGCACATTGGGTCGTTTGAAGCCGAGAGATTTTGGTTTTCTGCATACATTATTTGCTCGCGCAACGGAAAGGGACTTTTAGAGTTTAATGTTGTAGATGTATTATTGCAGGCAATATGCAGCGAGTTCGAGGTATATCTGCTCAACACACACTGCTTTTGGCAGTTTGCTTGTTTGCTTGTAAACAACTGGATACTAGTCATTGTTCAATTGGATTGGCTCGCGGATATTAATTTGTTATTCTTCTTATGTTTTTCAATTCAAAAACATGTTCTATCTATTTCTAATCTTGTTTTTCGCTATTTCACTAATTCTGTTGTGGTTGTTCGAATGGTAGTAGATATCTGATTGAATTCAAAACAATGTATCAGGCCACCCCGGAATATTGAGATCCTTCCCCAGGCCATCGATTTAGAATCTTTCCAATATCCCAGTACAGTTGCCTGGTAGCTGAATCTAAATTTTTTGTTTGTTTTTTTGAATAGAAATGATTAGGCAGGAAATTCCTAATGCAATCAAAAACGAGAAAAAAAAGTGATAAGTTACACAAGATGATGCTGGTATCCGGGATAAAAACAAACGGAGAAAGCAAAACCAATATACACCAAGTTTCATGGATAAGTTCCTGCAGGCAGTTTACGCTCAAAATAAGTATCTATTGGGTTTCAGTGCGTGCGAGTACCCCGCTGTTGTTGCGGAAGAAATGTTCGATTGTGAATATCTTGGAAATAAGATCAGAAGAATTCAATGTACTTGAAGTATCTTTGAGATAGAGATGAAGAGATAACAATTATGACTATTGTTCTTAGCTGATCAAATCAGTTTAGAAATGAATGATCTGCTATACAGAATAGATTGGAAATTTGTTTCAATGAAAAAGAGTTATCCCTCACTGTGTTACGGCCTTTACAAAATAGAAACGTGACATTGAATTATTTGACTTTATTCCGACTTCAATTAATAGATAACATCAAGCTTGCAGGACTTCTAGAGTACCGAAACTTGATTTTCCCATTGCAGCTCTTTCCTCCCGCTTCTTTTGGCTATTCAGGATTCACTTATTTAAAGTCCCAAATCTCGACCCATTCTCGCACATCCTTCTTCTTCCTCACAAACTCAACAACCTTCTACAACTTCCATCAACTTCAACAATACTCTGATCAATCATCTATTTTCATCTATCGCATAACATTCTTGAATACTGTGAGTAATTTCCTATTTCTATTATCATTCTCTTCAATAGAAATGATCATGATCTATGAGGGACTGATACTAACTTGGATTTCTAGATCGTCGTCGTCGATATCGCACAAAGCGCCCTCTCCACAGCAACTACACTTAACAAGAAAACACCCACCCAACCAAGTAAGTTATTATTCTCTTACTCCAACAACTCTCTATTATCGAACATTCCCATCTATCAATATACTATTCTTGTCAGTCTTGACAAATAAATTTTCTTCATAATTGTCGCAAAGTGCGCTGTTTGGATCTCCCGATCTTGTTCACCTTCACTTGAGCATACTCAGAATTCACTGTTGATCACGCACTAAAAATATTCTCCATCTTTCGTTGTCTCTTTCTCTCATCACCTCTTTCATTTCTTCTTGCTTTTCCAAACATAATCTTCCACTTCCCACTCCTCCACCCTTTACATACCTTTGCTACTCCGACTTACCAGTCTATTCGACTATCCAAATTCAAAGAACCATACTGATTTATCCATTTGCAGCACTTCCAATACCGCAGCTATGCCAAATTGGAAGACGTACGAAGCAACCGGTATGTTCATGGAACGATTACCTTCTCTCTTACAACTATACTCACACGGTAATAGTTCGCCTCCTCAGCGCCATTGTCGCTGCCCACCCAAACCTCAAACTCGATTACGCAGGTTAGTGATCAATTTCATCCAGAATCCGCCCTCCTTCTCAGTTTTAGCCCTGCACAATTTCAATAATTCTTCAAACATTTTTCTTTTGTCTTTGATCCCTGATTTTGCCAGCAATATCCAAATACTACGGGGATGAGTCAAATTATCAGCAGATTTGGCGCGGTATGAATGGTATAAAGCGAAATGCCGAGAGCCTCCGAAAAGCAGTCGATGCAGGTCTCAATGCGTCTACCGTCGATCTCGAGAATGATTTTAGCGTTAAGAAAGGTATCATTCATCATGGACTATAAGCTATTATTATTCACTTTTTTCTTCACCCACAATGAAAATTTCGCGGAAACTCCTCCTCGTTTGTGTATTGATTTTCATATAGCAATCAGCGTTCGCTTTGGTGGAGATTGCACCATCTCTGCACTTGACAACAGATTTAGGCGTCTGAAGTCCGATGCTAAGCTGATCAATGCTGCCGTTGCCAAAGGAGAAGATCCTATCCTCATGAACGTGGGAGATACAAAGGGAGAAATTGCCTGCAAAGGAAAGGGTGGGAATGAGTTGAACTTTTTCGTCTCTCCAGTTCCATATCACAAGAGCACAGATTTGTCAATTTTGCCTACACTAATGCTGCATTAGCGATTCCTGAACTTATGGGATCAGCAACTCCAGCTAGTCACATCTAATCGCAGCTTCGAGAGACCATCAAACCTCTTGGTGAACGCTTGATTGCCATGCGTGATCCCGACGAGGACTGTAAAGATGTCGATTTGACAGACTTGGGTCCTCATCGATATAAGGCTGGTCAGGAAGTTCTGTCCATGTTTTCGAATCTTTGCTCTACATTTTAACACCAAGCACATTTCCTTCTTTTCGAATTCCACTGATATTCCCTTAGAGATTGCTGCAAAGATGGGATCAGATGTCACTCCTATTAGTGTCAAAGCACAATTCAGTCGAAGCTTCAGAGTTCTGGCTGCTCGTCAAAATGCTTTATGTGCTGTTGGCAAAGACCCCAAGGATGCCAATTTGGACGGATTGGGTAGTCAACAGAAGACTGGTGATATTTTTATTCTTAAAACAAGCTCTACTCATGTTTTGCGGAACACTGCCATACCCACCAATCACACTTTCTTTATGTTTGCACAAAACTGATCTTAAGTCCAGAGGTTGCCAAGTACATGGGCTCGGATGTCACTCCCACAGCTATCAAGATGCAGTACAATGCATCCATCAGAGCTCTTTCCCGCCGTCAAATAGCTTTGTTTGATGCCGGTCAAGATCCTTTGGATGTCTCTTTGGAGAAACTAAAAGGTGGTCGGAAGTTCTGTCAATTATTTGCTTCTGGATTTTATGATCACGTTTCACTACATTAGCTTGTTGATTTTCATTCTGTCTGGGCACCACTGATATCACATCATTAGAGACTGCGAAGGTCATGGGATCAGACATTACTGCTTCATCTCTCAATAATCACTTTCATCGTACTGTCAAAGTTCTTGGCAATCGTCAAATGTGGATGCTATCAACGGGTCAAGACTCTAAGAACGTTAGCCTTGATGGTCTAGGAGGTGGTCAGAAATTCTATCATCTATTCTACGGTTTTCATGGGCAATTTCATCACAGCACAGCACAACACATGAATTCTTTCAACCACAATTGGCCAGCACTGACACCTTGACGGTTAGAGATTGTTGCAATCATGGGATCCGATGTTACCGTCGAAGCCATTAAGCAACAAATTGGCAAGCGTATCAAGGTTCTAGGCAGTCGCGAAACCAAGATGCGAACAGCTGGTCAAGATCCTAAGAATGTTGACCTGGAAGACCTAATGCCTTCCAAGAAGGAAAAAGGTGGCCAGGAACTCTGTCTATCTTTATCTTTTGTGCTTTTTTCTTCAATTTATATTGAACATCCCCTGGCTCGCTGCAATCATTGTCACATGATGCCCATGGCTGATCAATTGCAGAAATGGACAAACATATGGGAGATTGTACTGCTTCTAGATCTGGTCTTCGATTTCAATTTGATACTCGTTACAAGGTCATTGCCAAAGATCAAAAGGCTATGCTGGCTGTAGACAAATATCCTTTAACGGTTGATATTGCCACTAGTGGCAAGACCGGTTTGAAGTTCTACCATGTTTTACTCAGAGAATCTGATTTTTTATTCTTTTATATCTATACACATATTTATTTCAAGCACATATTAACTCTTGCCCAGAAGTTCAACAGTGTTTTGGTTCAGATGCTTCTGCTGGTGGAATCAAATTCCAATTTGCAACCACCATCAAGAAGAATGTCGACCAGATTCGCAGTGCGAGAGCTGCTGGCAAAGACTGCAAGGACATTGTGTTCAATTCCAATGGTCTCCTCGACTCACATATTCTATTGCGAGGATTAAATACATACATGTTTCCCTAGCACTACCCAATCGTTTTGTTTTCAATATTAATGTTGATCAACAGAAATGGCAAAGCACTTCGGTTCGGACACAGATGTCACCTCAATGAAATGGCAATTCCGCGGCATCAGAGCTGGTGCTAAGATCCAACAAGACGCAGTGCTCAACGGAAAAGATCCCAAGGACTTTGACGTAGCTCTGAATCCTGATCCTAGAAAACGCGGCAATCAGGGCGAGTGTTCTTTGGAAGCGATATTGTTTCGTTGCTGTTTCATTTGATCTATGTTCTGTTAAGAAATGACATGAAGAATACATCATCAATCTGACCCATCATCTAGAAATCAGCAATATGTTCGGCAAGGACTCTACAAGAGGCGGAATTGAGTTTCAATTTCGAGCTTTAAAAGCCAATGCACATCGCCAGCGCGAAGCGTTCGAGGCTGGAATTGATCCATAAACCCTCAATATTGGTACCATCAAATGCGAGAATTTCCCCGTTGCCCTCTCCTAAATTTCATTTTGTCATTAGCACATACCTTTAATTTTTTAATTTTTATTGGAAAAACTCAGGTCAGATATTAATATACATAATAGCAATGGCAAAGTGGTTGGATGATGGCACCACCATAGCTGCTCTGGAGCATCGATTTCGACCAATCAAAGCTGCTGCTAAGAATGATCTTGATATTTTCTACCCCTTTCACCCTGGTGTTGATATCACACACCTACGCCTTCATATTTCATTTTGTCATCGTCAATTTACCACTACCACTCATACATTGAAGGAATATTTCACTAACATCTCTCAGCCACCGCCGAAAAATTTGGTGATGGTGTTACAGGTAAGGCTGTTTCCACTCGCTTAGAAAGGTAGGTATTCGCTCTCCCCTTTTTATTCACAAATAACGAAACTAACATAAACGACAGAATGCGCAAAGAACCCGCTTGGGATCTTGATTCTCCACCCGGTACTAATGATTCCCTAGGTACAACACCCAAGAAGGCTCGTGCTCAACGCACCCCCAAGAAATCCGCCAAGAAGGCTGCTACATCCAGCAATGAGGGAGATGATGATAGTGACATGGATATGGCTAGCCCATCCAAGAAAGGCTCTCCAGTGAAGAAGGAAAACCTCAACAAAGTTAAAGGCAGCCGCGTCGAAAAGAAACCCGCTACTCCTAGCCGTGCTGCGAAGAGTAATATCAAGAGCTATGTTGATTCCGACGACGAGGGAGACGATGATTTGATCATCAAGGATGAGGATGTCGGAGCTTATGATTTTGGTCGCGCCGCAGATGGTGATGAGGATATGCTTGGTGGTGGTGGATTTGGGGGACATGGTCATGGAAATGGTCATGTAATGGAAGGTGATGATGTGGAGGAGGAAGATGTTTTCTACGATGATGAGTCTTAGATTTTTCGGGATTGGGGAGGAGATGATATGATGGAATGGAGTATCTAATTACGCGATGACAACACACGATCACGGATTCATGCGGCGGTATTTAGGATCCTGGATGATGCACTTTCATCGCGAAGATACGACAAGACAACCCTCTTCATCGTCCGACTTTCCTCAAATTCTCGATGTGACACTTTCCTCGCCTATTCTTCACGCAAATACTTCATGATTACCTTCGATTGAGATAACCTCATCTTATTATGCTTTCGACTTTTGACTTTCAATTTCCAATTCTTTCTTTTACAGTTTCCTTCATCGACTTGCTTTCTCTCCCTCGCCTGGGTACTTCGCTATCACATTCGCATAGCAGAAATTTCCCTCCTTTCCTTTCGACAGGTTAAGATTGTGCTTTGGTCATCTGATTTCATCGCTTTCTCTTTCTGAGGCTCGCAACAACAACTCAATGAGCTCTTGAGAGAGCAGCCAACTCTTCTCTGGTATCTACTTACTGGAGAGAGATACCTTTGAGCTCTCTGAGTCTGCGGTGTTATTAAGCAGCTTTGGCTGCTGGTGGATGGATACAAATGCTGTTAGCATGCTCGAGAACACTCACTCGCTGGATCCAGCGTTCTTCAACTCGTCTTGATTTCTCGCGCGGGGGGTGCAATACAATGCGATTCAATGCTTTACGACAAGATACGATACGAAACAATACGAGAGGATAGGACACAACAACTCGCGACTTCCCCATCCACTTCAAATCAAATCAATTTCTTTCATTTCTTTGGTCCGCTTCAGGTGTTTCATATCTCTTCGTTTATTCATTCGGTTCGGTCTGGATAGTCAGTCAGTTCGCCAATCAGTCAGTTGGTTAGTCAGTTACTCGTTTAATTCAGAATGGTGGGATTTGGAGGAATATCATAGTCTCACTCTCTCTCATCTGCTACACCCACTCCATTCACTCCATCCACCTCCAAAACCTCAGGATATCAGATTATCAGCGAATGATTCCGAATGACAGGCAGATGAATAGAAAGCAGATGGCAGACAGACACAGATAAACGACAAATTGTTCCGTTTAATCTCTTCAGGATCGGGTGTTATGAGAATTATGAGAATTCATTATGGTTAATCAATGATAGTCCAGCCAGAATGAATAAAAGTTTTGCGAGGTTTTTATTATCTTTGAAGTTTTGAGTTTGTTTGGATGTGAGTCGTAAGTGATGTGTGAGATATGTGTTGATCGCGTTTGAGTGTGAATGTGAGGAGAAGGAAATAGATCCCCAATAAATTCCATGTCAAAAATAACAGAGCAATAAAACGACGTTAGAATTTTGCAAGGAAAAACCAGGAGAATTTCCGTTCTCTCAAAATTCATATAATAGTACTCAATCTCATAATTCATTCTCCTAAACGCCCAACACCATAACTAATCCCACCCACCAATCATGCATGCAAGCGACTAATTCATTCCAATCCACAAGATGCATCCGCATCCGCCTCCAAATCCAAAGCAGCCATGCAATCAATAACCATTCTGATGCGATTTCCCATCTCCAGCTACCATCTTACTAATTCAAGAGAACATCCCACAATCCCTCTCCCTCCACATAAGCATGATGAATAACATTAACCAACCAAACATCCTCTTTAATGCCATCAATAATCTTCCTCGTTTGACTATCCTTCCCATAAACTCTTGCCCATTCTCCCCAAATGCCAAATGCTTCTTCCGTCCATGCTCTAAAACTAACTTCCTCGATAATCGTTGGTGTAATGATTTCTTTTCCAGGAAATGCACCCCATGTAACTGCATTTGTGCTTCCGACCGCTTTATCACTGGATATGAAGTCTCCTTTAGCATTTGAAGCGTAGAAAGAGACTATATCACGGAGTTCAGGGGATGTAAGTTTAGCCTGTAGAGTTATCCAATCTGCTGTTGGAAGGAAGAGTTCTACGAATGCTTTTTGAAATACGAATCCATTTTTGGGTCCCCATCCAAAAATTGAGTCTGAGGATTTGAGTCCGTTGACTGCAGGTTGGGAAGCTACCGTCCACCAACCTTTCTTATTGAGGCTGAGGAGTTGCTTTTTGATGGAGTTGGTTTCTTCATTGAGGCCTTCCTCACTCCAAGGAATGGCTGTGAGTTGACCTTCTAGATGACGAATGAAGATGTCCGTGATATCAGCTCTGGAACCTGGATGCCCCCAAAGTTTGATAGCTTGATTAATAGACATGTGGAGTGAAACACCGTATCCATCAATCTCTCCATAAGCAGGAGAACGAGCATCACCCCAACGACCGTTAGGAAAGTCATCCCATGTGGCCTCCCGACCAAGACTACCTTCTCCTTCACTAATCGCAAGCGTATTGGCTCGAGAGTTGACAGCTTCAGCTGGAATGCCAGCTTCTAGTGCTGTGGCTTCAAAGCTAGGATTGGAGGTTTGAGGTGCAGTAATTATAATGCGATTATAAGGATCCGATCCAACAGATGATCGACGTCTGGAGCTACGTTTGTGAGAACCACTATGAATAGACACCAAATCTGCAATATCAGGAATCGTAGGAACATATTCTGGCTCCAAAGCGGCGACGGTTTCAGCGTCTGGAATAAGTTGTGTGCGTTCCAAAATGAATGATACCGCTTTCTCTAAATTGAGGGTGTAGAAATGGAAACCTTTAGGACCCGAGTACTGAGATTTTGTGCTCTTCAAATGCTCGACCATTTCGCTCAAAATATCCACTCCTACTTTTTTGACCATCTCATCATCTCCTCGAACCGCATCCAATCTTGTTATGATAGTTGAGGGTAACTTCGCGTGGCTAAGTTTCGTAGTTCGTTTGATCATTTGATAACTTTGAATTGGCATCATGCCAGGTATAATAGGGATATTCTTAAATGCGCCACTAGGGTGCTCTCGTAGCTTTTCTTCAAATCCATCGTATGCATCGACATCGAAGAATAATTGTGTCATGATGAAATCCGCGCCCGCTTGAACCTTCTCCACCAAGTATGGCAAATCATGTTCCAGGCTTTGACCCTCTGGGTGACCTTCATCCGCATGTCCTTCTGGGTATGCCGCCACTCCCACACAAAAGTAATCGCCGTATTGTTTTCTAATATATCGTACCAAATCGATTGCCCACTCAAACTCCCAATCCATAGCAGGCGTATCACCATTCTTCTCATCAATGGCACGATATTCCTCACTCCTAGGGGGATCGCCCCTCAAAGCCAATATATTCCTAATTCCCAATGCCTTTGCATCTTCCAATGCTTGGTCCACCAATGCTCGACTCATGTTTGTGCAAGTCAAATGTAGACACGTTGTGAGGCCCAAATCCCTCTGACATAACTCTGCGAGTTCTAAAGACTTGGTCGCAGTTGATCCACCAGCTCCCCATGTAACAGTGACAAATAAAGGTCTCAATGCTCTAGACATTCTATCAAGACGAGCACGTAGATTCGAGGAACCCATTGAGGTCTTGGGTGGAAAGAATTCGAGGGAGAAGTAATTGGTGCCAGGAGGCAATGCCGCGATCTTTTCTGTGATTTTCTCCATTTTGTTGTGATTGTTCTTGCACAGATATTCTATCAAATGCGATTATTCGAATTTGCCTTTGAATTGATGAATTTGTTTCTTGTTGTGTTCTATTTTCGAAATCGTTCGTTGGTTTTGTATCATGTAGGTATGGATGTATGGTAAGGCTGGCTGTTTTGATGTGGCGGGGCTACTATTTTTTCCTTCAGGTGGGATGTGATGAGGGCGATCAAATGACATTAAAGAATAACGAAATACGGCACCAAAACTTGATACAATTGGTGGTTTCGATGCAATATAAGCCAACAAAAGAGAATTATTTGGAAATATATCTTCATTCTAGGTTTCTTGCCAAATAATCTCGTAGATCAGGTTACATAGAACGTCATTTAATTAATACAATTGCTTCCAATCATTGTGCCTTCGTAAATATGAGCTTACAGGTTACAGATAAGCCGTGATTGTTGTTGATCAAAGGATTCATCAAAGAATTCTACGAGGTCATACAAAGATGGTGGCACCTTTCCTGTATAATGTTGAGTATTGCTCGACGTTTTTGTTGTCCAGGATTCGGTGAATTGTTCCCAGAGAAAGTGTCACGAACATTCTGTCAGGCTAGCCACAGTGTATTATTATATAACTTCATACTGCATTAAAGTGCTAGCAACTTGTAACAGCAGACTTGTGGAAGTATTCTATCTATCGATATAAGTCTGATGTATTGTACAGTTGTAAGCCGAGTACTACCATACTTTACAGCCTGTTGCAGATAGACCTATCTTCAGATCCTAACTCCACACAAGTCCCTTAACCAATCTTATTCCCTTAATTTATTGACAGCCAAAGAGATGCCTTGGTGAATCTATCCTCATCTCATCTTTCCCAAGTACTCCTTTCAACCCATATCTTCTTATTACTTACGAGCAGCAGCTTGCAAATCCTCCAAAACTCTCTCTACAATATCCCTCTTCCGAACATAATCCATGTTGAAATAATCCATCCAGACTTTGCGGCAAGACCATGTTTGGAAAAATGAATTTGTTACCCAAGTTGGTTCAACAATAGATGGCCGTGGTGGCGGGCGGTTAGGATCAGGAGGGATGATCGAAGTCGAAGTGTAACCCCAGTATTCAATAGTGGTATACTTAGTCTTGCGTGGATTGCGGGTGACGGTTCTGATCTTTCCCGATAAGGTGAAATCATCTGGTGGAGGACGGCATTCGGGTCTCGGAACGGTGATGTACGGATCTTCTTTTCTTTTGGCGAGCCAACGACCAGCTGGTAGGTCTTCCGGCTCTGGAAGTTGGTTGGTTGGTGCTCGGATAACTTCCTTTTCGGTTGGAGATTTTGGAGATAAATCTTCTAAATTCGAAGCACGTGTAATAGTCATAAGACTTGTCGATTTTGTGACCCTGGCAATTTTACGTGTAATCTGCGCCTGGAGATGGTCGCTAGTCTGTGATGCAGCCTTAGTCGGTTTTTGGAGACCACTCTCACTTTGTTTTGCAGTCGGCTCTTCGAAAACATTGCGAACGGGTGATGCAGCAACTGAGCGGTTTGAAATTATTGCTGTGGAGGTAGGAGTCGCAAGTGCCAATGGACCTTTTGGACAAGAATCTTTGATACATCGGTAGGTACCTTCGCGGGTTGTAGATGCATTTTTAAGGACAGAGATTGATACAACAAATTCATGGCCTTCGTCATTGAAGGTCGCCATCAATCTACGAATAGCAACTTCTTCATTGGTGCAGCGTTGCATAAAAGCCCAATCTTTTCCAGTATTCATAGTATTGACACTTCCACACTGCAAAACGATCTCTTGTTCATTGATTCTTACCCAATCAGCCTCGTTGTATTCCTCGAGATCATGTGATGGTACAAGTTTGAGGTCCTTAGGGTCGATATAATGTGGCTCTTCTCTACCAAGTTGAAGATTTGGTGTGGCATCATCGTTAATGCCGATTCTTCCATGAAGGTTGCTCAAGAGATGAGTTATGGTTTCATAATGACTAAAGAGCATCTGATTCTCTTCGGAGAATTCGATTGAAGTTTGATTGGAAGGAAATGGATTATGGGAAGTAGATGCCTGACTTGAGCCTACGAGGACTGCAAGGCCAGTCGCGCCGATGAGGACTGATAACAACATCCTGGAGTTTGACTGTCTGGTGTATGAGCGTGAGAGTTTGCGTATGAGAAGAAAGAAAGTTGAACATGTACGTAGACAAGACTTTATATATGTATATTATGCTTTAGAAAAAAAAGAAGAAAAAAAAAGATCAACCACTTGTCACAACGTCACTTTCCTTAAAGTTTAGCCATCCAGTAAATTATCTACTATTGGAACTAAGATGTATGCAGCTTGACAAGTAGAAGGTTAGTCACGAGATTAGTTCTACTATTGTCCTATCAAAACTCTGACAGTAGGATGCTAGCATAAAACGTTCTTGCTCAAAATAACGATATTGATCGAACTATCAGATGGATGACCCTTCAAAGTCTTTAGAAAGCCAAAGTATAGTGAAAAGGGAGATAAATGAAGAAGTGATGGTCAACTAAGACTTTAGCTCAACATCTGACATCTGACGTGACTCCAGAGCTCTCTAGTTCTTTCCTAGCAAATTCTCGGCGCAAGATAGGTAAAGTGATCATCACTTGATGACTCTGGTATATGTGTTCATTAATGAAATCACTGCAGAATCTGGAATGTCAAAATTGCAAAGAAACATGACAGGATAAGAGGTTCATCCAGTTTTACATGATGCTCAGTATCGTTTCTACTCACAAAGTTGAAAATGCATTGATGTAAACCGCTGACAAATTAATAGCGAAGCTCGGAGAATTCCGCTGGCACATCTAGCTAGTCTCTGAAATGATTAGCGGAAGCTGTCACATCTGCGATGACTAATACAAATTCCTTATCTTTCTTTATCAGTTAGGAACATACTGTGATATCGCGATGGAGACTTCTCTAATCGTCGGCGTGTAGATATTACCCCTCCATACAAAGAATAATTGCATAAGGTATAACTTCTTTAATATGAGGCATCTGAGTTAAGTTTTTGCTATAAGTTTGGTAGGATATTGAAAGATTCTTTTGGTTCTTTTTCTTAATTCTTTCCATCATCGCATCTCTGTCACTTATCTTCGTCTCGATATCTCCACATTCCCTTTACCGTGAAGGAATTAAATAGTGAAAATCAAGAGAAAGCTTT
Source organism: Botrytis porri (assembly GCF_014898465.1). Lineage (NCBI taxonomy): Eukaryota > Fungi > Ascomycota > Leotiomycetes > Helotiales > Sclerotiniaceae > Botrytis > Botrytis porri. The sequence goes on along the minus strand of NW_024066084.1, from coordinate 884,612 downwards.
CCACTCCTACATACACAACTTTGATATCAATGGCAGCAGGAACAGACGCAGAAATGGCAGAGCCCACTCTCCCCCAAACTTACAATGCATTCTTCTACGGTACTCTCGTAAGTCTCTCCTCTCTCTCTCTTTCTCGCTGACTCTGATTTTCATACTCGCTTTTTGCCCTCCATATTCTACTCTTCCTCTACTTTCTCCACTCTTTGTTCCTTTACTATCACTAACCCTTTCCCGCAACTAGATGGCCCCCGAAGTTCTCTACCGCGTAATCTACGGTGCCTCCAACCACCCTTCCACTTCTCTAACCATCACTCCCGCCCTTCTCCATGACTACTGTCGTCACCGTGTTCGCTTTGCCGACTATCCAGCCATCATCTCCGAGCCAGGTCATACCGTCCGCGGTACCTACGTAACTGGTCTTACGCCCTCCAACATGCGTAATTTAGATTACTTCGAAGGATCTCAATACGAGCGAAAAGTAGTCACTGTAAAGCTCCTAGCCCCAAAAGATAAAAGTACACACGGCGCCAATGCAATCATGGCCGAAGCTGTCGAAACCGGAGAAGAGAAAGAAGCGCAAACATACGTCTTTACAGATCTGAATTCTTTAGAGAAAGGAGAATGGGATTTCGAGTTCTTCAGACGAGAGAAATTGAGAAATTGGGCGGATGAAAGTGAGGAGTATGCCGGTTTGTGAACACGCTTTCTTGATATGAAGGGGAAGATCTCACTAAATACAGGAATTTAGAAGTTGATGCGAAGACTGCGAAAAGCAACGAGAGTGAAATTGGGATTCATGATTTCCTGGATCAACCGGATCCTACGGGCGGACGGGGCATCAAAACGGCTATGGGAAAGGAGTTGAAGGAGTTAGAGGATAAAAAAAGAGAGGAAGAATGGATTCTGGAGGAGAAGAAGAGAATTGCTAGAGAGAAGTCGGAGTGTCAATGTACTATTGGATAGATGAGCATTTTGGGGTTGATTTGGGATAGATATCAGGAAAATGCATAAGATTGAATTTTATTGCATTGGGAATCTACTATTTGATTTTTAGTACAAGATTTGTGGTTTGGCATAGAGGAAAGTGGGTTGCATTTCTGTTTTTCAGTACTGAAATTGGAGCGCAGGAAGGATAGACATAGAATTGACATATAAATGATCCACGTTCACTTCCTGGGTGATCAAGCACCTGGGAAGTACTAGTTGCCCAGCTATATTCTCCTTATGAAATTCTTCACTTGACACTTTTTATCGCACCTGAATGTAAAGAAGCATATCTTATATTTAACCAGTGTCATGATTCCTTAAAATAGAAGGCTAATACTTTACACAAAGTAACTCCATCGCCATCTATAAAAGCGCCATCGCAATGCCCGTATAAAAATATAAAAGAAATCTATTGTCCCCCCTTCCCCTAATTTCCAAACTCCTCATGTTCAAATCAAGCAGCCCACTGTCTCATCCACAACTCCATCCAGCCGCCATTGACCGGCTCCAATTGTCTCAACGTCTCACTCTTAGCAGCCGTCTTCTCCGTCTCCAAATTCGCAAGCCGAGCTCCCTCTGCCATCGTCTCGTAAAATTCTAAAAGTTTAATACCCCGATTCTGAGCGATTTCTCCACGATCGGCGGATTGGCGAAGGAGGGACACCCATTCTTCCCACGAGACGATCTTGCAGTCTGCGCCGATTTGGGAGGTGAGGATGGGGGAGATGGTGGACCAGGTTATGGAGGTGGGGTTTACAAGGTGGTAGAAGGGGGTTTGGGTTTGGATGGAGGGAGAAGAGGAAGAGGGAGTGGGAGTGGGTTCGGAGAGATCGGCTAGGTCGAGGATGATGTGGGAGAGGATATCGACGGGAACCCAGTCGATACGGGTCATGGCTGCGAGGGTTGTGGGGACCGCTTTCATGTATTGAGATGTTGAGACGATCTGGGATTGTTTGTTAGGATTCTGCTATTTTGTTTCTTCAAAAGGGAGAGATGGAAACTTACAGTAGGGAACCATTCCTGGATATTCCATCTTCCCTTCTCTTTCTTCACAGGTCCAGATACCTGTCCAACACGCAGTACCTGTGTGCGTACACCACCAACTCTATTAGCTTCCGCCAAAAGCACCTCGGAGATAAGTTTGGAAGAACCATATCCCATAGCTGCTGCATTCCAATCATCAATGATAAGTTCTGGAATAGGCTTTTCCCAGTTCTTTCCCTGCGTAACACCGATCGAAGAAATGAATGATACAATAGCGTTATTATTGCTATGTGCCGCGAAATCAATAAGGTTTCGTACGCCTCGGATATGAGGTTCAAAAGATGCAAGACTCAAGTTAAAGTCTACTTGCCATTGGTTGTGGATGATATGGGTGACATTGTTCAATAACTCATCATATGATTCTTGATCGAGTCCAAAGCGTGGTTGCGACATGTCGGTCTTGAAAAATGTAACCTTGCTGAAATCGGTGTTGAGACCATGGCTTGAGCTGGCACCCCTTTGTCTCTCCTCACCATTGACAGCTCGGTTAAGTGCGTAAACTTTAGAGATGTGTGGTAAGGCGACTAGATCGTCGAGCATGTAACTACCCATTGATCCGGTACTTCCTGTCAAGATGACGGAAATCTTAGCATGTGAATCATGAGCAGCGGTGCCTGAAGTCTTGGTTGGCAAGTCTTTGGCGTATTTTTCAAACATTGCCTGTCTCTCTTCGAAGTCGGTTTTTGAAGAATCTTCTTGGTTCTCTAATGGACGAGCAAGTTTGAAGACAACTGATGCGAGAGATTTGACGGTTGGGTTTTTGTAGATGGTACTAGCTTGTAGTTTCTCGGTCTCGACATTGTCCTTCTTCAAAGCTGATCGCAATTGCCTCAAAAGAGTGAAAACGAGTAAAGAATCAAATGATCCGCTTGCAAAGACGTCCTCATCAACACTAAGTTCATTAACGTTAGCTATCTTAGCAACCAAATCTTTCAATGTAGAAGTCAATGCTTCCAAAGAACTAGTATCGAGATTGCTGTCATCACCACCTTCTGTGTTGGCGAAGAGCTCTTCAATTTCCGGTTCGTAGACTTTTATTGTTGCTGCACGTTGAACAGTGCCCTTTCCAGCACGCAAGAATGGCTTCTCGGGTTTGGCGAACATAACGAAGCCATCTTTGATTTGGCCGTGAGTTGGTGAGCCTTTGTTTGCAGTGTCGATGAAAGGTTGGATACGAGAAATCAAATCCTTTTTATTGTCTTCAGTCACTTCTATTGGGTCGATCAACTCGATAATGACAGCAGGTTGGAAGCGAGCTTGGCCAACAATAATTGCTGAGCGGACTAATTCGTGTTCGTTGATGGCTTGTTCCATTGTGACAGGATTTAGCTTCTCGCCGTTTGAGAACACAATGATATCATCTGCTCTGCCACGATAGAGCCACATGTCTGGTTTTGTGGGGTGTTTGGAATACAAATCGTTTGTAGAAATTTCATTGAGCTCGGGGAAGGTATGGAACATTCCTTGTATTTTTTCCAACTTTGGATCTCGGACGACAAACATTTCATAGAGACCGTCACCTCTGTCCACAAATTTGAGACCATTGTCGGCGTGAAATTTGAAGTATCTCCAATCTTCTCTTCCTGCCCAGATGAGTGCGAAAAGGCTAGCTTCTGTGCTTCCAATCAGATTCTGAAGAACTGTGATCTTGGTAAGGATATCTCCAGCTTGTTGTCCAACTGGTCCACCACCAAAGCAAATGTACTTGATGTTTTTCTTTTGAATCAATTCTAGACTCGAGGAAGAGAATGCAAGTTCTTCGACTGTTGATGGAGCAAGCATCAAAGAATCAATACCAGCATGCTCAACCATATCGTCCACTAAACTGGACGTTACTGGGGCTGATGGTGATGCCAACACAATGTGAATATCGTGAAACAATGCGCTGAAAAGAGCCATAAAAACACCGGCAGCATGAAAAGCTGGGAAACTTGAAAAGGCTTTTGATCCTTTCCACATGTCCGACTGAAGGGACTCTCCATTTTCACATTTCACCAAACTTTGTGCATCCAGAACGGCACCTAAAGCATGTCGAACAACAATAGATTTAGGAAGACCTGTTGATCCAGATGTGTGCAAGACAAGAGTAGGCTCTTGAGCTGCCTCTGCCCATGTTTTATTGTAGGCATAATGTGGAACTGGTGTTTCGTCGAGGAAGAAGTCGAGTTCTGGACAGTCGAGAATAGTCATTGGACGGACCTTAAGGACTTCACGGATATTGCTAGTACTGTGGCTGGGTAATAACCAAATGTTACACTCGGCTTGTTTTATGACATTGAGATGTCCTTCGACACTATTTCTTGGGGAGTTGAGGAGGATCTTGTAGCCTGCTTTCACGAGTGCTATGACAAGGATTTGATATCTCAGATCCCCTTCAAAATAGTTAGCACGCAACATCAACGCGATCGCATGTATATTCTAGACTTGCCTGGACCAACATATCCTACGGATGGGAAGTTCTCGCCCTTTCCAAGCAACTCCTCGATCCACCAAGCAGCTCTGTTTACCGCATTGGCGAGGCGCTTTTGTGATACTTCGACGAAACCATCTACTGCTTTGGTGGTTTTCGCATAAGAATATATGATACGATTAGGATCGCTTACAGCCTTTTCGTCAACCACGGTTGGTAGTAAACGCTGTCCGTAAGCTGGAGTTTGTCTTTGAACGGAGCCCATTTCAAGTGCTTATGTATAACAGGTCGAGTAATAAATAAAAAGGGAATATTTGTATAGTTTGTTATTATTGGAAGCAAATACTTCAAGTTTATTGAAGAGCAGTAAGAAGGTGATGATAGAATGAAATTGATGATGAACTGAAAGGAAGATTGCGATACTCGGGATTTAGATGATACTTATATCTCCAGAGCCCCCTATAAAATGGAGACTTTTGACCCATCTCATGAATGAACGACGAGATATCTCACCTCCATTGACATCCACCTACACATACTCAAGATCGGAGTGGGTTCGATGGTTTCTTGTGTTCCGATCCGCCTAGCGGGTATATCGGAACTTACGACACGCTCCATACGAAATTCAACAAAAACCCTCACTAATAACGACTATAGCGTCCATCAAGCTTTGCCTAAGAAGCGCGGGAGAAAAGTGCGGCCCGTCAAGATGATTAATTAGCTCACCGTTTCGATTAAAGCCAGCATTAGCCTCGAAGTGATGGTGCAAAGATCAAATGTAGAGTTTGTTGATAGAAATTTGCCCATCTACCCTTTCTCAATCCATACGAGCTTCTTGAAGCTTTTACAGACAAGGTCGCCTTGATAGCTATAGGAACAGTGCGGAGTACTCTTAGCACTAACGCCGGCAATCAGAAAAGGGTGCGATTGAAATAGGACACGCTAAGAAAACTAAACTCTATTAAGTACAATCTACACTACAACTCTAAAATGAAATCTTCAATCGAAAGCCTGATTAAAACGTTTATGGCTTCGCTTAAACGATCTTCGAATCTCTATATAATAATAGCTTTTTATATCAATTCTAACGAATCAAGGTATTCTAATAATTCGAAGAATCTAGTTCTAATTTGCTCTAATCACTCTTTTATATTCAATCTTATACACATATCACCTGACTCAATATCATATGATTCCTTATCAACTTCCACCTTCTTTATACCTATATATAACTCAAACTCATATTATTCGAATTTTACAGTGTATTTAAGCCAATCAGACTCCTCTATTTCCTCAAAATATAATTATACTAAAAACACATACTTATATAAAAGAAGCCACTATTTACTAAACATATAATTACATTCCTCATTATTTTCTTCGAAATATAATATTATATAACGTGGTTTATTAGTAAATAGATTATATTAATGAATGAGTTATTTTCACTTCAATTTACTTTCTTTTCTTTCAATATATGTTTTATTAATAATTTATAATGAATTCGAATAATAAAGAAGCTTATATATTCCTTACTATTGAAGTTATTCAAAAAAATAAAAAATAAGTATTCGAAAGATTATAAAAATATATAATATTTTGAATATAATATTATAATAAAGAATAAAAGGTTTTACCTTTTATTTTAAATGTTAATCTAAATCTTATAATCTTTTGAAATTAGAAAAGGATATTATTATCGAATATATACTTGATATGAATTTGAAAGGTTTTCTATTTAAATTTAAGAATATGAAAGATATAACGAATTATATTCTTGAATTAAAAGGTATATAGAATATTGAAAAGCTTTAAACATATTAATTTGTAAAGCATCGAATTAAATTGAAGATACATTTTAATTATATTTATAATTTTCAAAAAGCTTTTTATAAGAATCCTAAGCTTATTAAAGAGTGATTTTAATTAATTACAAATATATAAACGAAATACAACATTTTGAATAAAGATTTCTATAATTTCAATAAAACGAATTTTATGATAAAGATTATATATACTATGACGGGCATCTTAATAATTATAGTAAAGCTCTTCTATTCTTCTTATCAAGACTACACTATTATATACATATTTGCTTAAGTAAACAATATTACCAAGTAGTATATTATATCTCCCTTAGTTTAAAGAAAATAATAACGTTCTTATTATTTATACATATAAATCATTTAATATAATCTTTTTTATACAACTAGACTTTTACCTTTAATATACAATACTATTTCAACAAATATTATCTATTACTATCTAAAAGTAAGTAATATCAAATTACCTCCTTCAAATACAAATAATTTATAACTATATATATTTAATAAACTAAAAAACAATAAAAATTAATAGCACAGAGTTATACCTATTTAATATCAAAATAATATAATATTAATTATAAATATATTTAAAGTTCACTTTTAATTATAAACATTTACTTATAAAAACTCATACTTCTCCATATCTACTATAACTATATAGCTTTCAAGATTATATAAATTCATCATATTAAATAACTTCTTTGTTACAGCCTTATTTATATTTATTTCAATTAATATATGAATTATAAAATGTTTTTTATAAAAAATATATTATATATCATTAATTCATACTTTCAAGCTATCTCTATATCTAAATACTACTTTCAATATTAATTTTTAATTAATCTTATCTTCAATAACAAAAATATTAAGTATTACCTATAAATCTTTAATTTATCTCTCTATTCCTTTACTATTACTTATTTTAATTAATATCTTTTTAATCTTAATTCCTATCTTTATTATAATTATAAAAAGCTATTCTATATCTTTCAATAATTAATATAGTATTTGTACTATTATATTATTAAAGCGAATTATATCAACTACAATCTTTATTATTTCTGATTTATTATTTAATAGACAATTTATAAATAGGTTGATAGATTTGATATATACTTTGAACTCATTATAATTATACTTATTATATTATAAAATCTTCTTTTAAGAACTAAATTTATTATAATTTTTCTTTGATTTTAATATTATGAATATTTCCTGATTGATTAACCTTTTAGCTGATTTGCTTCTTTTAGAATTATTTCCTATATTTCTATTATATCTTCTATCGATAAGTATTAATCCTTTTATAATTTTTCCTTTATATATATTATCTACATTTAAGAATTATCCTTACATTTACACTTTAATATTAAAATTAAACAGAAATATTTATAACAAAAAAGCCTTTCTTATTACTTTACTAATAATATTATTTTTATTAAATACTTTTCCTAAGAATATCAAATTGTTGTTTCCCCTTAGTCTAATTATATTTTATTCTGTACACCCTACTTTAATTATATAGACTTTTCCTTATAAAGATATTATTAGAAAATCGAAAATCTTAACCTTTATATAGATCAATCTGTTTATACTAAACGTTTTTAAATAGAATTTACTGTATTTATATGTCAGAATTAATATATTAAGTAATACTATAATTATATATATCGAAGGGAATATATATACTAAAAACCCATTTATCTTTTTACTATTATGAAAATTGTTGAATAACAATTTTCATAATATAGACAAATTGTAGTACTTCTAGTTATATATATTATTAAGATTTTTATTATGTTACGGGAGCTGCTTCTAGGATCACGTGGAAGTGGCTAGAGATCTCTCGAAATAGTTTAAACTAGATTTCAAATAGGAATTCAAATAAGGTTGTAACTGGTTGCAATTCTCGTAACTATAGTAATAAAACTAATAATTGTTCTTAAGTATGAAGCTCTATATTATAATGAAACCCATTCTCTTATATAGACCTTCGTACTTTCCTGAACAGCTAGAAGAGCTAATCTCTCCTGGAGCACTGTCGCTCTATATCTATCCATTACGTAATATTCATTCTCGTGATTTATAATGATACTACTACTTATCTAACCTATACTTACTTTGTAACCTATAACCGCTGTCCACCCTGTCCCTACTATAGAGTAGATACCAACAAAAATAGGTACCTATCTTTTAATTACTAATTACTTATCTGATTATCTTTATCTTTAGTTACTCTTCAATTCAATTGTCCCTATAATACTGTTTTCGTAGGTTCCAACACCAAGGCCTTAGGTTTATCTTATAATCCATATTGCGGTGCGGGTACCTCCATAACATATTATTATTATTAAATAATTATTTCATTTAATCTATCTTTTATTATCCCTTTATCTTTTTAATAAATATATTATTTACCTTAATCTTAACGAATTAATTTAAGACTATAATGCTATATATATTATACAACTATATTTATATTATATTTATAAAGACTTAAAAGTTTATAAGAGTTATACCTTTAGCTATTATATTATATTCTACTGAAAGATTGAAGGTACCTGCTCATATATAGATTATATTACTTCCTTTACCTTCAACAACCTTACTTTTTATATCACTATTATTATTATTTCCATTCTCAGCTTTATTTTTAATATTATTATTCTTATAATCCATACTATTAGCTCTATCGTTATATTTATCAAAAACAATCTTATTAATAATAATACCTATCTTTCTTTTTTTATTAATAGTTTTACTATTAGAATATTGATTTAATAAAATAGATATACAGTATTTCTTCTTTTCTTTTAAATTCATTGGATTGTTATTACTAATATTTTTAGGGATATAATTCTCCTTGCTTTTCTTCCAGTCTACCATCTTTTTTAATTCAGTATATATAACTTTAATATTGTTATTATTTAGGGTTGACAATTTATTTTCTAATCCTTTTATTAGAATCTTATGATTTTTTAAAGGATAATCTCAAGGTTGTTTGATTTTTTCCTTTTTCCTTTTTCATTATTATTTTATTATTATCTATAATAAAGTAATAATATTGATATAAAATAGAATTAGTGGGAAATAAAATGTAAAAGTAATATAGTATTAATATAACATAAATTGTTTTTACAAAATAGATTTGTAAAAAATAAAAGTAAAGTTAACAAACTATTAGTTAAAAACTCTAATATATAAATAAAATTAAAAGATAAATTGATTTGATAATAATTTGTAAATTAATTAATTTATAGGTTAATAATAAATAAATAATAGATTTTATAATCTATTATTGTTATTATGATATTAATAATTGCCTGTTATTAATTAGCTATCATTTTATTGTTTTTAATGATTATATATATTTGATTATTATATCTTTATATAATCAATCATATCCTTGTTTTATATATAATAATTTCTTTTTGGTTTCTTTTATTAATATATTTTTTAGCTATTGATTTTCAAAATTCTAGCCTATACTCTTTCTATCTTATATAATATCTTATTATATCTATAGGAACTTTTCTTTCTTAATAATTTTTTTATTTCAAACTTTTTATAATCTTTAATAATAACTCTATTAGGTTTGTCTGGTTTAATATATGTATAAGGATCTTTTTTGATGGGAGTTAATTTGAGATATATAATTAATATAATTGAATATATTTTCTAATATTCTGATATATTAAGTTTATATGTTAACATATCTATATATTTTATTATAAAAAAAGATCTAGTATATTATTATTTTAGTTTTTTATTATTTATTAATAAAATAAAATATTTCTTGTATAATCTCAAATAAATTAAATCTTTTATTTCGAAAAAGATAGGTTTATATACTTTATTATATTATCTTTTTGATGTTATAATGGTGAAAGTAATATAATTTATAATATTCATTCGAAATGATTGGATTGGTAAACTCATTATTGTTGTATTAATAAACTGTATTATATTATTAAAGGTAAAACTATATACTATTTTATTTAATAATCTTTTTATACTTTTTTATTTAGAATTGTTAACGTGGTTTATCATCGAGTGGCCCATATTATCAAGTAGCCCATTTTCATTTCAATTTATACTTTCAAACCCATATTATTCAATAATAATTAAATCAATTAATTAAAACTATTAAGAATCTAATAATCTAGGATTTATTACATTATTTTGATAGATTCTTATATTATATCCTATCTTTCTACATTTACTACAATATCAATTAGAAAATGCTTTTCTATTAGAATTCCCTTCTTTTTGATGCTTATCATGTTGAATCTAAATATCAACCTTTTATTAAGATAATATATTAAGAGCCTCTTATTCAATAAGCACTCCTCCTTAATATAATTGAGTTTTTTTTATATATTAATATTTACTTAATATCTTATTTGCTATTCAAAATATATAATTCTCTATATTTAAAAGTGTATTCTTATAAGTGTATTCTTATAAGCTAATCTTTTATACTTTTAGCTAGAATTAATACAATTTCGAATATAAATATAGAAGAACTTAATTAATAACGAGTTATTCGAGATTTAATTAATATTAATTAAGAAAAAGCTTTTATTGAATTATAAGGAATTTAAAAGATCCATTGATTTAGATTGAAAGAGGGGGGGGTAGGTATATGAATTTGAATATCTAATTTCGAAAGTATAGTTTCAAAATTAAATAGGATTAAATTTATTCCTTAGAATTCTAATTTTATATTCTGAAAAGTAATTGATTTTTTATATACAATTTTAAAAGCTATAAAGAATTCAACCTTTGAAATATGATTGATATATACCTTAATAAATCCATCAATTTGATTATCATATGAACATTTTAGATTGTTAAAATAGCTAATATCAAATGATTGAATTAAATAACTTAAATGTAGTAGTAAATATAAATATATAATATTGTTCTCTTTATAGTATATTTGAAAAGTTATTGATTCGTGACTTTCATACTTATTTAGTATCAACATTCGATATTTACTCTTTCTTCAATTCTTAGTATACTTATTGAAGTGTTTCAATTATTCTAAACCTGTCTCATTATTCGTTTATCTATTAGATATAGGTTTAATAGCCTATTCCATAAGAAGATTCGTTTCAATATATTAATTGAAGAGATGAACTTGTTCTTGAACTATTAAAAATAAGGGAATAGTTTCATTCTTTTTATTTCTATATATTATTGCTATAGCTTATTCTCGATTACCTAATTATACTATCTTATTTCTACTATTTTGTTTAGTATTAGTTATTACTATTGTTACATATATAATCCTCATTATAAAGCCTGTTTCATCGAAATTATAGAAATCTCTATTCAAAATGTTGTATTTCACTTATATATTCACAATTAATCGAAACCATTCTTTAAGAAGCTTAGGATTCTTATAAAAAGCTCTTTAAAAGTTATAAACATAACTAAAATATGTCTTTAATTTAATTCAACGTTTTACAAATTGATGTATTTAAAGCTTCCTAATATGTTTTGTACCCTTTGATTCGAAAATATTATTCGTTATATCTTCTATATTCTTTAATTTAAATAGAAATTCTTTTAAATTTATATCAAGTATATATTGAATAATTATCTTTTCTTTTAATTTTATAATTTTATAACAATTTGCTCGAGTTTCTATACGAAAAGGTAAACCTTTTATTCTATATTAAAGAATTATACAAAGAATATTATAAAGTATAACAATCTTTTAAATGCTTAATTTTTTATTTTTATGAATAGCTTTAATAGTAAGGAGTATACGAGCTTCTTAATTATTCAAATTCATTATAGATTATTAATAAAATACATATTGAAAGAGATAGATATAAATTGAGATGAAAGTAGACTACTCGATGATATAAGCCACTCGATGATAAACCATGTTAAGATAAAATTGTAATATTAATAGTATCTCCCTTCATTTTTTTATATCCTTTATTAAATTTAAATAATATTTTCATATAATCTTTATAATTTGATTTATAATCTCAAATTGCCTGTTTATTTATATATAATATATTATTAAGTATAACAAATTTATTCCTAACATTATGAAAATAGTTTTTTATATATTCAATAGGAATTTCAAATTCCAATTATTTATAATAATCTTGGGGCATTTTTAATTTAAATTAAATATTTTCATTACTAATAAATATCCCCACTTTTTTATTAACTATATAGATTTTCCTATAATTAATAAAACCTTTTTAAACAATTTACAGATATCTATCATTACCATATCAAATCCATTTATAGTTTTTAATAATATTAAAATGAAATTAATAATAATAATATAGAATAATACTAAAAGGGCCGGAATTGACTATAGTGCGCCATAAGGCCTATATCTTTTTGTTGAGAATACCTAGTATTTTCCACAATAATAAAGATATTCCCTAATTAGAGCGAATATCTTTTTGATATAAAAGTTTCTTTTTATAAGGTTTATAAACTTAATATATCCTAAATAACCGTTTTTATATAAAAGATTAAAGATATTTGTGAAGAATGTAGGGTTCCGGAGGAATCACGGTCGGGGCCGAAGGTCACGCTTATATAATATATTATGTGATATAATGAAAAACCGAGCCTTTTTGAATCTAATAAGGGCTTTATAGGTACTCAAAATCTTTATATATACTATTCTTTGAGTAGTAGGTAATGGGGAAAAATGAGGATAATTTAATTTTTTTATAATATTATATGATTCACTTTAATTATAAGCCTGGTAAGTATTTGAATTATAGAATATTTTTTTAAAAGATTTTTAAATAACTTATACAAATTTATAAAATTAGAATATATTTATTATACTTTTATTTTCTTATAATCATTTTTTATCACATATTTTCTTTTTATAATATAATTTTATTAATTTCTTGTAAAATTCTTTTCGAATTTAAATCTTTATAATAAAAGTTAAGCTAATTATTCTTCTTAATAATAAAAAGAATTATAAAAACGTTTTTCTAGATAATTGTATTAAGTGAATTAAATAATATAAAAAATTAGAAAAAAAAAAAACTTTTGGAATTTAGAAATATATTGAGTTTAATGAGGGTAATAATAAGATTAATTTTTCTTTAAAATTTATTCAATTAAAGTGTTACGACGGCATCCAACATACCGCGTCACATGGTCAGGAAGTCACGTGATGGACCTAGAGGATCTAGGGGATCGAAGAATAAACATCTAGATCCATAGGATCCAGAGGATCCAGACAAGACAGAACTGTAGGTTCTGCAGAGCAGGAAGGTCTATATAAGAGAACAGATTTCATTACAATGTAGAGCTTCGTGCTCAAGAACAATCATTAGTTTCATTACTATAGTTACGAGAATTGCAACCAGTTACCAACCTTATTGAATTCCTACTTGAAGTCTAGTCTAAACCACCTCGAGAGATCTCTAGACACTTCCACGTGACCCTAGAGGCAGCTCCCGTAACATAAAGTTATTTATAGTTACATTTTGATTGGAATTATTCATTATCAAATCTATCAAATAAGATAATATTGTTATTAAAAAGATTATAAATAATATAAATACTATTTTATTTTAAAGATACTTAAAGAAATAAAAATAGCTTTAATTCTTATGGAATAGTAATTTTCAAATGTATAAGATTAGATTTAAAGAATGAACTCGAAATAAAAAAGAGTATAATATAATTAAGATATAAATTATTGAATTAATATTAATTATTATTTTAGTGAGGGTATAGAATATATTTATTATTAATAACGGATTGTATTTCACAAGAATACTTATTATAATATTTCAGAAAAAGCTATAATCATTTGATAATAAGATATAAGAATTAATATATTTTAGGTACATTAAAGTTATTAATAATATTAATAATTAAATAATATTAAAAATAAATTAAAACTTATTTTAAGGTAATGAAATATAAAATTTTGGAAATTATTGAAACATTAGGCATTAAATTCTTTTTGATTGGAGTTGTAGTTAGATTTATATTAGAATGAATAAGTTCAGATGTTACGGGAGCTGCCTCTAGGGTCACGTGGAAGTGTCTAGAGATCTCTCGAGGTGGTTTAGACTAGACTTCAAGTAGGAATTCAATAAGGTTGTAACTGGTTGCAATTCTCGTAACTATAGTAATGAAACTAATGATTGTTCTTGAGCACGAAGCTCTACATTGTAATGAAACCCATTCCCTTATATAGACCTTCGTTCTCTGTGCTCAGTCGGATCACAAATGATCCTTCTGATCCGATCAACTGGATCACTAATGATCCCTCTGATCCGGTTACCTAAGCGTCGGGGTCACGTGACGTCTATTGTGGCAGACCATCGTAACACTATCCCCTTCCTAGCTTAGCGCTTGTCCCCAAGCGTTACTTATAGTGTTTACCCCACTTCTTGTAATAATGTAATGACTGATTTCTTTCTTTCATAATGCCTGTTGTTAGGACTCCCAAATCAACTGAAAATCGTGCTTGCTTGTATACCAAATTCAAAGAGAGAGGTTTTATTATGGATGATCCTTGTGCTCGTTGTTCTTCCCGCAAACTGGAATGTCGTGTTTTGTCAGAGTCTCGTCGTTGTGGTGAGTGTGTTAAAGCTGGTCTGAAGTGTGACCTTCTTCCTCCCACTGTCTCGGATTGGGATGCTTTGGAGCGCGAGGAACAACGTCTGGAAACGGAGCGCCGTGCTACTCTTTCTAAATTGATTCGCCTCGACACTCAGCAACGATCCCTTCGTGACCGTGCTGGTGCCATGTTGCGTCGTGGTCTGAAAACCTTGGATGAGCTGGATGCAGCTGAGGAAAAGGATAGGTTGGAAAATGAACGTGTTGAAAAGGAGCGGGAACAAGCATCTGTTTCGACTGCTGATCCTAGCGACGACTCCTTTGCTTTCGATTCTTCTTCTTTGGATCCTTCGATCCTTGCCTCAATGGATTCTCCTTCTTTCTGGGCAAATCCGGGTATTGCTGGTGGAACGCCTCCAACTTCCCAGGGCAGTTGAGGTTTGTTCTTGGTTCCCATGAATTCTCGGTATGTGGATAATCTAACCATTTGATTAAATACTTGATTGTGCCTCTGACGTACTTGCAATCTAGTATTGTTTCGACATCGTATATGGCGTTCGGGTTAACTGGTTCGATTTCCGTAAATGGCGCACTTGGCGCTCCTGGTGGTGCTGGTTCGAGTAAGGATATGTGAAACACTGGGTGAATATTCATCGTGTCTGGTAGTTTCAACCGATAATTAACGGCTCCTATTACCTTATCAATCTTGAATGGTCCTAGTTTTCTGTGATCTAGTTTATTGCTTGGTCTTTTGGTTTCGATGTTTCGTCGTAGCAGATAAACTTTATCCCCCTCTTTAAGCGTAGGTTCCATACTACGTTTCGTATTGTAGTAGGCTGCTGTTCTGGATGATATAAATCTTAGATCAAGAGCAAGCTGCTCTTGTAAATCCTTTAATTGTTCGACTTGTATTATTGCTGATTCGGCATTAACCTCCTGTGGTATCGGTGTTTGGTATGCTTTAGGATTGAACCCAAAGTTAGCGCGTGCTGGTGTAATCTTTGTGGTTTCCGTTTCCGATGTGTTATATGCGAATTGTGCCATAGGTAATAGTTCTACCCAATTGTCCTGTCGGTAATTTACGTAGCATCTAAGATATGCTTCCATTGTCTGATTGGTCCTCTCTGTTTGACCATCTGTTTGTGGGTGGAAAGATGTCGATAGCTTTCTCTTGATACCCATAAGTGCTAGCAAGGTAGTCCAGAATTTCGAGGTAAAGAGCTTGTCTCGATCCGAGATTATCTCATCTGGTACTCCGTGTATGCTTACTATGCCCCTTAGGAACACATATGCTAGTTGCTCAGCATCCCATGTTTCCTTGAATGGTATCATATAAGCAAATTTTGTTAGTCTATCTACTACATTGAGTATCGCGTCGTACTCAATTCCTGTAGTAGGATCTTTTGAGAGTGGTAGTTTAACCACAAAGTCCCATGTAATGGACTTCCATGGCTGAGAAGGCATGTCTGGGGTCTGGAGCTGACCATACGGAGCGTGTCGTGATGACTTGTTTCGTATGCAGGTGTCACAATTTCCAACAACTTCTTCAACTATCGTTCTCATTCGTGGGAAGTAACTGATTTCCCGTATTCTTGCAAATGTTCTTGCAATCCCTTGATGTCCGTGTGCGGGCAACCCATGTTGTTCCGTCACAAATTCCTTGGTCATTCGGCTAGGAATGTATACTTTTCCGTGGAAGTATATTGTATCGTTTTCTATCGTGAATCCTGGTTCTGTTGCCTTGAGTATGCGTATTGCTGTAGCATCGCCTTCGTAGTATGATTGGATCTTGTTCTTTAGATGATTATCTTCCAATATATGAGTGGCTGCTAGTTGCGGTGCATTGTAGACCAGTGATTCGCCTTCCCGTTTGAATATAGCGTATGATTCGTACGACTTGTTTTCCTGATATTCCGGTTTTCGGCTTAGAGCATCGGCTCTAGCGTTTTCTGATCCCTTGACATATGAAATCTTAAAATTGTAATTGGCCATGGTTTCCGACCATCTGACCTGTCGTCTGTTTAATTGCTTCGTTGTGGTGAAGTAAACCAAGTTCTTATGATCCGTATACACCTGTACTGTGTATTTTGATCCTTCCAAATATACTCGCCATTCTCTAAATGCATCGACTATCGCCAGTAGTTCTTTGTCGTATATTTCGTAATTTAGTTCGGCTGGTGATAGTTTTCGAGAGTAGAATGCGATTGGTTGATATTTCTCATTCTGACCTGGTTGACTCAGAACTGCCCCTATAGCGAAATCTGAGGAATCCGTTTCCACTATGATTTGCTTTTCTGGGTCAAATGTTAACAGTATTGGTTCTCCGGCTACTGCCTGTTTGAGTGCTTCGAAGGACTCCTGCGCCTTGGCGGTCCATTCGAACGTTCCTTGCTCTTTTCTGGTTAAATTGGTTAAGGGTACTGTAATCCCTGAATAACCTTTAATAAATCTTCGGTAGAAGTTGACGAATCCCAAAAAAGACTGTACTTCTTTAATCGTGGTAGGCTGCTTCCATTCGAGCACTGCCTTGACCTTATCCTTGCTCATCTTGAGCCCTTGGCTTGATACGGTGAATCCTAGGAACTCCGTTTCCGTAACATGGAATTCACATTTGCTTGGTTTACATAGCAAATCGGCTTTGGCTAAGCTTTCGAGGATGCTGCTGACGTCCTTGATGTGTTGGCTCTCGTTGTTTGAATATACTAGGATGTCGTCCAAGTAGCATATACAACAAGTGTCTAAGTATGGTGACAACACATTGTTCATGAGTCTCATGAAAGTAGCTGGTGCGTTAGTTAGCCCGAACGGCATAACCTGGTATTCGTATAGCCCGTATCTTGTTTTGAAAGCGGTTTTCCATTCCTCGCCTTCCTTCATTCTGATCAAATGGTACCCGTTGCGCAGGTCCATCTTGGTGAATATGGTAGCTCCGCCCAATCGATCTCTTAATTCCGTAGCTAATGGAAGTGGATATCGATCCTTCTTGGTAAGCGTGTTGAGCTTTCTGTAGTCCACAACTAGTCTCTTAGTACCATCCTTCTTGGGTACCCACATAGTTGGACTTGCCACTTGGGACGTGGATTCCCTGATCCATCCCTTGGCCAAATTGTCATCGATATATTCCCTGAGCGTCTTCAGCTCATCGGCTGACATTGAATAAATTGGGGTGTGCACAGGCATCTTGCCTTCCTCCAATATTATCTCATGATCCCATGGCTTGTGTTCTGGCAAAGCCTCATGGATCCCTGGTTCCTTGAACACATGTTCGTATTTCTTGTACTGTTCTGGTATCATAGGCTCTTCTGCCTTGATTGCGATTTCCTGCCGTGTCGTTGGCTTCTGCATTTGTAGAGGAGGTGTACTGGCCTTCGCTCTTAATGGAGGACCCTGGACTGGGTGTCCTACGTCGCCGGTGTTGTTCGCGTTCAACTCTCCTTGGCGCGTGTTACGTCTCGCGGACGCCTTGAACGTGTCGTCGTGACCGTTCTTGCACTGATCAAATGTCACTGTCTCTTGTGACCAATCTATCTTAGGATTGTGTGCCTTCAACCATGGCATCCCTAAGATGATCTGTTGTTGGCCCAATGGCACAACGTCAAGCTGTATAACCTCTGAATGTTGGGTTATGTTCATTTGTACTGGTCGTGTCTCCTGTGAAACATTCCCGTCAGATCCTGCTAGTTGTCCGTCAACTAACTGCAATTGGTAGGGTTTTTGTTTCTTCTGGAGTGGAACTCCCAAGTACTTTGCAGCTTCTGGTGCAATAAAGTTTCCTGTAGCCCCTGAATCTATCATGGCTTGCTGTATTTGTCCGTTTATTTTGACCTTGCAGTATATCTGTCCTGCTTGTCCTGTAGCATTCAATTGCTGGGTAACTTGTTTTTTGTCTGTTTCATTGGATTGTTGGTTCCTTGTCTTTCTTTTCTTGGGGAACCATCCGGTTGCTTCTTTATCTGATCGATGGATTCCGCAGAATTCATCATAGCAAGCAGTCCAGCTCATCATCGCGTGATCTGCTGGTATCTCTTCCTTAATACATTCTTCCGTTACCGACGGTGATGGGGTTCGGTAATACTCCTGTTCCCACAAATCTACTGCATTCATACCCTCTTGGTTTCGTGGTAACTCATCCAATAATTTCCGGAATTCTTCACTGGTGAAGGTCTCAGTTTCTTCGGTCTTAGCTGGATGTTCCTGGGATACAAAGGTAGCGTTAAGTTGGCCTTTGCCGAACTTGGGTTTGAAGTTGTCTTTCTTTCCTCCTGTCTTCTTACTTCGGCAATCCGCTGCCCGGTGCCCTGTTTTTCCACATTCAAAGCATAAGTTGTTTTCTCGTCTACGTTTCTTTTCCTGATCATCATTCCTGTTTGCGTGGTGCGTGGCGTCTAACTCCATAGGGTCTCCGTATCTCTGTGGATTGTATCGTGGTCTACCCTCGTTCTTGCGGTAACGCCCTTGGTTTTGATTTTCTTGAGGTTTGTATGATCTTTGGCTTTGCTTAAATCTGTAGAGACGATCGTCGGCTTCAATAGAGTCCTTGATTAAGTCGTTCAAATCATTACTCTCGCCGTCTCGGTCTAGTTCCAATCGTACTTCTGGTTTGAGCCCTTTTCGGTAATGGCTCATGATGGCGGTCTTATCCCATTTGGTCATTCCTGCATATCTTCGGAACTCCGTAGCGTACTTGAGGGCTGATCCTGTTTGCTTGATGTTAAAGATCTTTTCCTCGGCTATCTCTAACTCGTTGGCGTTTCCGAAAATCCTACGGATTTCTGTTTTGAACCCTTCGAAGCTCTCGAAGATTACTCTGGTAGGTTTCATGCGGTATCGCTCGCTGTTCTCGAAGTAGTCCCGCAAGTATGGCTGAATCCATTTGCCTGCTTCTCCTCTGAGGTATGATACGGCCCATACACTCTTGGATTCCTTTTCGGTAAACTTGTCTTCGTTGAATCTGAAGTAGATTTCAAGTTGCAAGAGGAAGGTGTCGAGTTCCTGTCGACTTCCTTGGTATTTGTCTGGTAAGGCAATCTTGAGTGTTTCGTTGATGGTAATTTCCTTGGGAGCATCGGTCATCTCGACATCGTCGGTGTCGGGTGCTTGTGCCTGACTGCTCGCGGATGCACTGGTGGGTGCCATATCGTCGGTTGGTATTGAATCGGTACTTGAAGCAGAAATGGTGCTCAAAGTGTTACGGGAGCTGCCTCTAGGGTCACGTGGAAGTGTCTAGAGATCTCTCGAGGTGGTTTAGACTAGACTTCAAGTAGGAATTCAATAAGGTTGTAACTGGTTGCAATTCTCGTAACTATAGTAATGAAACTAATGATTGTTCTTGAGCACGAAGCTCTACATTGTAATGAAACCCATTCCCTTATATAGACCTTCGTTCTCTGTGCTCAGTCGGATCACAAATGATCCTTCTGATCCGATCAACTGGATCACTAATGATCCCTCTGATCCGGTTACCTAAGCGTCGGGGTCACGTGACGTCTATTGTGGCAGACCATCGTAACATCAGAGCTTTGAAATATAATTATAATATAACTCGAAAACTTTGATATAAGATTTCTGTAGAAATGTAAGGATATTTGCGGTATACTTGTAACTACTTTTCTCTATATAATATTAGTTAAAGGAAAAAATGAGGATGGTATAGATTAATATTTAATACTTTAAGGTGGATCATTTAATATAAATGTATTTAGGTTATACTTATATATTAAACCTGGTAAGAGATTCCACAAATGGCCCAGTATTAAATGCTATCGACTAGAATATATACTTATTAAATTTAATTCGGAGTCGATCTCGGGTATATTTATTAATTAAGATATAAGGGAGATATTTGATAGGGTTTAATTGAATAAATTCAAAGATAATTAAGTTATTTAAAGAGAAAAGGAATAATTGAAAGTTTATATTAAAAAAAAAGGAATGAAAATTTTATTCCTTTTTTATAGGATAGATAAATATCATTATAATTATCTTAAACTCAAATGACTTTAAAAAGATTGAACTACTTATTAATATTTATTCTAATTTTAAATTAACTAATTATTTATTATTAATATTTATTTTAATGAATAATTGTAGTGTAATATATATTATAAATGATAAAAAATTGTTTATAAAAGAATTATATTGAAAAATTAAAAATAAAAGGAAAGTTTATATTAAATTCTTGTTCTTTTTAATTGAATGTTATAGTATAAAAGTGATTAGTAACTATCTTGAAGGTAATATAGGGCCGAATATAAGGAACTTGATTTTTAAGAATATTACTTATATCCATAACTTTAATATCAATATTATTTTTAAGGTAATTTTTAATAAAACGAAAATCTAATATTATAATTTGAATTGTATATTAAAGGAGAATAAAATACTTAAGAAAAGTAAGGTTATTAAAAAATTGGAATATAAATTTATAATTTTTTTATTAAATATAAGCCTTTATATTCTTATTCACCTTCCCTATATATTCTAAATAATCTGATTGATATTCTAATATATTTAATAATTATAAGAAAAGTGTTGAAATGGTTTAGACAATAAAAAAGAAAGTATTTAAAATCGAAAAATGATTCAAATAATCTTTAGCATAGGTGTATAGATTATTTGAATTAAAAAGTATTGAAATATTTAATTTATTTAATAAGAAATATTAAGATTATAAGAATACTTTATATTAAATGTACATATTATTCAATAGCTTATATGAAATAAGTGATATTTTGCTAGTTAAGTTTATAATCATTAATCAAACCCTTTTAAAAAAATAACTTGGAATCTTTTTAATTTCGAAGTTGGTTATAATGAGTTGTTTTAATTATTATTAATCAAAAACGAATTTAATAAAAAGATTTTCTTTTTTCTTTTATTACAAAAGATTCTTATATATATTTATAGAACTATTTAGAATTTTAATACTTTTATAAAAAGATAATATAGATTATCAATCTATATCTTATATTATAATAATAATACTTTAATTATAAATATTAATGGGGAAATAGAATATTAAAAATGGATATAGGAATAAAGCATAGGTTTTGAACTCACTTTTATTTATACTTATGAGTCAAATAATAATGCTGAAAGAGTAGAACAAAAAGTATATATTAAAGTAATTGTAATATAAAAGGGAGCTGATCTTTCTCCAGATCTTTAATTAAAGAGTATATTAGTAGTAACTTATTTATATAATATTAATCTCTCAAAAGTATTAGATTGAAAATCTTTGAATAAGAAATTGAACTTATAATTCCATAAATACTTTAGACATTATAATTTAGTAATTATTTAAAAAGTTACTTCTAATTTGTAACCAAATTGAAATAGAATTTATACATATGGATATAGAGTATATTCATTTTTTAAGAATAAAAAAGCCAAAAGATATATGAAAGACTTTAAAATTTATTTATACAAATCTATTGAATATCTTATTGAATATATAAACAAGAATATATATTGTATTTAAATATTACAACTTAAATAAGTTATTACAATAAGAAATATAATATTTGATAAAGATATTTTCTTCTCATCAATTAAAGATTTTAATAGTAGGATAGGTATTGATATTATAAAATATATTATTGAATTATTAAAAAATAATGAAATTAAGGAGTAATTTTTTATAATAGAACATGAAGATAAATTAATCTTTAATAATTTAGATGAAGGATTAGTAGATTTGAAAACGAGGAGTGCTTTATTTATTAGGGAGTTTGTTTTTAATAAGAATCTAAACTTAAGAGTAAATAAGGTATAAGTATTTTCAATAGGGTTAATAATATTCGAATATATTTCAAGTTTGATTAATATTGGTTGAAATAAGTTTATAATGAGGAAGATTATTTTGTAATTATTAGAATGCGAACCTTCAATAATTTAGAATGATGGAAAGAATTTAGGGGAGGAAGAACAAACCTTTAATTATATGAATATCCTTATATATTTAATTATAGAATTATTGCTAATAATCTATAACCTAATTATACTCTCATTTTGTAATAAGAATTTAAAACTGGAAAATGAGTATTATAAACCTTGAATTATAGTATTATAGTTAATATAACTAGCCAAAAGGACTTGGATTAGAGCCCAAACTACTGCTAAAAAAAGATTAAAAGTTAAAGCTATATAAAAAGCTATAAAGAAAGAGAAGGCTAATCTATCGATCAACTCCATTCTTAATATAACTTTCGATAAAGAGATTAGAGTTATTCCAAAATCCAAAATCCTTAGGTATTAGAATAGAAAAGGATAAGTTCATTAACCAATTTAATATAATTAGAGGAAAAAACTTTTAAATAGGATTGTTTTTATAATAATTGAGTAAGAATAAAGTATTGTTTTTTTTAGTACTTTTCAATAGCACTATTATATTTGATTAATTTGAATAAATACTTGGAAATAGTACCAACTCGAAAGATAAGGTATTAATAATTATACATACAATTATTACTATATTTATATAATAATTTGAAAAAAGAAAATTAGGTATTATATTTAGAGTATCTGATTTTGAATTACTAATCATTTTCACTTTGGTGCTAAAAGGGGACTTTTTAAATTTAAATAAAGTCCTACCAATTCTATGTATATATATAATATTATTATTAAAGAAGTTGATAAGGTATATAGATTTAAAGAAATATATTTTTAAATTATATTTCAAGTATATAATGGAATTAGAGATTTAAAGGCTTAAAAGTATAAACTATTGAAGAATTTTTAAAAGATTTGAGGTTTAAATATACTTATTATTTTTAAAATAGATGTATAATTATAAGTTGAATTTAGATGGTTATTTGAAAAGATGTAAGATTAAATTAATAATATACAGGGATTTATAAGATACTTCAACCATTGAGACTATTTTTGTTGTCATTTTAATAATAGCATCATTTTGAATAATAATGGCGCTTGTTGTATAAAAAGACTTAAAAGTGAAGTAATTTGATATAATAAATACATATATAATATATTTAGATTGAATACTTTCGAATTTATTGTTTGCTTTTTACTAAATGATTTTAGGCAGCTAGGTATGGTTATAAAAATAGACCAGGCTCTTTATAATTTTAAAGATTTTGTGGCATTTTAATATGGAGAATTCATATCGAAGTTAAAATGCTTAGATTTAAAGGATAATAAAGAAGATTTATGTATTTACTATATCAAGAATAGGATAATGAGATTATTATTTTTTATAAATAATTATTTTATAGTATATACGAAGAAAGATAAAAAAGAAGCTTATTAAATAATGACTAGACTTGGACATTATTATGTACTAAAGGAATTAGGTAATATTAAATGATTTTTGGGAATTTGGATTATAAGAAATAGAAAACTAAAAAAGCTATAATTTATTTATAATACTTATATTAAAAAGATTGTAAAGGAATTCAATCTCACAAAAGAAAAGTATTTATTAATACTTTTATTTTATTATAATTTGTTTTAATATAAAAAATAATCATTTAAAAAGGATATCAAAAAGTTTCAAGAATTAATTGGATCTATTTTTTATTTTATTATTATAATTTAAGTAGATGTAGTATTTATTGTAAGCAAATTGTTATAGTTCTTAAAGAATTCAAACCCTATTCATTTAATAATTATAATGGAAGTAATATCTTATTTTTAAAGTATTAAATTCTTATTAATGAAGTATATTAAGGATAGTAATAGTACAATACAATGTATTATAGCATTTAATTCTTTATTTACTAATAATCTAAAAACAAGATGATTATTTTAAGGGTATACAATCTTAATGTATTAAGGTTTAATGATATGGAAAACTTTTTATTAAAATATTATAATTATATTAATAATGAAAACAAAACTTTTCAATATTAAAAGGATTATAAAAAAGATTATAATGTTTAAGAGGTATTTTAAAGAAATATGACTTAAGGTAATATTTATTTAAATCTTTTATAACAATTAATAAACTATTCGCTTGATAATAAAGAAAAACTATAGAATCCGGATAAAGCTATATTATATTAATATTCAGAATATATAATTATAATAGGAACACAGAAAAGAAAGCTTTATTATTACTTATATATCAATAGATGAAATACCAGCTAATAATTTAATAAAAGTATTAATTCAATAGAAGTTTAAGTGTTTTCAGTTATTATTGAATTATTAAAATCTTTATAAATATATTAAAAAGATTAATTAATATATATCGAATCCGGCTAATATAATTTTATGAAAAGTCGGTAAAGTTATAAATATTGAACAAGCTTATTATTATCAGTTATATTATATCTTCTTTCATTTATACTTATATTTTCTTTTATTTATAAGTATAATTTATTATTATAGATAAACTAACATTTCATTTATTTAAAAATATAGATTTAAAAAACACTAATTGAATCCGAAAACATTCATTTAAAGCCTACCAAACTCATTATCGAAACTATTCATTATTACAGGATTATATATTAGTATTATTTGAGAATTGATAGTATAAAAACATACAACAAGTAAAGGATAAACAAGAAAAATGTTACGAAAATTAATAACAATAATAAAATAAATAAATATAAAATAAATCATTTAAGTAAAAAGAATATAAAAGAAAAGTATATTAAAAAATATTTGAAAAGGAATATTTTCAATTTAAAGTTAAAATAACTCGAATAAAATTGAAAAAAATCTGGGAACAATATTTATTTGAATAGAGATAAAAATATATGTTTTTTGAAAAGAAGGAATAGGTTAAGAGAACAAATTAACAGGAATAGGGCTATTATTATTCTAAAAAGGATCCCAATTATTATTTCAAATCTAAAAGGTAAAGACTCTCCGGAAAACAAAAGATCTTTTAATAATTATTAATAAATCAGATAACTTAATGGGCAATGTATTAACCAAATCTTTACAAAAAGAATTAATTACATTTTTAAATCCTAAAATAAATTCTAACTTACTTATATAAGCAGCTATCTGAGCGTATATCTTTCTTATATCTTCTGTAACTATACAAAAAAAGAGTAGTATTTTTGCTAAAGTAATCATATTCTAATGGATAATGAAATTCGTCTGGTCGGTATTAATATTACTTTTGATTTTAATAAGCCTTTTTTTAAAATACTTGTACAAATTCTTTAAATAAGTTGTTTTATAGTTCCGGTAGCTTTAATAAATAATGAAATTATTATAATTAAAATAGTTCGAAAACTTATTTAATATAAAATATTTAAAGCAAAAAAGGTAAATTAAAGAGTTTGTAATATCAAAATTAAAATTAATTAGGAAAATGATTAAGATAAAAGTAATATAGATCATTTACTAAAACTTAGTAGTATATCTTTTCTTTTTGAAAGGATATCTTTTCTCTTTAATATAATTCGAATTAGAATTTTCAATAATAATTAAAAACTTATAATTTTAATTAATAGGATTAATTATTCTTTTGGAGAATTGGTTGAAATTAAGTAAGTATATCTCTTTATCAAGTTTATTATTAAGAGGAATAAAATTATTAAGAGTAAGAATATTATTTTTATATCAAATGGGAATTTTTCTTTCTTTAGGTATATTATTATTAATATTATTATCATTATTATAATATTCAGCTTCTTTTTTGTATTTATTATTTTTATATTGGTTAGGGGGAGTTAGGGAAATGTGCTGAGATCGATAAGGTAGAGATTGTTCAAAGTTAATTATAAACAACCCAGTATTATTTATCGCAGAAGGATTATTGCTAGCAGATTTCGATATATATTATAAAATAGAAAGAAATAAGATAGAAATTGAGGGAGATTATATTCTTTTTAATTTCTATAAAATAAGGAGTTAGTATTAATTAGAATAATTAAAGGCTATTAGAAAGAAGCTATATTATTATACTAATTAAAGGAGATAACTCATAGAATATAATTATTAAAGAAAACAAATTAGAAAAAGGTAATATTGATATTAAAATGATTGAATATTAATATATAAAAAAGAAAGGGGAAAGTTGGCTATTATATACCTTCGAAAACACTTGTAAATTAATTAATTTATAATATTATTTACTATATTAATATTACAAATACTTTTCAATTTTATAATAATAAAGATTGCGGATAATTATATAAGAACCAAAAGCTTGAGTATATCAAAAATGACCATATTTTAGTACTTTATAGTTAATAGTTATATAAAAAGATAATGAAATTCAAAAAGAAAAAAGAGATTGAAGATGATATGTATAACAAATGGAGTTATATTGAATACGAATAAGCGAAAAGTACCGTATTTACGCGTAGTTTTACGATGTAGCATAATAAATAATAAGCTTTTTTTAATAATAATAAATAACTATATCAAATTATAATACAATTTGCGTTTTATATTATAAGGGAATTAATGAAGTAGGATTATAAGCATTAAATAAGAACAACAATTTTAAGCCTTATATCAATACTTTAATATATAGGGACTTATAGAAATAAAGAGTATATAAAGAATATAAAGTTCCGGAGGAATTATGGCCAGAATTGAAGGTTATATTTATATAATATATTATATAATATAATAAGAAATCGGGCCTTTTTGGGCCTAGTAAGAGTTCTATAGGTACTCAAAATCCCTATATATACTATTCTTCGGGTAGTAGGTAATAAAGAAAAACGAGGACAATTCAACTCTTCTTATAATACTATGTGATTCACCTCAATATTATAATGTATTATATATAGAATATATAAGTATCTTAAGTTTTTATTACTATCGATTCTATATAAAAGATTATTTCGAATTTCAAATAGAAATATTATTACATTATTCTTCAGTATATTGTTTTTAAATATTAAATCGAATATATTTAACTAATATGTTTCTTTTTTATATTCCTTTAACAATTTTTCATGGAATATATTAGTTATTTTTATTAAGATTATTATAAAGTTATATAAACTTGGGCCCTTTATAGCTGGTCGAGTGAACAGAAATTCGGGTTCTTTAGGACTGTAGTCTAACGCTAATGTATTGTTTCCTTTATATAGTAGGTGGGATAAAGTGTTTAGGATTATATTCTCTTTATTTATTTTGTGTCTAATATTAAGGCTAAATATGAAGATAAATTCAGCCGTTAATATTAATTTGAGATTCAATTTGCTAATTAATATAGTAATTATAATATCAGATTTCTTTGAGATATACATTAATATATTATAGTTTATATATATTATCACAAACAATATTTTATTACACTGAATAATATGATTTACCTTATGTAACCCCTATACTAAAGCTATCATTTCTAACTCAAATAATTAATATCTCGTTTTTACATCTCAAAATTATTATAAAAGGAAAAGAATTAGTTTTATATTTGTTTGTATAAGATACTTTTAAAAAATTTCATTTCTTTTAATATAATATAATATAATATTAATACCTTAGGCCTTTAAGATATCGAAATCTATAAATAAATGTTGATTTGGATTTACATATATTAAAATTTGTTTTTTTAATAATATTAATTTTATTATCTCAAATACTACCTATTTTACTTCTAAAGATATTTAGAACAATTTATATATAAAAAAGTTTTTCTAGCTTTTCCCTTATATGGCGCTCTTTTTAATAACTAGATCTTTCTTTTCTAAAATAGTTCGATTATCTGAGTATATCTTTTAATAAACTAATATAAATATTCTATAATCTCCAGGAAGTATTTCAAATCTTATAAATTCTTTGGAAAAGCGATTTTCCTTAATACTTCAAGCTAATCTTTTATATTAAAGAGTTTGTATAATATGATTTAATATTGAGTACACCATATTACTAAATACATTACTTTTATCTCAATTTATACTCTCTAATTTTAATACATGATTAATAATTATTTATTATATAATCAACGAGAAAAGAAGCTCAAATACTCTTAGTTATTGAAGTTATTCAAAAAGATAAAAAGCTTAATATTTATAAAGTTGTTAAACTATATAATATAATATATATAATACTTCTCTATAGAATGAAAGATTTACCCTTTTGTATAGAAATTTAAGCGAATAATTATAAGATTACAAAATTAGAAGAAAAGATGATTATTTAATATATATTTGATATAGGTTTAAAAGGATTTCCATTTAAATTAAAGAATATAAAAGATATAACAAATAATATTCTCAAATCAAAAAGTGTGAAATATATTAGGAAGCTTTGAGTATATCGATTTATAAAGTGTCGAATTGAATTAAAGATATATTTTAATTATGTTTATAACTTTCAAAAAACTCTTTACAAGGATTCTAAGCTTTTTGAAGAGTGGTTTCAATTAATTACAAACATATAAGCGAAATACAGCATTTTGAATAAAGATTTCTATAATTTTGATGAAATAGGCTTTATAATAAGGATTATATATATAACAATAATAATAACTAATATTAAACGAAATAATAGAAATAAGGTAATATAATTAGGTAATTAAGAATGAACTATAGTAATAATATATAGAAATGAAAAGGGTGGAATTATTCCTTTATTTTTAATAATTTAAGAACAAGTTTATCTTTCTAATTAGTATATCGAAACAAGTCTTTCTATAGAATAAATTATTAAATTTATATTTAATAGATAAACAAATAATGAAATAGATTTAAAATAATTGAAACACTTCAATAAATATATTAAGAATTGAAGAAAGGGTAAATATCGAATATTAATATTAGATAGGTATGAAAATCACAAATCAATAGCTTTTCAAATATACTATA
Source organism: Botrytis porri (assembly GCF_014898465.1). Taxonomy (NCBI): domain Eukaryota; kingdom Fungi; phylum Ascomycota; class Leotiomycetes; order Helotiales; family Sclerotiniaceae; genus Botrytis; species Botrytis porri. Next base: position 855,012 of record NW_024066084.1, on the reverse strand, counting down.
AAAAGAATAATATTATATATTTATATTTATTATTATATTCAAATCATTTAATTTAATTATTTGATATTGACTGTTTTAGTAATCTAAAATGTTCATATAATAATCAAATTGATGGATTTATTAAGACATATATTAATTATATTTCAAAGATTGAATTCTTTATAGCTTTTAAAGCTATATACAAGGAATCAATTATCTTTCAGAATATGAAATCAGGATTTTGAAGAATAGATTTAATCCTATTTAATCCTAAAGCTGTACTCTTGAAATTAGATATTTGAATTCGTATACCTACCCTCCCCTCTTTCAATCTAGATCAATAAATCCTTTAAACCTCTCACAACCTAATTAAAGTTCTTTCTTAATCAATATTAATTAAATCTCAAATAACTTGTTATCAAATAAGCTTTTCTATATTTATATTCGAAATTATATTAGCTTTAATTAAGAGTATAAAGAGATTAGCTTATAAAAATATACTGTTAAATATAAAGATTTATATACTTCAAATAGTAAATAAAGTATTAAGTAAATATTGATATACAAAAAAAACTTAATTATATTAAGAAGGAATGTTTACCGAATAAAAGGTTCTTAATATATTATTTTAATAAAAGATTGATATTCAGATTTAATATAATAAGCATCAAAAAAAAGGGAATTCTAATAGGAAAGTATTTTTTAATTGATATTATAATAAATATAAAAAGACAGGTTATAATACAAGAACTTATTAAAATAATGTAATAGATTCTAAATTCTTAAATTCTTTATAGTTTTAATTAATTAATTCAATTGTTATTGAATAATATAAGATTGAAAATGTAAATTGAGGTAAAAGTAGTACATTTGATGATATGGTGTACTCTGTGTTAAACCATATTATATCTATTTTCTATTTTAATACAATTATAAAAAAATAATCGATAAAACATTTAAAATTCTTAATAATAATATTATATTTTATAAGTTTAAAGAAGAAATAGTATAAATAATCAAAATGTTTAAATAAAGTTTTGTTTATGATTATTATATTATTGATATATACTTTAATAAAATCTTTAAGATTTTTTAGAATAAAATTTATTTAATGTTATATATATACTAAGGAATTTCTAAATCCTATTAATAAATAATTAAAAATATATTATTCTAAATATATAATTATTATAAAACATTTTTTTAATATTAAATATACTTGTTATTAAAAGAAAAAAGAGATATAATTCATTATTATAATATATTTATAATCTTAAATAACTTTAAGAATATTTTTTTAAAATAATATTAAGTATATATTATATATATTAACTTTCAACGCCCACCCACATACTACATATAGAAGCCCTCACAAAACCCCTGGATATCTATCTAAACGAGCTACAAGCTATAACAAGATTCAAATTGAAAAGGATAAATATATTAAAACTAATTTAGAAAGAATATAATAGAGTATATAGGAGATGTAGATTTATAAAAAGATTAAAAAGAATTTATATTACTTTCAAAAGGATGAAGCTTGAATAAGTCTTATTTAAATTAAAATATAATAAAGTTATTAGGAATTATGAACAAAAATATAAAATAAAAGAGAATAATAAACGAATTCTATATTAAACAAATATAATAATCTATTTTCGATTTCAAAGTATAGTAGATTAGATGACTATATAAAGAAACACTTTTCAGAATCATTACGGATTTAGAACACCTGTAACTCTAGATTATTGAATTAATAGGGACTAATTCAAGATCTACAATAATTTAAAAAAAAAGATTAGTTTAATAATATTAAACATTAAAACAAAAAAGATAGGTTTAAAAGGTTTCCTTGTAAAATAAAGGGTTTTAGAATATATACTGGAATATACATAATATAAATAGAGGAATTAGATTACTAATTATATTATATTCTATTATACAGACATGATATTATAACAATAGAGGCTCCGAATCCAGATATAATGGATGTACAACTTTATACGAAACTCGAGATCATTTAAAAGGGTAATCATATAGCTTATCGAAACAGAACTACTTTTTTAGTATATATTTTCATTAGAAATATTAATATATAAATATTAAAAACATAAATCGAAATTATAGAAATAATTATAGGAATACAATAACATTAATAAAACCCTATTGAATCTCAAACTTCATTCTTAAAGAATTGAGACGTAACTTTTGTACTAACTTTGTCATCATTATCAAGATCCTCCCCCTAAAAACTATATTATATTAATTAATAATAATAACAAAAAGGATATAAGAAACAATTTATAATAATATAATATATATTGATAAATTAAATGAAGAAGAATGTAATTGACTCTATAGCCTCGATTTATTGTATTCGTATAACAGCTTCAGTAGCGGTAAAAGCGTGGCGCAATCCTTTAATTATAGTATGTATAGTAGCCTCAAATGTATTAAAAAGATCACAATACTCAACAGGAACCTCAATAAACTAATCGATATTAATGATATTAGTGATGATAGGCAATTTTTTATAAATACGAAGGTTATAAGTAATTATGAAGATATCAAGGTTCTAATTATTATTATAAATATTAGGATTACCTACAACCCTTTGTGTATCCTCCTTATAGATAATAGTGATATGTAAAGCAGCTATTATAATATTCATACAACCTATAGAAATCTATATCAATAAGTGTTTTATCAACTAGGAATTCTTAAAATTAAGATTTGAAAACAAGATACTCATATTATAATACACACCCTTTTTAATATAACAATAGAGGCACTTCTTATAAGTATGAATATAGGTTATAACAAGATTATAAGTAAATTAATACAGGTATTTGACATAACAACCACGAAGTGGACACATGATAGAACAAAAGCAGAAAGGGAACCTCTAAGCACCTACCCTCTTCTTAAAAGGCATTTTGAAAGGGTACTACTTTGAAAATAACAAATTGAAATTCGAGTTGATAGAGATAAAGAAATAATAAAGTAAACATAAAACAAAACACAATAGGATATTTAAAGGAAAATAAAGGGATTTATGTTTTACCATAAAGGACAAAATAAATAATAAATAAAAGATCAAATAAAATAAATAAAAAGAAAAAGAAAAAGAGTAAAAAATAAAAAGCAAATAAAGAAATACAATTGTTATAGGGTAAAGGTAGGTAACCATAGAGTTATATTATTGTAATAATAATAATATCAATAATAACAAAAATTATTGTATTATAAAAGAAGAAAAAGGGAATCTACATTACCATATTAAATAGAAATAGGTTATACATTATTAATTTATAGAATAAAAACAAAGCAATTATAATGATATTGTCTTCAAAAATATAGGTATTATAGATTATAAATATTGAATAAAATAGGTATATAATATAAATGATTTAATAAGATATCAAAAAAGAGTAGATTTTTATATCTTTTTCTTATCTATTTCATTTAATTAGATATAGATATAAGTATATCGTATAGTCTTAACATAACTATATAGATCAAATCGATTATGAATTTACTACTACTACTACTATATTAATTTTATTAAGATTATATATATTTATAATTATATAAGTCTTTTTTTTTAATAAATAAAATTCATTACACTATAAACATTAAAAAGATAAACAATATTAAAAAACGAATTTGTTCAAGGTATTCCTATATCATTAGATTATTAAAACCCTTTTCTATTACCTTTTAATTCTTAAATTCTAAAGGGTAGGCCTTTATTTTATACTTAAGCTCTTTCTCCTATTCAAAATATAATTCTATAATCAATTATTTGTTCTCCAGTAATTTAATAAAGCTTACATTTTTCCAGAATATCTTTAGGAAATTGTTTAATAAATTCGCTAGTATTTTTGTTATTATAATATCCCTATATATAATAGTTTTAGTATAATGAACTATTTTATTTACTTTAGGTATAATATAGATGGTAACTGTAATAGGATATGGTAATCCTTTAATTATTAGATTTAATATTTCTTCTGTATTATATATTACTTTATAAACTTTATTGAAATTGAAATCTATTAAATTTCCGATTATGATATTTGTCGGTAAAGTAATATAATTATTTAAATTGTTATATACTAGTATTACTATAAAGTTAATATTGTATTAGTATATATATAAGAACAACAATATCTCTTTTGACTTGAATAGTAAATCTTTGTTTTCATCTTTTGTTTTGTATTGTATTAGAATTAGTACTGTTTGATCTAAAACTAGTTTAGTTTTTATCTTTGATTTTACTATAATACGTTTTTGATTTAATTTATGTATTGATATTATAATGGGTATTAAAACTTTATATAAATTGATTATCGCTTACTTTTTGGATATTAAAATGTTAATTCCTTTTAATATTAAAACATCATTTCCTATAATTATCTTAATATTTAGTTTATTTATTAGATGTACCTTGTATCTGAAATATATTATAATTAGCTTATTATCTTGAATATTTAAGAATATAAAAATAATAATAATATATTTAATAAATTAAATATATTTAGCTTTTATACCTTTTACTTTTATCGGTTTTGCTTGAATATGTATCTGTACATTCTCTAATAAATTGATAAGCTATTCTTTTTCGATTATTATTATTTAGGAATTTATATTTAAATAAATCTTTATAAACTTTATCTTTATATTAAATTATATATAAGCTGTAATGAAATGCCAGCCTTTAAATTCATATTTAATATTAATATATTTCCCTATATTGATAATAGAGTTAAAGAATATTATCTACTTTAAGTTCTTATCTTATTATATTTCTACTATTTGGAATAATATTATTCGTTCTTTATTCAAAAGTATATAATTCATTTATAAGTATTTAAACAATTTATTATAAGAATTGAACTCTTTTTTTGTAGTATTTATAATTCATAAATTGTACTGATTATATAATTAATAATATTATTATAATAAAGTAGTTTATAAACTTATTATAATATTTATTTGTTTCTTTTTCAAATCTAAACAATCCTATAGATTATAATGTTATATTCCAGCTATATCTATTATAATTATCTAACTTCTTTTAAGCCTGTTCCTCTTAATTATAATCGATCAAAAAAGAGTCACCCCTTTATAGAAAGTCTGCCCCTACTTTATACTCTTTATCTAAAATGTTTATAACAAATGATTTGTTTATTGTTACTTGAAAAGCTTTTTACTTATATTATTGAGGTTACAATTATCTTTATTATATTTGTCTAATATCTAGGCTTTTAGGTCTATAAGTTTAATAATTACCTTATTACTTATAACTATTCTACATTAATCTAATACATTTTAGTTAAGGTTTATTTGTCTTTAATGTAGATAGTAATTTACTTTTTATATTATGTTGTTAATTTTAACATTATTATTAATCTATTAATTGTTGGTTAGAGTATTATTGTCGAAATTGATATAGATTTAATTAATATCTGTCTTATTCTTGATAATTATTATTATAATATTGATTTGTTTGAATCTTATTGTAATTAAGATTATAGTTTTCATATTGATTTTTATTTCTTATTGACAATTAGGATACAATTACTTGAAAAATCAATTCTAAATTATTAATTTATTTAAATAATTCTAATAGTTAAGTTTTTAGTTAAGAATATTTAATATATAATTGAAAATTCAGAATGAGATTGTTCTAAATGATAATAAATTGATGTTACGACGGGTAACATTGAATCATGTGATAAGTGTCATGTGATAGGACGTTGGAGCCTTTGGAGCCTAGGATTCAAGGAGCCAGAAGCTTTTGAAGTTTAGGATCCAAGGGATTCAAGTAGAACAAAACTATAGGTTTTGTAGAGCAGAAAGGTTTATATAAAAAGAACGGGTTTCATTATAATATAAAGCTTTATGCTCAAGAACAATCATTAGTTTCATTATTATAATTACAAAAATTACAATCAATTACAACCTTATTAAATTCCTACTTGAAATCTAATCTAAACCATCTCGAGAGATCTCTAGACACTTCTATATGACCCTAAAGGCAGCTCCCGTAACAATTAATTATACTTGAATATTATACTAATTATTTTAGTATTTTATAATATTATATTAATAAAGCTTTTAATTATATAGCTGTCTTATAAATCCTTTATTCTATATTGATTTTTAAAGAGATTTTATATAACTATTTTGGAATATATTTTGAAATACTTTTTTAGAATATTATATAAAATTATAGTTATAATTATTATAATAAGTGTTTGTTTCATATTGATTAGTTCTATAGTATGCTAGGTATATATTACCTCATATAAATAATTAGAAAAGACTTTAATTACTACTATATTACTATTTGTTAATATAAAGTGCTTAAATCGAAATAAAAAGGTATATACATTGATGTATATAATCGATTTCTTTATTATTATCACCCCAATATTATATACATCTTTTTCTAAGGAATCAAAATAGCTTATTTTATTTATCTTTAAGAATAATTAGTACACCAATTACATTATATTTGGGAGGTTTGGTGACATTATTGGTAATACATATAAACATATCTAATATACAATTGCTACTAATATCTATTCCAACTATACTAATATAAAAGATATATTTTTGAATTGATTTATTATATTACTCTATAATAAGGTAGTTTCTAATTAATTATAAATACTTAATCCTTTATTATTAAAAGCATTACTCTCTTTTTATTTAAACAATCCTTTTATATTATATCTTTCGCATCTATTAAGAAGTAATAATATTACTGTTACTTCAAATATATTATTATCTTCTATCTAACAATTATAACCAAAACCTATAAATTAAAAGTTATTTGTTTTTGATATATTTAATAACAACTAAGATATTATTAAATTATTAAAATAAAGCCAACTTGCTTATCCTCAAATATCCTGTTTATATAACTATCTTTGTAGATATTATTCCAATAATAAAGATGTATACAATACCTGAAAGTATAATGTAATGCCTTGTATTGACTCTAATAAATTCACTGATTTAATAATAAATACAATTGTTATTAAGGCTATATAAAATAGGAATGAACTTTATAAAGAATCCTTTACAGATTTAGATTTTTAATTATTTAAATGAATATTAGAATTATATTTTAAGCTTTTTCCCTCTTTTTATTACAATTCTTTATTTACTCAATTTTCGCTTTTATCTTTTAAACTTCAAATCAATTCTAAGACTATTGTTATAATAAAAGATAAAAGAGTATAATATACTATCTTCTTTTCAAAAATCTTTATTACCCATCTTAAAGTTGTTTTATTAATTGTTCAATTAAACAAGAAGCTTTTAAAAGTAATATAAATAGAATAAGTATAATACTGTAATATCTCTATCTCATATAAACTTAATATTTGTTCTAAAACTATTATATTATTCTTATAAATATCCTCAATAATAGATTACAATTTCTTAAGGATTATTTTATTAGATTAATATTTTGTTTATAAAAAAGCAAACAATTAATAAGCTTAAGTAATAGTCTCTACTTTTATCAATTAATATTAAATTACTAAAGAATATAGAATTTGAAATTCTCAATAGTATTCTAACAATTAATAATTCTTAAAGTTTTTTTCAATTATACTTAATTTAAAAAAATATTTTAAATAAAAAGATTAAATTAAATTCAAACTTATTATCAAATGTAACAAGTATCTTAATAATTATAATAAAGCTCTTCTATTCTTCTTATTAAGACTACACTATTATATACATACTTACTTAGGTAAGCGACGTTACCGGGTAGCGTGCTATATATACAGTAATAATTATTATTAATACTGAAAAATGTAGTAAAATAAATTAGTACAATCAGGTAATCGAGAATGAGTTATAGTAAATAATATATAGAAATAAAAAAAGTAAAACTATTCTCTTATTTCTAGTAGTTTAAGAATAAGTTCATTTGTTCAATTAATATATCGAAATAAATCTTTCTATGAAATAAACTATTAAACTTATATTTAATGAATAAATAAATATTAAGATAGGTTTAAAATGATTGAAATACTTTAATAAGTATATTAAGAATTGAAGAAAGAGTAAATATCGAATGTTGATGCTGAATGAGTATAAAAGTTATGAATTAGTAGCTTTTCAAGTATATTATAAAGAGAATAATATTATATATTATCACGGAATTCACTATATAGTGTAACCCTATAGGACTAATCCTAGTATTCTTTTGAATTACTTAATTATTTATATGTTCTATATACTTAATTAGATAATTCCATTATTTAATCAGGGTATATAAAGTAGGTGTGATTTTTATAATCATACTTCAAGTTAATTTAATTTATAATCATTTTATATATTTATCTTTAGATTGAGGTAATTATTAGACCTAGTTATTAACTTCATAATAGTTATAAGTTTGATTAGTATTTATATTATATTCTTATTATTTATATATATCTTTTGATCATTTTAATTTATATATATTCATTTTTATTCATTTTTATAAGAACTTGTTATATTCAAATTCAATTCTTTAGAAATCATTCGATTTATTATTTATAAATATTAATTAAAATGATTTTTAAGTATATAATACCTCTATATATCGAAAGATATCTAAAAGAATATCAAATTAATAAATTCCAAAATTATTCTGATTATTTCAATCAGTTTTGGAGAATCCTTAAAAGATAGAAAAACTTTTTATTAGTTAATCTTTATTAATAAAAAAGATTAGTTTATTAAGGATTTATTTAAGCTTATTATAATCATCAATCTTATAAGAAAATACAATTTGAACAATAATATAAAGTACCTTGCTAATCTTAATACTTATAAACAATCTCAATAAAAGGATTTAAAAAGAAACATTAAAATAATTTTATCATTATCCTTTAAAAAATTAATACTTAAATCTGTAAAGTTTAAAGTAAGCATTTTTCAAGATATTTTAGTAAAATACTTTATATTTCAAAAAGAGTATTGTTATTAAAGAAATAAATATAATATTATATATAAATTATAAAATTATTTTATTTTATAAAACTCATTCTCGAAAATAATAATATAAAAGCTTTATTATTCAAAATAATCATTTAGAAGCTATAAAATAAACTTATATTTACTATTACAACTACAAAATCTATTATTACTTAAGAATATCGAAATGTTCTTTAACAAGTAATTATAGATTGAATTGATTCAATCAAGTAGTATAATAAATAAATTAAAGTTTATATAATTATAAAATTATATTATATCGAAATAAAGAATAACTTAGTAATTATTAACTTTTTATAAACTATAAAAGTATATATACTTTTCATTTAAATAAATATTATACTTATTTAAATTAAGATTAATAATTAATTCGAAATTCCTAATTATTTTTTAAAGTAATTTGAGGATATCTTTAATAATTTAATCTATTAAAATTCTTTAGTATTTAAAAACAAGGATATGTTCTTAATAATTAATTTTGAATCTAAATAAAATCTTAACAATCTATAAGAAAAGTAAAGTAATACTTAAAGAAAAGGTTTTAAAAGGAAAACTGATTAATATAAATGTCCTTATAAGTTAGAATCTAATTGGAAAAACAGAAAAGTAAATGCTAGTTATTATTTTAAGATATATTAATTAGTAGAGTATATACTTATTAAAAAATACGAAATTTGAAGTTCAGTTTTATTAATAGAAAAGGAGTATAATAATATATAAAAAAGAATTAAGAATAATTGATAATTGAATATATAGAAAACCTAGGAGTAAAAAGAATGAATTAATTCAAGAAATAATATTTCTCAATTATTAAATTTAAGAAACTTAGAATCTGTCGGAACACATGACCAACAACATGACATTATATGTAACACTTTACCCCATATACATACAAAGTACATAAGTGAGGGTAGTATATGTATATAGATATAATAATTCCTTTTTCATATGAAAAGGGTAAACAGAAATAAACAACCTTTTTATTCATACATATTATATATACACATCTTACCAAGTCTACCCAACAGAATCAAAAATAATAATTTGTTTTATTTAAGGGTTTATTAATTATAGAATATATATTATTACCTTTAATTCACTTTATTAATTATCTAATAGTACTATACTTGATAATAATAGTATTATATACTTAATTAACAATATTAATCTCCTTAATAAACATGAATATATATCTTCATCAATATTAAACTATATTAAAATAAAAACAATAAAAATTCAGATTATTGAACAAGATATTTATACAATTAAGAATATTCTTTAAAGACTTTAAAGCTTAAAAAATGATCTGATTCTTTGAATATTATATATATTTCTAGATTTTATATCAATATCATTTCGGAAATAATGCTTTTAAATATAAGAATATAATTTTTAAGGATTAATTCTATCTTATAAAAAGATAATCTTGAGAATAATCATATTATTACTTAATATATTTATAAAAATAACCTTTTATTTTTAGAATATAAATCTTTTTTCTTCTACTTACTCAAACTAAATTTTATACCAATAAATTCAAATCTACTAATATATCTCATAATCAATATTAATATCAAATAATCATTTTACTAATTAAAAAACTTATTCAAACCTTAAAAAGATTTTATAGACTTATAATATAAAAGATTAGAATATTTAAATAAAAAATCTTTTAAACATCTTATTTTCTTAATAAGAAATATAAAAATAAAAGGACTTATTAAAATCAAATGTATTAACTACTTATATACTTATATTAAACAAATAATATCATAAAATGAATTTCAATCATTTCATCCTTTTTATAAATTTCAATAAGATTTATTCGATTTTCTATATATATATACTAGAGTATTCTGACCTCTAATAATCAAGAATATATTTAATAAAAAGATCTTTAGCTTTTTATTATACTAAAAGATTCATTTTAAAATGTTCAATATAATCCAGAACTTTCTTTCTTAAACATTTTGAAAATATAATCTTTCAATAATTTATATCAAATAGAATAATAATATGTTAATTATTAATATTATAAGAAACATTATATATAAGAATTAAATTAAAGTTAAAGATATAAAACTTGAGTTATTTTTATTTAATATATACAAATTAAATGAAGAATTTGAATGAATAGGATAAGAAGTAATTATTAAATAAATCAAAATGTGAATTTCCTTAGGTATACTTAATCTTTTATAAATCGAAGTGATATAAGCTACTACTTATTTATATAATATTAATCCTTTTAAAGCTCGATTATTCAAATCTTTAAATAAAATGCTAAATATTTGATTTTATAAATATCTATAATTATCTGTTCTAATAATTGTAAATTACTTAATTATCGATCTATAGTCAAACTAAAGTAAAATATACTAATATAATTGTAAAGTATACTTTCTAAATAAAGAACGAGAATTAAGTATAAATAAGAGAATATATAAAACTAATCTTAAAATTAATATCGAATATCTTATTGGATATATATCAAATTTCCTAATCTATTATATCTGAATACCTAAGCTCAAGAAGATTATTGTTATTCAAAATACTACTTTTTTCGAAAAAAGAATATACAAAATAAATAAAATAAATAAAATTATTAATATATACATAAATCAAGAGCTATAATAGTTTACATTAGCTCTCAATATTCAGCAAATAATCAATATCGATAATATTATTATTAATCAAAATAATAATATAATAACTTCAACACATATTACTACTAATTCAATTAATATTATTATACACATTTCAAATACACCTCAAAACGAGCAGAATTTAAGAATATTTTTGAAAAATAAAAGCTTATATATGAATATTAAAAGTAGTAGTACACATAAGGCTCTATATTCTGAAAAAACCCTAAAAATAAAAAACCGAATTCAAATTCAAAAACGAACTATTAATTAAATACAAAAATCTATTAGTTTTACTTTAACAATATTAAATAATCATAATAATTAATTAAATAGTATAAAATATAAGCATATTAATAATACTACTCAAATCATACATAAGGAATACAAGAGTAATTCAAATATTCATTTTACTAATATTATAAACTCCTATATCATTAAAGAAATAATATCATTAGAAAGATTATCTCCTTCAACATATATAATCAATTAATTTAAGAAAGATCAACTTTCACTTTTTTTTAATTGAAAATCTAAAAGATAAAAAATCATAAGAATTAAACTCCCTTATTTAACTTTCAATCCATTTGAATATTAATCCTTTGATTTTAATAAATCAACTCCTAATATCAATATATCTATAAATCATTATTATCAAATTCAATAACAAAAAAGGCTATAAAACAATTCGTTAATTATTAATCATATATTTATAAATACTTTTATTACAAAATTATTATTAAAAAATAATTCCTGTATTAAAGATTTCTATTCAACATTTTGATTTAGTTATTCAAATATAAATATATAAAGAGAATATCACTTATTTATTATTATATACAATATAATCGCCTTTATTATATGAACAAAACCTAGTTCTTTTAATGCATTTAAAAATAAAACTTTAGAAGAGCTATCTAACTTATATTTATCAGAATTATCCAAAATATTTTAACGTTACTATTAATTCAAGAATCATTTCCTAAAAAAATGATTTAAATATAAATATAAGATTAAGATAAACAATCTAAAAAATTATAAAATATAATATGAAATTAATATAGAAGATGTATTAATTGCTTTTATACTATTGTAATGAGTATTTATATATAAATATAATAAACAAGGATTTTTAACATAATATCAAGCTAAATTAATTATTTATAATAATCTTCATATAAAAAATACAATTAAATTAACCTATACCACAACATTTACTAGAAGATTATTTAGGATTATAATAATACTAATAGTAAAATATAATCTGAAAATAAAGTAATTTAATGTTGTTAATATATTTATTAATATTTATAAGGATTTATTAAGTATATCTATAATTTATTACTTACTAGATAAATTCAAAGAACCAAATAAGTACATAGTTCTTAATTATATACTATATAGTCTTTAAGATTCCCCCACATTATAATTTAAGGATTTTAATAAAACATTCGAGAATTTAAATTTAAATTAATATAAAAAGGAACTCTATCTTTTTATAAATCCAAATCAAACTATTTTAATACTATTCTTTATAGATAATATATAAATTATATATTATTATAAGTATATATTAATAATTAATAATATTATCTTTAATATCAAGATTATCTATAAATTGAAAGATCTAAATAATATAAAGTGGTTTTTAAGTATTCAGATCATTTATAATCAGAAAATAGGAAAATGTCACGGAATTCACTGTATAGTGTAACCCTATAGGACTAATCCTAGTACTCCTCCGAATTACTTAATCATTTGTGTGCCCTATATACCTAATTAGGCGACTCCATCGCCTGATTAGGATATATAAAGTAGGTGTGATTCTTATAATCATACCTTAAGTCAATCTAGTTTATAATCACTTTATATACCTATCTCCAGATCAAGGTGATCATTAGACCTAGCTATTACCTCCGTGATAGAAAATTATAATTAATATATAATATTTATATTAAGAAGATTATAAAGAAGTTTAATTTTAATAATAATAACACATATACTCCGCTATCAATTATAGAATTTATGAAATATAATGAAAAGATATCTATTATAATTATATAAATCTATTAAGAAAAGATAAAATTAATATTATATATTGTAATTATAATTAGAGTAGATATTATATTTGTAATATTACAATTTAATTATTTTCTAATTAATCTATCTCTAAATTATATAAAAGTAATTAATTATTATATTCAATATCTTTAAAATATAAGATACTATTTAATTAAATATTATTGAGAATAATTCCTATAGCTTTTATTATTCTCAAATATATTATTTATTAATAATAAAGAATCATAAAGATCATTATAAGGATTTATAATCTCATTGTTTAATAAATTAATAATATAAAAAGCTTTGAGACAAAATACCATTATTACTTTTACAATCAAAGTCGAATTACTTAATATAAAACATATATCAGAAGAGATATTAGCTATATTTTGATTCCTTAAAGAGATCAATCTTATAATTAAACAATTAATTATGATCTTCTATAACAATTAATAAACGATTAAATTAATAATAAATAAGAATAAAAGAATTATTACTAAGTTGAAACATATTAATATATAAAATATATGATTACAATAGGAATATTCAAAAGACAATTTCCATCTTATATATTTGTTTACAATAAAAATAATAGTAGACAAATTAACTAATAACTTATCATATCAAAAGTTTAATCATTTTATATTCCTACTAAACCTATAAGATATAAACTTTAGAATTAATAAGATCAAACAATATATTTTCCTTCAAAAATATACTTCTTTATAATAAATTCGATCTCAAGTTATATTAATTCAAGTTTCTATTTCTTTTTAATAAGCTTGTTATCAAAATCAACTACATCTTTTTTATTAATAGTATTATATTAATTATTAAGATTATTATTATTATTTATATCAAATTCAATCCTTTTCTTTTTACCCTTTGAATTATCACGAGCAAATTGAGATCTAGTCTTAAAGATTATTATATAAATCTTTATATCAATCTTTATACATTTGATTATAGAAGATTGAGTTATAAAAGAAGATCTCTATTTTTTAATCAGAGAAAAAGGTAATGATTTTTTTAATAAAAAGAAGTAAATAAATAATCATAATGATTAAATAAAAGGAGGAGATATAATTTATATTAGTAATAAAAACGAATCGAGATTAATAAACTCATTATTCTTTTTAATTATCATTAACATAATCATTATTATAATATAAGCCGACTTCTAGTTCGAAATAGTCTTCTAAAAGATATATTAATAGATTATAATAAAATAAAAGTTTAATATATACCTACTTAAAAAGTATTATAAATTCAAAATCGAAAAGCTTTATTAATCAAACTCCCAAAAATCTTAAAAAAATTAGAAGAGGTATATAAGTATATATAATATACTTCTAATATTTAAAAGAAGATATATTTCTCTATTTAAAACATTTACTATATTTCTTATAACAATTAAAAAGAAAAGAACAAATATATTCTATATAAGGAATATTATTTTATATATCCTTATTCCTCAAATTATACTTAGAATCCTTTCTTTTATTTTTTTAATAAACTTTATAAATAGATAATCATTTTTTATTCAATATAAAAGTAGGATTAAGATTATTAAAAAAAGAAGAAAACTTCGAAAAGAAGGTATTAATGCTATTTAGAAAAAGATTAAAAAGATAATCATTTTTTTCATTATTTATAAAAGGATTATTATAATTCGTTTAAGTAATTATTATACAATCTTTCTTTATACCAATTTGATAAGCTCAAATACTTTCAACTTTCTTCAAAAAGCTATTATCTCAATCTTACTAATATATACTAAAGAATGATCTAACCTATGTAATATATTTATCGAAATAAAACAATCAAACTTCAGCTAAAGGTAATAATTTATTATAAAAATATTAAACATTTAATTCATTAGATTTGATATTACTCTTAATAATATATATAAAGAACAGTTGATATAATAATTAAAAATATCAATAAATTTAAGAAATTCTTTAATAAAAAAGATATAATAAAAAAATATATTAAAAATATCAAATATAAATCTTAAAAAAAAGGATTATCCTTTTCTTATATCTATATCAATCAAATTCTATTCAAATCCATTACTACTACAAAGCATTATATATATACGAATCTATCGAATCAATTAATCCAAACATTTAATCAAGTTATGAATACTACAATATATATAATCCTACAAGCAAAAACCTAAAGATTAATACTCATTTCACAACTACCTACAATCCAACAACAACTTTCTTTTTCTTTTTCTTGAACAATTATACATATTTATATACCTCACACTCTTTCATTTAATAAATAAGTTTATTCAACAAATAAAAATTACAATAACTATTCGAGTAAAATACTTACCAACACTTATATTACTTATTATCTAAAAAAATTTCCTTTATTTGCTATATAAATCCTTTAATATAATCATCAAAGTATTAAGCAATTTAAAAAGTATATTACAAAATTTATTATATAATATAACCCTTTAGAATTAATCCTAATACTCCTTCAAATTACTTAATCATTTATATACCCTATATATCTAATTAAACGACTCTATCACCTAATCAAAATATATAAAACAAATATAATCCTTATAATCATACCTCAAATCAATCTAATTTATAATCATTCTATATACCTATCTCCAGATCAGAATGATTATTAGATCTGTCTATTACCTCCATGATATATATTTATATTTATTATTATATTCAAATCATTTAATTTAATTATTTAATATTAACTGTTTTAGTAATTTAAAATATTTATATAATAATCAAATTAATAAGTTTATCAAGGTATATATCAATTATATTTCAAAGATTAAATTCTTTATAGCTTTTAAAATTATATATAAAGAATCAATTATCTTTCAGAATATAAAATCAGAATTCCGAGGAATAGATTTAATACTATTTGATTTTAAAGCTATATTCTCGAAATTAGATATTTGAATTCGTATATTTACTCCTCCCTTTTTCAATCTAAATCAATAAATCTCTCAAATTTTTATAACTTAATTAAAGCTCTTTCTCAATTAATATTAATTAAATCTCGAATAACTTATTATCAATCAAGCTCCCTTACATTTATATTCGAAATTATACTAATTCTAACTAAGAATATAAAGAGATTAGTTTATAAAAACATACTTTTGAATACAAAGATTTATATACTTCAAAAAACAAATAAGATATTAAATAAATATCGACATATAAAGAAAACTTAATTATATTAAGGAGGAGTATTTACTAAACAAAAAGCTTTTGATATATTATCTTAATAAAAAGTTAATATTTAGATTCAACATAATAAGCATTAAAAAAGGGGGAATTCTAATAAAAAAGTATTTTTTAGTAAATGTTGTAGTAAATATAGAAAGACAGGAAATAATACAAGAACTTGTCAAAATAATATAATAAACCCTAGATTATTAGATTCTTTATAGTTTTAATTAATTGATTTGATTATTATTAAATAATATAGTTTTGAAAGTGTAAATTGAGGTGAAAATGACCCATTCATTAATATGACCCGCTCACTGATAAACCATGTTAGTAGTAAAGGCAAATGATTTATTTCGATTTAAAGATAAAAAGAAAATATGATTTATAAGCCTCGTATATCAAGATATAAGGTTTTAAATAAGCCTCGTAACACCCTCCTATATGTACATAAAAACCTAATCTTGAACATACTTTATTTCAATTCCTTATTAGGTTTAAGTTCAATTAGTGTGTCGCCATTTCAATCGCTCCTAAAGGGATAAGACAACGAATAATCAATCAGAGCGAAAGAAGTATTTGTCTTTCGAATCCAGAACGGAAATATCGGCTATATAAGAGTTGAGGCCCTGACTTATCGCACACCACCCTTTTTCGTAACAAAATCCCCGCAAAAATACTATTTTCTTATATAAATTAATTATTTTCATAATTCTTTAACTATTTGAAGAATTGATTTGAAAATTGTATATATAAGAAATAACTATATAAAGAATATTCAATTGAAATAATTCCTTGAAATTATAAAAATTAATAAAGTTATAGTTTTTTAAAATTGAAATTTTTCAAAATTTATAGCATATAATACTTTTCCTATATAAAAAAACTACTTTTTTCAAGTTTTTCAATACTTTCAACTTTAAGAACCTATAATTTTATCAAAAAAATAACTAAAAATATTTCATTTGTTTTTTTGAATCATTTTAATAATTCTCAATCTTATATATTATTTTTATAAACTTAATTCATAAATTAATTGAATTAATATATAGTTTAAAAGTTGAAGAAATGAGGGTTTTTGGTGTGTTTTTACTTAATGTGCGATAAGCCGGGGCCTAAACTCTTACATACATCATCAACACACAACGTCGGATTGCAGTGGTGGAAAAAGCATGTTTCATCAAAGCGCGGGCAGATTCACGGGAGCAACCCTAAAGCCGTAGACAATCTGCGTTTAGTTAGCCTACGCACTTTTGACATTTCTAGTGGCTTTTTGAACGAATGATATTTGATTCTACAAACATTATCTTGTGCTAGCATAACGCTCTCCCATACCAATCCACTCGAATATCAATATACTATCGTAGTATTTCTATCGTCTGCCGTCACAACCGAGGACTCCATTCAAACCAGGGAAGGCTTCTTCTTGATCCCCAATGCAGCAGCATGATCTTTTTTCTTTTTCACAACTCGTTTGAAGCTCGGAGGTGGCATTGCTAATGCCTCCTCTTTGGTAATCTTTGGTGCTGGTCCTGCACCGACATCATCAGCATCATCTTCTATAATCTCTTCCATGGCCTCCTGTCTCCTCATAAACGCCCTTCGAGCCGCTTCTTCGTCTTCTCTTTCCTGTCTTTCTCGTTCCGAATCAACATTTTCTCGTGTTACAGTGACTTCAGCTCCATCCTTTCCGACCCGTTCATTCCTTGCGTTTCTTGTGCGAATTTCATCCAATGCATCGGCGACAGCCATTTCCGTTTTTGCTTCTGCGGTTTTGTCCTCTAATTCTTGCATGGCATCTCGCTCTTGTTCTTCTCTTTCCAAACGATCGAGTCTCTCCTCATCACTTTCTTGAAGACCCCCTCCATTAGCACGCCATGGTTCGGTATTTCTTTTGGCGCCACGCTCACACTGATAATCCATGTTTTTAGGATCCGTCTTGAAGGTAATTTCGCCAGAACATCTCGTACATTTGATGTAAAACCTATAAATTGAGATAGCCAGGTATTTCTCCTCCGTAGTTTCTTTGCGCGCGTTGAACTTGCGCCCTTTGTAGATATATTCTCCACAAGCCGTACATTTCATGGGGAATGGTGCCATCAAGCGGACTGTCTGTACTTTTGGGCCTACTTGTTTGGGAGCGCGCGACTTAACAATCTTCGAAGGATCGAAATCAGGTGGGTAGTACTTGGTGAGAACTTTTCGCTCGGACATCTTGAATTAAGCTGCCGTAAATAATCTGATCGTTATCGTAGTAGATTTTTAGGTGTCCAAAGGGGATGAAAGTAATTTCGATTCTGATTTGGCGATGCAGTGATGGATTATAGGTGAGAAACAAGACAAGGCGACGAAGTTCTGGATCAAATTGATAGCCCAGTCTGCGGTAGAATGTGTTATGTAAGCCTTTATCGCCTAGCCTCGTGAAAATCATTGACAAAGATCTCAGCCTCGCGTCACCCCACGCGACTGCCTCGCTATGAAAACAAACATTAAACCTAATTTAGTACCCCTTCGTAATTGATATATCCTTTGAAATTGATCATAGTAATCGAAACTTGATTGTATGGATACAATTTACGATAAGATATGGAGAAATTCTTGAGAGATTGGCGGCAGGATGCTATGAACAAGCACCAATACGACTCGGCAATATTCATTGGAGATAAATTGCTAGCTATAACAAGTACTACCTCTTCCATACTCCTCTTGACTACTTTCTGGATCTAACCATTTTATAGAAAGTGATAAAGATGCTTTCTGGCTTGCACAAGTGCACTTCTCTACGGGAAACTATACAAGAGCTCAGAGTTTCCTAACCAAACAAGACTTGATAGCTCGAAATCCATCCTGTCGGTACCTTGCAGGCCATTGTCTGATAAAACAATCGAGATTCGAGGAGGCTTTGAGTATACTCGGCGAGAAGAACCCTACACACTTGATATCAACGGCCGGTCACAACAGGAAAAAATTACAACATACAAGAGGTCATGCCCGAAATGGATCAACGACACAGAGCAGTCGGCATAGACACGATGAGATAGCAAAAGATGAAGCGGCAAATGTCAAGTTCGAAGCTGCAATGTGCTTTCTACGAGGACTTTGCTATGCTAAACAAAATGCTTTCGATAGAGCGAAGGAATGTTACAAAGATGCTGTTCGAATAGATGTACAATGCTTCGAAGCATTCGAGCAGCTTATGAAGAACTGTCTGATGTCACCAGAGGAGGAATGGCAATTTCTAGAATCCCTGGATTTCGATACTATATCCGTTACGGACGATACTTCATCTTCACAAGAAGCTGCCGAATTTACAAAAATGCTTTATACTACTCGACTTTCGAAATACAAGAATCCTGCGGCTTTTACAACAGCGACAGAAACACTCTCAACACATTACAATCTTGCTACAAATCCCGATCTTTTATTGTCTAAAGCGGATCTGTTCTTTACACAATGCAGGTTTAAGGATGCTTTAGCCATCACAAATTCTATTCTCGAAGAGGACAAATACAATTTTAGTATATACCCCTTACATTTAGCATGTCTGTACGAATTACAACTGAAGAATGCTTTGTTCCTAGTAAGTGACATGGTCTTCTTTCTTTCCTAGCACACTTGCATTTATCGACTTCTTTTTCATGCCTCGCATTGATGAATCCTTGGTTCAGGAATATGGCGCATCTTTTTCGGGTGGACATAGCACGGCTCAATTTTCAGAGAAGTTCGAAGGAAAAGCTATGACACGCCATAAATGCTGACATTATATTGACAGGTATCACACGATCTAGCGGATAATCATCCAGAAGAGCCCTGTACATGGCTTGCCGTGGGAATCTATTATTTGGCCATAAACAAAGTCGCTGAAGCTCGACGTTATTTCAGTAAAGCCAGTATGATGGATCCTCATTTTGGACCTGCTTGGATTGGATTCGCCCATACTTTCGCAGCAGAAGGAGAACATGATCAAGCAATCTCAGCATATTCGACAGCAGCAAGACTTTTTATGGGCACTCATTTGCCCCAACTATTTTTAGGCATGCAAAATCACATGCTGAATAACATGACTCTAGCTGATGAGTTTTTGAAAACCGCATACGAACTCTGCAAAACCGATCCATTACTTCTGAACGAGATGGGAGTTGTATTCTATCACCAAGAACGACTCGAAGATGCCGTCTTAATATTAAGGAAAGCTCTCGAAATTGCTGAAGAGATCGACAGTGATCCACAAGCTTGGATATCCACTCGCTCGAATCTGGGTCATGCATATCGACGTCTTCATCAATGGGATGCCGCTTTGGCGGAATTTGATGCCGTACTTCGGCAGGGTGGAAAAGATGCGGCTATTTTTTGTGCAAAGGGTTTGGTATTAATGGAGCAGAGAAAACCTTTTGAAGCCGTTTTGATGTTTCACGAAGCACTTGCTATTTCACCTCAAGATGCTATTGCAACCGAATTGCTTAATAAGGCTTTGGAGGAAACGGCCATTCATGGTATCAATGGGAGTAGGATTTTTGATGATGAGGAAGATGACATTGAGAGGGAGTTATCATTGAGAAAAGATGAGGTTTTAGCAAGTTTAAGACCAAGCAGAATGAAAGGGAAGGGGAAGTCGAGGAGCAAAGTGGTGATAAATGAAGTCAATTCAATGGAGCTTAGTGATGGTGATTAGTATTCTTTCGGTGAATTGGTTAAGGAGCTGGGGTCTCGGAAAGGTGGTAACAAGGAGGGGAGGTCTGAGATGGAAACCTCTCACGTCTTTACAATTGTTGGAGTTTTGTTTCTCTTTTAGGGGCGTATGACTGTGGGACGGAAGGCAATTGTGACAATAGCAGAATAAATGGGTAAAGAGGGGGTAAAAATGCATTCTGACTGGCGTATAGCATTTGAAACTTGATCACCTGTTCGCTAATAAGGGATGGTTGTTGGTCAATTTAGATATACATTTACATGGGGTATTAGTCAATTAAATGGTTATAGTATTATACACCAACCTATAGATAATAAGGAGCGAGAGATATCCAATTAATTTTCCGCCAAACTTCTAAACCGTGCCATACAGCCTGAAGTCCGAATCATCAATCATAAATTCGTACTCTCAGGCCTCTCATTCCTTTAATCTTCATCCCATTTTCCCCCCTTGACTCCATACCTCCAACCTAAATACCCCAGAGCCCCCATTGCGCTCCCTGCACTGATACTCCCAACTCTCACCCTCCAATCCACCAAAGAACCAGACTTGAACTTCCAAAGAGCACCAACTATCATACCGCCATACATCCAATCATCAGATTCCATCTGTCCTTTGCTTTCTAGAAGACGCCAGCTGCGATCCTGATATTCAATATCTGTACGCCCGTACATACGGGCAATGGTTGCGATGGTAAGGAGGGAAGTGACGCCGAGAGTGTTAGTGCCCATAGAGCGGAGATTGAGAAGTTGGGAGGGAAAGGATGAAGATTGGGCGCGGAAGTAGGGAGGCGGGCAAGGGGAGTTTGCGGTAGATGAGAGTGCTGGCGGAGATGAAGGGGGTGAGGAAAGCGGCGGTGGGGGGACCGCGAGTGAGGATGTGGGTCCAGAGGATAGGTCCGGCGTAGGGTTGGTCTTCGGTATAGGGGGGGTGGGGCCAGTAGCGGGATATTTTGAGAGGGGTGGGAGGGGTGGATTGATGGATTGATGGATTGATGGATTGGCGGGAGAGATGTTGGATGGTGTGTAGGGACCCTGAAGTTTAGGGTGGGAAATTAGAGTTTGATCAGGTTGTATTGTAAGATTATTTATATTCATCGATTTATGGGGCGGACTTCAATGACCCTTGTAGTCTTACTTTGTCGGATAATGGGATTCCACAAAACGATAGTTATGGAAAACGGAAATTAGGAGGAAGGGTATTGTCCGGCATAGAGTTTTTTGATGCCGATGCTATGCTATTCCTGTTGATATTCGAAGTCGTGAATGGAGATTTGGGAGTGGAAGGAACGCCGATCGGAGATGGTAGATGCGATGAGCTTTTTTCCTTTAATACTATATATACAATATTCACAATATTCACTATCTGAGTATCACTCCTGTTGAATAATGAGGGGTAGGTACCTAGGTAGCCTGATATCAGCCACGTTATCTCGGTGGTGTGACTTTGTCTTTGTTGTCTTTCGAATCTTCGCTTCACGATAATCTTATAACGTAGTTTATCAGCATATGGCCCATATCAGCATATGACTCATTTTCATCTCAATTTACACCTTTCTTTTTCAACATATATTTTATTAACAATCCATTATAAATTCGAATAATTAAAAAGTCTATATACTCCTTGTTATCGAAGCTATTCAGAAAAACAAAAAATAAAGTATTCGAAAAATTACTAATATATATAATATCCTATATACAACATTACAATATAAAATTAACAATTTTACCCCTTATACAAAATATCAATATAAATCTTATAATCTTTTAGAATTAAAAGAGGATATTATTATTGAATATATATTCAATATAGATTTAAAAGGTTTTTTATTTAAACTTAGAAATATAAAAAATATAATAAATTATATTCTCGAATTAAATGTTACAACGGATTAGTAACAGGCTGTAGAATCACTGACTTATAGGCTATAATGGTATTATAGGCCTCAGTGATTCAGCTGCAGTATACCGGGGGACACTAGGCACTCAAGGAAAGCCTCAGGCATGTATATAGTATTAGTTATAGAATACACTGAATCATAGGACATGGTTCCTAGGACAGTAGGGTCCTAAGAAGAATAAGCAATACAGGACACAGTAAGCAAGAGAGGTCTTGCTAGGATTAGTAAGCTCCCAAGGGATTAGCCCTAGGACAGGAAATAAGACAGGACGACAAGACTCACGGGACTAGTATCACGTGATGGACCATCCCATCAGTCCCACCGATTATTATCAATGGGATCAGTGGGATCCCACTACGCCCACTACTCTCAGTGAGTGGGATCGATGGGATCGCAGAGTGCAAAGGTCTATATAAGGGAAAGGGTTTCCTTACATGTAGAGCTTCGTGCTCAAGAACAATCATTAGTTTCATTACTATAGTTACGAGAATTGCAACCAGTTACAACCTTATTGAATTCCTACTTGAAGTCTAGTCTAAACCACCTCGAGAGATCTCTAGACACTTCCACGTGACCCTAGAGGCAGCTCCCGTAACATTAAAAGGTATAAAGAATGTTAGAAAGCTTTAAGCATATTAATTTGTAAAATATTGAATCAAATTAAAGATATATTTTAATTATATTTAGAATTTTCAAAGAATTTTTTATAAAAATCCTAAATTTATTAA
Source organism: Botrytis porri (assembly GCF_014898465.1). Lineage (NCBI taxonomy): Eukaryota > Fungi > Ascomycota > Leotiomycetes > Helotiales > Sclerotiniaceae > Botrytis > Botrytis porri. Next base: position 830,785 of record NW_024066084.1, on the reverse strand, counting down.
AGAATGGTTTTGATTAATTACAAATATATAAACGAAATACAATATTTTGAATAGAGATTTCTATAATTTTAATAAAATAGACTTTATAATAGGGGTTATATATATAATAATAATTATTATTAATATTAAGAAATATAGTAGAAGTAAATCAGTACAACTAAACAATTGAGAATGAACTATAATAATAATATATAGAAATAAAAGGAATGAAATTATCCCTTTATTTCTAATAGTTTAAAAACAAATTCATCTTTTTAATTAATACACCAAAACAAATTTTCTTATAGAATAAACTATTAAATCTATATCTAATAAATGGATAAATAATGAAACAGATTTAAAATAATTGAAACATTTTAATAAATATATTAAGAATTGAAAAAAGAATAAATATCGAATATTAATACTAAATAAATATAAAAGTTATAAATCAATAGTTTTTCAAGTATACTATAAAGAAAATAATATTATATATTTATATTTACTATTATATTTAAGTTATTTAATTTAATTACTTAATATTAATTGTTTTAGTAATCTAAAACATTTATATGGTGATCAAATTGATAGATTTATTAAGATATATATTAATTATATTTTGAAGGTTGAATTCTTTATAGCTTTTGAAATTGTATACAAAAAATTAATTATCTTTTAGAATATAAAATTAGGATTTTAAGGAATAAATTTAATACTATTTAATTCTAAAGTTATATTTTCGAAATTAAATATTCGAATTTGTATGTTTATCTTCCCCTTTTTCGATTTAAATTAATAGATTTCTTAAATCTCTTATAACCCAATTGAAGCTCTTTTTCAATCAATATTAATTAAATCTCAAATAACTTGTTATTAATCAAGCTTCCTTATATTTATATTCGAAATTATATTAACTCTAATTAAGGATATAAAAAGATTAATTTATAAAAATACACTTTTAAATATAAAGAATTATACACTTTGAGTAATAAATAAAGTATTAAATAAATATTAATATATAAAAAAAACCTAATTATATTAAGGAGAAGTATTTATTAAATAAAAAGCTTTTAATATATTATCTCAATAAAAGATTGATATTTAGATTTAATGTAATGAGTATTAAAAAAAGGAGAATTCTAATAGGAAAGTATTTTCTAATTGATATTATAGTAAATATGGAAAAACAGGATATAATATAAAAATCTATCAAAATAATGTAATAGATTCTAAATTATTAAATTCTTAATAGTTTCAATTAATTAATTCAATTGTTATTAAATAATATGAGTTTGAAAGTGTAAATTGAGGTGAAAGTGGGCTATATGTTGATATGGGCTATATGCTGATAAACTATGTTATTGCAATTTCTGTGTACATATGTTAGCGGCATTAAAAGGAACATCTTGATCGTTATAATACAGTGGATTCGCTTAAATGGTACTTCGTATCTTACTCCAGCCTTATAAAATGAAGTCATCTCCTATTCTTTGTCTTTGGGTTAGGAGATTCAATAAGTAGTAGGTATTAGTTTGATGGGGCGGCGTTTGCTAGTGCAAATCGAATGTTTACTGCTCTGAGAGCCAAACGGTAATACGAAAGCGAAATACTTTGTGAGCATATTGTCGGGTCTAGGAAATTCGTTGTATGTAAGTAAAGGTAAGGTAGAGGGAGGTAGAGTCAAGATGACAAAAAGAGATAGGTGGGGCTTCGAGAATGTCTCTCCGACCATCCAGCCATCCCTCAACCTTGGAATGTAGGAGTCAATCAGCCGCCTAAGACCTCGAAACAACATTGCTCGTTCCAATCCACCGCGTCCATCTTTCTTGTACATTGAGTACCGGTATGTCGAGAAGAATATGGTATGCTAAAATCAGAATTATTTAGTATCATTCGTGTGGCGGATCTTCAATATGAACAAGCGGATTGATACCGTGGTATATCAACCTTGTCCGCACATCCCGCCATCGGTCACAATCTGGGAAAGATCTTCTCCATACAGCTACTTCCGTAGTTCCGCGGTTATCAGTAGCTAGACAGCAAGCCTAGCTTTCGATGACCTCCTCCTCATCATATCAACTTACTTCGACATCCAATTTTCCATTTCATTGTCTCGTCAAAGTTTCAAGAGATTATATACAGACATGAGTTCCATGAGTCTACCCAGAAAGCTCTGGGAGCATCCCAATCCCAAAAGCACAGCTATGTATAAACTGATGCAGGAAATCAATCAAAAACACAATCTTCAGATCGATGTAATTTGAGCTACCGGTACCTTTTCTCCTGTCTTTGATATACTAATTGACTACTTCAGAACTTCTGGGATCTCTGGCAATATTCCACCACTCACCGAGCTCAATTCTGGGATCAGTGTTTCCAATACCTCAACCTAATCTATAGCGGCTCATACACAACCGTCGTTGATGAGAATGCACCTATAGGTTCCATACCGCGTTGGTTCTCGGGTGTATATATGAATTTTGCTGAAAATATCTTGTATTCGCGAGTACCCGGTCATGCATCATCCCATGGAGGTACGATTGGGAAAGAAGAAGATAAGATTGCTTTGACTGAGGTTCGAGAAGGAGGAACAGAAATACGTGATATTAGTTGGGGGGAGTTGAGAAAAGGAGTAGCGGAATTAGCTAGTGCTATGAAAGACCATGGTGTTGGGATGGGTGATAGAGTGGTGGTTGTGGCTAGTAATTCTTTTGATACTTTGAAGGTGTGCCTGGCTGTAGCATCGCTTGGAGGTTTGTTTAGTAGTAGTTCGACGGATATGGGTGTTCAAGGTGTTTTGCAACGGGCTTTGCAGGTTGAACCAAAGGTATGTCTAGCATTTCCAGATGAAGTAGTGATGTGTGAAGAAGTAACTTACATATAATAGTATATTTTTATGGATGATTGGGCCGTCTACAATGGCAAGACTGTTGATCTTCGCGAAAAGATGTTGGCGATTGTGCATGGGATGAAAAATGTTAAAGAATTCAAAGGAATGGTTTCCATGCCTAGATTTCAAACGCCCTCAGATATCACCGACTTCCCTCGTACCCAGAGTCTATCCACTTACCTCTCAAAACCTACATCTCGAACTATTACTTTCGCCAAAACAGCTTTCCACGATCCTTTCTTCATTGCATATTCATCTGGTACCACTGGAACACCAAAATGTATCGTCCATTCCATTGGTGGCGCAATCCTCAGCGCAGCTAAAGAAGGAACTTTCCATCTAGAAACCGATCCCCAGTCTACTGTCCTTCAATACACCACAACCGGATGGATAATGTATTTCATGTCCATCTCCAATCTACTCAACGGATGTCGCGTAGTTCTCTATGATGGAAGTCCCTTTCAACCCGATCTCACTACCTTTGTAAAACTTCTCGGCAATTTAAAAGTCACGCACTTCGGGACATCCCCAAAGTGGATGGCCGAAATGCAGAAAAATAAGATTGCACCAAGAGATGTGACAGATCTTTCGAGTTTGCAGTCGGTGACGAGCACGGGTATGGTATTGTCGGATCAGCTTTTTGAATGGTTTTATGATATAGGATTTTCAAAAAGAGTGCATTTGGCTAATATTTCCGGAGGAACGGATATTGTAGGTTGTCTCATATTCTAGGTATGTTGACAACAAGTGTGCTGATGATTCGAAGGCAGGATCTTTTGGTCAAGGGAATCCCCTGACTCCAGTTTACATTGGAGGTACTCAAGGTCCTAGCTTAGGCACACCTATCGCGGTTTACGATGCTCTCGTCGAAAGCGGACAAGGTGTTTCAGTTGAGCACGGCACGCCTGGTGAATTAGTAGCTCCCCATGCTTTCCCTAATATCCCCGTCTTCTTCTTTCGCGACCACAACGGTTCTTTGTACCATTCCTCTTACTTTTCGAAATATACTCATGTCTGGACGCATGGTGATTTTGTATCCATTCACCCCGTAACTCATAACTTACATTTCCTCTGTCGAGCAGATGGCGTTTTAAATCCGAGTGGTGTTCGTTTTGGCAGCGCGGAGATATATAGTATTATTGAGAAATATTTTGGGGCGGAAGTCCAAGAGAGTTTGTGCGTGGGGCAGAAAAGAGAAGGGGATGAAGATGAGAGGGTAATGTTATTTTTAGTAATGAGAGAGGGTAAGAAATTTAGCGAAAGGTTGAGAGAAAAGGTGAAAGAGGTAATTGGAAGGGAATTAAGTAAAAGACATGTTCCGAAATGGATCTTCGAAGCCCCGGATATTCCTGTGAGTTCATCTTTTCAACTCTGAAGGAATCTCTTACTCTATAGATCTCGCGCATTGAAACTAATCTTCTGCAAACCTATCTAGACAACAGTAAATCTGAAGAAAGTCGAACTTCCAGTGAAGCAAATCGTATCGGGGAAGATTATCAAACCGAGTGGTACGTTGCTGAATCCGGAGAGTTTGAAATTCTTCTATCGGTTTGCGAAGGTGGAAGAGCTTGCTAGTGGAGACGGAGAAGGGGATGAGGGGGCGGGCAAGAGAGAGAGTAAACTATAGAGAGATAGATTGGGAAATAGAAAGAATGAGGAAGGGAAACTTGGGTATAGACTGGGTGGTTAAGTAGTTTAGGTATATTTGGTCTTGTCTTTGAGCATTAATCTATAAAAAAAAATACCGTGCGAATAGGAGTTTCAAAAGAGAAGAGCAATGTCTCTTTTGATTGGAGACAAGTAGAAGAATGAAAGTAGATGGAATGACGTTGCTATTTGAGGTAGGAAGTATCATTTTAGTATACTTCGAACTCTCTAATAGAACTGAATCATAGCATTCAAGACCCGCCAGACGTTTCGTCTATTTATACTTTTTCTTTCCGTTTGGAAGAGGAAGAAAAATGGCTGCACCTGCACGCACACACTGAAGCCTCAAAATCACACACCTTGAACACACCTACTTCCAACCCTATTACACTATTTGAATAGCCAAACGATTCAAGGGAACAAACAGGCTTCCTATACTAACTATGGCATTCAGTACCGGCAAAATTAAAATCCAATCAAACTACCACCCCAACTCATTCGTCTCGTCCCGATTATCCTAACTCCGCTACTGCGCAGAAAATGAAACTCAATAATATCAAACGAGCCCCAGAACCATCATCAAACCAAGTGGTCACAATATTCTAAGCGTAGTATCCACAACAATAGTCAACTCATCCTCCAAGTCTTGTGGTTGAGAAGCTGGAATCTCATGTTGCTGAGCCGCCTTCAGCCAGTTTCTTTCACTTCCACTCAAACTCTCAATATCATTACCTCTCTTCGTTGAATTGCTCATCACGTCTTCGAAAAAAGTATGGTCGAGTTCTCTTTCTGTGTTTTGTTGGATAGTTTTTGGTTGCTCTGTTTCATGTATACACATGAAGTCTCGATATTATTATCTCTTCCTGTTGTGCTACTTGTAAGATCATCGAAAAAAGTATGATCGACTTCTTTTTCCATATTTTGCTGAAGCGTTTTCTGTTGCCCTGTTTCATTCACATACGAATCCTCGATGTCTCCATCTTCCTTTGCTGAACCACTCATTAGTTCATCGAAAAAGGAATCGTCGAGCCCCCCTTCCACATCTAGTAACGAAATACCCATATCACTAGTACAGAACGTTGGGACGACCTCAGGGGAAGAAGTCGATTGGACTGGAGATTGTTCGAGTTGGCTATCTATCATGGCTTCATGATCCTCAAGATTTGAGCCAGTGTGTTTGTGTATATTTTCGCCGGTATGTTAGTTTGAGAAGACAAACAATTCCTCCTCCAAGATTGCAGTAGGTTCCCAGGAATCTAACCAATTTTCAATGATCTGGATACTCTAGCCGTCCGTCAACCCTCGAAAATACTCAGTGTCACGGACAAATTGAATATGGTGAAGATGAGCGTCTTTGATGGCCTCGATAATATTCTTTGGGTTAATCTTGGGATCTCTGAACCACATTTTTCCAGAGACGCATTCCTCCAATGTTTGGGCACTTGTCGTTTCGACTTCTCTTTCTACCAATGGTTGTGGAACATTTTCCAACGAAGATCTCAATTTCTCTGCAAGCTCAAGTCGCTGTGCCGCAATCTTCATGAGCATCTTGTTCAAATCATCCATGTGCCGACTCATCTCGTCTTTATTAGCATTCTCCTTCTACGTCCCCTTCTTTCTATGTGTTTCCAATACCTCTTCGAATATGACTACCATTTTCATGATTCGCGTCTTCAAGTCAAAGTTCTCCTCATAGACTGCTTCCAATTTCTTTTGGAGTTCATGTTTGATTTTCGTATATTGCGCATTTAAAACAGAAATCTCCTTATTAGCTGTTTTCAATTTCTTCATGAATCCATCTTCCATTCTCATATATTTCGTATCTAAGGCGAAAACTTGAGTAGTATATTGCTCATCGAAGACCTTCTTGGCCGCCACGAGGCCCGGGGTCAGCAATTTCTCATACAGTACCTCCGGCCATTTACTTTGAGGATTGCCAAGTTTCTAAAGTGTTTTTTTTTGCATAACCTCGGATAATCCCAATTCTGATATGGCCATTGCGGATGAACTGATGTCATTGAAAACCCATTCAAGAACGAATATTCCTTCTCTAGGCTCGGACCCAGGCTCTTTTGGAAGATCTTGTTCTTCTGCTTCTGTTTGGATTTCATTCCCTTGATCTTCACTTGAACAAGACCCTTGATTGCTATCTGAGGTTGCGATCATCTTCTTATCCCCCCTGGGCACATGGCCAGCTAGTGAAGTTGCCCTTTTAGAAAGAAATAGGCCCTTAATCATTCCGAGTATTTTGAAATCACCGTCGTGTATCTCAGATCCTATCTTCTCCTGAGACAGCTCTAAGTCTGTCGACGCGTGCCGGAGCTTCCCATTTCCGTTGATTTCATCAAATAGCTCCGAATATACCACTCCTGTGTGGACTGCCCGGCCGAATTTCAGCAAGTCTGAATTGTGCCAGCATCTCAAGTTGATCATAGCCGCATCTTCTGAGGGTAAAAATTCTTTCAATTCTGAGCTGGTAGGACTACCATCAAAATACAATCCAATGCCATGTAGCTTTTAAAAATCTCATTGTGTGTCTATTTATCGAAAGAGGATTTTGAAAACTTGTAGTCGAGGAGTCAGTACTTGCTCTGGCTAACAAACTTTCATTCCAACATTCCGTGGATCACACTGAGCCAACGATATTAATGGCCGCTTACCCAAAGCTCTCTCTATGGTTATACTTAGTGGATATACCAAAACAAAATAAAGCGCCATCTGTTACAAAATAGAGTATGATTCTTTTCAGATTGGGGCAAGCAGGTACCTATCCTACTTAAAGTGTATAACAACCGATCGCGCATACGACTGCTATCAAATACAGGGCCGTGGAACCCACAACCGTTTTTGTAATCTTGGTATTGAAGAGTATTAAGACACACCACTATCACAAGCGGCCTTACTTCCTATCCAGAAGGTTTTATCAACGTCAACACCCAGTGCAGTCTTTGTATTGCGTGCAGTGACCATCTACTCAGGGATGGTAATGGTGATGTAAATGATGTTTAATTGACTGGAATCCAGATCTATTCTCCCTTTAAGATCTGTTTTTGGATGCCAGGGCAGAAAACAGCCGCTTATTGGAAGTTCCCACAAGAAACCTCTCATTTCACCGCCATTATAAATATAGAACTTGCTGTTGGCTTTCACCAAGAGCGTACTCCTTCAGTCTATGCAGGAACAATAAATAGAAGGCTGTGATTAACACGTACTTTTTAAAGAATGTAATTGCTCATAGACCTCGATTGCCAATCTTTCAGCTTGGAGACTTTCCATATTATCCGCTGACTGCACGTTTGTATGTGGGTGGGACATCGTGATCGCATTGAATAATGACGAGAGTTGAGATGACTCTTGCTCTTCGAATACGGGTGACACTTTCAATCCACAGTCTCGAGATATACCGAGGATGGAGTTGTGGGTCACTGCATTTAATGCTGCTTCCCGTAAAACCCTTGGCATGACACCTGAAAGGTTATATCAAATTTTCTTTTTCGACTCTACGTACGAGTTTTGAAAGCACGTCGTAAGCGCCAATGCGATTTGAGAAAGTAGAGAAAGACATTTGATTTGTTACCAAAGATGTTCAACAAACGATGCCCCAATCCATTGAATCAACTTCACAGGCAACTCCAGCAGGCATCTGCGGCAGAAGACTGCGTCTCCCATACCGACAGTAAAGCAAAAATTCTGTCTTTCAGAGCAGGTAGACGATATGAAATTGCTGTGGCTACCCGAACGAATTGGAACGATTCCGTGAGAATTCTAAGAAATTGCAGCAGAATTATAATCGTATTGATTTGAGGAGAACTCGGCAATTATAAGATGAACTTCACTGGATAGCAACGGCAACTGCATCAAGTATTTTGTGTTTATGCCATATATGCATCAAGTGAAGACACAAGCAACAACAGAAGTGGTTTTCGTCCAGTAAGAAATATCACGTGAAAGACTAGTAAGGTCAAGGATAAACGCGGGGGATTCGCCAAGGGCTGACAGTTCGGGGTTCGGTAGAAATCACACCGGATTTCAAGAGTAGATATATCATGAGTGGAAGGAGTAAGAATTGTCAAGTTCAGAGAATTCAAATCCCATTACTTCTAATACAATCGAGACGAAAATGCCGCAAAAAGTGTTCAATGTTGCCTCGAACGATGTTCGAAAGGCCATCGACTCCTTGATTTTTCAAATGGTTCATATCAAGGATGAATCTGGAAAATTTCTATTGAAATTGGAAGATGGCAGAGTCATCGATACCAAAGGGTGGCAAGGATGGGAGTGGACTCATGGTGTTGGACTTTATGGTCTTTGGAAAGATCATTGTCTCACCGGTTCTCAAGACTCCCTGGAGATTATCGAAAAGTGGTTTCAAAATCGCTTCGATGAAGGGGGAACTACCAAGAATATCAACACAGTGGCCGCGATGTTGACGCTAGCATACGTGTATGAAGAGAAAAAGGTCAATAAGTTCTTGCCATGGTTGGAGAACTGGGCAGAATGGGCAATGTATGAGCTTCCACGAACAAAATATGGTGGAATGTCACACATGACATACAACTCGACCAACGCTCAAGAATTGTGGGACGATACGCTTATGATGACGGTTCTTCCATTGGCGAAGATTGGGAAAGTCTTAGATCGACCTCATTATGTCGAAGAAGCGAAAAGGCAATTTCTCCTCCATATCAAATATCTTTTCGACACCAAGACTGGATTATTCTTTCATGGATGGACTTTTGCAGATGGAGGACATAATTTTGCAAAGGCGTTGTGGGCGAGAGGTAACTCTTGGTTAACAATTGTCATTCCAGAGATGTTGGAATTGCTCGATTTGCCAACCAACGATTCATTCCGTATTCATCTTATCGACACTCTGGAAGCGCAGTGTCACGCATTGGTTCAATATCAAGAAGATGATGGTTTGTGGCGTACACTTCTGGACCAATCTGCAGATTCAGGATCCTATGTTGAAAGTTCTGCTACAGCCGGATTTGCATATGGTATTTTGAAAGCATTAAGAATGCGTTATATAGAAGGAGAGGAATATCAGAATTGTGCGATTAAAGCCATAAAAGCTGTGTTGGGAAAGGTTAATGATCAAGGAGAATTACTTGATGTCAGTTTCGGGACAGCAATGGGCCATACCTTACAGCACTACATTGATATTGATAGGACAAGTATGCCATATGGTCAGGCCATGGCAATAATGGCATTGGGAGAATTTTCAAGGGTTTTTATCTGATCTCCATAATCTCATCTCATTTTCAGGAATTGGATAGGAATTCTGGTAGACATTTAGGAAATCATGGAGGGAATGGAGATGTGATCCGTGTCACCCTCTAGATATAGATTAGCATGTAACGACTCATCTCAGAGTAACAACCAGACACAGAAGAGTTATGAATGAAAAATATAACGAATAAAAGAGTTTCAAGAACTGAAATCAATTGCAATTAAATACACTAACAAAGTTCTGCATACAAATTGAACACCCAGTTTAATTCCTCAACACCCCTACTTTCCAAAATCACCATACAAACTCCAAGTTAATAAAATTACCCACCCATCTAACTCTTCCCCAAACCCCCTAAAATCTCTCCCTCCTCTTCCTCCTCCCTCTCTCCGAGTTCTCCCTGGACAACCTCGCCATCTCCTCAGCCGCCTTCTCATCATCCACCTTCCTTCTCCTCGCCTCATACCACCGCATCCACACCTCAAAAGTACTCCCCCACAACTCCATACACCCCTCCCTCATGAATTTCAACCACTGCAACTTTTCTCCTATCACTTGATATCTCTCTTCCCACTTCCTCTCCATCCACTCATCACTACACACTAGCACCTGCGTCATGCACAAAAAGCGACAATAAAACGACATCGGCGACGAACCCAAATTTTCCTGCATCCTGTTTCCTGCCAAAGTACGGCATCTACTCAAATTAGGTTCCAACGCTGCAGTGTAGAGAAGATACACGAAATCCAGTTCTGCAAGTTCTCCTGCAAAGAAATTCTCGGGCCATTTTTTCAATTCCTCGATTCCCTCGGCCTTATATTCATGTCCAATTGTCCAAGTAGGTAATGGGGGGAATAATTCCAAGCGTACATCTTCGAGCTGGGCAAGGAGCTGAACGAGTTGTTCAAGAGTTGCGATTACAATCTCATCTTTATTTGGTTTTTGTCAACTTCGGTAATTAAATCATTGAGCAATCTACGAGTACCGACATTCCAACGGAAAAGCGTGGCGCGACGATCTCGAAATTTTTCATGTCTGAACGCTTCCGAGGCCTCTAGGAGATGGAAAGTTTCTTTGTGGGCTAATACTGCTTGCTCGAGCTTTGGGATAAGTAGTAACGCTACTTTATCACCTTGTCCTGCATCAGCAGCACTGCATCAGCAGCAATTGATGGTTTTTGCAGCTCAATGCAAACTTCACGTATTAGGGAGAGCTTGGCTCCTTACTCCTGAGTGAAGTCGTAGAATTTTTCTTCTTTTGATGCGCTTGCCATTATATCGTCTAAAACTTTGGAAGCTGTCTTTCTTGAAGGTGAAAATTGTTTTGAGTTGTACAGCTCTACCGATTCGGCTAACTCTTTAATCCTAGCTTGTTGTTTCCCTTCGTGAAACGAGAATCTAGCTGTTTTCATCAACGCCAATTGGGGAGCATTGAATTCATCGTAGTCCGTCCAATCAGCCTTGTATAGCGATCCTCACCCATGTCTTATTGACCGAGCATGAATTACTGAGAAGCCGTACTTCAAGTTTTGGAAGTCAGTAAAGACTTGAATCTATTTGGTGGTAAGAGTAGAGGTGGGTAGTAGAACTTACCCGCCGAATAACAGTATCCCAAAAGCTCAGCTTTCTCATATCCTCGAAAGTTTGAATCGGGATAAAGTAAGTATATAGCACATCATTATATTCCGCAACCAAATCCAAAACCATTGTTTCCGGAGTTCGTATGTGCATATGAAACCAACAGGGATAACTGGAAGCCATCCAATATGCGAGCAGAGCTGCAGGTGCCTTGAAGACTGGTTCGATGATACCACCAAAAACCTGATGCTGGTTAGCCAAGTATTGCAATATTTATCCACATTGGTATCAATTACACTGTTTTCCATTTCAAACCCCAATTCACACTGAGGTGAATTCTCGAAATATGGTTCGTATCCATAGCGAAGCTTGACTTCAGGATCGTCAAAAAAGTTAAAACCAATTGCATGCGTTAATTCATGAATCATAGTAATTGCTAAGTAATATTGGGCACCTGCTTTCTCTGCAGAGGTCAAGCGTTCCTCAAGAGTAAATCACAGATCTTGATGTCCAAAAATATCCAAACGACTGGTCTACCTTCACTATTCTCTCCGAGGTGAGTAACACCAAGACAATTGGTTTTTATAGGAGCGTCATCCCATGGCATACGGTAACCCGCGGCAAACCCCCGTATTAGTCTTTCCTGTAACGATTTCAAATATGCAGTAAAAGCCTTCTCGCATTCTTCAGAACCATTTGCAGTCCTAGCTTGTTGATCTCTGCGCCAGAATGTATAAAGACCGTCCGGAAGCGGAATGGTTGATCTCCCTCGACTCACCGGTTTTCGAGGCCCTAAGAGCAATGCATCTAACTAAGAAATAAGCCAATCAATTCTCTTCACAAGATCTACCTGACCAGGTCGTGGGAGAGGGGATATACAAATGGTAAAGTATGCATTTCAGAAAGAAATGCACTTGCTAATGTTAGAACTGGCTTCATTTCCTTCAATATATAAGGGTTATCCATGATTTAATGGCCACCTTCCATCACTTCGGGTGTTTGTAGAGGCCAATCCCCTTGTCTCTGCCCAAGTTTCTCCCAGTGTTTTGTGATAATATAGGATGAATTGGAATTGATCCAAGATCTGCTTCTTCCAGAACTCTACCACTGACTATATCAAAGTCGACAAGCTCCCGTATCGTGAAACCGCGGAGTTTCGCTTTTTGGAACTCCTCGATGCGTTTTCCTTTACGATCTCTTTGAAATTGCCACTAGGGTGAAGGTAGCCTGTGGGAGACCACCCGCTAGCTGCAGAAGCATAACCATGTGGAGGAACATAAACTCGCTTCTCTCCATATTTGGTCCGACTAACATTGAAAATTGAGTTTGTCGCTTGTCCAAATTTTATTGTTGGCATTGTCGGCAAATTTGAGAATGTTGAAGTTATTATGAGGAGTCAAAACTTCTTGTGAATTGATAATTTTGCTTCCTGGATGTACATTATGAAAATTCTTTGTTGAATGTTTTGAAAAGCTAACACAACAACAAAGAGAAGCAATTCACGATAAAGATGTCCTTTGAAGGACTGGCCGTGAAGGAGGGCGGACAGTCCCAGGCCAATGATACGAGAGTGAGAACCTTTTCTTTCAAGTATGGAAAGAAACGGAGGACTTTGAGGTAGCTTCACTTCACTGGAAGTATAGTGTATTCAAATAAGATCGAGTCATTCACACTCCTCTGGTAGCCAGTCTTTTACGATAGCAATAGCATGAAACTTCATTACTTGATCTCTGCATAGGCAAGATGTTTTTCTCAAAGAACTTGGTCTGAGATACACGAGAGATTTCAAATATGAACAGAACAGCATCTTGCGATAAATTTCGAAAAGCCGACTAGATATTGATGATTGCTTCTGGGTCTGGATATAAAATCTTGGTGCTAGGATTTGGCATGCTGGAAGGCACTGCTGGCTCTTAACAATGTCACAATGTTGAGAGCGTTTGAGGATCATAACAAACGATGGGACAAATAGGACCGATAGGACATTATACTGAAGTGAGTGATAAGAGAAGTGCAATCTTGGTGGTTCTTTTGAAGATCATTAACATGAATGTGTGTTTATGATATGATGAGACATGGCGAGAAAATGTCAAGGTAAGATTGACCTGCAGATGGAGGGAAGCTTGGACCATCAAAATGAATGACAGGGATCTCACTAGTGCACGTGACATGGAAAAGCTCAAGAAACTCCAGAATTATTTAATGGCTGGGATATCCTCGGAGAAACTCTATTTAGGAACAACAATAATCCGAACTCCCCCCATCCATACTGCAACAAGATGGGTTCCAAGCCTACTAAAGAGAGCAGTCAGCCTTCAACCCCACCACCTGCTCATCCTCCATTCAAATTGATTATTACACCCCCTCCAATTGAAAAATCACCACGACGATCTTCCGCATTCTCCTTGAGCTCTTTTGAACTATTTAAAGAACAAAAGTTTCTCAGACACGGATTAGGTCTCGAAAGATTTAATCAACCTTACAACACCCGGTTCCCATTATTCAACATTGGAAACTATTCCTACGAAGAAGATCCTCCTCAGAAGTAATCACCCTTTACCACCGCAACAATGCTTATCAAGTACGTATTATCATATCTATCTCACATTCTCCTCTCGATATTTGTGAAGCTTCCATACTGATAATTCGCAGAGTCCGAACTCTCACTGGCAAGGAAATCGAACTCGATGTCGAAGCTGACAACAAGGTACGTTTGTCGCAACAACTCCCTATCCATTCTTTACAACCTCAACTAACATTCCCATCACAGATCGAGAGAGTTAAGGAAAAGGTCGAGGAGAAAGAAGGCATTCCACCCGTTCAACAGCGTTTAATTTATGGCGGCAAGCAAATGTACGTTCAGTGCCATTTTACCCTACCTCTCCCCTCCCATTCCCTCCATTCCCTCCACCCCCAACGCCCCAACTAACATCTTCCCAGGGCCGACGACAAGCTAGTAAAAGACTACGAGCTCGAACCCGGAGCGACCCTACATTTAGTTCTCGCACTCCGTGGCGGCAATTAATACCCCTATCGTCTTTTTCCTCTCGACTTTCGACCGTGTTGCTGCCTACCGAAATACCCCGAACCTCCTTCTTCACGACTTTTACGCATTCGAGCAAGTTTTCATTGGTTACGTCTCTTTTTTTCCCCTTTTCACGATACGATACGATACGATACGATACAATACAATGCGATGCGATGCGATGCGATACGATGAGTTGACATTGACGGGCAGATGATTGGGCATTTCATTGATGGATGACGCGAAAATTCCGAGTATTATACATTGGGCGATTTTCTGCGTGCGTGCATGAATTCGATCTTGGCCGTCTGATATGGGACTAGATTTTCAATAGACCGCGCATATCTCTATAATAAACTCTTCATAAAACGCAATTTGGGGGTTGATCGAAACACGTTCATTCATGTGACAATACTCATTTGTGACAAAAAGGGTTATGCATAGATAATTATCATTTACAAGGCTGATCATATATGCTGGTCAACGTAACAGCCACAGACTCCACTCAACGTCAACAAGCCAATAATCCAGTCCCCAAAATCCCATTATTCCAGGAGCCCTTCTAATGTGTAGCAAAATATATCGTTACCAATGTCCCATGAAGAAATTTGGCCCCCCAAAACGCCTCGCTGACAAAAAGAATACCCCAGTTCTAAAGTTCCACTTCCCAATCCAGGACCCGATAAATGAGATGGTAAAATATACAAAAAATGCTGGCTGACTATCTTCTAGGTTTCTTGGGTCCACGATTGAAGATATCGACAGAAGCCGGTCGTCTACGAGCGGGCATCATAGCTCCGGGTGCTGCTGGTCGAGATGACGCTGCGGGTGGTCTTGCTGTTGCCTTGTTTGGTGGGGAAGAGGAACGAAGGCGAGTTGATGGTGCAACTGGTTTCACGATCTTGCGAGATGGCGGTGGCCGAGTCGACGTTTTGTGGGCTGGTTCTGTCTCTTCATCTTCATCAAAAAGGTTGTCTACATCATCCGCATCATCTCCGAACATATCGTCATCTAGCATGGTCGGGGTTCCGGCCGAAGTTCCACTCATAGGCTCCTTCGAAGATCTGGAAACTGGCTTTCTACCACTCATTGCGTCGCGTAATCTCCTTTCACGATCCTCAAGGGAAGGTCCACCAGATGATGAATCAAGAGAACGGGGGCTTCTGGCACCCGATGGCCTGTGTCTTGTCAAAATCTTTAATGCAGGTTGGTTGGCAATTTTGTATTCTTGAGACATTCCAACGGGGGCCCGTTGTACTTGTCCGTGGCTTAATCCACTGGTTAAGGTGTTGAGTTTGCTCCTTTGACTCATTTCCTTAGCTTCCCGACGAGCTTTCGTAAGTACGCTTGCACCATCCGTCATTTTTGTCCTACTGCCTCCGCCCCAGGTTAAAGAACTGGGTCCAGCATTCTGAAGCGCCCTTCCCTTTGTCAAAGGAACACCTCCATTATGTGCGCGCATTCCATAATCCCTTGGAATTTTCGGTAAACGTTTGAGATCAACAAATCTGCTAACATGATCTTGTTTGTGTTGCTTCAATGCATTCATTGAATTCATCAGAATGGCTTGAGCGCTAGCAACTTCCTCATCATGCTCGGTTTTGTATTTTTTGTATACTTGAGCCCACTTGGTTGGATCTCTTGGCACATAGTTCTTTGTTTGCCATTTAGGAATATCTCGAACGATAAATGCTTTCCAGAGCTCCGCAGTTTCACCCTTTATATGTGGAGATCTTTGCTCGATTATGTGAAGTTGTTCGGGGTTGGTGATGGTCTTGAGGATAGGGTAGGCTACTTGGTATGATGTGATTCCAATATCATACAAGTCTTAAAAGATGTTAGCGATGAACCATGAAATCATAATAAAGTAATATACAAAGCCTACCTTTGATATTTCTCAAACAGGTTGCTTTACAAAGACTGTACAAGGACTTGACACCGGTACGTTCTTCCATAATTTCGTTTCGTGTCAAAGGTAGGGATGTATGATATTTTCAAGGAGTACTCAAGGATCTCAAGATGTACCTAGTGTTGGAGAGGCTGGCCGTTCGAGAGGTTGACAGATTAAGCGTTTGGTGATATAAAGGAGGATTTCCTTTGATTAATTTGAGATTTTCGTATGGCAGAAATATAGAGATAAATTCGTGAAGTTAGGTTTCTTTCCTGAAAGTAAAATGAATTAGAATTGTTGTAGAAATTTGAAAATTGGTGAATAGTATGCTTCGTCAAGAACAAAGAAGAAGTTTGGGGGAATTTATAGATTATGAAGCCCGCACTGAGTGAAGTGGGTTCACTAGCATCTGGAACCCCGGACTAGATATGTACTATGGTGCGCTAGCGGCCGTGGTAAATTCATGGAACTATTCTTAGCTTTCAAATGTTCCACATCAATATCACGACCAACAGTCAATAATCGATAAATTCATACCTTCGAGATGGCTTCCTATCAACTTCTAGATCAAAGAGAGGAGGATGAACTACACAAATCTCGCCTTCTTAATGTCGAAGAGAAACCTTTCAAACGAATCACTAAACGTCTACTCACTCCTGGATTCGTCACTACACCTAGCAAACTTCCTACACCACCATTAGATACCAACGAAGAGATTGGGGAAGTTGATCAGCAAAAGGTTCTTGATGAGCGTCGTCAATTGCGCGAAGATGTACTCCTCGATTTCGCAGCATTTGATAGCAGTCTCGCGCGCATCCAATTTCTTCGCGATAGTAATGAACGCGAACGCGAGAGGTATAAGGCCGACAAGGAACATATTTTGGAAACAGCACAAGCGGTGAGAGATAGTACCGCTCAGTTAAGAATTCAATTGGAAGAGGCGAAGACTACGTTAGAACAGAGGAAAAAGTTTGACGAATTGGCCGAGAAAATTACGAATAATATGTTATTGCGACCACGAAAGGATCAAGAAATTAATTTGAGGAAATTGGAAGAGGAGTGCAAGGAGTTAGAAAGAGAAAGCAGAACATATGGTGAAACATGGAAAGAGAGGAGAGAACAATTTGGTAGAATTGTTGAGGAGGGAATGCAATTGAGGAGGTTGATCAGAGATGAGAAAGAAGAGGTCGAAAGACGAGAAGGAATGGACGGAGGGGAGGAAGATGGCGAGGTTGGTGATGGTGATGGACCGACTCCCCAAAGGCGAAGCAGTACAAGTGACGATGCAACACCAAGACAAGAAAGTCCAGAAAGAGATACACTTAAACCCAAACCCATGCCTTCTGGATCAATATCAAGATCCGGCTCAAGGCCCGGTTCAAGACCTGCTTCAAGGTCTGGTTCAAGGCCTGGCTCAAGAGGTAGATCAACAAGTCGAATAGCATCTCCAACACGATCAGAACGAGCTAGAAGTCGTAAACGTAGAGGGGAAGAGGGAGAAGGGGAAGATTTTGCAATGACAGATGCAAGTGCTAGACAAGTGGATATGGATCATTCAGCCGACACACCTATGGCGGATGGGATGAATTCAACACAAGTAGGAACACCAAGAGTCACGATTAATGAACCAGAAGAAGGATCAATAGATGAGGGAGAAGTTGGTGATAAGATGGATACCACATAGGTATCTTTAATCAATAATACTTTCAATACTCTGTACAACAGAAGGTACCATAAAAAATCAGAATGATACCCTCAATGACTTTGTATTATCTTGCGCTGTAAATTGTGCATTTCATCATAACCTTCACCCTCACACATCGTTCATAAATGCTTCGCAATATCGGGTATATTTATCGTGAATCATGATTTGGTCATCCACAATCCTTAGTTTCCAGCAGCAATAGCCTTCTTTGCTTGATCAATAACATCATTTGCTTTTTCCTCTTCTGCCTCAGAGCCACCTCTTTGAACTAAGTCCTCCAACTTAAGTATAGCATCTGCGAGACGTTCTCGAAGCGGTGGGAATACTGCTCTGGTCTCTTCGATTGCGGCGCGCTATTTGATTATTAGTTTTTGGTCCCAAATTATTGTAGTATAAGAGTACAAGAACATGCAACACTAACCTCCTGCTTCAAAGAATACTCTCTATTTTCATCCTCCTCAGTGGCTTCCTCTAATTTCTTCAATCGTGCCTGTTGAGAAACCAACTCTTTATGATATGAAGCTTCTTCTTTAACAAGACGAGCAACTGATGATGTAGCTATAGCGAGTTGAGATGGAGGCGCCATTCTGAGTGATTTTCTGAAAATTTCGGAAAAGAGAATCGTGTATGTTTGTTAAAGTTACGAGACTTTGAGGGGCTAAATTTTGAGGATAATGATACTGTCCAGGAGGGATGCTTGACCGCTTTTTGGGCAGAATAATAATGTCGCGAGATCAGATGATTTTCTTTCAATTCTTCACTCCAATAGTGACAACTACGTATCCATGGTAGTGCACAGGATGTGTCTAGAATTGTTGTTGGGAACATTGATTTGGTATCTTGTTAATCTTGTGTCGATAGGTAAGAGCTCTGTTTCATACTATTGTCGCTACGAGGAAGATTGGATCAAGAAAGGGGTAACTTACCTTCAACCGGTCATTATTTACTCGTATATATCTGCTTCTCGCCATTTTGTTCTAGAGTCATTAAGCAAGAAACAAACTTTTTCATTCACAGTAGTTAGTTCTAGCCACCAAATTCTAGCCACCGGGTTCTAGCCACCAAATCCTAGCCACCAAGCTCTAGCAACCAAGACTACGATATTGTTAAATCAAGAAGCCAGTGCTCACAATTGATGGTCATGAGAGCTGTCGAAATGATAGGAAATCATCAGCCGAGTCTTTCTATCGGACCGATCAGGTGACCATTGAGAAAGTACTCTGGTATAGACTGTCTTCATTCCTCTTGTTGTCCTTTTATACTTTTCTTCTAGTTCTCGTCATCTAGAACAGACAGAACAGGCTGTTTAAGGTTGCAAGTATGTTGAGCATGAGCCTTTAGTCACGCATATTCCTCAATGTTACATAAAGTGATAGATCGAAGTCAGATCATGTCGTTCTTCCAAAGCTATAATCTTCGTATAACATTACAACTACTTCCTGGTGCACAAGATGTCTCTCTAATGCCAGGAATATAACGTACGTCCTACCTAACCTTTTTGTCCGCTTGATGTCAAATTTCTCGCATAGAGTACGACATATATGTCTCAATGTAGGCAAGCTTTAAGTTGAATCAGGACGAGGACAATGAATCAGCTACTTAGAAAGCCAATTGCTGGTAATGACGAATCTGAAATGATTGCTCTTGTCAGGCTTTCACAGTGAGAGGAAGAGCATAAAGCTAAGATGTCTCAATGATCTCTTTCCATTGTCTTGTGTCGTGGTTCGCTGCAAGAGAGGGGGGATCTAAAGGCCCTACAAATTAGTTACAACCGCTTGAGATTTTTGCGGGGTGTGAACCCCTGGTGTAACTTCATTCTTCGCAGAGTCTCATATGTTATCAAACGTATTGACATTATTCACTACTTCAATATGTGATCATTCACAATGAACGCCAATAAATTTTGGTCATACATAGATCAACGAACTCATCTTTCGTAATTTATACAGTATAGGCTCATTACCTCGGTGAAATATGACTCTAGCTACGAACGTATTTATTCTCATATTTCCTAGTGTCCTTTTGCTTTTTCCCTATCTATCTTCATTTCGACGCCAATATGATTTTTCACTCTACTCTTATCATTGCTTTGTCTGCAGTATCATTCTTACCATGGTTATCCTTTTCCGCACCAACAGTGAGCCGAGCTACATCTCCTAAATATGTCTTTGCTCATTTTATGGTAAGTTATCCTTGTCAATAGTCTCTTAATACTTTATATTAATTAGTTTCTTAATAGGTCGGGATTGTCGAGAATTATGAACTATCGGATTGGAAGATAGATATGGCATATGCGCAAGAGATTGGTATCGACGGATTCGCTTTGAATTGTGCAAGTATCGATAGTTACACTCCAACACAGCTTGCCCTTGCATATCAAGCAGCCGAAGAAACTGGATTTCATGTTTTCATATCATTCGACTTTGCTTATTGGAATAATGGAAACACCAACAACATCACAGATTATATGAATAAATATGCATCTCATCCTGGACAAGTGCAATATAATGGAGGAGCGATGGTCAGTACCTTTGTGGGAGATTATTTTGATTGGGCACCTGTCAAAGCTCGAACGAATCATTCGATTTTCGCTATTCCAATGATGCAAGATCCGATTGAAGCAAGTTATCTCTCTACATCATTTGATGGCGCTTTCTCTTGGTTAGCATGGCCTACAGATGGTGGAAATAGCATTATCCCGGGTCCAATTTCAACTACATGGGATGATAAATTCCTTACATATCTCAAAGGAAAGCCATATATGGCACGTAAGTAAGTCATGATTTTAGAAGCAGAAATTATTGTTAACTTTCCTTTAGCTCTCTCTCCATGGTTCTCCACACATTTTAACTCTAAGAACTGGGTATTCATAAGCGAAGAACTCATCACCAATCGATGGAATCAAATGTTGGCTATGCAGCCCGCACTTATTGAAATTATTTCTTGGAATGGTAAGTGTAATACTTCATGAGGTTAAAATTAAGCTCATGAATATTCTAGATTTCGGCGAATCTCACTACATCTCTCCATCGGAACCGAATCATAAGGATGATGGTTCATCACAGTGGGCTGACGGCTTTCCTCACGATGGTTGGCGTATAATTTCGAAACCTTATATCGCTGCTTATAAAGCCGGAGCAAGTACACCAACTGTCACAGAAGATCAACTTGTATATTGGTATCGACCAACACCCAAAGGCATTACCTGCACGAATGACACTCTCGGTCCTCCAAATGGACGCGAAATGCTCGCTGATGATATATTTGTCACCACGCTCCTTACACAGCCGGCAACTCTGGTTGTTACAAGTGGAGATAAAACTCCTGTATCATTTGATGTACCTGCTGGAATCGTCACTACCAATTTCACCATGGGTGTAGGGAATCAATATTTCATGGTTACCAGGAAAGGCAGTCCGATTTTGAATGGGTATGGTGGTTTAAATATCGCCGATAAGTGCGAGAAATATAATTTCAATGCATATGTGGGATCTTTGAATGGTACCAGTAGTGATGGTCCACCACCACCAACTACTACAACCTCGACGAGTACTTTAATTACTACGACTTCTACCCCTACATCTACCTCTACATCGTCAACATCTAGTCCTGTTAATAAAACGAGTTCGACAAGTACGACAAGTGTTCTAATCCCGACTACAACCTCGTCTTCTACCACTTCTACCACTTCCATTATCCCCACCACAACCACAACCTTGTCTTCTAATATTACATTAACAACTAGCATAACTACTTCCACCACTTCTACCACTTCTACCACTTCCATTATCCCCACCACAACCACAACATCTTCCTCTTCCACCACGTCCACCACGTCCACCCCCGCCTCAACATCCACTTCCCCATCCACACCTTCTCCCACTGTCGTCTGTACCTCAGGCTGGGGTCCAGGAAACTACATCGGTCTCTGTCAATTTACCTGCAATTTTGGCTATTGTCCCCCAGGTCCTTGTACATGTCTCTCATATGGTGCTCAAATTCCTGAGCCACCGATTACGAATCAAGCGGGGTATCCGTTGCCAGGAGAAGATGATAGTTATTTGGGTTTGTGTAGTTATAGTTGTAATCATGGGTATTGTCCTCCTACTGCTTGTAGGTTGGGGTAGGTTTGTAGAGGGGGGCGGGTGACAGGGGGAAGAATGCAAGGAGGGAGGATGTGTGAATAGGAATATGGCTTCGTTTGATATGAAGTAGAGGTAGAGAGTTTGAGGTGTGGAAGTTTGAATACTTGATGGTTATTTGGGTATACGTTTGACATGGCCTCGTTTCCTCAAAGTTCGTACAATGATTTGTCAGTGTCTGGAACGCAGCAGAATGAAAGAATCAGGTGGATAGATCTCAAATGGCGTGAAGTCATCTCATAGTGGTACATGCATTCTCCTAGTTTGCCTAGATCGTCGAAGAATTCTATTCGATGAACTCAAGATGAGTGTCTACTTTCGCTCTTCAGTTAACAGAATTAAAATTCTTGACGGGTGGGGGAGGAGAATTTGAAAGAGACTTTGAGGAAGACTATAGGAGAGACTTCGGGAAATATTTTTGGAGAAACTGTGAGAGTAATCAATCGATTATTTTAATGATTCAAATATCCGCGGATAGAATTTTGAATTATCAAAAGATAAATGGCCCTAGCGAATTATCATTTTCCCCGATGACCTCCTAATCACTAGGCGATCTAATGTGTGAACCTTGACTGGAATTGACTGAACCTCATCAGTATGAGTAGTACGAGAATGAGAGGTATATATTAATTATGCAACTCCTACAAAATTACGATTTGTAATTTTGAATAGAGATATGAGGCATTCCAAATACCTAGAAACAATTTACCTGTAGTACATAATAACAATCCATGATCACATTGACCATGTGAGGTGTGAGGTATGAGCTCTGGGATGTCATATTTTAGATGTACATGACAAGGACTTTTGGTTTTAAACAAGGAGCCATATTATTTTCAAAATTGAAGCTCTAAACTAGCTGATTACAAAATGAATATAATTTGCTTCACATTTAAAGAAGGCTACTGAGCCTATGTAAAGTTACCAAACTTTGGATGAAAGCTACGTAGCTCATGGAAAGCTTCAAAGCTTTGTGAAAGGGCCCAGAAACACGTGAAACCCCTAAAAGGCTTTGAAAAATTGATTAAACGCCATGAAAAATAAAAGAAACACTATTACACAGTCTGATGACAAGTATAAAAGTTGGTTAAGAAAGTGAAGAGGGAACAGTACAGATTTGAAATCAGTGCTGCTTCAATAATCAGACAAATCGACCTTTATTTTGTACAACTTGTACGCAATAATCTAATGATTGGATTTTGCAGGTTATACACTGGGTCAATTCGTCATTCAAAATTGAGAGCTTCTGTAATCAAAATGATCAGAGTTACAGATTTTAAATAGACATTTCCAAGTCAAATCCTTGTTCTCATTGGCAATCTTCTTCCAGAGGTCATGATTTTCCAATGATTTGGGATGAACCAAACATCTGGATATCAGACCTCTGACAAAATTCATGTCATAATCCGAAGTGTGAGGTCAAGGCTGTAAGTTCCGCATGGCGACAAGTTGTGATGTCAACAATGTCTTCCAAGGATCTTCTGGTTTGGAATTGCTACTGCGAGAATGATCTGGATGGTGAGATGTAGACTTGGGGTAAATAGTAAGAGAGTCGTCAGTAATTTGACTTTTCAATAGCTTCAGACATCTCCCACTTCTCCGAGTTTGAAGGGTCGACATTAGTAGCTTTTTGTAACTTGAATTGACCTCGAAAAGCTCGGTCTTGAGTGCGGAATTGATTTTGGTGAGATATGCGATCTGATTGGTATGTTCTGTACATTCTTCCAATTCTCGACCACGCGTTTTTTGAAGATCGGCATGGTTTGTCCTTAAAGCACCGAGATCTATGTGTACAGGTCGAAGTTTCTTTAATTCGATGTTCGCAGTAGAATTCTCGGCTTCAAGCATGGTAACTTTCTCGGTACTCGAATTCAACTCAAACTTTGTGTTTTCTAGATCCTGGGTGAGACGGTCGATCGTTTCGACATTTGTCTGAAGTATTCGCTTTAACTCAGGGACTTCGGCATCGTACTTGTCTAAAGAAATTTTCAAATAGTTCATGGTAGCATCCTTTTTGGAGGATTCCTCCTTGAACTTAGAGAACTCTTCTTGTAGACGACGATAAACCTGGGATTCTTCCCGTAGATTTCGAAGTTCTTCATCATCACTTGCGGATTTCGACTGAAGTGTCTCTATCTCAGCAGTGTAGCGAAAAAAATTGTTCCCTCAAGCGTTGATTTTCCGAGTCCAGTATGTTGCCTTCGGTAGAATATGCAGCCATCTCGTCATCGTGTGAGATTTTGAGACCACTGATACAACGCTCCAGTGCAGATTGATTCTCAAGAAGAATTCTATTCTGTTCAAGGGCATTGGCATATTCCACCAATTGGTTACAACTTTTCTCGGCCTTTTTTTGGTCCTCAGATGCTTTGCTCATGAATTTAGCGATACTAATCAGCTACGTAAAAATTAGCAGGAGGACCACGAAAAAACGGTAAAGTTTGCAATGGTATGGTTATAAATTGAAGACGGGACAGTAAGAAATAGATGAAACTTACTTTGCTTGTAATGCCTTCAGTACTCTCGGTGAGAGCTGTCTTGGCAGTAGCGAAGCTATTCTGAGCAGATTCTACCTTCTCATTTGATCCTGCGATAAGAGTTTCTTGAAATTGCTTCAACTCTTACAACATTTTGTCATGAGAAGTTTGAAATGCATTGAATCTAGCATCGAAGCTTGCAGTTTTGGCTTCGGGAGTAGATTTCTCCAATCGAAGCTTGTCCGAGAAAGCTTTGAGCGATCTGACTTTCGTGTGAGCGAGTAGCAATAACCTATATAACTCTGGGGCCATCTCATTGAAAGATTGCTGCTCGGCTTGATTGAGGAACTGTCGAACGTGTTCGTTGACTGTTGTGATGAGATCAACAAATTCTATGTTGGAAATCGGAATTTCTTGGGGAAGTTCCTCTCTTGGAGGTATCGGCGGGGCTTTGACCATAATTGACGATTGATAAGTGATGATTGAAGTAAACTATCATTGACATGGGATGAGATCTGAGTCACGAAAAGAATAGGTAGTTTTTGGTTGATTAAGTGAGGCATCAGGAAAAACGTTGTTGCGAGAGTAACCTAAAATGGAATGGTACCGGTATTCTTCACCTACCTACCTAGGTATGGTATTTACTAGATAAGTAATACTTAGTACTCACTTACTAGTGTAGTCAAAAGATAGAATTCAATAGAGTGGAATAATTTCAAGATTTGATGTTTCGCAAGATAGTTTGATTGATAGTGATAGTAAAGCCCTGAATATTGATTTCATATGTAGATTCTGTCACTATCTAATGATCAATCCCCTTTTCTGTATGTACAATTAGATTCTTATTATCTACTAGATTTTGACCTGAATATACCGCAACATCATTGTATGTAGTGGTGATTTGTAACAAAACTCAAAAGGAGAGCATCAGTGTGTAATAATCTTACAACCGGAGTATATTGAACTGATCAAAGATTTCTATTCAACGTATTTGTTGCCCGGCAGTTGCAAATCTCTTCCCATTCCAATATCTCCGTGACTACAGAAAATGCGTGTAAACTTTGGCGATTCTCTACATCTAGGTGTGGGTGATATTGAATAATCTTCATATTTAAATCTACCAGCTCGACCAGATACCTCCGTACCCTCGCGTGTATACAGACCGTGGAGTGAGGAAGTTATCATCTAGTGCACTTGAACGATCTTCGGGTTCTACAAAGCAGAGCCACGGGGATAACTATGATTTGTACAAGGAATACCTAGTATATGAGTAAAAATAAGGGTAACAACACAGTTACCCGAGCAATATCAAATGTGAAATTAGGCAGAAATCAGGCAAACATTGGAAGTAGGACCGCACAATATTAATATATTATTTTCAACTTGGAATAATTCTTTCCTCCTCAACCACATAACAAATTCATCAACCTCAACGATGAATCCAAACTCGAGAGGCTACTACCCACCTGGGTATGGACCTCCGAATCCAAATCCCTACGCAAACCAAAACGCACAGTATATGACTACTCATCTGGTCAATACTATTACCCGCAACAACAACCTTGGATGACTCCGAATCCTAACGGAGGATAGCAGTCTCAAGGCTATCAACAACCTTACGGCACACCAAATCTTAACGGAGCATGGCAGCCACAGGCCCCCAACCGCTAAGTCACGACCGGCAAAGAGCTACAGCACAGAGAGGTTTACCTCAGTGCGGCAATTGCTCTCGCATACGTCATGAGCTGAAAAGATGTGATGGTCCGGTTAATGTGTTCGGTGTTATCGATGGATGTCCAATGTGCAACACAACGGACCACATTCTTTTTGAGTGTGCCCAGAACTGGAGATCCGATGCTAACCAACGCCACTTACTGATTCTCGGTCGAGATCAGAAAGCTATGGTATCATGGCCATCTGACTTAAATGAACATCCAGTTTGGAAGGCCCTATCCGCCGACACCAGACCAAAGATCTGGTCACCATCTTTCGCACTGCAATACCAATTGGAAAATCCACATTATTGGAGAGACTGTATTTACGCAGGAACATGGCAAGAAGATCCACCAATTGCAGAAGACCCAGCTTGTGGAAATCCTTCTCTTGTGAATCATCTTAAAGATGGATCCGAGAGAGGATTGATCCGCAATGCAAGCGGTTCCGGTCGTCGACTACAATCACAACTTCCTCCGCCACTGGCACAATATTTTCCTCCTCCGATGATGCCGCAATTTCCATCCTTTCCTCCGCCAAGAACAGCGCCCACCTCATCACCTGATACAATTACTCTCGCAGGACTTGAGGGTCTTACCAAATTCGCCCAGAATTCGATGGAAATTGCTCCCGCTGGTGGTAATAATGGTCGTGGTAGGAAGAAATTCGCCAACAAGGCTGCATCCAACGCCAGAGCCACAGATCGAAGTCAAGGCCCTACAGCGCAGACTGAGATTGAGACTTACCGCGAGAGATCGCCTCTGCCCACATCCGGTGTCAAATTGGCAGATCGCATGACTTATCCTAAACCCGATTCTCGTTGGGTGAAGACTAATAATGACGGCGATTTCTCCGATAATGACGTGGAACTTTCGGAACCCAAAGATGTGGTCACTGACATTGATGAAGCTCCGGAAGACGCAGCATCGGCAGCAAAAGCGGCTAAGAAAGCGATTTGCAATCTTAAGAGTCGTGCGAGAGCAAAAGCCAGGCGCCATGCACCCAAAGCCAAAGAAGGCGCTGATGCCGCCGCCGCCAAACAAGCCATCGTCAAGCAAGACATTGAAGCCGAGGCAGTCAGAGAGGTCAGCTTGAGCGCAGGAAGAATGTGACGAGAAGTGACTAAAGGCCGATAATGGCTTTAAGTTGCCTCCTCCCTCGCGGAAAGCCTCGCTGATCTTTTTCTCTCCTTTTTCTTTACTTTGTTGCTCCGCTTTAGTGTGATCTCTGGACCTTGGTGTTCATACTGAACCCTTGAGGGCCATAAGCGTCGAATTATTACCTTCCGCCTTTAGTAAGGCTAGGTATTCCTGGTGGAGCCAATTTTGTAACATGTAGTCTTAGACAAATGTGTCATTTTGCAGCACAAACTTGCTCCATGCACAAGTGATTCTTGTAGACGGGGAGAGAGGGGGGGCACATGATATCGAATGAACTAACAAATCGAGAAATTAATGGATTACCAGAAGTATATATGAGATGAAATAGAGTGACTAGGACAACATTCATTTTTTGGCAGCAGAATCAAGATGAGACAAAAAGTGGTATGAAGAATAGTTTTACACAGTTACTTGACTGGTATGTAGATCTCCGAATCTCTACTAAAAGATTCCTTGCTGATATCAAAATAGGAGGGGTAAAAGAAGATGGCAATGGGGAGTACAAGAGGCTCTCTCTGCGGTGGATCCTGTCGAGAAAGTCTGATTGAAAGTAGTTTCGGGTACCTATACGTACACCTTTTTGTGGATAGACTTCATGAATATCCTAGTTTCTAGACCAATATTTCTTGAAACCAGTTTTAAATCAACCATCTCGATGAACAAAAGTCAACACACATATTTTGCTGAGCATATCGTTTTATGAGTGATAGATGGTAAAGTGAAGTGAAGTTAAAGTTCGGTGAAAAATTTCCGACTAGCGATATGTGCCTGAGGATATACATCGGCCGCTAACTTGATCGCTATAGTAATGAGATAAGGATTGGGATTGACTGCCGGGGTTGCTAATTGCACCTCTCCTCCTTCACATGTACTTCGATTCTCGAGTTACCTACCTGGATGTTGATCAACTACATAAGGTAAAGTACTATCAACAAAACCTTGGAATCAATTTCACAGCTTCCAATTCAAACATGAAGACTTCAGCTGTCTGTTTCAAACTCTTATGTTCACGGGTTTCACGAGGCAATAGTCACAATGCTTCCGTGGATGGATGATGAGCATGGTGAATGGGAATGTATATCGGAGAATCCTTCTAATTTTCCCATCATTGATCTTTAATCTGAGCATAACCATCGACCACAACCTTAAGTATTGAATGCAGTGCTCTCTTAATTATCTTTCGAATCAATATTAAGGTACAAGATGTGATGTTAGCAATGGAGAATGTTTGACCCTGTTGATGTTGATACATTGCTAATTGATTCCTAGTCCAGGAGAACAAGAACCTACTACATCCCACATCATATAATAGCTGCATAGCAATTGGGTTCTGTCTTCTGCCAGAAGTTCGCAGTTGACTTGGTTGCTCTATTCATAGGATCCAGAGTCAGCCGAGATAATTTCATGCAGTTCGCATGTTAATAGCGATAGCGGGAGGTACTAATCGGTGAACGGGTCTGGAGGGCCTTAAGCATAGCCACTGAGACTTTCTTTAATCTGAGGACGCAATATTCCTGTTGAAATACATTTCGATTTGTCTAGGAAGACGTTAAGTTCTAGCTGCTCGTGATACAGATAGTTACGAGCTGGCGTGACGCTATTTTTCAAAAAACTATTGTCAAGAGTATAAAATGGGCTCTATATCTAGTTCGACCCAGGTTTCGGGCAGACAAATCAAGCACAATTCTCAGGTAGATTACATGCCGCGTTTTTTATACTCTTGTGCTACCGGCATTATGCATTTTCTTGATCAATCATAATTCTTGATTAGTCGACAGCCAATCACAGCAGATTTCCAAAGACAAGTTCCATATGATCTGCTTGATTTATCTGTCGAAAGGTCGGTAGCTAAGATTGAAATGGGGTCATGGAAACTTCACATCTACTTCTCAGGCCCAATAAATGTATTCACTCAACGGATACTGGTAAACAAAAAGACTTAATGAATCGATCATATCAGTTTCGAAGGTCGCATTACATGAATTGGTGATCGGGATTCATTTTATTCATGATTTTAAAACATTGGGTCTAGTATATGGCACCGAACTTTCTTTACACTACGTTGGGATTTAGACTGAACAAACATCGTATCAACTTGCCAGATGGATCAACTAGTTGTCACAGCAGCTACACCAGAACGGCTCGAGCGTGCCAAAACTCTTCAGCGCAAACTCTTAGGAATCATCTGTAAGAAAATTCGCTTGCAACGTTCATATATCGCGTCCTGTACTGACCCTGATTGCAGTGGCTGCAAGGACGACCTCATTTGAACTTAATCCAATACTTCAAGAGTCAAGCCTTAGTTTTAAGTGGATATTTACGAGTCCTGAATATGATGGGTTTCCTAGTGAACCGGACGAAGTAAACGAATTTCATCCACTGCCGCAAAAAATGACCATCAAATGGTCGTTGGAGGATATCGATAATTGCAACAAGGCAATCGTTGGAGGCTTCATTAGTATAACAGCATCATCACAATCTCATACATGGGATAGACACGATATTTACAGGTATACGAAATGTCGATCGTATGATTTCATAGGTGAGCGCACCAGATTCTGTTAGAGATGGGCGATTTAAATTTCTAGAGTCTTCGCTTGAGCGTCGTCTTATATCTCAGTATACGTGGATGAGTCCGGTCTCAAATGACGAACGTTTGAATTTTTACCGATGGAAGTTCAGTGAGACTTTTCCCCGGTTTTCGAAGACGCCTTTCTCTCAATGGCTTTCCGCAAATTACTTCGAGCTGAACAATGCTTTAGACACTGGGGCCTTGACAGTTGTTCCAATTTTTGAACATAGAGCTCCCCAAAAGATACTCTCAACGAGGAATTACAGGCCAAAAGTGCAGGCATTAATCAGCCGAATTCCACTTTCAGCAGTCATACGCTTCTATGAAAATGGGATGCAGAAACTAGCAAGCGAAAACGCTCAATGTAGCGAACCGCCTGCAAGGATTATACCAGGCAAGTCTCATGAAGAACACGGCACCTCACATCTCAAACTACTGTGCAACCAACCAAGCATGGAGCCACCTAGATAATCAGGGTAAAAAGGATGACTACAAAAACAACTATACCCGAGCCACACTCAACATTAACTTTTGCAGTCCAACTAAAAGAGCAAATCCAACGGGTGAACACACTCGAGAATGAGAATGATAGATTGAAGGTACAAGTCTTGCAACTAGAACGCAATCAGGCAATGCTGCAACAAGAGATAACAAATACGCGAGAGAAGGATGAAAAGGAAATTTCAGCCGCAAGGTTAGAGGGAGAGAAAATCGCGGAGGAAATTATATTGAGGCTTTAGAATTCAGCGAAAGAGAAAGGCAGGGTAATTGGGGTTTGTGCTATGAAGAAAATGTTTCAAAGGCAAGAAGTTCTGTCAGATCTTACAAGTCAGGTTAGCTACGACCACTCGACTCGTTCTCTTGTTATACCAAACTCCGGAGTTGAAGAAAAGCGGGACTTGCCAAATGCTCTGCTAAGGGTGAGATTGTAGTTCTCTTATCATAATAATAGCCCATACTGATGGACTACTTAGATGCCTTCAATGTGCCCAGATGAAAGTTGCAGCCGTACAGCCAGAGGAGAGGCTCTCCATTCACCCCTGCCATCCAACCTGAAGATTCAGACAGATAAGGCTACGATTTCACCCGAAGATGTTCTCCCTATCATTGCAACTTTCAAGCCCCAGAATTCTCGCCATCAATCTACCATTACCAATGCTTCGGTATAGATTCCACCTACTACCAACGCGTTCCACGAGTCCTTTCTCAAGAAAATCTTTGGGCCTATTAATCACACTCTCAACATCGTTCCGTCATCGCATATTTCAAACCCCGTTCAATGGACAAAGTTTCTCAGCATAAATCTGTACACTCAACCATATATCTTCCCTCTATCAAGCCCTATGCAAACTTACGAACAGATGGTTCATTTTATCTCCCAAACTACAGGTAAATCACCTCGAGCGACGCAAGGAACCGTTTATCCTACTACTCTCCGACTTTCGCAAAACACAGACGAATATTATTACATCGGTCATTTTGTCGTGAGCAGTGTGGTCACAACAGTAGATTTCAATCAAGTCTTGAGAAATTTGCCTGAAATCTCACCAAATGATAAGAATGCGAAATGCAAATTGCTCAAGGAAAGAAATCGGGCTTTGGGCTCAATGTCAGAATTGGTAGATGATTTGCTGGTGGATTTTATACTCTACAGTATGTCTTCTTTGGAGAAGAACAATACAAAATTCTTGTGGATGCAAAGGAGAAGGGCGAGGCTATGAAGGCTGCAGATCATACCATTGGTTTGTTGACAGAGGATTATAATCGAACCAAAAAATCTCCCACTTCAACTAGAACGATGAATAAAGCTAGTGAAACAAATTCGTTGTCGGAGCCCCATAACCCGAACGTTACCCCTCTGGATCTAAAGGCTCCGACTGCGCCTAAGACAATGCAGAGTGACCATTCAACTATCGAAGATCAGACTCTCCCAACGTCAACTCATCGTAGCTTCATCCATTCGTCACTTTCCCAGGCCCATGATATCCCAACAGAGCCAGCAGCAATGAGAGGTGGTCATTTGTCTAGCGAGAGTGAGACTTCCTTGGAGTCAAATCAACACGATTACATCCGTTCGTCCCTCTCTCAAACCATCCATATTCCTAAGGGACCAGCAGCAATGATGAGAGTTTGCCTGCCTGCTTCTGACAAGTAAATTCAATCAAAGCTAAAGTCATCCCGATCCAGCACTACTGGCACAAACATTTCTCTAGTAAATGGGACACCCGACCAGCCGGCGGTAAAACAGAGAAGCTACACAACTGGTGATAAAGTACTTCCGAAAATGTCAAATCATCATGACATTGTGAGCACACCTCTCACCCATCTCAAAGATTCTCATAGAGAAATTGCAATACTAAAGGGAAGACACACATCTAGTGATAAATCCGAAAGCTCAGCAACCCCCAATTGTCACCAAACCACCAACTCACCCTCCCTCCAAGGAAGAGTCACGCAGAAACCATGCACCGCAAAAGAAAACACACTTCCGATGATGAGAACCGAAGTCTTCGGGAACACTCAAGGTGCTTTAACAAAACTATTGGGCCTAACTCTGTGCAAATCAAGAGGGCTAGGTACTTGTGATCAGCTCATCGTGTCTGCGTTGATGGATTGCAAAAATCGGTTGGAAAAGGCAGTATTGTATTTGGAATGTGTTGGTGTATTCTGTGATTAGTTACAGAATGTCAAGATTAGTTTGTACGAGTGTTTGTTTTAACATCCTACTTGGATACAGAAGTTTTGGGCAATTGGATGTTCAATAAGATCTGGATATCTCAGATAATTCGATTCTCTCAAATGACTTGCTTATCCCAAACGAGTTGAATATTCTAAAGTGTTTGAATGCACAGAACAAAATTGTGAAATAAGTGCCAGATATTGCTTTATCGTATTCTATTACTTGAATACGTTTTCAATTCTCAATTTTCCAATCATTGCATCAAAGATGGTGTTCCATATATAGTAACCTCATTTTGATAGATAGAAAGTACGGTTGTGGAACAGATCATGATGAGATCCCAAACATCAGTCTCATGTATAACTTCCGCGAGTTTGAATCTGTTTAGTAATTGCGAGCGACGGATAGCATATTCGACAGCATGCTTTGCGCTTCTAGATTTCCTACGGTAGATCTAAAGCTCCATGTCTCTCAAGTTTGTGTGCTTCAAAACAAGAGGGCATGCCCACACGTGATGTGAACGATTATCTCAAGCACGTAGATGTATCCAGCTGATCAGTTACCAGTAATTTGGGGCCAAAGGGGCATTCAAACAGGGCTATTGTTAATTTTTTATCATAAATACATGTTGGCCATTTCAGTCCGTAATTATATTGCGATTGATGAGATTATGGCGAGTAAATCTTCGTCCCACTAACCATGGGTACAATGACATTCGCCACATCCGTTGGATCTCTCCATGCTGACCAGTCATGGGTAAGTAATCCTATACAAAATTTGTTAGTCCAAGATTCGAAATGCTCGTCTTCCTGTCTATGTCCATCTACAACTGAGAAACGGAAAACGCAAAAAGACTTACCCCATGTCTCTTCATAATCTTGACTTCCAGACCTAATATAATAGCTTCCACTTAAAGCCCAAACCATCCAACCTCCCTTGATAGAAGTTAGATAAGTCTTCAAACAAGTCGAATAAACCGTTGCATAATCCGCCGCTGTCTGGGCATGACCCCACTCCGTCATGACCACTGGCATTTGATTCGTGACACCAGCATTCAGAGCATTATATCCTTGAGACTTAAGACTATTTTGCAAACTCGAGCAGCTGGTAGTACTGCTTGCGTAATTGTGAAGTTCCAAAACCAATTTGTTAGCATAAGAGAAAGATGATTTGAGGAATTTTTGTGTGGTGGATGGTGTGAGGAGAGCGGCATTTGGAATGGTTGATAAATCGGTATCGAAGTTGAGACCGGAGATAAAGATTAAAACGTTGGGATTGGCGGTGTGGATACTGTTCATGCCAGCTACGACGTTGGTGTACCAGTTTTCCCAGTTGTATGAAGATGAATCTAGAGGTGTGTTGGATTTTGGTTCACGGAGTTCGTTGCGGAGTGCCATGGACATTAGGTTACCCCAGGATGCACCCTATTTCATGTTAGATATTCTCATGAATGGAGCTTGGGGGTAGATGACTTACCCGAGTAGCCATGTATGCAATACCTCGTTGCCAATTCGCAACATTAAAATAAGTATCTCCAAACCAAGAGTTTCCATCAGTATTGGAGCAGCACCAAATAGCCTTCGAGACATGATTATCAAGATGCACATAAATTTGCTGCTTGAAGCACTCTGCAGCAATAGCATCAAAGACCTATCAACCGACGATCATGTCAGCAACGTCTTCCTAATTACAGTAACTAGAATATTCGTACCTGCATCCTAGTTGTCTTACTTGTAAAAGTAGGATTGTTCTTAACAACCTGATTAAAAACAGCTGTACCATTAGTCGTCCCCAAAGCCTTTGTAAAACTCGTTAAAATCGATGTATCCACCTGACCATTGGCATAAAAATCATCAATCATTTCGATAGCATATGTAAGACGAATGACATTCATGCCTAGACTTTTAATCTTCGTCACGATACTGGCAATTGATTGATATTGAAGACCTTCAGGTATCATCGTGTCTGCAGCACCAGGCCAATTGGCACCAGCGTAAGACACATTATGTCCGGCTGAATCAAGAATCCATCGACCTGATGTGGTAAAGGGGGCATAAGGCCAGGAGGCTCGTTCTTCAATTGGAGATGCGGTAATGGATAAGAGAAGAGGGGATATCAGAAAGAGGATTTTTGAGAAGTACATGATGGGCAGAAGAGAAGAGTCGTATTCTGTGACTGCATAGAAAATCCCTCATCTTGTCGGGGCAGGACATCATGTTATAGAAATTTTGGCTCAAGTACTTCGAATGCAACAGGGTGGAGTCCGTATCAATTGAGCCATACATGTAAACGAGTCTCTTTTCTCTTTCCAAGAACAGGACTTCCCGTGGAATGAGCCATAAAGGTTAAATCTTAGTTTTGCTACTGATCTCTAATGATTGGAGCGCATGCTTTACTTCATTTGACTCCACTTGGTCAAAAACTTCAAAGTAAATCCGGCGGCCCCTTTCGGCCCATATCAGAATTATGCTCATCACAAGTAGGGTTGGGCGATTTGTAGTTATATAAAGTATAATAATGATCAAATCAATTATATCCCCTAAAATAAAGTAGGGATTTTGAAGAAATTTTAAAGGAATTTTGGATGGAAATCTTGAATTTGATTGGATTCAAGGGAGTAAAACTTTATTCAATTGTTTTTAATATGAAAACTATTAATAATCTTATTAAATTTATTCATTATATTATTAATAATTACAATCTCGTTCTTTAAATTGAGCTTTAGATTATCTTTTAGATCATTTAATATATATTATATATAGTTGTACTTTCATTAATTAAATCTCTTTTAAAGTTTTATATATAATAATCTTTTTAAACACTTATTTAAAAATGCATTGAATTGGACCCACTTTTATTCGTTTACTTAATTTTATAGGTTGATGAAACACCTCATAAGCATATAAATACACGTGAATAACACATGAATACTACGTATTATAATCTTAGCGTAATAATTCATATCGCTCAAAAACCATTATATTATAAGATTATATAAACATTCTCCAAATTATATAATTTGCCCAACCCTAATCACAAGATCAATATAAGGTTACTCAGTCAGGTCCATATACAGATCAAAGTCATAGATTGGTGATGTATGCATGCAGTTTCAAGTAGATACGACAATGGATCTGATGCAACATTGAAAATGAATATTTACCTCGGGGGATTCGGGGGACCATAAAATAGAGAGTTTGGCAGCTAATCAATGTGGGGTAGCGCCGGCTGATCTCCCTCGTTACAATGGATGAAGATTCAACAGTGGTGGAAAATTAGGGTTTGTGGGGAACTGGCGGGGTATAATTGGTATAACTTTACGCAACTATATGGGTTCTAATCATGATCTAACTGTTGATCCACCCAAAATAAATCGTCGAAAGGCCAAGATCCACTGCTTTATACTTATTAGACCTCATTCTCCTTCCATAAATAGAGTAAAGAAAACTCACATGCCAAAAGCATGGACTAGTGATAGTGATGAAATAGTATCCGACCTCGTTCAAATACCCCCATGAATATCACTTCATTGTTTAGGTCCAGGGGTTTCATATCTATATCCTGACACTGAAAGAACCGTTCCTAATCCTCGATGTACTTCGGCTTGAAATGGTCCAAATGGCACTCGCTCTCCATCTATTGCTATGTAACCATCTGACTGGTTCTTCGGAGTGATGCGGTATGCTTCGACTTTGCGGTAATTGACATATGGTAGGCCGAAGAATTCCCCACTCTCGACAGCCGGCATAAGTTGAAGTGCTTGGAGTCGACTAAGATTTGAATAATCTATGGTTACCATATCCATACAACCATCATTTGGAAGTGCAGCTGGAAAGTAATCTACATCTGCTCCCATCCAAGACATCTAAAAAGTATTGATTAGCTCAATTCCATAGTTACAGTACTTTCATCACGGAAAATACTCACATTACCACAGTAGAAACTTCCCAAGTTATCATGCTGCTCGACTTCCCACCCTTGAGGTAATGGGTCGCTAGAATTTCCATATTTCAACTCAGGTAAACCACCTTCTAAAGAATCATTCTCTCGTGATAATTCTTCAGAAGTACTTCCAGCTTCCATAGCTTCACGACAACGTCGTTTGATATCTTCTTTATCGTCCGTAACCACCTTGACCGCAATGTCACACGGGAAGATCTTCTTTTGGAGAGACTTCATAACAAAGCCATAGACGAATCGTGTTCCTCCCATCCACCGCAAATGCTCTGTTCCCAGGTCAAACTCAGCCACGATACCGAGTGCTTGCGAGAGAAATGATAGATGTCTTTCTTCACCTTGTGTGACCGAAATCAAGTCTAGAGGAGTACGAATTCCTTTGACTATTGAAAGAGCTGCAACACTGGTAGATCTGATATTACCATGAAGACTACAATGTAATCCATTTCCAGATCCACAAGGTATGTGCGCGATAGCCATTTTCGAAAGAGCTCTCTTCGCATCTTTGCGTTTGCCAAGACCATTGAAAACTTCAAATGGAAGACCATCTCCAGAACAACAGATTATCACATCATAAGCTTCTATGTCGAGTTTTTCCACGATATCAGTGGCTTCCCTTGAGGCTTTAGTTACTGTCACGTCGATAGATAGATGAGCAGCATCAAGAATAGGCGCAACTTCTTTTGCATAGATTTTCTCGGATTGTCCCTTTCCACTCTTAGGGTTAATTAACACTTTAACTCGTTTTTGTTGCTGGGATTTGGCATATGCGCGATCTTTGAGCCTAGAAACCCATGCTTCCACTAGGTCTCGCTCTTCTTCGATAACATAATTCAGTACCGCTGGTTGAAGAACAGTCTTTGAAATCTCCTTTGCGTAATTTATGATGAGTTCAGTCTCGGTTATCTCAGCCCAAAGGATCTGACGTAAAGGTATTGCCCTCAAATTTGATGACCCAACAGGTTCTGAGTAGGCAGATGCATCCAATGTTACGGAACGACGGGCACCGGCTGATTTTGCTCCTTTCTCTGGCTTTTTTGCAGTTTCGGCGCCTGTGTACTCTTGAGTATATTGAGGATATAACACGAAAAGACCTACATACCTTTGATAATTAAGGATTCAGGACTCAAGCATAAAGAGACATCTTTGCTAACAAATAGTGTGTTGTCAATATCGAATTGGCCAGCACTGCCACTTGAAGCAGTTTGTCCTGATGGGGGAATTGTATTAAAGGATGTAGGAGATGTTGCCATCTCAAATTCTAGTTGCAGAAGATAGTTGTTGACAAACAATCACGCTGTGCGTGAATGAACGTGATACCGAGGCTCCGAAAATATCCCGTATCAAATTATCCAATCCAATGCGAAAACGACGGCTGGATGAGCTCCTAAGGTTGAATTTCTTCGTCTCATAAAATCACAAAGAATTTTAGAAAATTAGATGGAAGGACATAAGTTGATAAATTTGAGGTGAATAAAGTATTTCACCATCCGGTCAAGTGAAACCCACGATACTGGTGCGACGCGCGACCTTCCTCATCTGGAGCACGAGTTTGATGATTACGAGGTTGTGATTTGCACAGACGTGATGTAATCCTTGTTCCTGGGCAGGGATAAAAGTGCCATCAATCTTGTTCGGCCGAACCTAATGTGACTTTACAAGAGCAAATTCTTCCGATGTCCAAGACGTTGTGTGGTGGTCGAGAGAGAAGGCCATAGAGGAGCTGACCATGGCCAATTCAGTACTTATATTCAGTGACTGCACATTACAACCGAAGGTACCTCATGTCTGTTGCCTTGTGGTGATGCTGATACTCACGTGATATGGATATTATGTGTCTTCTTGGCAAACGCCTATCTAGCACACTCCAATGGCTTCCCTCATGTATTGGCATTTTGATTTCACGATGAATATTCGAAATGACTCTCCAGATTGATCATTCACGTGCTCGAAAAGGAGAACGTCTAGCATCCCTTATTTATTCCAAGTCCCATTCTCAATCAGCCTTTGCAGAACCAATTCTCGTTCTTTAATTTTTTCTCCCTAATGTATTCCCTTCATACCCCTTCCCATTTGCTGTTTCCCATATTTATATCTTCACAATCGACAAAAGTTTGACAGAGCCATGCATTTTGATTCCGTGGCTCAAAAGGAGCAGGAGAGGAACTTTATGGTGTGGTTTCAAAGACTATTACAGTCAGAACCGGAACAGACTGCCTGTCGACTCGCAGGAAAACATCGGCCTGGAAATGGACTTACAGCAGTTCGGTGGAAGACTGGCGGGTATAATGTTACCTATCGCGTCACATATGATGATGGCTTCCAAGCCATTGTTCGTTTCGCTGCATTGGGTCAATCGCTCTATCGCACCGAGAAGGTTGAAAACGAGGCTATCGTACTCCAGTACCTCCGTAAGCATACCAAGATTCCAGTTCCACGGCTATTGGGCGTTGGAAAAATTGCTCTTGCACCATACATTGTTGAAGAATCCGTCGAGGGAGATCTCGCTTCTGGTCCGTTTATGACATCCAGGACAGAGCTGCAGAATTTAAATCCCAACATTAAGTGAGCGGAGCTTAAAGGTTCTTTACCACGAAATGGCCAATATAGTGCTTGAAATGTCTAAACCGGAATTTACGCGTATTAGCTCTTTTATAAGGACTTCCGACCATCGAATGTTATTGTTGATACAGAACCATTTCACATCAATGCAGTCATCGACCTCGAGTTCACCTATGCAGCCCCCATAGCCTTCACATATGCAGCACCTTGGTGGCTTCTATTACAGAATCCAGAACAATGGGAGCTTGGTTTAAAAGGCAAACTTTTGCCTCGTGATAAACCGCGACTATGTCTTTTTCTTGAGGCTTTACGGGAAGTTGAAGAGGAACAGATCAAAAGTAACAAGCTTATCGAAGCTCAGCGGCTCTCGGAACGCATGGAACAATCAATGGATAATGGACTATTTTGGTTTTGTCTTGCAATAAGGAACGCTCAAATGTTTGATGATATTTATTGGACTTTTCTCGATGAGATGTTTTTTGGGCCTCTAGATAAACTCGAAGACAGAATTCAATTTCTCGACGAAGAGGAAAAAGTTGAGCTCAACACTCTCTATGAAGTCAAGCAGAAACAAGCGAATTATGGAACGCTGGATCTTATATATCATGCGATGCGGGGGCTCAGTTAGACTATTGAAGGATAAGTCTGCTGAGTCCCAATCCATGGTTTTTGTTTTTGCAGAAACTTAATGTGTCATTCTCGTCAATCTTTCTCCGTCCACGATCGCCCTGACTGCTTTGCTTATACCATGAGCGCTATATCGTGGTTGCTTTGGCAACCATTGAAAGTCCGTTCGTGTCTCTCTCCACATTCTCTCGGTCGTCCATCACGGCGTGGCAATCGTCAATTCTGTATCATTCAATAGTTAGCTGCATTCCCCAGCCATCATTTGTCTTCTATACCATAATCGCACATGGAATCGTGTCCGCCGCTTCTATCGCCAATCTATCGACACCGACAATGCCTTCCATGAAATTGCAGGCTATGTATAATGCACTAGCTCAACATGGCGTCGCTCTTAATGGTTCCTCTGTACCTGTGCGTCGCCGATGTTATGTCGCGGTAGAGTTGGGGTCAAAAATAAAACCAAGACTGATAGGAAGTCAGATTGGTCAGGAAACTAAAAGATGGTACTCGCAGGAAAGGATTAGTGGTAAAAAAAATGTGTAAAACAAGGTCCTTGAACAGTATAAAACCATTGCCCGTCCATTCCCAACCCAAATTTTCTTGACATTCAAGTCGTCATAATCTGCTACCACTTTGCTAACATGCAATGAAAAATAGTCTCAACTTTAGGATAACATGTCACATCGATCAGATTGCATCTTCATCACACTAACTTGTAGTGATTCTCTGGAATTCAAGAGTGGCGGAGTATGATGTATATTCACTCTACCCTAGAAATAATTACAAATCAAAAGGAGAACAAACAAGGGCTGCTAAGCCCTGCACCGCTAGAGAGGTTTAACTGACCAAAAAATCCATATGAAGGATACAAGTAGATCCTTTAAGCCCCTCAAAAAGTCATGTAGAACCCCAAGAAAGGTTTGAAGGACATCAAAGTCCATTGAGCGCCAATAAAAGCATGTAAAAAACAAATGCAAGAAAAATACAAAACGGATGATCTTGAGTAATAATTGTAAAAGGGGAGAGATGGATGAGGATCAGAACAACGAGCAATTGGCTTGTTTAGTCCGATCACGTCTATCCTGAAGTTGGGTATCAGCACTAGAGTACCGATTTCTCTTTCTAATTCTCTTTCGTGACCCAGTTACTTGACTTGAGATAGTCATCAATGCACCCCGATTGTCCGTAAGAGTTGCGCGAAAACTCGTTGAGAAACTTGGAAGCAGGCTCACAGAGCTCAACGGCATCGTTGTAAGTCATGCTTCCGATGTCAGCAGGTTCGCAGTAGAATATAACGGTTCCTTATGGAGACGGTATTCAAATCGAACTCCAAAGTGCATTTCTACTGCCGCCTTACGTGACATCAACATTTCGGCAACTGTGTGGCTTGGGGGAAGGACATACCATAAGCGAGAGCAATCTCAGAGCTGCTTAACCGTGCCCAATTAAGGAGACTATTCAAGCTTAAAACGTTTCGTCTGCTCCACTACCGCTAACTCGCTTAGTGGCAGCTCGTCAAGCTCGGAAGCCTTTCTCTTTCGTTTGGCGATGGATTGACCAGACTCTGAGGTCGAGGTTGCTACCGCCAAAGTATCGACTTCCGATCCCGGCTTGGGATCTAAAGTGACTGCTAGCGGCTTTGGCAAGACGACCGCCGGGGATGCAAACCTTCTCGTGTAATAGAGTTGGGGCATTCTCGTGTGTCCCTCTGCCAGAGACCAAACGCTCGCATCCAGATATTGATTGGCGAACAGTCTATATACATTCTTAGCAGAGCAATCTTCCGCGGCCCGGTTGTATGACTCAAGAAACTTTTGGCACTCGGCACATTGCTTCAGAACCTTGTGGTTCTCCTTATCTTCAACAGACAAAGGCTCAGCGTAGAATAGCAGCTTCGATGCAAACGTGTTGTAACGAACTCGAACACCGGCAAAACATTCCTCTATCGCTTTAATAGATCCAAACGCAGTCAGCCAAAATATGGCCATCTTCTGTTTCACAGGACCAACAGAGTATAGCGGAGTGCCATCGAGGCTGAGGAGCATTGGTTTTTGGTATGGGTGAAATTGAGGAGTTGTAAGACCGAATGGCGCTTGATCAACTGAAGACGTCCGCGCTGGCAATGATTGCAGGAGTGAGGAAATATCAGTTTATTGATTTTGAGCCCGTTCCATCTTTACGTTTTCATTGACCTTCGACGCCTCAGCCCTAGAAGTTGAGCTTAAGCTTGTCGTTGGTTCATATGAAAATTACACAGCAGATTAAGGCTCTGTCTTTGGCGTGATTTCTTTTCCTTTTCTTTTAGCGGAAGATGCACATGTAGGTGCGTCTTCGCTGCCATTAGACTCAGAGTCCTCATTTGTTGATGATAGTGCGTATAGTGGCGCAACATCTACAATATGCTTGGGTTCGATTCCAGGAAAAGGACGGTTCTCGGCGAAATCTTTGACTAAGAATTGATTAGCTCTGGAAAACCAGATTGGCTTGCGACAAATGACTTAAAGATCTCAAGCCATGCGCGTTTCTCTTTCAAGTATGTTTTCCCTCCAGAGGACATGTCGGCGAGAGCTGGATCGTTCTCGATGATGAACTTATGCTTTTGAAGGGCAAATTGAACATCATCGGGACCGAACAAGTTGCCAAAATGTCTCGCTCTTCTGTAGAATTTGCTGGAGATGGATTGGTATTCCTCCATATATGCTTAACGTTGGTGGATGGTATGGCGGAGATTTTGGTTGTGAGTTTGAAGATGAGAGGGCTTCGATATCTTGATTATTTTGATTTTTCTTGTTGTGGGTGAGCTAGACCTCATTTGGATCCAGCCACTGAATTAGTTAATGAAATGATTGAATGTTGTTGGAAGTGAGGGTGTAGTGAGGTGAGAATATGAAGCTCGTTACTACAAAAGCGGCGATTTCAACGACCCTTTTAAGACGCCACATAATTATTGCCAGTGTCATATTTAATGCCGATTCCACACAATGACATACATGCTGTCACTTCTCAACTCGCCTGTCTGATTATGGCCTCTCAAATGTGGTTGTGGCAAACTTTAGATGGAATATAAGATTTTGTTACAAAAAAACGTCATGCATGCAATACATTTCCACAAGCTGCAAAACCTTAATAAATCCCCATATCATCTTGATGAAGCCATATTGACAAAAGATGAATGTCCTGTTAGC
The DNA here is from genome assembly GCF_014898465.1 of Botrytis porri. Lineage (NCBI taxonomy): Eukaryota > Fungi > Ascomycota > Leotiomycetes > Helotiales > Sclerotiniaceae > Botrytis > Botrytis porri. The sequence goes on along the minus strand of NW_024066084.1, from coordinate 787,763 downwards.
CGTCAAGAATGCCGTGAGTATCCCAAACAAAGCCCCTCAAGTCCTAGCAGAATATTCACCAGCTCAATCATTCGCTTCATAACATGCGCAATAGCATGTAACAAGTGAGAGGAAGACTTATCTGGGCATATCATTTACTCAAACGCTATCAAGAAAGCCTCATGATTGGACCTGGGAGGTTTAAATGAATAAATATATGAATGGTAAGAGCAATTGCAGAATACGCGTGTGACGACTGCATTTAACTTCTAGACGCACTCTGATGAAGATGCACCATACACCACTGAGGCATTAAGAAGATAGCAAGATTTTCATCTTTGTATTTTAATGAGCCACAGAGTAGTCTTCACTATCTACCACACGACATTTCAAGTCCATTCACAGTCTATGAAATACTATGTAGCCAGTCTCGTTCAATCTCATACCTAATCTATCAACCTTCTATTTGGATCTTTCTTTTTCTTCTCGATCGATTGCAATGAGTCCGTGAGCTTCTCGGATTGAGTTTATCTTTCAGTATGTAGCCCATAATTTCAGAAAGTTGTCAAGTACCAACCGTCAAGCACCATCTGTTCCCGAGCTATTATCCTCATTCTCACATCTCTCCGAATCTTCACTCTCAAAGTACTCAGCCATAAACTCCAAATGAATATCCTTTTCACAGTTCCCCGTGCTCCGGCACAAGCTCCGAGAACCACCAAGCTCTCTCCCAAGATTCGACATCGTTTCCACATTCACCTGACGGCTCGACAGTAAAGAGAAGACTGCAATCCCTCCCATTATACCCATTCCCAAACAAAAACGACAAGCCAAGCGAGCCTCAGTCTCCCCCACGCCAAACTTCAAATGCTCATCAATACCTCAGCACCCATTAACATTAACATCGTCTTCCCCTCCCCTCCTCTGCCATCTTTATTCCTCGCGATGGAGCGCTACCCACCCAGGTAAACATGGAACAGAATATAGAACATAAAACATCATTATTGAATTTATCAAGAGTGAACTGACTACATACATACAGCCAAAGTGTTTTTTTCTTCCTTGTTTCACGACCTTGATACCCATTCTACGAGAACCAACCAATCTTTGAATTCATTAGAGGTTGGTTGGGGCGAGGCCAGAGGTGCGAGGTGCGAGGTGCGAGAAGTGAGGAGGAGGGATTGAGAAGGATTGAGAAGAGCAGGGATGGGCCTCTTGGGGGCCTCTTGTGGGAGGGGGGTAGAGGAAGTTGAGACCATGATTCTTTTCGTTAGTTGTGGATGTGGGAAAGGTGGATGTAAAGGAGGGGGATAATAAGATGGATATCATCTTGCAACCTAGGCCAATAATCTAGCTCCGCCTCACAATCTAATATACTTTAGTATACTACACTCATACTCACTCACCACCCCCTCCACTCCATAGTACCAATCCCCCCATCTGTTCTCCCCGGCGGTAACGATTATTTCCACTGAATCTTCAACCTTAGGTATCATGGTCGGCACATATCAAAGTATTCGGAGGTCGGATTCACAGTCTAAATAAAGAACTTCAACGCTAAAGCAATATAAATCGTCAAGTAAATTAATTCATGTACCATTTCATTTCATTCATTGCATGCGTAGTCTAAATACATTTCCCCTATCGCCGATTTTAGGCATGAATCGCCATTGCGCTATCTTTTCCATCAATATAAAAATGTCCAATTTATGCTTGGTAAGTCGAAGCGGAAACATTTCCTCCACGTCCAGTCCAGTTGACGTGAATGTTCTTTCCGACTGGGTATTTCTCAGAGGCGTGCTCTGGCTTGATCTTGAAGGTGTGGGCACCGAAGTAATCTCTTTGGGCTTGGAGAAGGTTGGCTGGGAGATCCTTGGTACGGTAACCATCGAACCAAGACAAAGCAGTGGAAAAAGCTGGGGTTGGGATACCCATAAGAGCAGACTTGGAAACAACATCTCTCCATCCTGGTTGAGCCTTGTGGATAGCCTTGTTGAAGAAATCGCTGAACAACAAGTTCTCCAAGTTATCATCGGCACGGTAAGCAGCTGTGATATCCTTAAGGAAAACGGATCTGATAATGCATCCACCTCTCCACATCAAAGCAATAGATGGCTTGTTGAGCTTCCACTTGAATTCCTTGGCAGCCTAAAACATTATTAGTATCAAAATATATTTCAAGATTAGGATCTGATCGTACCTCTTGCATAAGCATGAAACCTTGAGCGTATGAAATAATCTTTGAAGCATACAAAGCTTGCTCCAAATCCTCGAGGAATTGCTTCTTGTCACCCTCGAATTTGTTTGATCGTCCAACGTAAGAAAGGACCTTGGAGGCACGAGTACGCTCCTCCTTGAGGGATGAAAGACAACGGGAAAGGACGGATTCGGCAATCAAAGTAACTGGCATTCCGAGGTCAAGAGCGTTAATGGCAGTCCACTTTCCGGTACCCTTTTGTCCAGCGGAATCCATGATCTTCTCGAGAAGTGGGGTTCCATCATCATCGTTGAAGTACATAATATCACGGGTAATTTCGACCAAGAATGAATCGAGGACACCCTTGTTCCATTCGGCGAAAACATCACCAATTTCCTTGTCTTGCATACCAAGACCACGCTTCATGATATCATAAGCCTATAAAAGTTATTTAAGAGCTTTAGAAAAGATAACTAGAGATTTACATACCTCGCAAATGAGTTGCATGTCACCATACTCAATACCGTTGTGAACCATCTTGACGTAGTGACCAGCACCCTCATCACCAACCCATTCACAGCACGCCTCACCATCAGATTTGGCAGCGATGCTTTGGAAAACATCCTTAATGTATGGCCAAGCCTCCTCGTTTCCACCTGGCATCAAAGATGGACCATATCTGGCACCCTCTTCACCACCGGAAACACCACTACCAACGAAACGGATGCCCTTCTCAGCCAAGTATTTTGTTCTACGGTTGGTATCGGGGAAATGTGAGTTACCACCATCAATGATGATATCACCTTCCTCAATGTGTGGGAGGATGGTCTCGATGAAGTCGTCAACTGGCTTACCAGCCATGACCAAAAGCATAATACGACGGGGCTTCTTCAACTTGGCGCAGAACTCTTCAATTGAGTGCGCACCCTCGATGGATTTGCCTATGAAGAATCACCGTGGTTAGATTTTTGATTCTGATCGTCTGCCAAAAGAGCAACGGGGAAATTGACATACCCTTAGCCTCATTCTCGAGGAAACGATCAACCTTTGATGTGGTACGGTTGAAAGCAATAACGTTGAAACCATGATCAGCAGCGTTAAGGATAATGTTTTGACCCATAACAGCCAAGCCGATGAGGCCGAAATCTCCGCTGGATCATTGTCAGTCAGTACACTTGAAGATTATGTTTGTTGGTATGTTTGATTCGAGAAGAAAGGTGTTTGATGGCGGGGTATTATTTTTTGCAACAACAACGACATGCAGGGGAACAAGTCTTTTATTGAATGCATCTCAAAGGTATGAAGAAAGACTTACGTTGCTTCTGGTGCAGACATCTTGAGATGGTTTTGTAGATGAATTAAACGTTGATTGAATTTATCCTGATGATATCTCAATGATTGTTGTTGACAAAAGAGTTGGGAATTGATTTGTTGTTCGGAAGAAATGGGGGGGGGAAGAATGAAGAGGGGAGACTAAGATATAAGAGGTAGAAAAGAGATGGATAGGATGGGAGAATGGTTAATAAGTAATGAAAGATGATGGTTGGGCCTTCTTCCAAACCACCATTTTAAAAGGAGGGGCAAAGCAAAGCTCTCTTGATATTTTATTATTAGTTTAACTTACTTCAGAAGCACCGGCACCGCTATTACTATTTCGTGGGTTTCCTGGTCTCATGTTCATGTTCATAGTCCGTACTCGACCCTTTCGTTCCTAAGATAGATACCTAGATGGATGACCTTGACCTCTTCCCTTACCTTGCTTGGATGAGATATTCCCCAAAATTGTCCCAAAGAATATAAACGCCGACGAGCTGTTTTCGGAAGAACTTTGGGAAGATAATACGATGTACTTCGTAGTTAGATGAATATTATGATGTAGTAAGGAAAATGATTGGATTAATTCTAACTTATATAACTATTTTGGTCAATTAATTGGATTCCATGGTATTGATTGGCTGAATGAATTACCCCTCCTTACTAACTCGTCCCTCCTTCATATCTTCGGTGAAGCTGTATCGAGAAGAGAAAATGGCTTTTCGTACATTTCTTTGCTCGGTGACGCCTCATGATTATTCATCTAATTTTGATGTTGATAATTGGTGAAATAAGAAACTGGCTTATTTGCTTGAGAGATTCATACCAATCATGTCTACTCGTGCTAGCTACGCTGATGTATGAAACAAAAGTATTCGCATTCTCATATCATAATACCTACGAAGTGCCTAACTAGTAGCTCCAACTATTCTTCATATCATATGGAGTACATGCCATACATACCATATATACCACATACATACATACCATAGACACCACAAGATCTTCCGTTGAACAACTATTTCGGTTCCTTTGTGTCAGGTTGTTGGTCTTGTAACTTGCAACTTGTCAGTAGTCAGTCCCCTCCACCCCACTTTCATCTACATATTTCCTTCTCTTCTTGTCATTTCTCCGGTTGGCAAATTGGTATGTATCACACACAAGGCACATTCATCTGCAAAGTACGATGTACAGTTTCCATTCTCGTCAACCAACTCTTCCAACTCAGGTCCTCGTTTATGGGAATTCTAGACATCTAGACTTCTAGATGTTTCCGTTTTCTTCTCAACGCCAACAGTTATGACGAGCCAAGTGATTGCTGATATTTATTACTAGGTATGTCGTAGTTCACCCCACCAAGCTAAAACAACCGGGAAATTCTACTTTCCGATCGGCCCGAAACACCATTTTAGAGCCCACGTTTTAAGGCATTACTGTAGGTAGTACTGAGTCAGCTAAAAGCTCAGCACGAGCTGACAAATTATATATCACGTGCTGTAAAATAATTCTAGATGCATTCTCGGCGCTCATCGTACCTGGACAACAACGTCGGTCGCATTGCCAAATCATAAACTATCACAACTATATCAATCAAATACGCGCACATTTCAACGCAAATTAATATCGAATCATAACATACCCACATCGAGAGAGTTCGCAACAATCACGATAGAGTTCCGCAAGAACTATTCAGTTTCTGTTTAGGATTCTTTGGTTGAACCAGTGCGTTTTGAAAGCGCGAAGGTACGTCTAAACACTCATCAAGAGATCTATACGTACAGCAATTCATCATGTCCTATCCACCACCACCAGGTATCAAATCCACTCCTTCGCCACATCCCTCCTTGCCCGCTCGACCACCTCCATCCACAAATCCACAAGCCGGCTTTAAACCTGTCTTCAGCAATAACAATAATGGCCCCTCGAGACCTCCTGCAACAGGAGGATATGGCGGCTTTACTGGTTTCGCTCCCAGATCGGTAGCTGCTCCAGTACAACCAAGCTATCAAGGCTTTCAACAACCTCCTACTGCTTATCAACAACCTCAACCATATAATCCATATCCTACTGCACCACAGCAAGAAGCTGCATATGGAGCCGCACCACAAATTCGAAATCCTTTTGCGCCACCGACAGCATCTGCAGGACGTAGTATGGGTGGATTTGATGAAGATCCAGAGATGGCAGCACAGATAGCACAATGGCAAAGCGCATACGCTGGAAAGGATGCAAATGCAACTACCGCCTCTAATAATGGTTATACTGGAGCCGTTCGGAAGTATCCAACAACTGGAGAAGCTTCAACATCAGCATCGAATGCGAATGCGACGCCATTAGGTAGAACCGAGGCTGGACCTAGTATGACATCACAAGCAATCACAAACGCCGCGCATAATGATACAGGTGTCGCAGCAATTGTATCAGATTCTAAGACCAATCAAAAGACGGTTGTACGAACAGGTGGCGGTTCACAATGGACAGATTCTTCCCTTCTTGAATGGGATCCTTCTCATTTTCGCCTTTTCGTTGGTAATCTTGCTGGTGAAGTTACTGATGAATCTTTACACAAGGCATTTTCTCGTTGGACATCATTACAAAAAGCACGAGTTATTCGAGACAAACGTACTACGAAAAGTAAAGGATATGGATTTGTCAGTTTTAGTGATGGAGATGATTTCTTTCAAGCTGCTAGGGACATGCAAGGAAAATACATCGGTAGTCATCCTGTTCTTTTGAGAAGAAGTACTACTGAGATCAAGGCTGTTACACCTAAGGACAACAAACATGGAAAGAATAATAAAAATAAGGGTAAAGGTGGTAATAGGAATGATGGAGGACAAGGTAACAAAGACAGGACTAGAGCTGGCATTCAAAAGACAGGAAGCAAAACCAAGGGTGGCTTGAAGGTCTTAGGATAATAGTCAAAGTGAGAGTTGATATCAAGTCTGCGGGTATTACGAGTAGGCCAGTCGAAGTTTATTGGGAGAGGAAGAAAGGACAAAATAGAAGGCGTGAGAGAGAAGTAATGATCGTCGGCGCATGTCAAAATACACAAACCGAGGTATGGCTTTGGATTTATTAATGGCAAACTTTCGATCGAGCTGATCCTTGAGATACAACGCCACGATAATGTGTATGGTCGAAATTACCCACAGCAGTACTTATTCTTTACTTGATAGATAAGCATAACAATTGTTTGCATTTATAATTCTATTAAACTGTATCTACATACAAGTCATACCTAGTCTTCAGTGAAATGATTCGTGTGGCAATGATTATCGGTTCGTATGGGGATAGTAGTAAGAAAATTGCTTCCCGTTAATTTGGTCAGCCAATTCTGTACAGAGCACATCCCGCCTCGAGCCCGCGTGCCTGCCAAACCCCCCTTCCCCATACTATCCTAAATTATCAAGATTTATTAATTCAGCCTTGATGATACCTAAATTGCAAGACCTTTTACTGGCTCGCAAGGACAATTCGGAAACATACCCCTTGTTCCATCGCATCGTGTTTCAGGCAAAACCAAACAGTTTTGATGTTGTCAAAGCTGTAAACATGTCAAAATGGCATGTGAAACCGAGATGAGAGATGAAAGATGAACTTGATCGTATTTGATTGATGTATTGCCAGGTTGGTGTGCTTTCGTTGTTGAATGTCCAGCGGATAGTCTGGTAGATTGTTTCTGAAGTGTTTATAAAGTGTTGATAGTACGGTTTTGTATGGTTAAGCGATTTGAGGTTGCGGGACAGAAGATATATATAAGGCTTCCTTTATTCTATTCTTGTGAACTACATGCATTTCTATTTTGCATTATTACGTTCTGATATATTTGATTGAGAGAAATTGAAAAGATGGGGAAAACAGAATTGTTGGCTTGTTCAGCTCTTGCTGCAATTTTGGTTTATGTATTTCCGCAATACTTTATTGTCGACCGGGTTTCGAGATCAGCGATTCGTTTCCTTCTAATTGATGTTTCATTATTTTCTTTCTGGCGAATGTTCATATATCCTTTTTTCTTTAGTCCTCTTCGTCATTTACCTGGTCCAGTGGTGAGTTTTTTCGACTCTTCAGAACTTCCTTCGACCATTAACATTAATATGTAGTCCTACAATTTCCTCTGGGGCAATGGCACAGCACAGTTTACCAAACCACCTGGACATCAAATCAAAGAGTTCGTTAAAGATGTACCAAATGATGGGGTGATCCGCATTCGATCCTTTGGCAATATCGAAAGACTTATTCCAACATCTCCTCAAGTATTGAAAAGTATCCTAGCGGATAATTCATACGATTATGAAAAACCATATGGAGTTCGGAAATTTCTAAGTTTGATTTTGGGCGAGGGTCCTATTATGTCAGAAGGTTCTCTTCACAAGTTTCAGCGCAAACATTTACTTCCCGCTTTTCAAGTCAAACATATCAGAGGATTATACCCCGTATTCTGGTCCAAAGCTCTTGGTCTTGTCGAAGGGATTTCTCAAGAAATAACCGAAACAAGTACATTGGAAAAAAGAAACGAATCACATATCGAATTTAGCGAATGGGCTACTCGTGTTACATTAGATATTATTGGTGTAGCTGGTGTTGGTAGAGATTTCGGCGCTCTTCGAAATCCAGATGATCCTCTCGTACGAGATTACAACGAACTTCTCGAACCTACCTTTAGTAAAGGTATTTACTTCGCAGCCAATATCTTCGGTCCTCAAGATCTCATTCAGAAGCTGCCTTTTAAATATAGCAAAGTAATTGCTGAAACGACCGGGAATCTCCGAACCTTCTGTCGCGAAGTCATCGACAAAAAACGACAAGCAGTAAGCGAAGGTAAAACAGTCGACGGAATGGATATTCTCAGTATCCTCGTCCGATCCAACGATTTCAGCAATGAAGATCTCGAAGACCAACTCCTTACCTTCTTAGCCGCCGGTCACGAAACCACATCCTCAGCACTCACATGGGCCATCTATCTCCTCGCCATCTATCCCGAATGGCAAACTAAACTCCGTCAAGAAATCCACGCTGCGATTCCTTCTCCCAGCGATCCCAACTCCCCACAACCAGATCACACAATCATTGATTCTCTCCCCATTCTCAACGCCATGATCCAAGAAACTCTTCGTCTCTACCCCACTGTTCCTATCTCCGTACGCAAAACCACCCGCGCTACAAGCATCACACTCCCTAACTCCGCGCCCATCTCCCTTCCCCTCGGAACACGCGTGCTTATTTCCCCTCTTGCTATCAACCGCTCTTCACTTCTCTGGGGCCCCAAAGCCGATGAATGGTCCCCGGAGCGATGGCTTCAAGACGGATGTGCGAATACTGGGGGCGCGGAGAGTAATTTTGCGAATATGACGTTTTTCCATGGTGAGAGGAGTTGTATTGGGAGAGGGTTTGCGATAAGTGAGTTTAAGTGTTTGTTGGCGGGGACGGTGGGAGGGTTGGAGTGGGAAATGTGGGATAAGGAGGAGGTGGTGAAGGTGGGTGGGGTGGTGACGACGAAGCCGGTGGGCGGGATGAATGTTAGGATGAAGGTTGTGGGGTGGTAGGAGTCTTTGTGGAGGAGTATGGAGCAGCGGGAGGTTGTTTGATCCTTGGGATGTCGTTGAATTTAAGGGTGTTAATCTGGATTTCCCGCAGTATTAGGCGTTGGGTGCAGGTGCAAACCATTAATAGTTAAGATAATGAATACCTTACAACTCTAAAATCTACAAGCGATAGAAATAAACCAAGTAAGCGGAAATATGATCTCATCACAAATCCCACACCTAGCAAAGTACTCAGCCATAAGGATCCGCCAAAGCCCCCTCCCAAAATCTACATCCGCCTCATCCACACATACCATCTGGCATCATCAGCAGCCCATCTCGGATGGCTAGGGGAAAATGGCAGGCTGACTGGGAGGAGATGGCAATACTGAAGGGGAGGTAATAGGAACGCTGATCTGGAGTTGACGACAATGCGGACGAAAACGCTGGTCTGGAGTCACTGGCAGCTATGAAGCTGAAATTGACTGCTACGCAACGCATCATGTAGTGCGAAAAGCTCTGTACCTACAAATCGGAGTCAATTCTTGCAAGATGCGACATGAATTATTCTTCAAGTTTCCCCCTATCTTAATCCTCGAAGCGATGCTTTAACTCTCTCGATATCGATATCCTATAGCCACTTATTGACAACCATTCAAACTCTCGAGCCGGTATCAGAATAGCAATATCCAACATGAATCTCTCCCAAACTTCACTTTCACTTTCCTTATCATCGTCCTCAACATAATCAATCATACTCGCCTATCTAAATTCACTACACAATACCAAAAGTCAACTATGAATCTAAGCGAATGGAATTTTGGTACGCTCAGTAAGGTACTGCAGACACCTTGTGGTTCTCTCCAAGCCTCTTCTTATGTGCCATAGCTTTAATTGAAAAGGTTTTATCTTCTTCTTTCCCTTAAAAGTAAATCTGTTTCTAGAAAATAACTCACAACCACTACGACCTGGATTACCACCATCAGATCGGCAACTACAACACGATTACCATCACCAAACCGACAACTACAACTAACAACCACGATCAATAAACACAACTAATTAACGATACACGATAGCGTAATAGCAATTCATACATACTTTCACAATTACAATGCTTTCTTTTCAATTACACCCAATCGCTCCTGCGACTCCCATCAAGATGCACGAAAAGATTGTTCATAAAACACTCAAAGGTAGAGTTACGAAGAACCTAAAAAAGACGGTAACCTCCCCTAAGAAACAGGTTTCTAGCACAGATGAGATGATGTCTAGCCCAAATTCAACTTCCGCAACCTCTCCTAATCGTCTGAATCGTCTCATTCATTACCCCTTGAGCAAACAACAAGCTGCTTTGCTTCGAGGAATAAAGACTTCCTTGGAAAAGTCTAGCAATCCCGTTGAACGCGTTGAACCCAAGCAAGACCAAATGGATCTTGATAAACGACCAAATATTTTAACAAGACGAATTCCTCTGGCGGAATCAAGACCAAAAGGTCAGAAAAGTCAGAAAAGCTAGTATTCAACTCAAAATTCGCCAAAGAAACTAGCTTTGGCGGAGTTGTCAAGAACAAGAAAGAGGCAAAGCCGGTGCTCCTCGAGAATTTTCCAAAATGTCCAAAGTCTCCTCTTGCTATCTCAGAAAATCGACTCTTACAACGTCCAAACAGCAAGGGTCTTCTTGCCTTGGGTCGAGAGGTAGTAAAATTTGGGGTTGGGAATGTTTTGAGATCCCTTGAAAGCGATGCCATGGATACTGTTAGTATATACTCTTGTGTGCCCTATAAGCTCCTCGTTATATCTCTCGGCTATGTAATTGACTTGCTGTCATTCCTCTTTCGAAATGTATTATCCATCCAGATACAATAAACTAACGATCCAATCAGAGAGAAGATTATGACTGGAACTACGATGGATTCAATGGATATCTCTTGGAAGAGCATAATGCTAAATGTGTACAATTCCTAGAGATGGATTTGGAACCCGAGACCTTGATACTTTATTACAAGGGAGAAGTCAATGAATATGGTATTGCTTGAGGTACCATAACCTGATGTTTTGGCACAAAATTGAAACTTTGGGAGGACTCGTTTGTTGTCCCCTTGGGATTAGATTGGACTTCATTGGCGAATACCGCAACCAACTTTCTCCTAAGAATATGGTAAGAATAGCTACTCATACCTTTGGCTGAACCAAAGATTTTGAGAGACTGGTGTTCTCTTCAGCGAATTTTTTGTAAACCTCTTACGCGTTCTTTGTTTTACGATTTCACAGGTCTCCTTCCTTGTAAGTTGTATTGAGGTAAGATATCACGTGCTAGATGAGAACTAGTGCCTTTTCAACTTCCATCACCAAATTCGCGTCAGCTAACATTCGCGGCAGATTGATTGTGAACTTCACCTATCAATTATCAATTTCTCTCCCGGTCGAATTTCTTCGAACTTGCGCCAGTTACAAGCTTTTCTTTTCGCGATCTCAATTATTACCTTCACGATGCAGGTAATGCAAGACCCCTCTCAAGGGGTTCATCGCGACTTGGTATGTTTACAACTTCTCCCAACTTCAATTATCAATGATAATCTAATTCATTGCGCAGTTACATCACGTTCATCTTCTCTCTACATATCGATTTCCAATTACACCTACACAATTACATCCGGAAAGAGTCGCAGAATGGCTTTTGAATGGACCAAAAATTACTCGCGATCAAGCTCCGGTTTATTGGACTTACCTGGACCGACCGGTTGATGGCACAGTCTTATTATCATGGCAAACGCCTACATTGGGTCAGGAATTCCCAAGTGATGGCTACGTTTGGGCTCCCGGAGAGACAGCTTTCTCCCTCGAAGTTATGGGCTGCGTGAGTTTATATGAATGAATGCGATTTAGGCGGAATTTGACTGATCTTGTTTGCTTTCGCAGACTCTAGAAATTTATCATTGCAAAATTGGCTATGGTACTGGAGAACCTATCGCATCTCATACTCGTCGCCGATATCGACTTTTACCACCACGAATTCCAAATCAAAACCCTTCACCTGATCCAAATCTATGGATTATACATTATACTCAAGCTCCTCCCGAGGATCGTCTCCCACCACATATGATCCCAATCAATCAGCAAATCCAAACCATTATGAGTACACGACAATACTTACATCAACAAGGTCAACTTATTCACAAGGAGTTTTTACTTCATGATAGAGCAAATTGGGCAAAAATCGATTTCCCTCGTGGTCATCCAAGAGGTGCTCCAATGTATGCAGCAAGCGTTCCACCAAGAGTTCCTCAATCAATGGCATATCCTACTCATCCTCAACCTGGTCCACCATCAAAACGCGCTCGTACAGCAAATGTTGCTCAAGCCGCAGTCGCAAATAATGCTGCAGCAGTTGTCGAAGAAGATGAAGAAGAAAACTCTAGAGGAGATTGGTTTGATCTTACAACACCTAGAGAAATCAGTTATAGCAGATTCCTTGCAAATTATGAGTGGATGGAGGAAGTACTCTCTTCACCCTACGCTATCAATCAAATCGTTCCTACGGACCTCGGACTTGGTCTTCGTGGTGAATTAAGCAGTCTCACTGAAGGCATATTTAATGCACCTCTCAAAGAAACTGAAGAACCAACACTGAATTATGTTGGTCGTCTTGATCCTGGAAAGGCAGATGAGTTCCGTAAAAGAGCTCATGATACTATTGCTCAAACCAACAAGGATATTGAAAAAATGAAAGCTAAGCACGCAAAGCGTCTTGCAAAGTTTCAAAGAGGTTCTCTTATTTCTCAAGCTGAGAAAGAATTACGAACAGCCGTCGATGATCCTTCGGATATTGGTCCCGAATATTGGAGACTTGAAGGTAAAATCGATGAAGAGGAGAATGAAGAATCTGAAATTCCAATCAAGATTCCTTCCAAGGTTGATGATGTTCTTGCAAAGGTTGAAGCTTCTCTCGGTCGTCATGCAGTTGCAATTAGTGAACTTCGACGTATTCAAGATGGCGGATATGAAGAAGTTACTGCACGAGCAAGTCCTCCACCTTCTCAACCTTCTCGAAATAATTCTCAACAAAGTGGTGTTCTTATGAATGACACTGACGTTGGTGATGTTGATATGACCAATTCTACTGCTGGTTTACTGGATCAATTCCACAACAGTAATCCATCTTCATCACACGCCACACCAGTGAGTGCCAGTTATCCAACTCCTGGCCACTTACAACATCCTTCTGCAGCAACTACACCAGCTGGAGCTTTACATATGGCATCTCCACATCTTTCCCAAACTATGGGAACACCACAAATTACGCAACAGAGTCAATCTCCCCCACAACAAGAACAAAATGATGTTCATATGCAAGATTCATCTTCAACAGCAGAAACTCAACAACCTATGACTACAACAGCGCCGCCTACAACCGGTGCTGATACATTAGATTGGGTTGTTATACCACCAGGAGGTGTCTCACCTACAACAGACCCTTCTAACAATAATACAAACAACGATACACCAAAACCTCAAACTCAAGCTCAAAATCAAAATCAACAATCAGCGTTATCAGATTTTTCCAAGCCAACTTCCGATAATAATACATCAGAACAACCAACGTCTTCTACTTCCTTACCTGAACCACAACAGGAACACCAAGAACACCAAGGAGGACAGGAAGAACAAGAACATCATACCGAACTCAACGAAAATGATTTCGATCTTGAAGATTTAGATACAGCTGGTGATGCTTTAGCTTCATATGATGCTGGTGATACCATGGGCGATGATGGACATGGTTTGGGTGATCTCGTCGATGATAGTGCATTTGGCGATGCTTTTCACGGCGTCGATCATCATAATGATCATGTCGATGGAGATAATCACGGCATGTAAGATAAGTAAGGTTGATGTATGTTTTGGCATCGATACCGACTTGACGCATGACAAGAGGAATTTCTTTAGAAATATTTACGCGGACGGGGTTCGCCACAACATAACTAACTACTAACTTTGGTTTCTCAAATCCACATTTTTATAATTGAAAACACTCCTACCTTGTGAGTGAGGAATTTCCTCCTCGGTTTTATCCCTTGGGGCATGAAAGAACCTTGATATTGATAGAAATTGTGGTTTGGATACTGATATGGAATATTGGTTTTTGAGTTGGTGAGCTGGGTTGGTGAATAGATTCTACGGATTCTGAGATTTCCTTTTGATTTGGGTTGAATCGGACTGAACCAAACTCCGGCCGTCTTGTACTGATAAATGGGTGTGTTCATGGAGGGGTTAAAGGGGTTTGGCTCTAAGAATCATCATGGGCTTGGTGGATGTGGTATTGGTCGAACTATGGCGGAATTTTGCTGATAAATGAAGGTTGGTAGAAGGATGAATTCTCTACCGAGAAGATGATTTAAGCGTTCATTTTCAAATTTGTTTGCTTATTAGTTTCCTATTCTGCTTGTATGATTATACTATAAGTTGTATGAACAGAGATTTTTTGTTTTATCTTGCTTATAACATGATCGTATCTCACATTTTGTATGCCAATATTATGTGAAATTGGTGACACCATTCAATGAATTAGTAAAATAAGTATTGTCAACATTTTCAGGAATCCTTAGCCACAAGATGTTCAATAGCAGAACACTTTTGAATGGCAATGGCTCTAGTGTAACTCCCCGAACCAAACACCAAACACCAAAAACGTCAAGACACAATTTCAATCACATGTTATGCCCCTCCAAAACGCGGGGCACATTTTCCAGACACAACACACAAGTCCTCAAAAAAGTTGGCAGCGCGTACCACAATGCCACTTTTAATATCATTTCCTAAATGACTTTTGTTTCAATCACAGAGACATTCTTTTGTAAAATTTGATACGTCTTCATTAATTCCTCATCTCAAGATGGGAGACGATACAAATGCTGCTGTGGCAGATCCATCCGTCATAACCATCGATAACATTTCGACCAGAATGCCTCCTCATGATATCCACGGCGTTGAGAAAGCTACTGATCATTTATATGCTTTGGTTGATATGGGAAGGTATATTTCTACTTCTTATAAACCTTCTACTTCTTTACCTCCTACCTCACAACATAAGAGGATGGAAAAAATGAAGAATCCCCTACTAAATAACCCCTAGCAACGGAATCCGCTTCTCCATCTCCGACCTCTCACCTCCTACGTCCCGTCTCCTTCCGTGTATCTATCGGGATCGCGCTGCCATATCTCTCTACGACGCTCTCCACTCCTCTCTTCCGGCATCTCGAGAATTCTACTTCGATACCGAGACGATATCGCGCGTGGCGGGGTGTCTTGCGGGATTCAAAAAGATATGCGATTCGTATGGTGTTTTGCGGAAGAATATTGGGGTGTTTGCGACGGAGGCGATGCGCACGGCGGAGAATCGGGAGGAGATGACGAGGGCGATTGGGAGGGAGAGTGGGCTGGAAGTGGATATTTTGAGTCCGCAGGTGGAGAGTTTGTTGGGGGCGTTGGGGGCGAGGAGTGGGTTTGGGGGGGTGGAGGGCGTCATGATGGATTTGGGGGGGTGGGAGTGTGCAGATGACGTTTATGGATAGTGGGGATGCTGGGAGGGGGATGGGAGGGGATGTGGAGATGAAGAATGAGGGAGAAAGGTATTGGACGAAAAGTGCGGCGTGTGCGAAAAGTATGCCTTTTGGAGCAGCGAAGATGACGGCGAAAATGAAGGGGGATGATATTCATGATATTCGCACTGATATGCGTTCTCGGTTTCAAGAGATATTTCAGGGATTATACCACAGGTTTCCCAAACTCCAGAAGCATGTGAAGGATGAAGGTGTGACGATATATTTCTGTGGTGGAGGATTTAGAGGTTATGGGAGTATGTTGATGCATACTGATCCCATTAATCCATATCCTATCCCCTCTATCGCCGGCTATACGGTATCCGGAAAACGCTTCAAACAAACGAAAGAGATGCTCAGAGTAAATGCCGAGGAAAAAGAAAAGATTCACGGCATGAGTAAAAGACGTCGGGAACAATTTCCCGCCATCGTCGAAGTGGTCGAGGGAATCATAGCAACCGTTCCTAATATCAAAGAAGTGATATTCTGCGGGGGAGGAAATCGCGAAGGAGCTTTATATCTCAAACTTCCGTCTCAGATACAAGAAACCCATCCTCTTGTTCTTTTCCCCTCTCAATTATCCAACACCCCTACCCAATCCGCCGCGCTTGCCAAAATCCTCGCTTCTGCTCTCCCGGTTGCTCAACCGGGCACTGAAATCTTCACCCCAGAAATTTTAGAATATGTAGGAAAACATATGGGTGATAATATGGCGGATATATCGAATCTCAACGCGGCGCGCGCATTGCATGCGCCTATTTCCGGGGCGATTGCAGGAATGCCCGGGTTGACGCATGGGGTTATCGCGGTATTGGCATTGACGATGTGTGCGCGGTGGGAAAATGATGTGGGGAAGGTAGATCGAGGGGGTGCTGGAGGGGTTGAGAAAGTTGCTGGGAGAGGAAAAGGCGTGGTGGTGTGAGTATATGGGGGCGGTGGCGAGGGTAGTTTGTGGGGTTGTGACGGTTCCTAGGATCAGTGAAGGAGAAGTGGGAGGGCTGAGGTTTGAGGGAACGTGGGAGGAGGGGTTGGGGAAGAAGGGGAAGAAGGAGGGGGTTTGTTTGAGGGTTTTTTGGGAGGGGGAGAGAGAGGTGGATTTGGAAAAGTTGGTGGGGAAGGCGGGGAAGGGGTTGGGGATGAAGAGGAGAGTTGAGATTGCTTGGGGAGAGGGGAGAGGGGTTTGAGTGGGGGTTTGGGTCTAGTTCTAGAGATGTGACAGGGAGAGTGGAGAGGGGAGGGCCGAAGAGGAGAGGAGAGAGCTTAATGGTAGAGAAGAGACGAAGAGACATTCATGTGATATGATAATTATAATGATACCCCAACTCTATACTTACATACACGGCCATACATAGTCATAGTCAAAGACAAAGTTAAATGATATCCAATCAATCAAGCATTCTACAATGTTTATCCAAAGAAACCAAATATCTTCATACGCATTCTATGCTATGCTATGCTGCCACCATCCATCCAACCACCCATCCACATATTACCGCCCAAACCCATCCAAAAATAACCATCTAAGACAAAGTACCTAGGGAGGCACCTAAAATGCATACAAAAAACGCCGGGTATCCCCATCCAATTTCATGCTATCACCTGCTTTCGTTGCATACCCACATCACAGTATGGGGTTCATATTTATATAAATATATCCTCATCTCCTCTTCTATCGCCGTCTCGCTCCTTGTGATATGAAAACAAATATCTATATTGAAAATGCGATTGAACCCAACCCAATTCGTTTCAAGGCTCCCATCGATGCCCCGATCAATCCAACCAACCAACAATAAATCAATCAATCACTCAAATCCTTCTTCGAACTACCACCCACCAACGGCGCAAATTCAGCTCTTGAACTTTCCCCCTTCTTAACTTGGAATCTATCCGGATTAGGTAACACATCACCATCACTCGTAACATAACTACCTTCCTGACCATCCCAATCACTTTCCCCATCTTCACCGTCCGCATCACTCCCACTTTCTCTTGCTCTTTCCGTCGCTTCATGAATTCTATGTGCTTCATTCTGAGCATCTTCTCTCATTTTGCGAATTTTGATCCAATTATATGCTGCGATTGCACCTATTGTAACGAAGAGACCTGAAATGTTGATTGGGGTGAGAGGATCATGGAAAACCAATCCTGCGGCTGAAATGGTCACGACTTCTTTAAAGATACCTGCGATGGAAAGAGTAACGACGGATGTGCGCTGCAGCAGAGCGAACTCAGAAGCTGTCATGCAAAACGCTATGCAACCAGGGAATAGAAGAAGTAAAGGACCAAAAAATGTACCTTTCACTTCGACTAGACTTTTAAGACCCTCCCAAAGGGCGGGAAATCCTTCTACAGGGGTAGCGATGACGAGAAGCGAGACGAACATGATTGGAGCTAGGTAGAAAATCGAGGAGAAAGGGTTTGAAGTTGCTGGATTGCGGAGAAGAAGGATTTGTGTTAAACCCCAACGAAAACCGGAGAAAAATGCGGCAAATATGACAAGGACGAAACCCTTCGTTGAGAAATCCACTTCGCCAAATACCATCATTACCACACCAATTGTCATTGTGAATATGATACCGACTAAACGCCATGAAGGGGTTTCGAGACGAAACACGAATGCAAAAAGGAGTACAAATGCTAGAGCTGAGGATTTGCACATTGCTTTTGTATATATTAGCATGGAAATATTTTGAGATCGAAAGGGAATACAAACTATAAAATGTAAGGGTGATGAATTTCAAAGACATATTTCCAAGACCGATATCCAATCCCGTTGCCATTCCACAAGGTCCAATGCGCGTAAAGTAAAACATTCTCGTCATTAACGGTTTCTTCGAATCCACCTCATGTTGAGCCATATCTGAATCCGATACATGTGTATTATGAGGATTGGATAAGGAATCGTATCGAGGTCGGAATTGAGGAAGAAAGTAAAGGACGAGACTCGCGAGAGAGAATTGTACTAGCATATGCAAACATGTCGTAAATAAAGGGAAATGGAAATTGAGATGTTTTGGGTCAAACATCCATTTGTTATACTATTTGAGAGTTAGAAATGTCTACGAGATGGCAGATGAGAGATGATGAACTTACTATAGATATTGATAGAGAAAATGTATACCAAAGTCCTATCAGAACTCCATTCATTAAACTCTTCCTTACAACATTCCAATCCGCTTCTTTCTTCTCATCTATTGTTACTTTGACATCTCCCGCAATTCTATGCTCCATTGATTGGTGCCGTATCTTCTTCATCTTTCGTTTCGCTTTGGATTTAGCAGTTAACCCCGTTTCCTCATCATCTTGTAAATCACCCTCTTCTGAGAAATGATTCAATTCCATATCATCACTGGTTGATCTCGAATCGTCGTCTGATACTCTATCTCCGGATTTCGAATCCAATCCAATTGTCGATGTTCTCGGTGATCGCTTTGCTCTTGGGGCTCGTAAACTTCCATCTAAATTGTTCATCATGCTACTCCTCCTCCGCCGATGACCTGAAGATTGTGAATCCATGTTTGTATCTATTGGATGTAAATCTGCGAGAGCTGTGGCAGCATCCGGCTCCAACAATTCTTCTTCCGACCGCGCCGATGCTTCAGATGTTGAGGTTCTTGGTAGAGTTTGTATGGGAAAATGTGACTGCGAGGGTTGCTTTGACCGTGATTGTGTTTGGAATTGTAATTGTGATGGCGAAGATTCGAGTGAAGTGTTCGTAGTGGAGATCTGATCGGATCTGAGTAGGGTATTTGCAAACTCCTCCTCTTCTGCGGCTACTTCTTCTTCCCTTTCGAATTGTGAATGATGTTGTGCAGGATTCTCGAATGTCGTCTCTTCTTCTAAGGCCATGGTAATTACTGATACTGAATCAGGGTTGATTTGCTAATGTACTTTCATTATATTGGGCCTGTAACCTTTCGAATGGTTGTAGGAGTGTGGAGATCAGACCCTCAGACTTTAACTATGTTTACTCGCTATACCGTGATGAGTTGCGATTTGATTACGATTTAACTCCGATTAGGGATAATAATAAGTTTGGGATCTTTTGGTAATCTTGGCAAGCATCCAGGGGGTTCGAAAAGAGGGTCAGAGAATAGTACAATGTACAATGTACGAAGTAATGAGTTGTGTTACTTGGTGATGGCGAGGTGTGATCCAAATGCGTGTGAGCTTTGTACTCCGTATGTGTACGGTATGAGGTATGAGGTACACGCGACTGGTTACTTGCTTGACTTGGCGATTGATTTGAGGACGAATGAGATGTTGTGAAACGAAATTAAAGGATTTCATTTTGAGCGGTTAAAATGTGAAATTTCTATACTTTTGGGGTTATTTTCTGATAATTAGCATTCTATATATCATTCACTCATTCACTCACTCACTCACTCACTCATTCATTGCTAGATACATCCCATAGGAGTTGTCATTTTATACCTACCTGCCTAGTACAAGATTGAAGACTCGATCAAGGGGCATATCACGTACATTGGACAACAAAGATATCGCCATCATTGGGTACAATAGCAACGGGAAGGTGGTTATACCTAACCTACCTAACCTACCTATCTATCTATCTATAGCTAGGAGATTGCTTTGACCTCAGTTGTCCACTCGAGTCTCGACTTTGTCACAATATGATATCAGGTTTTGTAGGTTTTATGTTAGGCATGGATCATCGTCTTGAATTATCTACCCGTGCTGGTACCCATCTACATCTATTAAATGGGATTCTCTCTCCCTCCCTCTCATTGGCCGTTAGCACATGAATAAAGTCTTGACCGGACAATGCGGACATCCGTGATGACATTTCTACTTTCTACGATATATTACTCACTCACTCCACTCCACTCCACTCCAGTTCCCACCGAGCGACTAGGTACCTGATAGATTGAACTACTTCAGTCTTCCGCCCCGTTCCGACAGCTATCATCTGAGTTACACCCTAGTTCTACTCCGGAGGTATGTAATGATCTGTCGTTCTAGAAGTAAAAAAGTTCCTGAACATCTTGGGCATCTTGGGAATCTTGAACATCCTTCATGGTTCCTCCCACAGATCGTCCATCCACTCCAGGATGAGGTGAAAACGCACAAATCACAATCATAATCAGCCTTAAGAGCTAAAGTACAATGGACTGACTTCCTGTGGAGTTGACGAATGAAATGTTAACAAATGTCCAGATCCAATAAAGTATCTGATCTCGAATGTTGACAGGATTCACTCCCACTCCCACTCCTACCAAGAGTAATTACTTCTTTCTTGACCGCTTATGTTGTGTCAGACGATGAAGCCAAAAAGTCATCTTCTCGTAGCTATTTGTTTCGCTCCATTAAGCGAACACAACATATCTTCTTACAATTACTTCATGTTGTCCCCCTGACCCTTTTGAGGTTCTTGGTCAAACAAAGATAATTCTGGGAATGGCATACGAGTAGACCTCTGGGTAACGGGACATCTCTATCTCCCTAGTACCTACTCGCGCAGTATCGATTGAGAAATTCAACCATCACATGTCGTCGTGTGGTCGCGTTGTTACTAAAAAGAGAAAGGGACCTGAGTTGGGTTTAGTTTCAACGGAACGTCGGAAATGTCAAGCGTTCCCCTCACATCCCGTCCGTAACGTAGGTAGGTATGACGAAAAGATCGATCGCGTTTTCTCCTCAAGCTTCTCTCGTGGCTATCCGAGATCCCACTCCGATATTGAACCTTCTCTTGAACCAAGCATCGATTGAGCTATGAGCTACCTGTGGCTAGATACTCAATTAATAACAAGGTAACCTACATGCAGCAAATATAATAAGCAAGCCATCATTCTTATGGCTACACAAACAATCTTACATCTGGTGTAAATCCATTGACGTATCACAATTCACCCACTCGTAAGATTGACTTAATTGCAAGAAAATCTCCTTTTCCTGCAATATTTCGTTACACGGTTTTCATTGCTTTGTTCTTTTCTCTTCTTCGGCCTGTTTACTATCTTCTCGTCATCTCTCATCAAAAGGCAACTTGCATCAATCATTTCAACAAACGCGTACCTTGATCGATCAACAATGTCCGTCCCCGGTATTGCGCAGGGCTCTCGTCGCCATGATACAGGATATCTGCCAATTGAGAATTATGGTCTCATTGGGAATATGCGAACTTGTGCGTTGGTAGGTGTTGATGGAAGTATTGATTTTATGTGCTGGTAAGCTATGTTTTGCAATCGAAGGAGTATCTCTACACCTCCCTGAATACTCATCATTTATCAATTCAGGCCAGACTTCGATTCTCCTTCAATATTTGGTCGACTTCTGGATAAAGACAAAGGTTGGTTGGGAGCTTCGTTTGTAATGTCGTCTCAAAATACTGGGGATATTAAGCTACCCCTTATTTACCTATCCCGCAACGAGCTTCATCAGTTACCCCGGATTTGATCTTAGTCCTAAATATTGTATTTACCAATGCTAACTCTGCGAATCCCTCAGGCGGTCACTTTTCCATCTCACCTGCAAAGGGAGTTACTTTCAATACAAAGCAGCAATATCTGCCATCCTCAAATATCTTACAAACTCGATATATCCATGAAGAAGGAGTAGTTGATTTGATTGACTTCTTTCCACGTCCAAACCATAGTCATGTCGCAAAGAAAAGTTCCATGCCTTTCCGGGAGACTACAAAAGTTCAGGGTGAATTGAAGAAATGGCTGGTACGACGAGTCGAATGTATTCGAGGCAGCGTCGATTTAGGTGAGAAAGATCCAGCACACTGCGGTAGTCATCATATCTCACAACTTTGTTTAGATGTGGAGATATTTCCAGCCTTCAATTATGCCCGCGATGAACACGATCTGGAAATCCTCATGCCGGAACATCCTCCAGGAGCACTTGAAAGTAAAACGGTCACTTTCTCCAGTAAAGATTTGAAGCTTCAACTCGATGTGACTATTGATCATGGTGAGGAGAATATGGAATCATGCCCTTCTCTAAAATTCCGCCGAGTAAGACAGGAGGAAGGTAAAGGTGACGGTGTTGTTGCCAATATACGATTACAAGAAGGTCAAGCTATTTCATTTGTCTTGCGTGATGACATCCCGGATCATATCACCAGGGACGTCACTACTGAAGTTTTAGATACACAACAACATGACACTCAAAGATATTGGTCAAATTGGATTGGTCAAAGTAAATATACAGGTCGTTGGAGAGAGGTTGTGGCTAGAAGTTTAATGATTTTGAAGCTATTGACTTATGAACCTACTGGTGCGATCATTGCAGCACCAACGTTTTCTATTCCCGAAGATATTGGAGGAGTTCGGTAAATATCTTGAGATCTTTTATAGGTATCTAGCTAACTTTACAAGCAATTGGGACTATCGATACTCCTGGGTACGAGATTCTAGTTTCACAATTTACATTCTACTCAGGATGGGATTTGTCGATGAGGCAGATGCATACATGAATTTTATCAGTGATCGATTTAGATTGTCAAGGGGTCCAGATGGTGCTTTACCAATCATGTTCACAATTAGAGGCGAGACTGATATTCCGGAACTTGAGCTTAGGTGAGTATCTGGAATCCCTTTTTCTTCACTTCCATAGACTAATCATTCATAGTCACCTCTCTGGTTATAGAGATAGTGGACCTGTTCGTATCGGTAATGGTGCAGCTTTCCATCAACAATTTGATATCTATGGTGAGCTTATGGACGCTATCTACCTCTGGAACAAGTATGGAAAGCCTGTCACTTGGGATCAATGGGTAGCAGTTCGAGAAATTTTAGGTATTTTCTTTCATGTCAATCTTCCACAAGTACATTAGACTAAGATTCTTTAGATTACGTTTTGAAGATTTGGCAAGATACCGATATGTCAATCTGGGAAGTACGAAGCAAGAAACAAAACTATACATATTCCAAAGTCATGCTTTGGGTAGCATTTGACCGTGGGGTACGTCTCTCAGAGAAACGTTGTTTGCCATGTCCGAACAAAACAGAATGGTTGAGGGTTCGTGATGCTATCTACGAAGAAATTATGGAGAAAGGTAATTTGAATCCAGATGTTATAGATCAAAGAAACTTGGGCCAACTGACAAATGTATAGGTTACAACACTGAAAAGCAAATGTTTGTTCAAAGTTATGAATCACGCACTATGCTCGATGCTTCTATTCTCATCGCACCACTAGTCTTCTTCATCTCTCCCAATGATCCTCGTTTTCTAAACACAATCGATAAAATCCTTCTTTCTCCGGAAAAAGGAGGGCTTACAGAAACTGGTCTCGTCTTTCGTTACAACACCGCTACATCTGAAGATGGTGTAGGTGGTCGCGAAGGTGCATTTTCTATGTGTACTTTTTGGTTGGTGGAAGCACTTACCAGAGCTGGTGTTTACGATAGAAAGTATCTGGCAAAGGCAGTTAACATATTTGAAAATATGTTAAGTTTTGGTAATCATTTGAGTATGTTTAGTGAGGAGATTGCGAGGAGTGGTGAACAATTGGGGAATACGCCACAAGCATTCAGTCATTTGGCGTTGATTAGTGCAGCATTCAATTTAGATCGGGCAACGAAAGGGAAGAATTAGGATGTTGATGAAGTGGTAAATGGTGGAAGGGAGATGGTATTTAGATTGATTCTGGAAAATGGCAACTAGACTGTTACGACTTTTACGATGGGGGAGAGAATGGAAAACTTATAGTATGTCATTCAGGCTGGTGTCGAATTTGAACTTCTATTTCGAATTACCACATAATACCCAATTGCTTCCATTTCATTCAATAGGTAATTACCACCTACCTACTCGCAGACATTGAACCTCTAAAAGGTCATGAATGATATTTACATACGGATTTATCGTTACACGCTTTTTCGATTTCTGTACAAGTAGTCAAGTAGTAGACGTCTTTGATGTGTAGCATAACATAAAACCATTCTGGATATACGAAAGGCATTGAATACTCCATGGATCATCGCCTTTGCTTCCTGCATTGGAATTTTGTTTGATGTTATGTGTGTCTTCTACATTTCTGCATCAATTGTTCCTTCCCCCTCCGTTCTAAGAAAGGAAGGACCCTTAAGGCAGCGAGCTCAGACTTAAAACCGTTCACTTTTACATGCACGAACAAATTCATTTCCCAAATCACATCTTTCTCATCTCCATAAGTTTTGATCTTCAATTCGATCAGAAGATTTGAGACCATAAACTTCAATTTCGGATTCAAGCCATCTCAAATATTTGGTAACCTTCGCACTGGTGGGGTACAATCGTGTCGCGACAGATACCATCTCAAGTTCTCATCACCAGAATTGATATGATATTCATGAGCGGCCAGTAAGAAAAGAGGGTAAAGGAAATACAAGGTATCACCAATTCTGCTCTCTGTATACTCTCTCAACAGAGCTAACTTTTGATATAGTTCTCAAAGGTTGTCAAGAATCAAAAGCGACATCGTCGAAATCGTCGTCGTCATCACCATGCCAAGACTTCCAACCAAAAATGATCAGATTCATCTGCTTCGCATGCAACTGGAAGAAGAGCAAAAATCATCTGCTAGTCTCCGTCATACCATCAAGGCCAAGCAAGCTACTATTGAAAGTACTCTTGCGCAGTTAAAGGATGCGAAAGAAAGTCTGATCCAAGCTAAATCTACTTCACCTTTCATGAGAAAACTTCCTGCCGAACTTCGTCTCAAGATCTATAAGCTACTCCTGGTCAATCCAAAGTTGAGTGAAACTGAATCTATTGGCAAGGCTGTCGAATATGGAAAATCTGTCAAGTTTGAACTTACTCCAGCAATCTTGAGTACCTGTAAAGCAATTCACGAGGAAGCGGAACCTATTCTCTACGGCTCCAACACTTTCATCATCGAATGCATTGGTGGTTATGGTCCAGTTGGTTCTCTTCATGTCCCACAATCACCGCTCACCAGATTTACGGATCCTAGCTTGGATGATTTTGATGATAGTGATGCAGAGGATGATTTGGAGCGCACCATGATGGGATACTCTGGAATAGAAACGTCTTTTGATTTTTCCACATTCAGCCCCTTGAAGAAGGTTAAGCGCTGGAGAATACTCACTGGTGCATACAGACCAACTCCAACCAACCCAGTACCAGCAAAGTCTTTCGTTCACTTTTGTCAAGCATTATGTCAAGAAGCTCCAACACAACCACAAAGATCTCTCGAAGTCGTCCTTGCACTTGCGAGAGTCAATAACGGTATTGCTACGATTAGGACTGAGGATACACAATACAAATTTTCGCAAGATCAAATGAACTATCTGCTTCAACCACTGAGGCTTTTGAGAGATATTAGATTGGAGTTGAACATTGCACAATTTAAGACGGACTTACCGCAATCTACCCATTTGTGCGGCGCTGGCCCTGAGTATTACTTTCCTTATAGCGAAGCCCAAACGGTCGAGGCCAATCTCGAGAGATCTATGAATTTGGCATTACCTATCGTTCAAAAATACCAGGCTATTGCGGAGGATCTTTCACCTGTTGAAAAGGTATTCAAGATGTATCAGCGATTAGAGCGATATGTAGTTTCATTCGAAAGATCTGGACATTTTACGAAGGACTTGATCACTTTGCAAAGAGGCCATGAAGCTAGTAGGAGAGAAACTCGTCATTTTGGTTGGCAACTTCCTAGTGCTTCTCTTGGCAACCCTTTCAAATCTCGCTTACCTTCATCGTATCATCCAGTGGAGCTCGCCTTTTCCAGTAAGTCAATCCTTATTCTTAAAGCACGAACTTGCTTCTATGCTCATATCTGATGCAATGTTCATCTGGAAATTGCTGACACTTAGGACAGAAGCCATCATAGCCAAAGATAAGGAGGATGTCACAGAGTTCAAAGCTGCTAGAGCTTCTGTTTTGAAAGAACTAGATCCTCAATACAGAAGAATGGTCGATGCATCTAAGAAGTTGACAGCTTTCGTCGAAAAGGAGAGACTTTCAGGAGTATTTCATGAATGTACTGGTTGTGGTGTATTTCATCAATACGAAGAAGATCCATACGAGAGTAGTCTTGGAGAAGATTTAGATCGCTACATCTATGAACTCGATAAGATTTCCAGTTTATTGAATCGAACTATGCCAGATCATATTCAGATTCAAGTACAGAAAGGAACCACAATGTATGAGGCAGCATACTTTCATTTGGAGAGAGAAAGACTTTTCCGAAAGTTACGTTGGATGCAAAAGCAAGACATTGTTGTAAAGAGTCCTTTACAAATCGCTAAATGGACAAAGCGACTTATTGAAGATATGTGGGAGGACTGTCAACGTATTAGCTGGCATAGAGAGTGTCTTTTTAAGGATGATATTACAGATATTGGTTGTAAAATCAATAAGAAATTGGGACAGGGATTGATGGAACAAGAATTGGAGTGGCTCGAAGGATTTGAGAGTGATGATGAGGAATTTCATGAATTACATTATGGAGATTAATTATTGGGGAGAGATCCGAGATGGAATTTTTGAAGTTGTCAAGGAGTGTTTACACGTGGAGAGAGATACTGGGGAGTAGCTATTGCAAAATTTGCTTATGGGAAATGGAATGGGATACGTAATGTTGTTAGTTAATGGCTGAGCTGAGCATGGCATGTTATGGCGATATTAAAATATGGGAGTATGGAATCTGGCTGACTGGCTCTTCTGGCTCTTAATACTAATTTATTGTAATTGCTACTATTATCACATGTTGATGTATTGTGCTTGTGTGATTTATTTTTTGCCTGATGTTTTTGGAAGAATGGGACATGGGAAGAATTTAAGAAATGGAAGAAATGCTGAGAGAGGAACGGGAGAGAGGGGTTAGAGGAGGCTATTAATTCGTCACCCCCTCCGCACCCCTCTCTTTTCCTTCCCTTCTTTCTTCCCCTCCACTCCACTCCACTCCCTTCTACGAAGCATTTCTTCATACAAATTGCAAAAAGCTCCATCGATACTTAGGTAGTACATTTACCCTTCATTCGCTGTATTACGGATTATACTCTCGCTACACAACACTATTGATATTTATATATCTAGATGAGATAGTGGTAGTTGAGAAACATCCAACTGTTGGGGGGTTGATTATTGAGATGATGGAGAGGATGGGATGGTAAGGGGGGTTGTAGAGGGATTGTGAGAGGGATTTGGGGAGGATATGTACTCTGTAGATTTATATAATGATTGTGAGGGTGGGTGGGTGTTGTGTTTTATAGGTTATGATTACCACTACTGAGAAAGAAAATTGAATGAAATGTTGATTAATAGATAGTTCGTATATACTTGGCAGATAGGTATATTAATATAAACGTTGTATTCATCAGATGATAGGTACCTATGGAAAAGGGAGAGGAGAATTAATTGACGAGTCGAAGTCGGTAGTGTCTAGATGGTTGATGTGAAATCTCTAATCTACATCTCACATTCCGCATCGCAAATCTCATTCCCCTCCCCAAATCATGAAAAATAAACCTATCTATCTAGTACTTACTCTTGAAATTCCCCTCCTGTCCTCCTTTCCATCTTTCCAAACTCGGGCCCTATTCCGATCTGTCTACTCCCTTCCGTACTCCCTGGAGTATCGACACTCCCCTACTCCCCTATAACCATATCAAATAAATGTAAGAGTCTTACAACTTGGAATATAAAACACAACAGAACAGATACACGATACATGGAAGATATAAAATACAAGATAAAAAATACAAGATAAAAAATACGATACACTCTCATTTCCCATCCCCATCTCCATCCTCATTCAAACGAATCAAAAGATAAATAGGAGATCTTCACTTATATATATATATATATATACACACACACACATATACATACATACACACACATACACATATATACACATATATACACAAACACACAAACAAAAGCGAAATAACAAACCTCAAACCTCATATACCAAATTCTAAACCATTATATTCATTCACATGTCCTTTTTTCTTTCCTTTTCTTTTCTTCTTCTCATCCCATCCTATCCCATCCCATCTATCCCCATCTCATCGAATCCAATCATCCCTACTCCCTACTCAATCTGGTGATATACCTCAAGCGGTGAATTTCTGCCCCATCCAATCACGCACCCGACTCTAGAGGAAAATACCAAGCTACCCCTCATCATAGATTCATACCTACATATACATATACACATTGCCAACGACGTACATCATTTACCACCTCCTCCTTTCAAAGGATTCACGTACACACCATCAACTATCGCATCTCATCATATCAATATCCTCATGCTTTAAGTTTTAATTTCTTTCTTTCTTTCATTATGTGCTATGCTATGGGTACAAAACCATGCCGGACATTACAGTACCGACGAGGACGTTGCGTTCCTCTTCAAATTTTAGCCAGTCAGGTTGCCCAACCAAGGGCACCGAGTAGCAAGTGGTATCATTCATCCCATAATTCCTCAAAACATGCTATGCAAAACACCTGTTATGCTGCTATTATTTATTCCACCCAGACGCCATGCTAAGTGTGAAACATTACCCAGATTAATAAATCCCTCCTCCTACGGAAATCGAAGTCGTCGACGACTTGAAATCCATTCCTATCATCGAAAGTTCCCACTCATCATCGTCACCATTCGCAGCGCTGGCGTATTCTTCATATTCGAACCTCGGTAGGACGAAATGATCTTGTATCAAAGATTGTTGTAGACTATAAGCCACGGCAGAGATATTATCAACCTCGACAGTATTCTTGAGAGTCGAATTTGGAAGTTTGGCGACAATTCGCATATTCGATTTCCCCATCGTAAAGTCGGTTACCTCTTCATATGAACTATTCACTGCGATGTATTGTTCAACCTCATCGTTGAAGCGAACACATTTTCTTGAAGAGGTCGATGTAGGGGATGATCTGCCGGAAGAAAGGGAAGGTAGGGAAGATTCCATCGATTCCGATCCAGCCGATGGTGAACGTTTCAATAATACATCGCATATTCCTCGTTGTTTAAGAATCGGCTTTACATTGACGTCTGCGTATGACATTGATCTCGTCAGTTTTGGTCGACAATCCATATCCATTGGAGAAGAAAATAAAGATTTCGAGGAATCTGGCTTATGGAGTGGTCCGTAAAGCCATGTTGTATCATGATCTTTTTCCCTACTATTGCGTTAGCCTTGCGCTGACAAGAAACCCCAAGTTAAAGGTACCTACCAGCCAAATGTTGATGGATCGATTGTTTTCAGGTTGGATCGTTTCTTCGCCCAACCTCTCCAAGATGCATTCTCTAATCTCTTGCTATTTTCATATGCGGTACGATGTGATTGAATGAATTTCCAAGACGCCCATAAATCCTCTTCTGGCCAGTCGTGTGCGAGGTAATCTACATGATGTGATGGTATAACTCGAACACCCAAGTCATCCACGGTTTCGGTGATATCGCAAGGCTCAGTGGATTCCGGTAGCTCTGAAAGTTCGGATGCTGGCGATTGATCTGAAGGAGAGAGGGTTGTTGGAGTACTGCATACTGATATATCATCTTCGAGGTATGTCGGTTGTAGTGTTGGAGATTGAAGGTAGTAGTCGACTTGAGCGTCATATTCCTCCTTTGGAACCTGATCCTCGTTGTTGTTATTCCATTGTATATCGTCATACCTTGGAAATTCGAATTCATCATCCTCGGCATCGTCCATACAGATAACTTTCAAGGCTGATATCTCGGGTTGACGAATGATTCGCGGCGCAACATCGACCAAATCCGTTCGATCCACCCACTCAAAATATTCATCTTCTCTGGAGAGATCCATTATTTTTTTGGTTGATAGTTATTGAATTGATAGAGGGAATCCAAGTTCGGTGGGAACATTAAAAGATAAGTTGATTCAAAATTGTGGTCGTGTGAGGGAAAATATATGTAAAAACTCCTTTGTGAAATTTGATTGATGAGTGAGAGTTGGTACGGTATTGATTGGTATGATGATACCTACTAACACGCACACTAACAAAATCCGTTGGGGTAGCTTAACGGTTTTTCGAGCTTTTTGATACAATCCCAACGTCAAAAAAATCCCCAGACAAAAATCAAATTCGCATCGCAAACATGGTATGATATGTGGATGGTTCTGGTGTGAAAGAATTGGCAAAATGTTTTGATGGGTATAAAAGTTCTTTCGAATCTGTTTTATAACTTTTCCTGATTAGCATTAACTAAAACGGATAACTAGTGAAATTGAAGTGTGAAGAAATTGTTGAGATTCTGGGGTAAAGTCATGCAAGGAAGTGGATGAGGGTGGATGACGGATGGCGGATGATGGTGATTGATGGTGGATTTCTCGGGATAATGCTGTGACTATGATACATATATGAATAAAAGGAGGACGGCTTACTTGTGTTATTGTGGTGATTGTGTGGTGATTGTGTGGTATTTGTGGTATTTGTGGTATTTGTGGTATTTGTGGTCTTTGTGGTATTTGTGGTCTTGTGTGGTCTTGTGTGGTCTTGTGTGGTATGTGTGTGTGGTATGTGTGTGTGGCATGTATGGATGTATGGATATGGATATGAATATGGATCATGGAAGGAAGTAAAATATCCAGCGGACAACGGATGGTGGACACACTTTATGGATACTAACAAGCCCACGTCCCAGTCTAAGCCCAAGCCATTGATGATAGTAATAAAGAATTATGGATTATAGATTAAAGATTATGGCTTGTATGGATAATAGTCCGATCTTATATATATACTCCGTACAGAGCGTGCAAGAGAGAAAGAGAGCGTACAGACAAAATCCCGAGCGGATTATGAAAATAAGAATAAAGGTAATTTAGATATTATTTTAGTTCTTACTTAAATTCCGTCATACCATATATTATACTCATTACTACTTCGTACTTTTAATACATACAAGCAAGCAAGCAAGCATTAAGATCCTACCTTGAACAATCAAACCTTCCAAAAGTATTCTAGCCGAGCCACCGAGCCTTATGCTAATGAGCAATCATGTGCCAAGTATACCTAGTAGTAGATAGGTATGATACAATCGATATCACATCAATGTTGTAAGATTACATTTTTGATCGTCCGTCCTGAACTTGTGCGGAGAGTGCTGAGATCTAGTTTGTTTGATCTAGATGGGTTTGATTATATCACATTTCTGAGGACTAAAGAGAGAAAAAAGAAGTAAAACAGAAATTAAATAAATAGAAAAGATGTTTTATTGATTTGAGTGCATTTGATTGCATTTGATTACCGCTTGGGCCGTTACATTCCTCGATGAATTGATATGGTTGTGAGATTAGAGGGAGGATAGATCTATATTTTGTGGTTGGTGATAGATAGATAGTCTGATGGTTTTGTTCTTAGGTAGGTTGGTAGGTATGGACGGTGTCTATGTATGGAGGTAAATGAAGGTATATGTCCGGATGTGGAAGAGATGGAGAGATTATTACTAGGTAGAGGGAGATTACTCGAGGTGCTAGGTATGTATGTATGTATGTATAAATTCTTTCTATTCATTCATTCATTTATTTATTCATACGTTTATTCATGTTCATACCAGATACTAGATACTAGATACTCAATACTTAATACTAAATACTAGATAAAATAAAATAAAATCACAAGGTAAACCAAAATATGAAAAACCAAATTATCTGCAGAGTAGTACTCAACCTGCTAGATAGTCACTTCACACACTTACCGCCCTACCGCACCCGGGGGGGATCGCGAATGTTTCCTTCCTGTCCCTAATGGTCGAGGTAGTGATCTTCACTGCGCTGTCAAAGCATACGTCGGTACGTGATATTTTATTCATCTAAATTAAGTTGTGAAGATCTTTTTGGTGTGGGTTTGGGGTATGATTATTCGAGCTACTGTATTCCACGGACTTTTCGGGTGGTTTATTTGTGGTTTGTTTTTACATCATTGGGAATGCGGATTCGGTCTCTAGATCTATCTGGGAGGTAGGTAGTTCCTCTTTTCTTGGGATAGACGGATCGAACGGTACCGGTATTATACATCCATCTAGTACAGAGATGGAGGTACTTTTGAGGACGGAAGCACGAAGAGATGGAAAAAGGGAATACGGACGGTATGATTATGTGATACACGTCTCAAACATACAAGACCCTTTTCTAGTTGTGATTCATGAGATCTGATCCAAGGCGAGGAACGACTGGCGTGAATGTGTCTCGAGATGTGGTTCTAGAATTGCGCGTAAGGTCATATGGATTCTTTCTTCATCTGAGCCATGTCTCCATTGCTATTTGCTGTGCGCTTCAATTCGATTCGTCAATGTGGTCAATGTCCTTCCGCGTTCCTCTTTCCATCCACTAGAACTAGATCTGGATGAGAATGAGGCGAAACGTTATGAAGAGCTGGAGTAACTTGGGACATCGTATATCTTCCTCCTCTCCTCCACGTGATCGGAACTCGGATACCGGACTTCCCATTCCCAGGACATTTTCCGTATTCTGCCCCTATATCACGAGATTGGACACTTGATAGTATGTAACGTTGAATACGTGAAGTCATAGTGGGTGGATAAACTTTGGGAATGACATTATTACATTCATTACATTCTGCGGTCGACCAATATCAAGATTTGCTATATTTACTATGTTTGGTATGGTAACTATATGGTCGATTTCGATAATATAAAATGTACTCGAGTACTCGAGTAAGATTATCTGCAAAGCACTTCTTACTCTGTAGGTGCTTAGATTTTCGGGGACCGCACTTCCCCATATATGCATATCGGACCCCCGCTTTTCGGTGTTGGGAATCTTGGAATGCTGGGGTGGTGTAATGGAAGAGTGGCTTGGTGGATGGAATGAATGAATGGAATGAATGGATGGACATGGATGGAATGAATGGATGGACATGGATTCTAGGAATGAATGGATGGACATGGATTCTAGGGAGATGGGGATGATGTGAAGGCGCCCCACGTTACACGTTACGAGCATGGAGGTGGGAGCCGCGGTTATGATGAGGTAGAGGAGAGACAGATGGACAACTACATGGCTCGAGAAACAACTAGCTAGATAGACAATGATACAGTTAGTTGGATACATACCTACGACAACGATACACCTCCACAGCGAGCCAAGAATCCCAAATCTAACAAATACACCATCTTATACACCTCAGAGATCATCTTACAAAACTCATTAATTGAGAAACACATATCAACACCCACACATACACACACACAACAATACAAAAACTACAATCGATATACCAAGCATACTATGTGTGTCATTGCAATAGGTAGTGTACTACTGTAGTATACATGGAAGGTTACTTAGCCTGGAAGAAGGTCTTAGGTGGAGTTCAGCTGGGGATTAGCATTGATGAGATGACATGTATGCACGGTATGATACGTGATACCGAGTAAAGGAGATCGATCGCGAGACTTGTGATTGTTGTTTTGCTTTTGGATTTGGACTTTGTTTTTTGGTGATGAGGTGCTGGGTGGGTTAGTTGCATGAGTAGGTAGGTGGGTGGAGTGTGTAGATTACATAGGGTATAGTTAGTATAGCATAGTATGATATGGTATAATACAGCATAATATAATATGATACCTAGCTAGCACAAAGTATATAACCTGGAGTACACAATCTGGAGTCTGGAATCTGGAGTAAGGAAACTCAGAGACGTGGCTATCAAACATACATGAAGATTTACCGACATCTCGACATAAACACCCAGTAAGTAACCAAGTAAGGTTATGCAAATCAGCAAAAGAACCTACACGGAGTCAAGGACTCAAACCAAGTGTCAGTCCAAGCAGACTTGACACCGGGAGAAACAAAATGAAGAAGACGAAACAAAGTTTCAATGAGGGAGAAGTGTGGTATCAGGTGTCAGTCAGGTGTGTGAGATCTTGGGTATTAGGTACTAGGGGCTAGGTATGGATATGGAAATGGAAACGCACTGGATCCGTGAAATGGATGCTCGCACTCTTGGGCCTGGGCAGTGGAAAGATTTTGCTGGGGGGATGCGAGGATGGGATTTCATGGCTGTGAAAGTTTCGAGAAAGGGACTGTGCTGTGTTTGGTATTGGGATGTTTTCATAGCGGTAGTTGGGGTGTGGATGAGTTATGTTATACCGCCTTTGTTAGCTAGGATTAGTTTCTATACTGTGGTTTATGGAATAAGTTATATCACATCGCTTTTTTTTGCTGGTAGAATAAGCTTTTTTTTCTCAATTCTTATTTATTCTATATATATATATGAATAATAAATTATTCTTTATAAAATACAAAGATATTAATGTTTTTATAAACCCTATAAAATGGCGGTATGATATAACTTATTCCATGTGTAACTATAGTAGGCAGAATGATTCGATTGCTGGCAAAACAAAAGCGGTGTAACATAACTTATTCCGTATAAGTCGGTATGGTATGTAAGGGGTAACTTCTTCAAAATTACATCGATCTCTATCTCTATATATCTCGAATATTCTCAAGATGGAACTATATGAATCATTAATATCATTATTCCTCCTATTCCTCCTCTCCTTCCTCCATTATCGAAAAACTCTAAATAGAAATAACTTCCTCTATTGTTTCTACAACTAAAGCCCAGATGTCTACCTTCCTAAGCATAGTACAGAAATCAGTGATCGACTCTATATGACAAGTTACCAAATAAGTAGCGTGTATACCTAAACCATCAGTGCAATTAGTCCCAGAATCCGATATACTTTCTCACCTGCGCCAACGCTCGATCTTCACGAAATTTTAAAATGTCGTCTCTTTTGGTCTTTGTATGTATGTAAATTATGGGATAGTTGCACTATGATCTGCGACTATAGCAGCTACTAGATGTGCGCTCATCGAATTATCGAGGTTGGTTCTGAGGGAGGGATGTAATCTTACTTTGGCTTACGTGAATGGATGGTCTGGTCGGGTCTGGTGCTGGTGTTGTCTTGTCTTGTTGAGCAGGCAAGAGTCTGGCTGGTGAGATAGATAGCTAGATAGCTATTGTCTACAGACAGAGTAATATAGTAAAAATGAATCTGACAAGTTCGGAAAGCTAAACAGGACGAGACGAGACGACGAGACAAGGCTTGCAGGTTTTGAACAAGCTCTTCACTCACTCCCGGGTAAGAATTCAATCTCATCTGCCAACTCAAAGCTTAAGTTTTCTTGGGGGGACAGACTCCAAGTTTGCGAATGGTAACCTTACTAAGAAGAATACAGTCTCGTGTGAGTTGGATACATCTAACTATCCGTTTCCATCAGAGAAAGGTCTTACATCTGGGATTTGATGATCCACTATTAATTCATACTATTGATGCTTATTTGAGACGAAATAAGAATGAATAGCTTTCTCATTTAGCTTTTAGTTTTGAGAAAATGATAATTTTTTAATCATCGAGGAGTGATTGGATCTTGTTGATGTAATTAGATGTTGGTATGGATGGTGATGGGTGCCGCTTGCTAATTGTTCATCTCTTGCGATGTGATTGTATGAACGACCTTTTTCTTGTTGCTTATTGCTTATTGCTTATTGCTTATTGCTTATTGTAATGATTTATTTGATTACCTTGCGGTTATCTTACCACCTTCCCTTCTCTTTTTCATTCTCTCAATAATCAATAGTTTCCCTCACATTTGAATGTCATCAAACATATCACGTATAATGCCCACTCATCAGTCGCCTTGTCTACTCCGTACAGAACCTACCTACATACATCACCCCCAACTCACCCAAAAGGTTCAACATCGGACCCCTCGGACCGAAGAAAATCCATTCCATTTATTCGCTTACCCAATTAGTTTCTCTCTCTCTCTCTCCAAACAGGATAAGAATTCGTATCGATTATCCAATCAGACACCCTAGATGCCCAATCCCCTATCTTCCCCTCTCGTTCTTTCATCATCATGTCTCCATATCTAGCATTTACACATTCAGCTATTGCAAGATAGATCGCAGCTAAGTGCTAGTATTGGTTGTTCCCTTATCGAAATAGTAGATGGTTGGATATGCTGTCATCTCAAGGTTTGTACGAAGAAGGTGGTAGTGAGGGGTCTTTTGATACTTAGGTGGGTAGGTAGGGCGGTACAGGTACTTTTTTGAATGGCGAGGATATTACTCTAGGGGGGTTAATAAGCTTCGGGGTGTTGGGTTGAATGCAGGGAATGATAGTCATCTGATTGATCATTGATGATGAATGATGACGAGATACCTTTTTGAGGCTGACTTGATTGTACAGTATGGAATGGTATGGTGTGTTTGTGTATCCGAGGATATTTATGCAAGAAGTTGTCTGCTACCTAGTGATTTATTATGGTGTTCTGAGAGGAAGAGGATAGTGACTAGTATGTTCACCATCTTCTATTACCAGGCTCTAATAATATCAAAAACGCATTCATTGATTTCCCGAAATGAGACTGTAGAGGGAGACGGCACGTTCGATGATGACATAGCTAATACGGGTGCCGAAGAGAATGTGTAAACAAGTACTCGTATCATCATCTCAAATTTGTTAAATGGAAATTGTGAACTCATCACTCCATACTATTTCACGTCTTATCTCTCTGCACAATGCCAAAGTCCCCATCACAATTCATCTTGAGATGATAATCTCACAGCTGGGAAGCAAGCAAGCAATGTGCTTGAGATTCGTAGCTTTAACGATGCATAAAAAATATATCTATGGGTTCCAATCATTTTCCCCTTGTCTTTCGTACGTACGAGCTGCAGAAACTATATCTCTTCAGATAAGAGAACACAAGTGGTGAGTCTCTGGATGTATGAATGATGAGAATGGGAATGGTT
This sequence comes from Botrytis porri, assembly GCF_014898465.1. Lineage (NCBI taxonomy): Eukaryota > Fungi > Ascomycota > Leotiomycetes > Helotiales > Sclerotiniaceae > Botrytis > Botrytis porri. Next base: position 750,406 of record NW_024066084.1, on the reverse strand, counting down.
AAATTCGAGAGTATTCCAACCGATCGATTGGTTGCTTGAAAGATACAATAACACTCTTCGTATCGCGTCTAGCGATTGATCTCACCGGGTAGAATCAGTTCAATAATGTAGACTACACGGCACCGATAGATCTTACTCAAGATCCATCCAAGATTAACTCAAGCATGGAGAATGGCATGAATGGCATGAATGGCTTAGAATGAAGGATAGTTTCTTCTTTGGTTGTTGTCGGTAGCTGTTTTTGCCTATCGATCTATTGATGTTGTTGATTTGGAGTATGGGAGAACTGGCTTCAATTTTCTTGATACCTTGATTCTACTATTGTGGGGGTTTAATGTGTTTATATATGGAATGAAAGAGGAAAGCGCGTGTAGTAAGTTGGGTTATGTTCTATTGTATGTTTGTTCTAAGAAACCTGTTGGAACTTGAGGTAAATCTTTCGAAGATCTATCTCCAGCTCAAGATTTCATACCATGTCATATCATCATGTTCATCGGCACCATTCTACCCTTCCCATTGAGACCTTTCATCCTATCTCCTCATGAGATATCTAGCAATTTTATGCAAAAGCCACTCCTGAGATTCTAGCCCTAGATTTCAAGCTCTTCTTTTCTAACTAGATTCCCGACGCGAACCATCCAGAATATCCTGACAACATCCTAATACCATTTCTTAAATCTAGAAATGAAGTTCCAGATGGCCGTCTTTCCTATTTCGTTTAACGAGTCTCCTATTTTCAAGCTCGCACGTGTATGTTCTTACCATGAACTAATGCGCGGAATTCGAATCCTTTTGAGAGAAAGAATCGAACTTATTGACTCGGTGTGATATGAAATTCAGCGGTGTCGTAAGAGGAAGATTCTGACCTGTGGTCTCAATATTTATAGTCGAGTGTACCACCATGGTCTATGGGTAGATAGATGTACTATTTTTGTATCCGCTGTATTGATAACGAGAGACATGTTGATTTTTGCGAAGATAATGAGAGTTTGGACATGAGGGATAGACTCCCGTTCAGGGTACAAGTCGTTCAACTACCGGTACCCAGTTTGAGAAAGTCGCGGAGGGAATTCTATTAACCGTGTGTTGTTGGTGGATTCCGAGTATAAAATCTTGGATCTTGGTATTGTTGGAGCTGATGGGAATGGATGAGGACCTTAGAGTTGGATATGCATTTTGCTTTGAACGTGGAGGAGTTTGTGTAGGTAGGTGAATATGGATAGGAGAATTCATTGTCGGTAAGCGAGTCTAAAGGGTGATATACCAATGAGGGATGATGGGTTGGTGATGAGGAAAAAAGGATTGTTGAGATACGAGAAGATCAATACACATCACATGGTTGGGGTAATGAAGAGTGGAGAATGGATCAAGAGTTTTCTTCATCTTCCTAGATGGGAGATACTAGTGTTATATCTGAGTGCATTGTACGTGTCACATTCTAACGGTTGTATGAATGCAGAAATGCAACACTCGTGTAGATCCATCTCAAGGGAAAGCTGAGCTTCCCTTCCAACCATGCCTAACACGAAAGCATAAGATTGTTGTTTTCGTATTAGGTCAAGTATCCCGATCTTTTCCCAAACCTGTCAAGTGTTGTCATCACACCTTGAACATCATCGATCGAATTAGATATATTATTGAATTTAACATGTCTGGTACAGAATTCTCTTTTGACATAAATTTAAGGTCTTCCCAAACTTCATCGTCGAGACAAATCATCTAATCCCTCCTTCAACTCTCCAACTTCAGGGCTGATACTCTCACTACTCTTCAACGTCATCACCGCCCCTTTCTGTGCAATCTCAATCAGTTCATCTCCCAATTCACACCCTCTCGCTAATCCCGATATCAAGACACCCATAAATGTATCACCAACCCCATTAACACTAACCACATCACCCTCTTCAACCTTCTCTGCCACTGGAAATAACCTCATATATACACCACCGACTTCCTCATTTCCATTAGTACAACGAGACAGAATATACGGAGCATGATCCGGATCTCGAAGTCGTGGATCCGTAGGCAATAATATAGAGGTAAGTAAAACTCCTTGAGAACCAAGCTTAGTAAGAATAGTCGGGATGTAAGGGAGAAGTTGAACAGCTTTGACGGGAATTCCTTGATCAGTAAGATCTTTAGATGTCATCTGTACGAAACGATCTCGAGCACCGGTGCTAGGAATACCGAGAGCATCGATTGTGTGCCACCATTCGTCAGTCTCGAATTTACCGTTGGTAGTGGCGGCTTCGTGCATGGAAGTGAGTTCATGCTCGTTAGGAGTTGCGAGATCAACAATGTTTTTGGGGAAGACTGGGAGTTTATTGGCTTTGAGAGATGAACCGGTAGGGCGTTCAAAAAGACGTGCGGATTTAATGGTTGAGACGGGTTCATATGCGATCTTGATGGAAGATGAAGATGATTTGGTGGCGCTCAAGAACTCTTGGATGACTTCTGACTGCCAATTTGCGTCTATAACGACCCATTTTGTGGCAGATGTCAGAGACTTGAGTTTGCTGTGAATGCTTCGAATAGATGAGTCATTGGATGGTCTAGCAAATATATCCATATCGGCCATGGCTATGACGAGATCCTTTTTTCCATCATTAATGGCTACATACTGAGCTGTACGGTAGTCGCTTTCTTTTGAACATATAGTGATATCATCAGTGTTAAGTCCATTGCTTTGTAAACTTTGAAGTATCGATTTGCCGACCCTAGAATTATTAGAATTGATTGATGATACGATTGTAGGTAACTCACTGATCATCAGCAATAAACGTATATAGACTGACAGGCTCCTTGCTACTAAGCTGAGCTGCACGTAGGACGTTATAACCAACACCACCTATCGATGATCGGATTTTTGCGATATTCGATGTATGCATCTGAGGAGAAGATGCCCCTGTCGATTGAGTGGTACGAGGAGTATAGTCACAAGCGAGATCTATAGCTATTGAGCCTACAACGATTATGCTGGGCTACAGGAAATAAAGAATTAGAAAGTGGTAATATTCTAAAACATGGGTTCCTCGAAAAAACATTGTGGAAGGCAAGGAGGATTGTTGCAAACCTTTGAAGTAGAGACACTGGAAGAGGACAGTTCTAAGCTAGGGTGATTTGGGTCTATCTTGTTTAAATTGGCTGTAGAGGAAGACCGCGTGAGGACTTTACTAGTGTTTTCCCTATGAATTTCTATTGAGCCAATGTTAAATGTTTGTTCCCATGCTTCACTGACCAGCGTTTGGATTCATCTGATCTTAACCTAGAAAGCTCAACTGCTACTTTTGTCGCCATCTTGACATTAGATTCTATCAATGCCCGATTTGCTGCAGTACTATTGCCCTTTGTAAGTTCTTTGATCCTTGCCAAAATGAAGGGAGTATTTGAATGGCCATGGAAGCCCTGTTCGGCGGCTTCTTGGACTGCTTGATCGATTGCCTTATCGATCTCAGACTTGGGAAGGGAGAATTCTTCAGGAATTGGATTTGCAAAATGAAAACCGCTAGCAGATCTAAAAAAGTCCTGGGCATCTATTATTGTTAATCATCGCTTACTAAATGGAAAGTGACGAGGCATAGAGTCAAAACTTACAGATAATGGCAGCAGCTTCTTCGGCATTTTGAACAACCATAGGACTTTTAACACCACTATCACGAGTGAAAAATGCCGGATAGTCGATCGGCCCAGTACGTCCATCTGCAAATGTGAAGACTCCGGCCCCTTGAGTTTCTAGATACTCCAATGTCCGAGGAATATCAAGAAAGCTTTTACAGCCACTGCTGATCACGGCAACTGGGGTACGTCCAAGTTCAGTGAGGTCGGCAGAAATATCCATACTGTCCTGACCTCCACGATGAACGCCACCTAGACCACCAGTTCCGAAGACACTAATTCCAGCTTTACGTGCTAGTATCATGGTACCAGCAATTGTAGTACCACCAGTAATTTTGCGTCCAGTGATCCCCTAATTACGGTTAGTTCATTGTCAGTTTTACCCAGAACAATATAGTATGTTGAAATGGACAGATCAGCACAGAAACTGCCACTCACCATTCCCAGAATATAAGGCAAATCTCTACGAGAAACCTTCATAGTTTCCGGTTTACCAGCGGCAGATGCAATAGCAGTCAACTCCTCCTTGTTCAACCCCACACGTGCAACACCATCCAAAATTCCAATTGTTGCTGGAATTCCTCCATTCAGACGAACGACATCCTCTAAATCAAGGGCCAACTTGACATTATCAGGATACGAATATCCGTGAGTATAAATGGTGGTTTCTAAAGCTACAACTGGTTTCCCATACTTCGTAGCCTCTCTCACTTCGTCCGATACTTTGAAGAGTCTAAGCTCAGCGTACCCAAAGCTCGGCCTATGAGATCTCTTTTGATAACTGCCACGCCCTTGATTAGAGGGGTTGCTAAAATGGCACTTGGATGATAAGGTGCTGGTTGACACCGAAGAGATTCGGATCCCACGTATGGGCCGAAGTATGGAATTCATGATGTGAAGTACTCTAACATGAAACCGTGAGGGTTTAAGATGGGGAATTCAATTATGTACCACTAAATGAGTCAATAGTGAGAAGATATTATCTTCACAGCCATTTGTTGGACTTATGACATCCGAGTATATTTACCAATGAGGTGTAGACAAGACAGTGAGTGGGGTGTGAATAGAAGCCTGTTAAGTTTATTGATAACCTTATGTTCACGTGATCTAAACGTGACACCTTGGAAGGTTTAGAAGGATTTTTGACAGATGAAGCGCCATCGAGAAGTCAATTCAAGCAATGCAATATATTTGATACAAGCCAACCTGTTCATCAAACTTTGATTGGACTTCTTCTTCGACATTTCGGAATCAGTTGACCGAACCAATCAATTTGTTGATTTAAATACTGTTATGCATAATTTATATTAACTCGTAAGGAATATTTCTGTCATGAAATTGGAACGGAAATTTATCCCCTGGTCGTTATTTCGTATATTGTCATGCTGATATTACTTGTAAAACCAACTGCCCATTCTTCCTTTTACATGATGTATTCATTGCTTCTTTGCTTTTCTGTACATTGTGGTTGCTGAGTATCTTTTCGCCATGGCGGCATTACAATCCATCATTCTTTTCGTCTGTCTCTGCGTTCAAGGTATTTCCTCTCAAGAAATTGTCAATGGACAAATTTATACTCCCGGTATCGCGATAGTCGATGCGCCGCAACCAAATACACCACTTGGAGGGGGTAAGTTCTAATAAACACCTAAGTCTGAATATTGTATGTTTTCTAATTGTTCAGATTTCCTCCAAGTTGCGCTGGATGTCTCCTCAGATGGACAGCTTCAACTTCCACCCTATCCGAAGAACGCTGTCTCGGAGATCTACAATATCACCATGTTTCTCTCCAGTTATACTACAGGCAAAAACTTTACAATCTCAAATGGAACCGCGACAGCAGGAAATGCGAGCTTAGGCGAGATCATGGCTCAAGAATTAAGTAGCACAGTTAAACATGTAAATTGGGTTTGGCCTGATTGTCTTGTTGGTGATGGTATATCAAACAAGAACACTGCAAGGGGGGCATACAATGTGCGTTCTTGATATCCTTCCTATGCTTGTGATTCAATCTAACATTATTGTAGATCTCCATCCGCCAGAATTTCAGATTGAATAGAACTGATCAGTACACGATTTTCGACCTACCAATCCAAGTCACCAACTCCATACCTGAACAAAGTGGTAGACCTTCTTGTGATTCTATCAATAATGATTTGATTCCTTGGGAAACATTAAACGCGTCGGCAAATAACTTTACCCGTATTGCAGGGACGTCCATACAAACTACTGCCTCTTCACAGGATGGAATTGGGGCTGGAAGCTCTATCGATTGGAGATCTGGTGTACATTTTGTATGGATAGGAAGTTTGGTTATGATGTTTGCGTTGTAATATATAATACATTGAGTTAAGGGGGGAGTTCTGTATTTATTTGCGATCCCATTTAAGTTCCATAATCCATCGTAGGCATCTTTGGAGGGGCCTTTGAAGTCCCGTTTCCGTTGCATCAGTTATTAGTCTGGGAGCTAAAACTCCGTAGCAAGCTAGCAACCAATTAGCCTAAAATTCTAGATAACGCTTGGCTTTTCCTAAAGCTTCAAGTGTCCTTTAAGATCTTCCTATATTAAAGTCACTTAGTTTCTCACAAGATACTAATTACTAGACAACTTCATTCTCTGTATATTGCCAGGTAAGATTTCGGGACCATCGATTGGAGTCGAAAGAAACTCCCAAAAATTTGCCGAAGATGCAATCCAAGATAAAAGCAAAGGACGAGAAGCTTGCGAAGTGTGATCATATAGCCCCATAATACCTACACCTCTCATGGAGAAACCTACGCGCTAGACCCCGCTCCCCGCAATTCAAAACTCAAATCATTCCTCAGTTGGCAAACTTCCCCTATTCTAATTGGTCAATATGTGCTTCGACAAATGCTAAGCCGGATATCTGAAATATCGTAGTCGAGTCAAAGGTAGTGACATTCCTGTCAAGATGGTCTCTTTTCTCACCCTTCATCCCATTGACACTTCATTATCCATACATCTCATCGACCAATCCTCATAACTATCAATAATATTACACAACAGACCGGAAAGATGCCAATGCATAACGGATGGCTTCCACGCGAAGGTATAACCTTAAACTCCCTGAGCTCGGCACACCAAAGCTAACACAACATGTAGGTTTCCGAAGCGATTCCCTCGGTAGCATCATCAAGAAAACGGCATTAAATCCCGCATTTACATTGGTCTTCCTTATTCTAGCTCGTTACACTAAACGGGGAAATGATCTTTCGATTCTGCATGAAACGACCTTTTCTCGAATTCGAAAACTCTTCTATTTTGGGGTTATCAGATTAGTATCGAACTATTTGGAAAGAGGGGTGCAGAATAATTGGGTAGACGATGTATATGATTGGGAGAAAGAGATTGTGTTGATCACCGGTGGTGCGGGTGGGATCGGTGGACAAGTAGTAAAGCTTTTAGCAGAGAAGGATATCACAGTTGTGGTATTAGATGTGATTCCTATGACTTTCGAGACGAGTAAGTTATCTAGCTATATATTGCCGAACTCTCCAATTGAATCATACTAACTTCCCCCAAAGCACCAAATGTGCATTACTACAAATGCGACATCACCTCCCCATCCACCATCGCCACAGTCGCATCTCGCATCCGTTCCGAAGTCGGTAATCCCACCATCCTCATCAACAATGCGGGCGTCGCGCGCGGAAAAAGCATTCTGGACTCCACCGAAAAAGACATCCGATTTACCTTCGACGTGAACACACTCTCGCACTATTTCACCACCAAGGAATTTCTCCCCTCCATGATCGACAAAAACCACGGCATGATCGTCACCATCGCCAGTCTCGCAGCCTATCTCCCCGTCCCAAACATGACCGACTATGCCTCATCCAAAGCCGCCGCCCTCTCTTTCCACGAAGGACTGACCGCCGAACTCCTCACCAAATACAACGCCCCGAAATTAAGAACGATAGTGATTAACCAAGGATATACGAAAACGGCGCTGTTTCAAGGATACAAAAATGATGCGACGTTTTTGCTTCCGACGCTGGAGGTGGATACGGTGGCGGAGGAGATTGTGAAGAAGATTTTGAAGGGGAAGAGTGGGCAGGGGATTTATCCGGGGTTTGGAGTTACTCTCACGTGGTTGAGAGCGATGCCGGGGTGGTATCAGAATAGAGTGAGGACGAAGGGTCATGATATTATGACGAATTGGAAGGGGAGACAGGTGGTGAATGTGGATGAGTTTTATGAGGAGAAGGAAAAGGATGGGAAGGGGAAGGAGAAGGAGAAGGAGAAGGAGAAGGAGAAGGAGAAGGAGAAGGAGAAGGAGAAGGAGAAGGAGAAGGAGAAGGAGAAGGAGAAGGAGAAGGAGAAGGAGAAGGAGAAGGAGAAGGAGAAGGAGAAGGAGAAGGAGAAGGAGAAGGAGAAGGGAAAGGGGCTTGAGGAGGAAAGCGGGTAGGTTTTCTTCTTTTCAATTTGTCTTTTGGGTAAAATTGATGAGCTAATTGATTTAGGTCGACGGTGTTGGTTAATCCTTGAGCTTTTGCGAATGAAAAGTTGGCTTGTTGTGTTATCGGAAGACCAAAGCTATTAAATCGGATTTTTATTTGAAGTCGTGGGCTTTGAATCAATTTTTTGAGTACACTTTCAAATGGAGTGACGGAAGCACTACTCTAGCCATTGGCGATCAGCATTATGAGGTACAGAGAAAACTCTTGGCCTATTCAAGTCTACCTAGCCATACAGAATATCCTTCAATTCCCTCTCTCTCTCCTTCTGACACCACAATCCCCGTAACTCCTCGTTATGAACCCCTCTTAACTATGAATGAGCAAGATAGGATCGTATGTATGGTCAAGACAAAAGATTGCAATCATTGATCACTTTTCTAATTACTTGTGAAAGACTGAAATAACACAAAGCATCGCTCAGAGACACAATCACATGAAAGTCATCAAATATATCAGATAATCAACATTTTAAATTTTTATTTACACGTTTGAATACTACTCAATCACTCATCATCACAACTCTCAAGTTGCACGCCCCATATAGTACCCAAACAAATCCCAATCATGAATCGGACTGGGCCTTGAAGCTGTCGTATAACGCCCAGGATATCAACTCTCAAACGCCGGATTCATAAACTAAAGGTTGTGCCTACGACAAAGATAACCTTGACGCCAATCGCTGTACCAGCGTTTCCTTTTTCCTTAAATGCATTATGTACTCATACAACAACAGACTATTTTCTTTCTCAAGCAGAAACGGAGACCATTCTGGATGCTTCCAACAAAGGTGCCGCAGCTGAGGGACCGGGAGCATTCTCCTCAGCAATTTCACCACCAGCTTCTCTTTCAGCCCAGGCACCCCAAAGACCTCGTTTGCCTCTAACACGGATTGGCCCCCCTAGAGAGTTTTCTGGTTGTTCAACCTTGACGGCATCTTTGGTTGCAAGTACTAAAACTTCAAAGAACATCTTGGTAGCATCAGCTTTGCTTGTTGTACCCTCTGGTAATAAGTCCTGGAAAAGAACGCTGGCCTTCTTGCGCTTGTCTGGGCTGTTAGCTGCCTCATCGCCAAATCGTTCACGAAGTAGATGAACAGCGTGAGTGGTACCAAGCGATACAGGGCCGCTATCCGCAGGGTGTACAAGAGGTGCAGTTGTCTCATCAAATTGGTTGCCTGGACTTACGCTGCGGGCTTCTCCTAAGCCGGCGGTAGCGTTGTGTTCGTCATCGTCAATGTTGATATTCAACTCATCATCACCCCCCATTTCAATGATTGTGCCATCAGCAGCAATCATCGTGTCATCCCGGCCTAAACCAGCATCACCAGCAAGATTGGCACCAAGATCCTCTTCCTCTCCAAGATCCAAGCGTGGTGATTTGTTGGCACCTAGTTCTTGCTCACCATCCACACCAGCAATATCACCATCACGTTTACGCTTCAAGTCTCCTGTCCTACGAACAGCATCGAGTGAAAGCATTCCACGGAGCTCTGGTGCCCAACCCATACTTCTTCCTTCACCCATAATATTGGAAACAAAGCCACCATTCTTTTGCATTTCCATTAAAGCCAAGAGTTGAGGATCGCGAGGAAGGAATGACTGAGGACGTAAAATAGCCTCGTGATTCTTTTGCAATTCTTGAATAGCATGCTTAGAAATGGTAGTATCATCATCAGGCATCAAAGGTTTGAATTTTCTGGCACGTTGAGCTGGTTGGCGGAAGATTGACTGTTCTGTCTCGTCTTCTGGTGCGAACAATCCAGATGCTTCTCTTTGTTGCTGATTTGCCTCGACTTCGGCAACAATGGTTTCATCGATATCGGAAAGTGGCGATTCGGAAATGCGAAGGCGCTCGAGTTCCGGAGCACGTGGAAGAGCAGAGATATCTGGTTCTCCACCAATGTTAAGCATGTCGATATCCCCGTCATCATCACCGATGTGGAATCCAACATCATCATTACCAAACCCGAGATTGATTGAATTTTCACGATCTCCATCATCAAAAACATCCTTTGCTCTTGGTTGGATATCCAATTCACTGAGTAAGTCATCTTCAACAGCTCGTGCTGCTGGTGCATCTCGTCCAAATTCGAGACTGATATCAGCTCCAGATCTATCAGCTCCAGTCGTCTTAGGGTTTATATCGTCAAGTCCAAAATCAAGACCCAAATCAAGATCATCATCTAATGGTTCCAAAGCAAGCTCATCCTCATCTGCGTTGTTATCTTCGACACTATTTTGTAAGAATTGGCTGTTGTTGAACTCGTCCTGCAAGTTGATATCACGGCTAGCACCTCTTCGTTTGCGACCCAATGCCGATTCTTCGTCCAATTGGGAGAAAAGGAATGATGCATCAGGCATCGGTGGCATTTCGAGGTTGTCTCCTTCAGTAAGCATATCGGGAAGCATAAGAGCATCTCGAGAAGGCATATGTAGTCCGGCGGGAATATCATTGTTACCGGAGAGACGGAAGGCCTAGGTTGGAAGGTTTAGTATATACATTGAAGCTATTGTGATAATTAAAACGTACCATTTTAATTTTTATGAGAGCTTCATTGCAATCATCCAGTAAATAACGCGCTTTTCGACTATAAATCCTGACCACTCCTAGCAACAATTGACCACTTAGACGTAAAGCCATTGGTGCTTGATTGGGTGTGACGATAGCTTCGACACTATCCTTGACGCTGGCTTGTAAAATGTGATTTTTTGACAACTTGCGCTCTAAATTTGCCGAAAGCCAGACACGAGCCAAAGGCCCTGTCTTGCTCAACAAAGTCTCTGAATAAAACATGGTGATAGCAAGAAGTGTATGGCGCCCTCGCGCGAGGAAGTTTAAGTTTTGTTAAGTGGATTCAATAATGGAAACGCGTTTATGTTGCCTATTGTTGCCCGTCGACTCTTTCGTTCGTTTGATGGCGCGTCGAGGATATTGATTTTGACAGCTCCCAATGAATATTTGTTATGAATTAAGCGCGTCGCGGAATTAAATTGTAGTAAGAAGCCACAGGTATCGAAAGAACAATATAGCAGTCGTAGCAAAGAATTGATTGTAGTGCTTTAATGCAATGCGACGACGACGACCAGGTGATAAAGCTTAAGAAAGGATGGGGGAGTAGATGGGTGGGGAGGTTAATGTTTGCGCAATGAAGATTGAAGAAGAATCAAGAGGCTGGGATACATTTTGAATTATAACGCTAAACTATCAATGGCTAAAAGCTTCGTCAACAAGCGGGTCTAGAGCCTAAACCTGTAATTTACACGTGACATTTCTAACTTTTAATGTTTATTTATCTATTCAATACCATATGCAGTTCGAGCAAGAGAGAGAGGACAAAGAGAGAAAACCTCGACCAATTGATATGTGAACAGAGTGTGAAGTATGATAAATAAAACAGTGGTAACATCTTTCTAAGCGAGCTGGGCAATACTGACCTAGATACATTTATATACCTATGATAAAGTCCTTACGAGCCTGGTACCTGGTACATGTTTATTTTATAACAACAATTCACTGGTGGATTTCCTTACGGAGCAACGGTCTTCTTGGTTCTATAGCTTTTTTTCTCCCTACAGAGTATATATATACCTAGGTAGTGCTTGTTCAAACTTTAAACCCCCTTCCCAGGCCTTCTAGAATCCGATTCAAGGCCTAGAGACCCCCTTTGAGAAAGTCCCGCCCAGGCATGCGACTCAACTACAGGGGAGGATATACCAAAAAACCTAGACCGTGCTCAACTCACTGGAGAGACTGATTGCCTACTGGATATGATACCTTGATACCTTGATGCTGGATACTCTTCTACGTCTTGAAACTGGTAGGAAAAGTTATTACGGGGAGACGACACGTAATTCGATAATTACTATGGATCAAAATCTAAAAGACTATCAACCAATTCTTTAAGAAACACAATTACACTACTGTCAAAGATCAATTTCTTGCATGTTGGAGTTGGGAGGAGCTCTTTTGTTTTGTTTAATGGGTGGCCTTTACTCAATTCTTAACTTAGCACATTTTCTCTTTCGTTTCAGCCAAATTCGCATGCCTCAGTGATAGGCATTAAGCATAACGACAGCATATACTGCTGCTCGTTACCTTCGCAGACTCTAAAAAGGTTTTCTGAATAGTTGAAATTGAGGCTATGTCGTGGCCGCGCCCTGCAAGATCTGGTAGTCCTTCGGGATCTTTATTGCCCATGGTCAACCTTCCATCGACAAATGGTAGAGAGCCAATTTCAGAGCCATCTTCGAGACCAAGGTCAAGGGAGAGGGCCAATTCAAAGAGCAGACATACTCGATCGTCCTCAGCAATGGCCAAAGTTAGTGAACGCCCAATTTCAGCTGAACCAGAAAGAACCCCGACTAATACGACTAATGCGCAACAGTCAATAGCAGATGAATTTTCCGGTCTTACACCAGCAGAAACCGCAGAACGATTACAGACCTCACTCACGTCAGGTTTGACACCCGCAGAAGCTCTTGCGAGATTACACGATCAAGGACCGAATGAACTTCCCCACGAACCTCCCGAACCATTATGGCTTCGATTTGTGAAGCAATTTAAGGAAACCTTGATTCTGTTGTTGTTGGGTTCAGCTGTTATGTCAGTAATAGCTGGAAACAAAGATGATGCGATCAGTATTGCCGTTGCAGTTACAATTGTGGTCACAGTAGGATTCGTACAAGAGTATCGTTCTGAGAAATCGATTGAGGCATTAAACCACCTGGTCCCCAACCATGCACACATAATACGAGGAGAAATGAGAACTACAACCCCAAGAACACCTGCATGGCCCCCTAGCGCCCGAGATGTCCCAGAGACGGAAGCATTGATGGCAGACTCTGGATCTGACGCGGATTCTAGTTTGGCAGAATCTGTATCACAAAAAATGATGGCATCGAAATTGGTCCCTGGAGATCTCGTTCTGTTTACTACTGGAGATCGTATACCTGCCGATATTCGTGTCACAAAAGCTTCAGATTTGACAATCGATGAATCCAATTTAACCGGAGAAAATGAGCCTGTCCGAATCACTGCGGAAGCGAGACATATAGATTTTAGACCCGGATCTAGCTCACTAGAACCACCTACATCATCCGATTATGCGTCTCCTGCTAGTGGAGCTGTAGGTGCAGATATCAGGTTAAATAGCACGACTAACATTGCTTTCATGGGAACACTTGTAAGATCTGGGCATGGTCAAGGAATTGTCTATGCAACAGGTGGAAATACTCATTTTGGAACAATTGCTGCAAGTGTATCGGAAACGGAAAGTCCCAGAACTCCCCTACAGCTTTCAATGGACGATTTAGGGAACCACTTGAGTCAAGCTTCTTTCGTTATTATTGCGGTAATATCTTTAGTTGGATGGTTACAAGGAAAAGCATGGTTGGATATATTCACAATTTCGATATCCTTAGCTGTTGCAGCTATCCCTGAAGGTTTACCAATTATTGTTACAGTCACCTTGGCTCTTGGCGTACACCGAATGGCACGACACAATGCTATAGTACGAAAAATGCCAAGCGTGGAAACTCTAGGATCGGTCAATGTTGTTTGTAGTGATAAAACAGGTATGCTTAATGAATCCCATAGCTTGTTCGAAGTACTAATTCTTCCCCAGGTACCCTTACCATGAACCATATGACTACCGTCAAAATGTGGTATTCTGATGCCGATGCTCCATTGGATGTTGATTCGGATGATGAGACAGTAGAATCTAAAGCTGATACTGTGGCTCTTCGTATTCTTCGCATCGGAAATATAGCTAATAACGCGCGTCTTACTCATCTTCATGCTCCGTCAGCATCGTCGGTCGCTATTTTATCCTCTACTCAGGGCCGTGCTTCAGGGCAAATCTTAAAGAGCAGGTGGGTCGGTCAACCGACTGATGTTGCGATGCTTGATATGCTTGATCGATTCAGAGAGCACGATGTTCGTGAAGGTTTGGGGCACCGTATTGGAGAAACTCCATTCAGTTCTGAAAGAAAATGGATGGGTGTTACCATTGGAGATTTGGGTCCGGAAGGTACATCGAGTCCAAAAGAACATGCTTATATTAAAGGAGCTATCGAGCGAATTTTGGAGAGGTGTGATACATACCTTACAAAAGACGGTCGTGAAGTTCAATTGGATGCGGCAAAGAGACAACAAGTTTTACAAGCTGCCGAAAAACTTGCTTCTGAAGGACTTAGAGTTCTTGGTTTTGCTAGTGGCCCGGTTGCTAGGCACGCCAAATCATTAGCTCCAACAAGCCGAAGTGCAACACCAGTCTCAAAATTAGACCACCATGTATCTCACAGCGAAGACGTATACAACGGTCTTACATTTGCTGGATTGGTTGGTATGAGCGATCCTCCACGAACAGGTGTTTCGAAATCGATTCGACGACTCATGCGGGGCGGTGTCAAAGTGATTATGATTACTGGAGATGCTGAAACAACTGCCCTGGCTATTGCAAAGAAGCTCGGTATGCCTATTGCAGCACCACGTGCTCATTCAGTAAATTCCGTAGAAGTTAGACCAGTCTTACGAGGTGATGAGATAGATGAGATGACCGACGAAGAGTTACAAGCCGCCATAGCCAATACTTCCGTATTCGCCAGAACCAGTCCAGATCATAAAATGAAAATTATCAGAGCCCTACAAGCTCGTGGTGATATTGTCGCAATGACAGGTGATGGTGTCAATGATGCACCTGCCCTCAAGAAGGCTGATATTGGTATATCTATGGGTTTACAAGGAACAGATGTTGCCAAAGAAGCTGCAGATATGATCTTGACTGATGACGATTTTTCGACTATTCTCAAAGCAATTGAAGAAGGCAAAGGGATTTTTAGTAACATACAAAATTTCCTCACATTTCAACTCAGCACAAGTGCTGCGGCACTTAGCTTGGTTTTAGTCTGCACGTGTTTGGGATTCAAAAATCCTTTAAATGCGATGCAGATCCTTTGGATTAGTAAGTTAAACTTTTGAATTGTAACACACATTCGTACTAATAATTTCTCTAGATATCATCATGGATGGACCTCCAGCTCAATCATTAGGTGTGGAGCCAGTTGATCCAGATGTTATGAATCGCCCACCCCGAAAGAGAAATGCTCCTGTACTGACAAAAGCATTGATCACTCGAGTACTTACGTCCGCTACCATTATCATGCTAGGTACCATGGCAGTTTATACTCACGAAATGCTTTCAGATGGCAAAGTCAGTAAGAGAGATACAACCATGACCTTTACCTGCTTCGTTCTTTTCGATATGTTCAACGCGTTGAACTGTCGTTCAGAATCAAAGTCTGTCCTCAGAGGTGAAGTTGGTCTTTTTTCAAACAAGCTATTCAATTGGGCAGTATCGTTGAGTCTTGGTGGACAAATACTAGTCATATACTTCCCCTGGCTTCAGGAAGTATTTCAAACAGAAGCTTTGGCACTTACAGATTTGGTTGGCCTGGTTATTTTAACAAGTTCTGTATTCTGGGCTGATGAAGCAAGAAAATGGTGGAAATCAAGGAGTAGGAGAAGGCTGGGTAGTGGGTATAGTCAAGTCGTTTAAATGAAATATGGCTATTAATGCCTATTGTATACATAGATTTAGTATTGCATAGATTCCCAAGCGTATTGCATTGTAGTAAACACAAGTAAGGAGAATTCACAATGATTTGATCAATTACACATAAGAATTAACTTTGGATATGATTGGAGTGATGGGTCAAATTAGTGATCAAATCGTCAATATAAATCTCGCTTACCCCACACCCAAAAAGATGACACCTAAAGATGCCCCCGACCTCAACACCAGCTTCCCCAAAGAAGAGCTACCCATGCCTCAACCCACCCAATGCCTCCACCCGGCCTCCAAAATGGCAGTCTCACACCTCTACCCACAACACCGTCTCCAGAATCAGCTCAATCATCCATTCACAATGCTTCCTCCCTAGCCTCTATCCAAAATATCCTCTCAAACCTCCATACCCGCGACGCAGCGATCACTACTAGTCTCCAATCCCTCATCTCTTCTCAAGCCTCCCTCTCTCGCGATCTCGGCCGACTCGATCTCTTACGCGCGCATCTTGGCACAAATGTTATAAATACCAGGGCGATTTCAAATGGAATGCTGGATAATGCCGCCGGCACGGCCGAGAAATTGAGCTCAAAAGTAAAGGAATTGGATTTAGAGAAGAAACGAGTCGAGGAAACATTGGGCGTTGTAGAACAAGTCGCGGAATTGAAAGCATGTGTCAATGGCGTGGTGGGTAGTATGGGGGCTCCGCAAGACTGGGAAGCTGCAGCAGGATATATTGCAAGAGCGTCGAAGATCCCGGCACATATTGTTGAGGGCAATTTTGCGGCAAGGACAGTTCCGAGCGTCGAGGTACCGGATGCGCCAGGTGTGACGATTGAGGAAGCGAAGAAAAGCTTGTGCGGATTGTTTCTGAGAGAGTTTGAGAAGGCGGCTGAGGAAGGGGATGGAGTGAGAGTTACGAGGTTCTTTAAATTGTTCCCATTGATTGGGAGGGAGGAGGTTGGGCTGGATGTTTATGGAAAATATGTTTGTCAAGGAGTAGCGGGAACTGCGAGGAAGAATTTAAAGGAGGGCACGAAAGGGGAGAGAGGTAAAGAGGGCTTTTTCTACGCGCAGGCGTTGACGAGATTATTTGAACACATTGCGCAGATCGTGGAGGGACATGGAGGGTTGGTGGAAAGGCATTACGGGGCCGGGAAGATGGTTAGAGTGATAGAGAGATTACAGGCTGAGGCGGACGTGCAGGGCGGGATTGTTTTGGATACATGGGGAGACGAGAAAAATGTCGATAGGAGATTGACGGATGTGAGAAGTTATCCATTTTCTTTCTTGGTGCAAAGCTTTCTACCGAATCAAAGACCAACTGGAATCTCGAGGACGGGCTCACCCGCAGTTGGGGTGGCTGCTAATGGAAGGGCAAGTGAAGATGAGGGTGTGGATATGAAAGAAGTAGATGGCCTTTTGAATGAGATGGCTGTGATGTTAGGTCGTTGGTCATTATATACTCGATTCTTGAGCGGCAAATGCAGGGTGAGTCCAACATCAATACCAGGCCTTCTGCGAGCCATTTCTAATTTATCACAGGATCCGGAAGCTAGCCCGGATGATCCTTTGATCATGCCAGAGTTATTAGACAAATCAGCTCTTAGTCGAAAAATCTCAAATCGTCTGAAGGATCCATTTAATGTCATGACTACATTTTTCTTTCGACGATCTGTTGAGAAAGCATTTCAATTGGATGAATCTCCTACAGGACTATCTCTCAATCTATCAAAATCTATAGATGGAACTCCTCCATATATAATCTCTGCTGTTGATGATGTTATGTATATCGTCAATGCAGTACTTAAACGATCCATCTCAACATCTCAACGTGGTGTAATCGAATCTGTTGTACCAGCAATTAGCAGAGTTTTGGGAACCGATTTTGTAGGAATGGTTCAACGCAAAATGCGAGACGAATCGTACCCCAAACCACTCGTTCAAGGCGGATTTCCACCGGAAGATAAAATTATCGCCTTTATCGTCCTGATCAACAGTCTTGTTGTATCAAATGACTATATCTCCAGAATTGTGTCTAGTCATCTCCAATCTTCTGAACCAAACAGCGCATCTCAACCTAAAGGTGTACCACCCGCTCCAGCTTTGAAAGACATGTTCCCCTATGGTCATGATGCCACTTTCGTGTCCAATTCTCTTACAAGTCTCAATGCGACATTCTCATCAAAGACCAACGAGTTGATCGGCGAAGGTCTTCAAGTAATGTTCAATAATGTCGTTAAACCAAGGCTTCGTCCAGTGTTGAGTGAAACCTTCTGCGACGTAGATTATTCCCTTACACCAGAAGATCTTGCCGAAATAGCTCGTCAAAACGACACTGATGATGATCCTCAAGAAATACTACAGGACATGGTATCTCGTCGATTCGAACATCACTGGGATGCTCTCATGAAACCTATTCAGAGAATCATGTCTACGACGCCATTCAATACTCTCCTAGAGCAAACCGCTCAATATTTAGCAAGAGTTCTAGAGAGAAGAGTTTGGAATTATAGCGGGAAAATGAATGCACTAGGAGCAACTAGGATGGAAAGAGATTATGGAGGCATTGTCGGAGTAATTGCGAGAGGAGGAAAGTATGGATTAAGAGATGTTTTTGCAAGGGTATTGCAAGTTGCCATGGTTGTCAATATGGATGAGGAAGAATGGGAGGCGGTTAATGTTGAAGGTGATGGATTGTGTGAAGAGGAAGTAGAGATGGTTTGGGTTTTGACGGTAGATGAGAGGACAAGGGCTAGGGGTATGGTCAGGGGGTGAAGTTTTAAGGAGATGCCCTGTCATTGTGTGAAAAGGATATATAACTCCCCTCGCATATAGGAGTCTAGGCGTTGAAAACTTCGTGCATCATAAAAAATATTGAGTTGAAGGGGAATTTTGACGTTCCGATGGAAGCGAGATATTTGCTGGGAGTGAGTGGTATGGGATAAAAAGAACTAAATATAACATTGATACCAAATAAGATAGCGATTCGAATTCTTAGCCTCTTATTTATTTCGTGATTTACACATAAGCGAGTGTTCGAGCCATGCAGAGCATCTTGTTATTTTCAATAGCGTATATTAACACAAAGTAATAACAACTAATAACCCAATCAATGATTCTGCCTACTTCGAAATGCAATGTAATACATCATCGCACATTTTGAATACATACAAGAAACAGGAGACGAACAAGCGAATCCATTCTACCACGCCACACCAATTGCTATCCAACCTAAAACCCAACCCAAACCCCACAAATCCAAATCCATCACTTAGCCCCCGCCGCTTTCGCCGCTTTCGCCGCCTCAGCCAACTTCGCCTTCTTCGCATTCCTCTCCGCCTTCTTCGCATCCTCAGCCCTCTTCTTCCTCTTCTGTCCCTCCTTCCACCTTGCATCATAAATATGCCACATTTCCGTCGCCCCGGCTTTTGCCGCTTCCGCAAGTCTCTTCGCCGCAATCGCCTTCCACTCATCGGTGCCCTCCTCCGGCTCAGGTGTCTTGTCCACTTCATCCGCCCAGCCCAATCTCTCGAGCAACTCGACCAACTCGCGTCGGTTGAGCTTGAGTCCAAACGGCGCTTCGATTTCTTCGAGGAAATCAGTACTGATGCGTCCGCGATTACCTTCGTAGTCGCGCACGAGACACATGGTCTCGTCGTCTTTGAAGTGGCCATAGACGAGCACGATTTCGCCCGTGTCGAAAGGAGGTTGTTTTAAGGGGGTTTGGGGTGTATATTTTACTGGTTCCTGGGGTTCGAGGACGCGGAAGAGAGGAAGTTGGACGGAATCGATACGCTGCTGCGCTTCGCGTTGGTAGAAATCAGGGGCTTGGGCTCCTTTTTTTAATTCGAGACGGTTGATTCGTTGAATTATTTCGGATCGTTTTCCTTTGGTGGGAAGACCGCGTCGTCGGGCTTCCCATTGGAGGTCTAGACGACTCATTCCTCTGGGATTGAATGGTAAGCGATGATTATCGCGGAATTGTTCATTGGCCCATATTTGAACGGGCAGTGAGCCATCGATTCCCCATGGAAAAGGTAATTGTTGTAGATTTCTATATTTGACACGGCCTTGATCGAGTCCATATCCTTCGAGCCGTGTTACTAGGGGCTGATGATTTTGTATATCATAAACTGGTTCGCCTAGATCAAGAAGAAATTCTCCCCAGCGAGGAGCGAAATCTCCGACCCAAACTTTATCGGCAGAAAGTCCTTGGGGTCGACCATCTATTGTTAATTCTGGGTAGGGAAGCCCTCGTTTATCGGTTGGGGGAACGAAGCGGTAGACGCAGAAGTCGAGGTTGCGCCATGGTCGCTCGAGATATTGTCGAGCTGCGGCGCGTTCGGCCCTTTCTTCGCTAGTCAAAATGCCGGCCATGGCTGCTAGAGGGTCGGAGTATGTAAGTATATGCTGGCCTTGGGTAGGGATATGATTAGAGTTTCATGAGATTAGAATGGGAATCTCAGTGAAGTTTCCTGGGTGTCAAGGTTCCAACAGGAAAATTAGAGATGGAAACTCGAGATAGGGTTTGGAACTTACTGTACAATGGTCTAAAATATTTTCGATCCTCAAAGGGGATAAAGAATGGCTGTTGGTAAACAAGCGACACGAACTTTCTCCTTTCATGTTATGTTTAAGATGAATTTGAATGACGGATCCGGAAGGCGAACAAAGACTTATTCGAATAGCGCCAAATCGAAGCGAATTTATCGAGTTGAATTTCAGGAGATCTTTATTCCTCCGTGTTTTTGTCACTTCAGTATTTCGAGGTTAGGGCTTATATTGTGGAAGTTGATTAGAAAGAAATATAATGACAAAGATAAAGTGATCACGAGGAGAACGAAAATTGCTGAAGAAGCTCTTGTCATATCCTTGATAGGTCAAGCAATTGATCAGAGAAGAGAAGTTCATTTAGGAAAAGACCACTGGAACAAACTCACACATCACTTACATAGCTATGAGAATTCTTCACTTCCAAACTAAGGGTAGCTTTCTCATTTTGGCTACACAGGCTCTTCATAACATCAAATGATATGGATTACTTCCAGAAGTGAAAGAGCTCTCAGTCCTGAAGTGTCCTCTACCCAGGGTTTGCGCTCCAGTCTCGCATTGTTTCTGAGCCCATCTCACTTCCATAGAGTTCTACTACGCCATCCTAGACCAATCCTCTCATACGTTTTTTTTTTCATTTAGGAAGCGTTTTCGGTATTGAAACTGGAGCAAGTGATTTCACTTGATTAACGTCGAGCAGAAATGCCACTATATTTCCCTTCTCGCATTCGCCATCTATGTATTCATCGATGCCTTATGAGAATTCATATAGGCCTGCACAAATTCCCAATCATATAGGCACTCGCCATGTCTAGTGTGGTGCTCATGGTGAAATAGTAGAGCCTGTCATCGTAATACACCCACTTAGAGACGAATCAAAGGATGATATGTCCAACATAAAGCAGTGCCTGGGATTCGACAGCCTGGTTTTAGATGCATTCTAATTGTGATAAGAAGAGAAAAGAATAAGACAAGTGTCGAGCAAGAGGGCTTGTATGAGAATGCAGAATTTCTCATGAGACAACAGACATTTTACCTAGCTGCTGTTGATAATAGGAAATGAAGCATAGCACCTTTAGAGTGCAGACATATTGGATGGCTTATATGTGTAGCTGTTGCAAAGTAAGACCAATATTTCCTCGAAAAATAATCAATAAAAAGCTTCCAAGTAGTTTATATGACTTTCAATGGAAATTCCTGATTGTTCGATTTGATGTCAATATTCAAAAGAGTACGAAGTTTAGGTGCATTTTTGGTTTGTTCACATGAAGAATGCAATTGTGATAAAATATTCACTTTCCTTACCAAAAACACACCTTGCACATAGAGAGTGACCTGCCGAGTGTTCTTAGGTGCACACCTTACAAAATACTAGAAACAGTCACATTTCTCGTACTGTTTTTGATCCCTGTACATTATCCCTGCAAATTTATTCTCTATCAGACAAAAAAAAGTTGACGAGAAAACGAAATATACTTGAATATTCTACACAATCACCCACAATGCCTCCCCTACGGTCCAAAAGTCTGCCAATGGTAGCGCAAGACCAAAAAAGGATGCGCGAACAATTCTTCAAGAGAGTGAGGAGAGTGCCAGTGACAATGAGAGTGTGAACATGATGGATAAGGATTCCTCTGAAGAAGAGTTAGACAGACTTGTTTTGGGAGATGGTGCAGGATTCACGGCTCAATTGGGTCAAGATATGGATTTCAAATCAGAAGAAGAAGAAGAAGAAGAAGAAGAAAAGGATCAAGATGAGGAACAAGAGGATATTGGAATTGAGGGTGTTGACGATGCAGATGTACAACTCCGCCGCTCAATTATAGAGAACAATCACTAACTCTTTCTCTATAGCTATTTTTCCTTGACTCCGGACCATCCACAGTGCCTCAAGATGCATTGATACCACGCCCACAACCTGAAGACGAAGAAGGAGGAGATGCGCTGGCCTGGGAAGATAGCGACGATGATCGATTGAATGTATCTCTAGCTGGAAATTCTCGATTAAGAAAACTTAGAGTCAATGAAGGAGAAGATATAGTTAGTGGAAGAGAGTACACACGGCGACTACGAATGCAATTTGAGCGCCTCAATCCTGTTCCAGAGTGGGCGCAATCTTCTAGGCCGGCAAAACGACGTCGCAGGTCATCTGCAGCCTCCAACTCTTCGATGTCTTCGGAAGATATGGACGTTGATGATTCCGACCTTTCTACATTACCTCTCGCAAGACTTCTTCAAGACGCCGGAGCTCTTACAAAAGAAGCACCTGCAACCTCAAAAAGACCAAAACTCAGACCTGAAGTTCTCGATATTCAAAGAACGAGGGATATACCCAAAACTCAACCATCAGCTGTCACTTCTCTTTCCTTCCATCCAGAATACCCAGTCATACTTTCTTCAGGGCCATCATCGACTTTATATCTACATCACTATGCGCCTACAGCCCATCCACATCCGCATCCACAACTTACTAGCATTCACGTTAAGAAAACCCCGATTGCTACATCCGCATTCCTTCATCCTTCCGGAGATAAAATCATTTTCGCTGGTCGACGCCGTTATTTCCATATCTGGGATCTTCCTTCCGGAGAAATAAACAAGGTTACGCGCATTTATGGGCATAAGGATGATCAAAAGACTATGGAAAGATTCAAGCTCAGCCCTTGTGGCCGATATATGGGACTGATTGGTTCATCGAAGAAGGGAGGCGGTCTTATAAATATTCTTGATGCAACCACAACACAATGGATAGCATCAGCAAGAATTGAAGGCAAAAATGGAGTTGCCGATTTCGCCTGGTGGAGAACTGGAGAAGGATTGACAGTTGTAGGAAAGGGTGGAGAAGTAGGAGAATGGAGTATGGAAACTGGATCTTTTGTCGCTCGTTGGAATGATGATGGTTCCATTGGTGCTACTGTCCTCACACTCGGTGGACCAAATGGACCCAAACAACTCGGTGGGGATCGATGGGTAGTGATTGGATCTCAAAGTGGTGTGGTCAATATTTACGATCGCAAGAATTTCATCTCAGGAAACGATATTAAAATACCCGAGAGACCGGAGCCAAATAGACGACTTTTGCAATTAACGACACCCACAAGTCATTTGCAAATTAGTCCTGATGGACAATTGTTGGTTTTTAGTAGTAGGTGGAAGAAGGACGCTTTGAGACTGGTACATCTACCTAGTTGTACAGTATATAAGAATTGGCCAACATCGAATACGCCATTGGGAAGAATTTCATCCGTGGCATTTGGTAGTGGAAGCGATGTTTTAGCAGTTGGTAATGAAGCTGGAAAGATTAAGTTGTGGGAAATTAGAAGTTAGTGGTATAGATTTAATGAATGATTATAGTGTCGGATTTGACATACTTTTGTTGAAAAAAGGAGAAAACAATGTATTTGATTGGCAGTGAGGAATTCACAAAACTATGTAGGTCAAGCTTGATCCAATTTTTTTCAACGTTGAGATCAGTCATATCATCCTATCTATTCAAGCTCCGGAATTCATAAAAGTAAGATCTTCACATATCCACAACCCTTTCAATTACCCTCTGTTATCTATTTCACGTATTTCATCCCTACTCTTCACAATCTCCCCTCCCTTCGTCGCCCCATCTATCTCCTCTTAAAAAGCAATCCCCTAACCGGCCCCCCTTTCTTCGCCTCACTCAATGCATAAAACTTTTTTTCCCTAATCGTATACGCGAGAAGCTCTTTTTGACTCGAGAAAATTTTCACCGGGATGCCGGTCTCATAGTGTTCCAATAGTTGACAGATATTGACGTGGACGTTAGAGAGTGCCTAGAGGGATAGATGGATGTGTTAGTAAGGGGAGATTTGAGATTTGAGATGTGAGATTGATGACAGGGATGAGTGAGGAGTGAGTGAAAAGCGAGGGACGAAGTAAAGAAATCCAGTGAATGATAACTATCACAAACCCCCCGAGACTCCAATCTCCAGCCTACAACCCCCCCTCTTCCACCCCATCTCTTCTCCTTCCAAACAACGCACAAGAACAACACTCAAACCCACCTTTCTACACGCATTAATACTCCTCAAATGCCGCGCTCCAGGAATCTTCACATCCGCGCACAATTGTTGCCAATTTCGGAGATCGCTTACGTTTCCGAAGTATCTATCAAAGTCTCCTGCGATATGGGGGTGACGGGGAGGCATTTTGTGGTTCGTGGGAGAGAAGCTGGTGGATGCGAGCGCACGCGGTGGACAGGGGAGAGAGGTGGGTCTGTGTGGGATGGGATGAGGAGTGACGAGGTAGAGTAGATGTTTATGGTTGGATATTTATTTTATGGTGGGAAATTCAAAGCATGGGATGAGTAGGATGAATGAGATGAATGGGATGGTTGGGAATCTTTGAGTATGTCTTTATGCATGGTTGTATCTTTGATAGGAGTGCATGCAATTTGGTGCCGGGAGTAGAGTATGTAATGATGCAACAGTGTAGAATCAGAAAGGAGTGGAAAGGTGCAGGTAGAAGGCTTCACGGAGAAAAGGAAACGATAAAGAGCACCAGAACAAGGGAGGAAGGAAAAAGAAAAGAGAGATCAAGGTAGGAAAAGTAAAAGCAAACGAGAATATCAGAAGAACATGCAAAAATGCTTGTATATGCGTTGTGTATGCAGCTATCCACACTCCAGGCCATTACTATCCCGCCCAAACGCAATATGATGAACGCGATACAAATCCCATGCCAATACGCTATAACTATCCCAGCCAGCCATACTATCCCAAACCCTGATATCCCAACTGTAAAATCAAATTCCCTAATGTCATTCATTTGCTCATAAAATCATCCTTGCGTAACATTTCAGAAAATGACGCCTCGAGAACCTAATTAGATCTGTTCCTAGCGTCCAAAAATATGCGCCAACAGAACTCTAGCAGGACCACCTTCCTTAGCCTTATGCTTTGGATAAATCTTGCCAGTGTTCAGTGTATATGTAGCAAGTTTACGTTCGCTTTGGTATCTCTTGACTGGTTTACCTTCAGCTTTGGCGTCGAGGAAATCAAAGATATTAACCCAGACTTTTCCTAGAGCCTATAGACCACAGATATTAGCATCATAACGAGATCATAGGAGAATTTGTAGTATTTACCTTGCGACACTTAGTAATACTAGTGGGTATCTCTTCCAAGCCAACATCGACGCAAAGTCTTTGCCAGTTTGCAAGCTCAGTTTCATTTCCGAAATAATCTTCCCACAAGCCGACTACAGTCTTCTTCTTGGTTTTGGCAGTCTTTGCCTCGACAGAAGCATCCTTCATCACTTCTTTCTTTGGTGGCTCTGGTTCGGCATGTTCTTCAGAAGCTTGATCCTCTTTGAGTCTTTTAATCAACTCACTTGCCGCAGCATGATCATCGAGATCACCCCATTTAAAACCATGACCTATCATGAAATCTTTCATGTCGTTCCATCCCGCGTCTTTGAACCATTTGTAGTTGGATATTTCAACCTGGGCTTGCTCTTCCTCCTGAGCTTGTCGAGCCTTGCGTCTCTTCTTCCGCTCCTTCTCCTTTCTGTTCTTTGCGGCTTTTTGAAGGATCTTCTCTGACTCGGAATCGTTTGTATCTTTGTCGGAAACAGCAATGTTCTGGGGGGAATCGGTGATATTGCTGACAGCGATATCTGCGGGAACAGGGTTCTTGCCCGAAGAACGATTTCGACTTCTACCCTTCTTCTTTTTATTTGTAGAGATATCCTTGTCTGCCTCTTGCTCCAGCTGATCAGCTTTATCTTGCACAAGATTGACATTTTGAAGTCCTATGATCACATCGTGGAGATGGTTTGGATCCGCAGCATGAGGTGAGGTTGAGGGTCCACAGTTAGACTCAGTTTCGGGTGGTGTGTAAACGGGAGCTCCATCGTCGTTGCTAGAGTCGTCGGAAACACTTCGAGGTGGGTTCTGAATGGGGTTCTTCGATTTTTTGGCCATTGTGATAGAGTCCTAGCAAGATTTGGACGGATGTGAAGGTTGTAATCACGAATGATGGATAGTGAGTGATAGCACTGTGGTGGGGTGGGAGGGGTGCAGGTAAGCAAGTTAATATAACTATCTGGTAGTGCACTGTACTGTAGCAATGTGGAATACCGAAACCTTGATATACCTTATTCACATATTATATTTGAATAGCACAATTGATGATGATTTATATGGTGAAGGATGCACCATATGAATGAAGTGAAGTGAAGTGGCTTTGCAGTGATCGATCAATCAATCAATCAATCAATTGGAGGCTATGGTGTGGTTGGTTTGATACGCATGGTTCATGAGAGATTGGAGTGGGTATAGGTAATTATTATTATGGGGTATGGGGTCACTTTTAGGGTCCGCTGAAATGGTACTAGTCTCCACCTTTTTATTACTCAGCCTTGCGCTACTGTAACATTGCAATACTCAATGCGTTCAATTGCTGGAGTTTCTTCAGTTCCTTCAATCAATACCTTCACCAGGTATCTTCTCCGACCCCGGTGCGACCATAGGCAGATTTTGTATCTTTCCATCTTCACCTGTTATTCTTCTGCTCTTACCACATGATGAGGTGGCCGTTCAGGTGAACATGGTACACACAAGGCTTTCGTGTTGGATACAATGGACCCTTGGTACCATCAATAGGGCTTCTCGATGATCGTGTCAAGCCTACCAGGAATCTACGCGTGTTCCCGAAGCATTGGACCATATAATCTGCCTTGCTATCATCCAGAAGGTATTTCAGCCTTGGATAGATACACTGGACTCAGCTCCGGCAAGAAAGGCTTCTCGACAACGTCATTAACAGTGAAGTCCACACGAAATATAGCTATTCCAATCTCCTTGTTCGAATATGTTGGATTTCTGCCTGCTGCAGCATTTCAGCGGCAAGGACAACATGATTTCAATATTGTTCTGCTGTTGGTTGGCAATGTAACCTGCAATGTTCCGACCCGCTTTGCCAGAGAAAGCAATGCTTCTCGCAAAGCATCACCCTCTCAAATGCATCTTCACATAGGATCGGTTGAACTATTTATTGCGAGTGTAATAGCAATTCAAATCATCTTTGTGGGAATGCCGTGAGATTATATTTCAGATCAAACCAATTCTTCGGATCCGGCTGATGATAATTGATTCATCACACAATCAATACAGTAAGGTACCAACAGCTGATAAACGTAAGCCAGAATTTTTTATCCGGGTGTATTCGGATCCGAAGGTTGGACAATGATGTCAAGGGCAACATTTGTCTGAGATGTTGTGTAAATAGCTGCCCGATGAGATGTCCATGGGCGCTTTTCTTTGCATGTTCAGTAATTTGCAACGGTTTTCAGATAATTTCTTTCCTGACGAATTCTTGATTTTCTTTCAAATACAATCAATCTTCTTCAAGACTCACTCACTATTCACCAATCACTTCATTTGAGCGGCACCAACAGTAGAGAGAGATGTGTCAAAGCAGAGTTTTGATCAAACACTGAAAGTGAGAAGAACATTTGCGCGAATCGCTCCCACCTATGATTCGCACCACCAAACCCCATCAATTCCAGGCACTATTTTGAATTTATCAAGGATATTGCGGCCGGTTGAGCGCACCATCATTTCGATTATTAATACATAGAAAAGTCTCGTTCAATTATTACAAATGTTGGAAGCTCAAGAGCGAGGACACACGCGAATGGTTGGATCTGAGGAAACGTTGTATGGTTCCAATACATCACATACTCACTCTGTAGAAAGAGTTCCTACTGGCAGCACTCATAAGAGTCATGTTAGCAGCCACAAGTTTGAAGATCCGTCAAATCTCTCAGACATAGCTCTTGTTAATTATCCAAAAGCACGTATTCTGACTCCCCAGTTTCCTTCAAGACTAACTGAATATAGGCGGATGCTGAATTAAATGATGTCCCCGCACACACTAAACCCAATGATGCACTGGCACCAGAAACCGATTTATATGCAGGCATTGTTGGTTGGGATGGCCAGGACGACCCAAATAACCCTCAAAACTTCCCTCCAAGCCGAAAATGGCTTCTTCTCGGACTAATATCAAGCATCACTGTTGTCAGTCCTCTAGCATCTTCTATGGTCGCTCCTGGTGTGCCCTATATCGAAGAGACATTCAAAAACCATAATGAAACACTCAGTACATTTACTGTTACAGTCTTTCTTCTAGGCATTGTCTTCGGACCTCTTTTCTTATCACCATTATCAGAGATTTATGGAAGACGACCTGTACTATGTGCATCCAATATCGTCTTTTGTCTCTTTCAAATAGGATGTGCTCTTGCTCCGAATCTTACCGCACTCATAATATTTCGTTTCTTTGCGGGCATTGGCGGTTCCGGATGTTTGGCACTCGGTGGTGGTGTGATAGCCGATCTCTTTCGACGCGAGCAACGTGGAGCGGCTTCAGCAGCTTACACAATTGGGCCTTTGTTTGGACCTGTAATAGGACCTATCTGCGGAGGATTCATAGCGGAAAGAGTTGGCTGGCATTGGATTTTCTGGGCTATATTCTGTGCTGGCACAGTAACAACAATTGGCATTGAAATATTCAATCGCGAGACCTATCCTCCTGTTTTAATCCGAAGAAAAACGCAAAAACTTCGGTTAGAGCTTAATCGTCCAGATCTATTATCCTGCTATGATTTAGGAGGTGATCCTAGTACCAGAACAGTTCTTCTCAATGGCCTTCTTCGACCACTCAAGATGTTATTCATGTCACCAATCGTTTTCATACTTTCGATATACATCTGTTTTGCATACAGCTTACTGTACTTATTGTTCACTACAATCACTCCAGTATTTCAAGAACAATACGGATGGAGTGTAGGACTTTGTGGTCTTGCATATATTGGTATCGGCATTGGATTCTTCTCAGGTCTAGCTCTCGTGACGAAAATCTCTGACAAGACAGTCATACGTATGACCGCGGCAAACAACGGTATCTTCGAGCCGGAAATGCGTTTACCAGCTTGCCTTTTCTTTTCATTATTCATTCCCATCACCTTTTTTTGGTACGGATGGTCAGCCGAAAAACACGCCCATTGGATCGTACCAGTCATCGGATTGATTCCCTTCGGATTCGGTATGATGGGGGTTTTCATTCCTATCCAGACATATATTATTGATAGCTTCCCTCTTTTTGCAGCTAGTGCGACAGCCGCTATGACTGCTAGTAGGAGTCTTTTTGGTGCTTTGTTACCGTTGGCTGCGCCAAGTATTTATGCAAAATTAGGACTAGGATGGGGAAATACTATGCTGGGATTCATAGCTGTAGCGATGATTCCCGCAACAGGTTTGATTTATAAGTATGGAGGTCAGATAAGAAAGAGATATCCACTTGATCTATGAGGAATGAGAGTTTCTGGTTCGGTTACGGCATTAGGGTATATGGCTGAATAGATAGATTGAGGAGTTGGGAGTCGGGCAGGGACGGCATTTGTACCTATATGTGTATTATGGTTGACATCGAAAACGAAAAGATAGATGATATTCAATGAGTTATGGTTTACACTTTGTTATTTCGAGGGAGATGTTTCTAATTTTTTACTGCGCAGTATGTTCAAGACATGTGTTCTTTGGCTATCGATGCTCCGAGCGGAGTGTATTGACTGTGGAACTTGGTATGATCTCAATAAAGGTCAAAAAGGAGCGGTTTATAAATCACAATATACAGGATGATATCATCTCATGTTTAGAAAAAGTTCTCTATTGCAAGAAATGTGGAGTTTCATTTCAATGAACAATGTGACGCTTTAAACGAACGTGAGTCCCTACTACCACAGTATCTTTCTGTGTCGATGTTCTCCGAAACTTATTCCACATTCCTCCTTCACATCCAAAGATTCTAACATCGGCGCCCAACCCCATCAATCCATAGCTGCAGTCATATCTCCGAACTCAATCTCCCATGCACCCGTGTCCAGAAAGCAGACCAGCAGAACGGGAAACGTCGTAGTACGACCCAAGAGGAAATTCCTAATTCTTCTTCACATCCGTGTTTCCGCTCCCGTTCTTGATGCTACTCATCGGTGGCGAAGCATTGTAAGAACAAGAGCTTACGCAATGTTTTCGTTGACAATCCACATACTTGCTGAAGGTTTCGATTTGGACCGCTCTATCAAATCGCTTGATGACTTTTCTGGCTGTGGTCCTCTCACACCTATGTGTATTTTAGCGCGGGGAACTGGACCTTGAGAAAGTGGTACTTATATGATGATGGTTTGGTGTCTGGATTTGATTTGATTTGATGAGAAGTGCGAATTGTTGAGTAACGATGTTGTAGATGCTTAGCGTGGTATAGGTAATGATAGTGTTACTGATGCTGTGGATGATGCAGGAGTAAAATTTGAGGACAGGTGAGTGTGATGGCTTCTTACATACTAAAGTCCCTCTTTGAATATGAAAATTGTGGTTTCATGAAGCTGCAAGCGAACTAAGATACTTACAGTGTGCATACGCCTCCAGAATCTTTGAAGTTATTGATTTTCACATTTATTGGTTAGATTTCACAGCCCTGCATGCAATATCCTCATTGTGGGAAGAAGACTAATAGCAATAAGTCCAAATTTCTGCCCAACCTATATCCTTTCCTTTCTTCATCCCATCAGATAAATCGAGATTGACTTCAACCACTTCACGAATTTTTTTTGAAACATTAAATCGGTGCTTATATACCTCTTCTCTTTGTCTATATCTAAGACATAGCTCTGAGGCGCAGAACATAAGGCAGCTGTGCTCAAACACCATCGTATGTATACCTTTGTGTACAGACAGACCTGTATGGAATTCTAAGACCTCAACAATACTCTTTCCGTTCCTCAGGAAGGAATGATCTTTTCTAGCTTATGATCCTCTTGGAGTTGAATTTAATGGTTGGGTTTTATTCGTGAAACAACACCGACTTCATCCGGAATGGGTTGTTCCTGTAATGTAAAGGGGCAAGCTATTATTGCTTCTTAAAAGGCTTCTGATTTTTGTTCCTTGAATATAATTTATCTTGAGTGTCTTGAGTGTGACGTGGAAACAGACTAGAATCTCACGCACTTCAGGCGAAAGAATCGTCACCGAGAGGAAATTGAGGAAGGCTCGGGCTAGAAACTATGCAGCTGCAGTCTGGAATTTAAGCGATAAGATTTAAATGCGGGATTTGGGAAGATGTCAGCCAAAAGACGACCTTTGAAAATGTACTTGTGTGTCGTAGAGGCACCTGGAAATATCAAAGGTAGGAAAAAGCGTGATAATAAAGCGTTGGATGAGTTTGAGAAATTGTTGTGAGTAAAGATGATCGGAGGAACACTCGGTTCGAACAAAGTTCAGAGATATTGTCATTAAGAAGAAACCCTTCCATGCTTACACAGCTAAGACAAGATATGTAATTAGAGGTCGTAGATTGGTTTACACTGCACCAGCTCTAGTTGCGTGGTCAGGCAGCTTCTACTTTTACTCTTTCTTGTCGACATCCTTAGCAATTTACAATGGTAGTGGCCATATACACGCCATGATAATCGGTTGAGTTTAGTCATTTAAAAGGGATTAGAGGCTTGTAGCAATTGGGTGAATTTTGCCAACACTATTAGACAGTGAGTAGACTAATATCCCATGTTATTGGGATGAGACATACATCTAATCACATAACTTTCTAGTAGCACTAAATCCACTACTCTAATTATTCACCCTATTTCAACGATGCGTGTTCTTCGTTTCATTTCCACAAGTTCAGGTGCCTTTGGCACGTCATATAAATACCCTTTTCAACATACAACGTTTGTCAAAAGCACGTAATCAACCTCGACTAAGGTTAATGGCTTGTCTGCTCGTCCCCATCATAGAGTACATTCATGGCACGAAAAAAGATGGTTCAATTCCCATTCTATCTATCTGGCGAATAACTTAAAAACAAGACGACGAGAGATTTGGAGGTAAGATAACCATATAAATTGATAGCAACAACAAATCATCGTCCCGTAACCTATGACAACCATAAAGATTTCACCTCTTACTTACATCACACCAAGTTTTCAGATCAAGATGTCTAGTATTATACAGCATCAACTTAACCGGAACTCTCCCATAGCAATGTTGTCTGTGCATGAAGTCGACCTCTAATGTCAGGAATTCGGTTTGTGTGCTCGATTCAAGGGAGCCTCTCGGCGGAGGCCTTAGATAAATCTCCAAAAAAAGTTCGCAGGGCGGGAAACTGAATGGGCAAGAAGAAGTAAGTGAATGAGTGTCTGATGATTTCGAACCAATCAATTGTGTCAATGTCTCTTCCAGATCCTACGGTTTTCCTATTCTGATTTTAACCTCTCCAGTTCTTTTATTTTCGAGTTATATAAACAATTCTCTCTTCATAGTCTGTCACATCTTGACCAGATTGTGAAACCCGGAGGTTGGACGATGATAGTTCGTAGCAGGAAAGTTACCTTAATTGTTACTATTAGCCCAGCATTAACGCTCAATACTGCAAGACTTCCTGATATTTTTACTTTTGAATTGTTGATGGAGCTGGAGAATTGTCTGAAAGTTCGGCGATTGACAATAGAAAGTCGAATAACAACAGCAATTACTAGCTGTTATTATCTCATAACTCCCATATTCCCAACTTTCGGAAACGACAACAATGATAGATTCCTACTCCAATGCCTAGGTAATCACTCGATTATCTATCCATTATTCTACGTATCCAAAACACTTAAGCGACTACAACTCATATCAAAAATCTATTAACAAAGTCAAAGACACCCCCTTGCCCACTGTGACATCGGCCATGGAAACTCTTGTCTTTGTGAGATCTAGTCCGGAGAAGCATTTATATAACCTTTCGAAGGAGCTAGTAATCACATGATCATCTCGTGGACACTGGAAGCGGAAGTAATTGAGGGAAGGTAATAATGAGTGAATAAATCACCTGCTTGGAAACCTTTCTGCTATATAAAGACTATCCGCTCACAACTTGCACCAAAGATCAGTAGCAGAGCTACCGAGGACTAGATCTACCAGCTGATGAAATTGTTTATCTCATAGGAGTAAAAGCCTGGATGCTGTGAACTAAGTGTGAGCTGCGATTTCATTCAGGAAGACGTCAAGCTAAGTGAATATAAGCAGATATGTGAAGTAAACAGGAACATCAAAAACTTTACTGTCCCTCCTTCTCTTTCCTCTCATGGTCCCCACTCCCAAAACAGCGAAATCTATCACTCGCATTATCAATTTCATATTACCACATCTCAAGCCCATTCTATGTTTAGATGTACTGGCTTTAACCATTGTATCTCCTGATATTTGAAGTTAGCAACATTAACTGCCTGTGGATCGAAACATATAGACTTGTTAACTATATCACTGCCCAAAGAAACAGGATGCTAAATTTCGGCCTTGAATCTTTTACCTCCAGTCTCATGGGAAAATCACCAAAACAAGCCATCTCGTTAAAGACATGGAGATGATGTTGGTATTTACTGGGTGCAACAATTCAGAGAAAATAATAAGAAGACAAGGTATATAAAGCAGTCAAACTAGAAAAAGGCTGATAAGGAAAAGTGATGAGTGAATGAATACATACGCAGACTGTGAGATTCTATAATAAGTATACTAAATTACTTATTAATATCTTACTAATTAAGTTATATATGTATTAATAATATAAGTATAATATGATTTATATTATATTATTATATTATAGTAACGTAACGTATGGGGAACTCGGACATATGGGGAACTCGGACACTTTTAGCCCATCACCAACTTGAAACCGCAATAACTTTTATTATGCATACCCAATCACCTTCTACATCTGCTCAAATTGAAGAGAAGCTTCAAAAGGCTATAATTTCACTTCAATTGAAAGAATTTAAATCAATTAGAAAGGCTGCAGAGCATTTTGAAGTCCCTAAGTCTACCCTAGCTGATAGGCTGGCTGGGAAGAAAACACGTTCCCAAACCCACGAAATGGCTCAAATTCTTTCAAACGCAGAAGAAAATACTCTTGTACGATGGATTTCACGACTTACCATCACTGGATTCCCTGCTACACCTATGTTGGTGAAGGAAATGGCCGACGAAATTCGTCTTCGACGCGTTCGGGGTCGCGTCATCTCGAAATCCTACCTCGACAGAAATTCCACCTATAGGCCACGAATGGATCTATAGATTCCAAAAACGACATCCAGAACTTAAAACATGCTATTCACGTCAATTAGAGTCTAATCGGGCTAAAGAAGCAACTCCGGAGAATATTCAGGCTTGGTTTGACGCGTTTCGCACGCGTCTCATTGAGCGAAAGTATGAATTAGATGATATGTATAATATGGATGAAACCGGATTTGGAGTTGGAAGTACTCAAAGTACGCGCATTATAGTCGATTCTACTCAGAAATCGAATTGGAAAGTTACAGCTGGCAAGCAAGAATGGATAACTGCATTTGAATGTGTCAATGCAGCTGGAAATGCTCTATCACCTATGGTCATTTTCAAGGCTCAGAATACGAATTCTGCATGGATTCCAAAGGACACACCTCAAAGCTGGCAGTTCTCTACTAGTACAAATGGATGGACCTCAAATAGCCATGGATTAGAATGGTGAAAAAGGGTTTTCGAACCAGAATCCAAGAAAGTGTCAGGTGACCGACCTCGACTTTTGATCATGGATGGCCATTCAAGCCATATTACAGGTAGCTTTATTGCTTTCTGTATAGATAATGATATTGATTTACTTATATTACCTCCTCATTGCTCTCACTTGCTTCAGCCACTTGATATTGCGGTGTATGGGCCAATGAAACGATATCATGCTTTAGAGGTCGATCGATATTCTCGAGCTGGTGTAAAGCGAATCCAAAGAGCTGAATGGGTAGAACTCTTTCAAAATATTAGAAAAAAAGCATTGAATTCTTCTAATATTAAAGCTGGCTGGAGAGGAGCTGGTTTAGTACCTTTTGCCCCACGAAAAGTACTCGATTCATTACCATTTAACTCCTCCCAGCAACCTTCTACTCCACAAATGAGAACCACCAATCAAGACCTAGACTTGTCTATACTCAGGAGTTCTCCTCCAGATGGAACAGAACTAAGGCAAGCAAATCAGATCTTTAATACAGCTCTAGCAAGCAGTGGTTCTCCTGCATCGCCAACTCGTCGATATGCCAAGAGAATGACTAGGCTTGTAGAATCTCAAAATGCTGAGATAGCCCTACTTCGGAAACAGCTCTCTGATGCTCAGGAGGTAATTGAGACTCGAAAGAAAAGAACTAAAGGCAAAAGAGTCAAATTACAAGGTCAATTTGTCTTTAGTACTAAGGAAGTATTGAAAATGGTACGTGAGGCGGAGGAAAAACCGAAGGAGAAAAAGCCACGAGGACGGCCACGCAAACGCCCAATTGAAGAATCAGAAGAAGAGATTGAAGAAGAAGAGCTAGAGAATAGTTCAAGTGATTCGGAATTGGAATTGGAGGATTGTGTGGCTCGTAGAACAAGATCGCGTGTAGAATAATTGAAAAAGTGTCCGAGTTCCCCATATGTCCGAGTTCCCCATACGTTACGTTATAGCTATACCTTTTATTAAATTGATTTATAATGAAATAGAATAAAATAGA
The DNA here is from genome assembly GCF_014898465.1 of Botrytis porri. Lineage (NCBI taxonomy): Eukaryota > Fungi > Ascomycota > Leotiomycetes > Helotiales > Sclerotiniaceae > Botrytis > Botrytis porri. Next base: position 714,603 of record NW_024066084.1, on the reverse strand, counting down.
ATTATATAAAAGATTATTAATAAATTAACTAAATTAATTGATTGTATTTTTCTTTTATTATATAAAATGATTCTATAAGATTCGATTTAAATCAATTTTATTTATAAGTATAGAAACTATTAGAATTTCATTATAAATTATATAAATCTAGAATATTCTTTAAAGAAAATCTAAGAAAAAGTAAGTAAATTCAATTCAATTAAACTCTCTTTTATAATTTGTCTTCAATTCAACTCTTATATTATATTCAATTCATTCTTCAAGCTAAAGTGACTAAGTCTTTCACTATTACTAGAATATTATTATTATTATATTCTGGAAAATTACCTCCAACACAGACTTTGACTTTTATGGCATAATTCACATACCAAGTAGTCTTTGCCTCCACCTCCTCCCCCCCCGGCTTTCTACTTCCTGATTTAGAGATGTGTGATCATCTCATCGAGTAGTATATATCCTAAGCCTTCGAGAATTGAGCAGTAAAAGAACACATAGCGCGAAGAGGTGTGCGAATTGAGAAGACTTCGAGTATACATCGAAACCCAAATCATAGATGGATCATGGTGTGGCGTTTAGAATCGATCATTCTTATAATCGTGAATTGCAAGTAGAGTAATCCAGATGCAACTGATTAAATCAAATTGAGAATGGAAGGATAGTATATAGAATAAACGACAAAAAGCATATATCTGAATAGTGACAGTAATACTTAGATACCGTTAACATCTCTTCCTCTCTTTTTATTCCCAATATCCATCCCCAATCGTAGCTTATTGATTCTTCCACTAAAGAAATATTGATGCTAGCTCCAGCTATAGGAGATACAGATAAGCATGCACATCCATTCGGGAGACGGCACACTCCATGTGAGAACTCAGCACAGTTTGTGCGTTGAGTGTCTTGAAGTATTGGAGAGATACATACAGAATTTATATACCCCCCCCTCCCTCCATAAACTCTGCTGCAATTTGGAATGTGGAGGTTACACTGAGTATCAATAAAGAGGGAATCATGAACTCACATTGAACACACCAACTCTCAATCAAAGCATCTCAAAAACGAAAAAGTGAATCATCAACATCCATCCTCTCTTGACTTCATTTCCCTACTCTTTTCATCCCTAATTCAGTAACTGCTCCAAACTTGACTACCGTTCGGATATAAAAGCCTCCTTTCAATCCCTCAAAGGGGTTCAACAGATTCATGTTACACTCTAATGAGAATGGTTACAGGTTTCTGATCACGTCGTCATCCTCAAAGAGTAATACTCCTCTCATTAGAATTTGATTGATACTACTCTTCAGAAGTCCAGATATCAATACCAAAGTCTCGAGGGAAGACTAAATATACATGACGAGGCAGGATGGGAATTGATGGACGATAATCGCCAGCAAAACTTAAAATCTCAAGTCACCAACCAAAGAAAGAGGAAACAACAACAACTATGATGGAATCCAAACTATACAACTTAGTCAATCACTTCCGCTACGCTGACGCATATATCTATCGATTGAAAAAGCCAATACAACCCCATTCAGAAATTTCTCAGAGACAGAGGCCCCGCCATCATCTGCTTGATCCAAGCTATGTGCATTGTACCGCATCAAAATCAAACCCCCGGTCTCTTTTATACCCCCTCCACCCCATACAACAAGAACTAACCATAGACTCTCATAGAATCCTCGAGTGCATTGAAAGGAGTGCATGACCCAGCGACACAAGTGAATACATCCATACATAGGGGAACCATACGAATAAAGGAGTTACCTCTGTTTCTCAATCACTCTCTTGCACCCATATCTCCTATCTTAGACTTACTTAACTTACCTATCCATGGATCACTTCATCCCCGCACTTGAAATGTTCTGTTGACATCAAGCCGAAATCCAACTAGTATATCTAATCAACATCCATCTATATAACCATCCCATCCCCCTATCATCTCAGCCCATCCAAATCGAAAGACTTTTAAAAAAAAAACCCCCCTCGAGGTTCTCATACGCCAACTACTTAACTTGGTATAAATACTGACTTGTCTATCCATCCATCCATTTATCTATTTATCTATCCATTCATTCATCTATCTATTCTACCATCAAACCCAGACAATCGCAAGAATGACAAGAGTAACAAGAATAGACATTCACATTGCCATCACCCTTACACAATCCAGAAAAGAGAAATTCAAGACTAAATGTAATAAGATTAGATGAAATGAAATGAGATATATAAAGAATAATAGAAAGAACAACACTTATCTATTGACTTACCTACCTATCTAGAGATTTCGAATAACAAGATAGATAAGTAAATGGTCATGAATGTAGGTATCAGGATAATTCTGATTCCATCCAAGGCCAACTCAATACATTTCATTTCGCTGTATTATAACCTATCTCATCTCAACCATCTCAACCCATCTCAACTCATCTCATCTCAACCTATCACATCACATCTCAACCTATCTCAACCCATTACATTCCATTCATTCAATAAATCCCCTCCCCCCTTCAAATCAATAATAAAACCATTCTTCTCCCCTTAGCTCTCTTTTCCATTTCCCCCTTCCCAGTAATTCATCACTATCACCATCACTATCACCATCACCATCACCACCCCCACATTCATCCCACGTACCTACTCTGAACCCACATCCTCCATCTTCCTCTCCACTTCCGCTCCCCATTCCCTCTTCCACTCTTCCACTCTTCCACCACACCAACAAACCCCATCACCCCTCTTCACTCTCAACACTCGACTATCGATCCTTATTCTAACCCCCCTTCTAAGAAAAATCTCTCAAACCCAGCCCCCCCTTCCCTCTCCTCAATAAACTATCAAACACCATTAAACACCAAAATAAACATATATCATATACCTATAAAACACGTAAGTCCAGATACATGTAGGACTACAGACACTAGGAATGGATGGAAATGAAAGGGTCATTACCTAGCTAGGTAGATGAAGGCATTTCTGTGAGTGAGTGAACATATACATAGGAACATACTCATGTATACACAGGAAAGAAGGATCAATAATCAAGGATAAATAAAAGCAAAGTCATTACTTACCGTATCTACCAATAAATAAATCCCAAAAACAAGTGATTTAAGCACAACTACCTAGCCACTCAATGGCATCAACTGTACCCCTCATATAAACATTTCATACCTCACAAGCAATCCATCAAAAACCCCAAAATGTAAAATTTTAACTTGTTTTTTTCATTTCATATCTTAAGTATCATCTCTCAACACGGTTTCTTTTTTCAAGAATACTTATGAGGAATAAGTAAAGCAGTAAGTAAGTAGAAAGTAGTAGTCTCATCAGCATGTGACAAAACTCTACATCCATTTGGGGTTGCAAATACGTCTCTCCACCATTTTCCTTCTCCTTATTCCTAGTACTCCAAACACTTATACAGTTAAACAAATAAAAGTAAGTTTCTGTCGACCCCAACAAAAGTAGCAGAAAGCCCAGCTACTATATCATCTTCCAACCCATCAACTGTATTACGAGAAAAAAGGTATCAGTTTTTTTCATCCCCTGTTCATCCACTTATTCCACACCCTGTTTTCTGAGAGCCCCTTATGTCAATCATTATCTCTTAACAATCCATCTGTATTTCTTTTTAGAAGCAACGAGAAAAAGCAAACAAGCTTAACATTGCGAATACACAAATAATTGTCAAACGTATCATTAGAAAGGAGTAAAGCTCAAGATCCAGACGCAAACGATTTGTTGATTGATGGGAAATATTAAAGGAGTTTTAGTGAATATCGGTCTATGGTGAAAATAGTCGAAGGAATTGAACGCAAATCGAATATTTCGAATCCATGGAAGCGAGGTGCATGTGCATGTGTATGCTGTTGTATGTACGATTTGAAAAAAATTCCAGAGTTGGAAAACTTTGAGTTGATGTAGAGAGTATTGAAACATTCTTTAGCCGATGACAAGACTAGAAGTTTGCTTCTTTGCAAAAAAGGAAATTTGATAACGTCATCGTGTTTCGGCCATTTATGGGTCGTTCTCATGGTAAAAAAAAAAAAGGTTCGTGTAAAGAATGTTGTGGTCCGGGATTCCTGATCCAAGAAAGGTTTGTTTTTCGCTGAATCGACTCGAAGATCGATATTAAAAAGGACTCGCTGATAACTCAAAAAGTATGTCGAATGCATTGTTTAGGTTAGAGACCTAGACAATGAGAGTGTGTGTGGCAAGCAAGACACAAGAACTCTTTAGATGCACGCCAATACGCCAGAGCAAATTTGTTTGATATAGAAAAACTTTCCGTAAAACCTTTCGAAGATGAAAAACGGACGACTGAAGGAAGACTCATCCGAGAAATTAGAAAATCGGTGAGTGATTGTAGAAAAAAAAAACAGGTCAGGGTATCTAGACGACCTGTTGTAATGAGTGTCGGAATCTGTTCCGAACTTGGAAATACCAAAAAAAAACTCCGAGTGAAAGAATGCAATGCCATGCTAAACGCCAAATCAGATGCAAAGGTATTATTTAGTATGAGACTTGTCTTCGTGGAGTACCTCGGTCGTAAAATATAGGAGAGCTCATCATAGGGGAGCTCGTCATTTCTGTCGTTAACATATTGCCACTCGATTTTGATCGACTGGGTGCAGTAGGGCTATCATCAATTTGTCCGTGTTGGCCAATGGCATAAGTGTGTGCTCTGCTGAGCTTGGTTCTATTTTGTCGAAGTCTTCCCATTTCTCGCTCACATGTGTAAGCATGTTCCTTAGCATCCATTTCAACGTAATTCTGGGGAAAGCAACGGCCTTGATGTTCTGTAAAGAAAGCACTGTAACCACCATCCAGGATATACACTTCAGGGTAAGAAAGCTTTGGGTATTGTTCGACGTTAGTAGTACGATCTTGTTGTCGTACGTGACGAGCCATTATGGGTGCTCGATGTGCGGAGTATTCGCAATGAAAAATTAGGAGGGTTTTGCCAGGGATATTTTCTTCAAACAATTGACTGGTCAATAATTCTTTGTCATTATAGTTGACAGCACCATCGATATGTCCACCCTCGTATTCATATTCGAATCTGCAGTCAACAATCATTCGTTGGTCATATTCATCATCGTATTTCCCATCAAGAATTTCTAACAAGGTCTCCTTGGCAATTCTAGGAATGCTATCCGGTTGACCTTCTTGGAAAAAGTGTGGTAAGATTGGTTGGTGTATTTCATCAATATCCATGACGGTTTCCAAGTTGCTCGACGTGTTTCCCTTTTCTTTGACAATATCTTGTGGACTTTCGAACATGCTGAGGGATCGTCGAAATTGTTTCCTAGGCCGAACTAACGGATTGGAAGTTCTGCGGGAGTGGCTACCAATGGGTGATCCATTGACAACTCTGCTTGACACACTTGAGAATGGTCTGCTCAATCGGGGTGGTGGTGCCATGATTCCAGCCGAAGGACGTTCAGGACGTTCTCGTGGTGGTGATTCCATGAAACATTCGCCCAGAGACATTGATGTAGAGGTAGACAACTTGCTGCTTCCAGCACCGAAGCGGAAGGGAGGCAATTGACTGTCGGCGTTTTGTCGAGGGAGGGTACTCGTCGAGAAACCCTTGGTACGTGAGAGGGATGGTCGTAGTAACCCATTTTTGCGTCTCCTGTAGCTTCTATTAGTACGGCCATCATTGGAATGTGTAATTTGCACTTACTCAGCACCTAAAGGTTTTGGGGCGTCCAATAGACTAGAACGAATTGGAGAAGACCCCATAGCTGTATCTTCCACTGGTGTACCTACTGGTGTAGGTGAAGCCATCTCAATTTGCGCAGAGAAATATGGTTGCTTATGTGGAAGAGGGGAAATATCCATCCTTTCGTTCAATGGACCCGGTGAAGAGGAAGGTAAAGGAGGAGTAGTAGCACAATCTATATCTTGTTAACATCTCCTGTCATATCTTCCTGCAGATCAACTCTTACCCCTACCATCCAATGACCCAAAAAGATTCGATGTGAAGAGAGATCGACGAGGAGTTGGTAATTGAGGGCTGTAAATAATTGATGTCAGTAAAAGATACACACAATGAAGAGTTTGGAATTGAATGTACCTCATGTCAATGTGAAAATTTTGAGATAGATCTGCCGCCAAGCTTGCTGTAGGTGAAGAACCACGGACAGGTTTGACCAAGAAGTAATCCGCTTTGGCAGAATGCTTCATGCTCAAATCCCGAAAGTCGAAAGCACCTGGACCGAAAGAATTTGCAGTGACGTTTGACATGTGTGCGTGTGGGTGGGAGGCATACATATCATTTCTAGCCCAAGCTGGCATGAATGATGAAGGCTGCATTGCAGCTATGGGTGAAGACTCCATTATGAGCGGGATGTGAGATTAAGAGGTGAATTGACTACTCGAAATTATACTATCAATTGAATTGATTCAACCAAAGTCCACTGCAGGGAAGATCCGTTGATGTAATTATGAGTTGTAGTATAAATGTAGAGTGTTCCGAGGTCAGATTGACGGCAAACAATCAAATGGGGAGGAGATTCCCAAATGTCGTTGCTATACAACCTGTGAACAATGGTAGAATGCTGCAGGTTCACGAGGAGCTGTAGAGATTGAAAAGGTTGTCCGACGGGAATTACTGGAATGCTTGGTGCATCGAAACCTATCGGGTGGATTGTATCGCCTTTTGGTATGTTCTTTTCGGTCGGTGATTGAATTTGGTGGCATAGACCGGTTTATTACTCGAGTGTCGGGTCGTGATTAAGGTCGAGAGATCGATTTGTCGGAAGAAAAGGTCTAATGGTAGGTTCGAAGGATGGTCGGCCCTGGTCGATGATATATCTCACATATAAAAGAAAGGCTGGTGTGGGGGAGTTGACCTGTTCTATTTTTCTTGTTCCCTTGGTATGTTTGATACCACGGCGGAATTATTGCAAGGGATCTTTGGCTTGGTGGCGTCCAGTTGAAGAAGACAAACCAAAGGGGACCAAAGAGAAAGGAAGGGAAGGGAAGGGTCGACGGTCGAAAGTTAAAAGGGTTAGTAGTCGTGATAGTAAGAGAAGAAGAGGAATTGAGAAGTGCGAATTGGTTGAAGATAAATGAATTCGAATTAACTAAGGGTTTATCCAAGCAAACAAGAAAATCGGGATTTAGTGGTATGAATTGGTGTCGCCAGTGGAGTTCATTTTCTCATTACAATTATATTCCTTGGATGGTCCTGTCGCTCTGGTGTTGTCAGGGAGATTAAACAAAAATGAATATATTTCGTTTGCGAGGTAGCTAGGTAGCTAGTTAGACGAGACGAGGTGAGGGGATACCAAGAAAGGTACGTACAATGTCTAAATGCCTAGGTCGGTTCTCTCCTTTGCTGTCTCTCATCCCCTCTCACTATATTTTCTTCTCTTATTATAGACAAACTATAACCAAAAGAATACTAGACTTGCTGTCTCTTAACCTATCTTGATTGGGTTCTTTTCTCTTCATTACCTATGCGTGCTACACCTGCTATGCGTGCTATGCGTGCTATGCTTGCTAACTTTACTATCCTAATCCTAACCTTAACCCTCTAATTATTTCTGATATCGTGATCCTCACATGAAGTACTAGGGACGTGGGTAAAAAGGTACCTAGCAGGTAGCTTTGGTGGGTTCAAAAGTATCCAGGTCGAACCACTCTCGAACGAATCGCACGGTAGAATTGGCCTCTCTCTTGCTAGGACATGCCCCATGGAGGCCAAAAATCTACAATATTACGAATATGGTTAATGCCCACCTGGATTTTGCTTTGTCTCCTGGCTGCGGGGATCTGCTTTGTGAACTGGGCAGCAAAGGGTTGGAACTCGTACATGATAGAAGGGAAGAGGAATATTTAATTGTTACTTCTTAGAGCTAGACCAACCATCATCCACAGCAACCAACTAAAACATAGCTACTCACCTAGTCAGCTTCTAGCCTTGCTGATGGGTCTACGCCAACTTACTTGGTACCTTGCTTTTGATGGGGATCCATGAATCCATCGGTTCTAAGAATCCTTACCTAGTTCGCAGAAAGACAAAAGCGAATAGCACCAGAGGACAATGAGTTAGGACCCCCAGAGGTGGATGGATGGGCTGTTGTCGTGCGGCGAAGGAGCGGAAAGTATCAAGCATGATGGATTGGTTCATCAAATACGCTCCATCCGTACGGTTGCTGAGTGAGAAATAGACATCAACATGGGTTAGTTTATGCTCTGCAGGTGACCTTGAGTGATATGCAGCTAGGTATTTCATACGGATCAATTGTACAAAGAAGGTTATGAATCAGATATGTAACAATTAGATTGATGATGTCGTTGGAAGTGCATCGAGATGGTTTTGATAGAAGTATAATTGATTAGACGATATTGATCATATTCAATACCGGTAAGTATATTGGCTTCGGAAAGCCATGAAGGGACTACCATGGTGAATGTGAGATGAAGAAGCAAAAACGATGGTAGATGGGAGCTAGTATGTACACTCCTCATGGTAGATTGATTGTTTAATCTACAGTGTGAAAAATGTATAATGTCTCCAAGTATAACTCGCACATACTGGGTTCTGCTGCCACTTCTCGTTCTTATCACTGGCTGATATCACTGATTCTACCCATTCGTTATCCTTAATCATGAACATGACATTCTGATATTGCTGGGGAAGAGGATGCTCTCTCGATAGCCACACGTTTCGTTATCCCATCCATCTAGGTATATCCATTGAAAGAATGCCATCAATATCGATATCAAGATTCAAAACCAGATCAAAGTCGTTCATATCTCGAATATCATCTGAACCATGAATTGATCAGTCAAATCTGAAAGCAAAACAACTATTGCCCGATTAAGTACATTCTAGATGCAAAAGCGTAGGACCTAAAATGCACAGGGCATAGGCATACCATACACAAGGTTATGAAATTTAAGCTTTTGCGTCTTAAGTTTCATGCATTGATTACCTAGCTATATTTCGTGGGTAGCTTGCAATTGCATCACGTTATCGATCCTAGCTTTTTCCCGTCTTTGGTATTGGCCAACCTGAATATCTTCCCGCTTTGGTGTTTATACATCGTGCTCCGATCTTCACTTTACACAATTTCATTCGTTCAATGGTTCTTTTGTTCTATCGTACATATCATATCCAGAGTTTATACATTACAATAGTGGGCGCGAAAACAAAGCGTGAAAGTAAATATTTACCAAAACGCGTCTCCCCTCGATTTACAAACAACTTTCATCAGAGGGTCACCTGCATTTGGTCTTGCTGTCCCGATATCTCGAAAGTGGCAGCTTTCTCTATGCTTACCAGGTGATGTCTACATCAAGGGAAAGATTACTCAATTCGATCAATGGGCGTTCTATTTTCATATCGGCTTCCATGTTCAATACTCCGTAGAGCAAGCACGATACTGATCGGTACCCCTGAAGAAAGCGAGAAAACCAGATGCCTGGTATCCCGAGCGCCTATACTTATTGTATCATAGGTAGAATCTTGTGCGACATTATTGTCTATCTGAAATTGTGTCAAGGTTTTATGGATAGCAATTACATATGTCTCCATTATCCAGCAATATAAGCATAAGGTTGTACATCCCATTCGACCATCAAGCGCGGACATAATCCTTCAGATTGAGGTCTCACCAGAGGTCGACCTATGAGAGTTGACATGGCATAAAATTATCCACAATTTTGTTCCATCGTCATTGTTTGTTTCTGCTCCCGGACTCTACAAGGCAGAATCATAAAATTATGTTCTCCATATGGCCTCTAATGTAGCCGCCCGGGGTAGTTAGCTAAGTGTCAATTGTATTTTAATCATCAATCGTCGTCGTCGTTGATAGATCAGCTGATGACTTTCCGTATAATGATATATTGACTTCTCAACCGAAGGATTCTCAATTAGAAACACGAGGGGGACGAGTTGAGCAGCGGTGTGGGTGTCCAGGTCAACCATGATGAAGATGGACGAGGAGACTGATTGGAGAAAGGATTCTTATCGGATATGCCGTACTAACAAGTTACAGATACAAATTTCATTACGATATTAAACCAATGGCTCGTATCACCGTGTTCATAGCCTTGCCAATCCAGTCTATGTCCTCCGAGTATATCTAGGGGAGGCTTGGCTGATTATCATCTCATGAGATTGGTAGCCTGGCCGACCGACGCCGAAATTCGCTCCCGCGGATAAACTAAAAGTCTCAGGAGACGAATTTCAGCTCAGCCTGGAAATTTGAGTGATTATCAACGGGGAAGAAGATGTCGTAAGTCAACGAATAAACTAATGATCCCTTCTAGTTTCCTTCATGGTGAGGAGAACTGACATTGCTGACTCTACCGCGGGTCAAGTTCATCGAGATCCTTTTGCTCTAGGCTTGCCTCCTTTTCTTGAAGAAAAGAGGACCTCAACTTTCCAGAAGATGGTCATAGAGCAACCGGGCTACATCGTTGATTAATATCAACGGAAGAACCAAGGATAAATCACCTTGGAACTCAACAAGGCTACTCGGCCATCTTCTTTCAGGGAAAAAAAGGAAAATCATATAACGTGATTCATCACCGAGTGGATTATATCACCGAGTGGATCACTTTCACCTCAAATATTTATGTCTCAATTCAATATACATTTTATCAATCAATTATTATACAATTGAATAATAATGAAGCTTGAATACTCTTAGCTATCAAAGTTATTCGAAAAGATAAAAAACTTAGTATTCAATAATCTATTAAGTTATATAATATACTATATACAATACTATATTATAGAATGAATGGTTTTACTTTTTATATTAAATCTCTATCAAATAGTAGTAATTTTTTGAAATTAAAAAAGGAAATTATTATTTAATATATAATTAATATAAATATAAAAGGTTTTATATCTAAATATAAAGGGGTGGAAGATATAACGAATTATATTCTTAAATCAAAAGAAGCAAAGAGAATTGAAAAGTAATAGATGTATCGATTTATAAAACGCAATAAAAAGTTAAGGATATATTTTACTCGTATTTATAACTTTTAAAGAACTTTTTACAAAGATCCTAAACTTATTGGAGATTGGTTTCGACTTATATCGAATATATGAAACAAATTTGGTATTCTTAATTATAATTTATAGAATTTCAATGAAACAGACTTTATGATAGGAATTATAAATACTGGTATGGTTGTTATTAGCTCTAAGAGATCCAGTAGAAGTAAAGCTATACAGCTAAACAATCGAGAATGGGTGACAGCGATTATATATGACAATAGTGAGGGGGACACTATACCTTCATTTCTAATAGTTCAAGGACAGATGCATCTTTCCAATTGGTATACAGAAACCGACCTTCCTGTAGATTGGATTATTAAACCTACTTCTAATGAATGGACAAATAATAAGATAAGGTTAGAATAATTGAAACATTTCGATAAATATATAAGAAATCGAACTAAAAGTAAATATAGAATATTAGTACTGAATGAGCATAAGAGCTACGAATCAATACCATTCCAGAACTATTGTAAAGAAAATGATATTAAATATATATGTTTATTATTATATTCAAATTATTTAATTTAGCCTTTTAATATTAAATATTTTAATACTTTAAAATGAAAATATAATACTCAAATTGAAGGGTTTATAAAAGCATATATTAATTATATCTTAAAGATCGAATTCTTTATAGCTTTCAAAGTTGTATATCAATGGTCAATTACAAATCAGAATATAAAAGCTAGGTTTCAAAGAGCAGGATTAGTTTCATTTGATTCTAAAGTAGTGCTTTCCAAATTAAATATTTGAATTTATATATCTACTCTTCCCCCTTTCAATTTAGATTTTTAGATCTCTCAAACTCCTTATAATCCTATAGAAGCTCTTTTTTAATCAATATTAATTAAATTTTGAATAACTTATTATTAATCAAGCTCTCCTATATCTTTATTTGAAACTATATTAACTCTAATTAAGGGTATAAAGAAACTAGTATATAAGAATACACTTTTAAGTGTAGAAAACCGTACACTTTGAAAAGTTAATAAAGTATTAAGTTAATATCGATATGTAAAAAAGACATAAATATGTTAAGGAGGAATACTTACTAAACAGAAGGCTATAGATATATTATTTTAATAAAAAGTTAATATTTAGATTTAACATAATAAGTATCAAAATAAAAGGAATTCTAATAAAGAAGCATCTTCTAATTAATATTATAGTAATTGTGGAAAGATAGGTTATAATATAAGAATTTGTTAAATTGATATAATAGATTCTAAATTATTAGATTCTTAATAGCTTTAATCAATTAAATCAATAGTTATTGAATAATATAAATTTGAATGTGTCAATTGAGGTGAAAGTGATCTACTCGATGATATGATCCACTCGGTGATGAATCACGTTATGTAACGTTATACAATATATGAGTATATAAATATCCACCAGTAAGAGCAATTGACTCGTCAATGTCACGATCCGAAACAAAGTCTGGATCTGGCCAGTTCAACGTTTTGATAGCCTTGTCAAGTTTGCTCGTTTTGTTTGTATTCTCCACATTGAACTCTCGAGCCTTGCTATACCAATTGATTATTGCCCCCCTTTCCCCCCCCTTGTCTATTCCGTACACTGTCCCATATACTTTTTAGAGACGGAACAAGAACCTTGAAAACAGGCCAGATTTTCAAGGAATCAAGATTTTGTTCTAAATCCTCCGAGAGCAGGAACCTTGAATCAAATTATCTCCATCTTTAATATTTTACTTCTTCGATTCTCACTCCAGATTTCGATTGCCGGGCAAAGCAATTGATGCCATTGGCAAATTCTCGTAAAGTATGCGTCTCCATTTTCTGGAAGCGACGGTTATGTTTTGTCCAAAACATTGAATTCTATGAGGGTATTCCTAAACAAAAGGAGATGAGAACTTTGACAACACAGAGCGAGCTTATATGAGAAGAAATTTGGCTCTCTTTTTGATCAAACATGTGGTCTCATATCTGATATGAGCAATCATCATCGATCAGTTATCAAAAATAAACATCGTAGGGATATTAGAAGCGAGCTGAGAGACAATCATCCTCATCTACCAATGAGATTTCTCAACAACATCCAATATGTCAGCCGGGGTTTTGGACTCGCGGCGGCTACACGTAACACGATATAAGGCCGGCCATAGATTAGATCTTGCCTGTGTCGGATACGGCAATGGAACGGGAAGGTACGTGAGGAGTACAATGATTTGGCAGCTATGCAAGTTGCCGCCTTCTTTACATGAGTTCTATTTTATTCTTTTATCTATTATTATTATTATTTGTGAATTTGTTTCAATAATAATAACAATTATTATTATTATTATTATCATTATAGCATCTTTCGTGTAAAGGTAGATCATATGTAATATGCAATATGTAATAAGTCTTCCGACTCCGAGCCAAACGCACCAAAGAAAATTACCCTCTCGGAAGACGTGTCAGTCAGTTATCAAAGGAATTGGAAATAAACAACAACGGGAATCCCACTCTCGCCAAATGGAAACGACGTCACGAGCTTTTTGGCGATGGATGTGCGTATTGCGCAGTGATGTGATTGCAGATCTTCGGAGAGGGCATGTAATCATGTAATACGGTAAATTGAATTTAAAGCTTGGGTCTTATTGTGGATGTCTTATTTTGGATTTTATCTATGATATCGATACCCCGCATGGATCGCATTTCTCTCGTGAAGATGGGAAATTTTGAAGAGGATGCTGGAATGTGGTATGGGATTGAAAGATTGGGAGATTGGATGGGTATGGTATGGTATGGTGTTGAGATTTGAAGATCTTTTTTTATTTTACTTTGAGTTTGCGTTGGGTTTGGTTCTTGGACCCCTCTATTTAGATCTCTCTTGTCTCTGTGCTCTTGTCTCTGTGCTCTTGTCAATAAACAAACTGGACTGGTTGCTATGCTATGCTGTGCTATGCTGTGCTATGTGCGTGCTCTGTTGTAACTTGTTGATTCTTTCTCTCTCCCTTATATACATGCAATGCAATGTCATGCAGCAAAGTGGACATTATGGATATCATACATAACCTTTCACGCCCGTGGTTTCGGAGGCTTGCATATATCACGAGCTTTATGCTGGATGATTGTATGTGAGCTGAGTGAAGATTGGATTGATGAGTGATGATTGGATTGATGATTGAAGAATTATGCTTGGTACATTGAAACCCAAGAGAACATAATTTCTATATGAATTCAATTCTCTTGGAAAGTTTTCTCTTCCTTTGATGATTATGATAGGAATAGGAATAGGAATAGGAATAGGGATAGGTATTCTCCCACCTTGACCCCGCAACTTCAATGCGATTGCTGACTGGGGAATCATATTTTATATTTTTAATTCGTTAATCAATCATGTGTAATGTGTAATGTAAATGGATAATGGATAAAAAGCCCGAGATCCCGAAAATCAATCAAATTTCCAAAAAGAAGATGGCTGGAAATGGTGGGCTGTGGTTTTCTCAGCTGGGAAGGTGGGTGAGATGGGTGAGATGGGTGAGATGAGGGGGAGGGATGGATGGAGGGATAGATCATGGAGGGGAATTAAGTTTTGCTAGGTAGGTAGGTAGGTAGGTAGGTATGTAGGTAGGTAGGGCTTGCTAGAGCTTTTTCTATCTATCTAGCTTCTTTTACTGAGTTGATAACTAAGTATTGAGTATTGAGTACCTAGGTATAGAACTCGAGAGTTATTGTAGTGTATACAGATACATACCGGTAGATGAATACTAGGTAGGTAGATGGATCAATAATTTAGAAGGCCTGCTATGATATGATATAAGTTTTTGCTTCAGTGTGTGCGACGCACAGACTGGTCGGACAGTTTCATATCTCCATGTGTTCTTCGATTTCCTAGATGGGCGATATAATTGGGGTATAATCGTATGGTTCAATTTTCGCAATTGGATTGGATGGGAATGAAGGCCATTTTTAGAAATTGAGAAAGTCAGAAAGTGAGATGGGAGAGAGGCGAGAGGTATTTTGGGAGTTGAATTGGATTGGGTTGGAAGGGAAGGGGAAATGTCGGAGTTTGCAATTTGGGTTTGGAGTTGCGTTTGATCTTCACTGGGTGATGGAAGTATGGTGGAGGGATGGATGGGTATTGAGTATCAGATTGATAGATACGGTCGTTGGATTAATAATCTGTAGATGGCTGAAACCTAGAGGAGAGTTCTCGATAGTATTGAATTCATGATTTTTGTGCTGGTCTTTGAGATGGATATCACGAGATGTATCTATCAACATGTTAAGTATAAGCGTGAGCCTTTCCCTTTCTGGGGAGGAGAGCAGAAAGTAGAGTAGAATGGGAGCAAAATGATTCCTCTATGATTGATTAGACAAAATCGCACCACGAAAGAAAAACAATAACAAAGATGGATGCTCGAATTGCGAGTTTGGAAACAAGAGAAGTGTAATGCAGAGCCAAATCAATCTATCTATTCATATAAACGAAGAACTCTTCCATCCATCCGCTCAAAAATCTCCATTCCGCTCGAGAATTCATCTACATATCATAGCGGAGTATTTCACAGTACCCAATATCCAATGCCGAAAGAACAATCAGGAATAGAAACATAAATAGAGAATGGAAAATCATCCCGACCCCTTTGGCATTTGTTCTCTTGCTTTCTCTGACGTTTGCGTTCCTTGTGTACATATATATGCAGGTCTTGGTTGCTTCGTTTGATCGGTTCGCTTCTGCAGGTATTACTTACATGTATGAAGGGATGGAGGGATGGAGGAGGTCGGTATCTAGACCTGGGTATTTAGTATTTCTTTGTAACGGTACGTATCTTCTCGATGCGTGGGAAAATCGGATCGGATCGTAGGTTTTGGTGTTAGGGTCTTGTATGTATCTATATATCCATGTATCTAAGTGTGTTATATCGAAGCTTCAGAGTGTATATAATCCTTCCTCACATTTACATAATGTATTTTGTGTACAATATCTTGTAAAATCTAGATGTATCGTGCACAGCCGCGCAAGATGGATGTGGAAAGCAAAGCAAAGCACAGCCAGTTGGCCCGCTCGCCAGCCGGCCCGCACCTATACTATGAACGGACGGAGTATGGAAGAGGGGAGAGGAGAGGAAAATATGTAATAAGCCCGCGGCGAAGTAAAGCTTGAGAGCTGTCCGTTCCACTCGAGCTAGCTAGCTACAGCCCACCTACCATCTTTTAGTACGGTGGTTTCCCTCCTTGCCCAAGTCTTGAGTCTTGCTAGGGAACTATTTATTTATTATTCGGGATTTGTGAAGTCAGTTGTATTATGCGTTATGTATCATATATGTATATGTAGATGTGTATATTTAAATACCTATATATATATGTCTTGTCCCTCTTTGCTTCTGCATGTATCCATCTCGAATCTGGAATCTCCAATCTGCAGTGCATACCACCGGCCCGGTATTTAGATCTCTGCGCGGCATCTACGAAGACGTAAGCTAAGCTAAATCATAGCTATAGCTAGGTAGCTATAGCTTGAAGCTTGTATCAAAAAAGTTTTGGTATGAATGAGGCATGCCCCGCTCCGCCGGCCCTCCCCCCCAAAAAGAGAGACTAAAGGTATAGAGACCTAGGTAGGTAAGAAAGCTCAGATCATTTAACTAAAGAAAATGATTCTAGAAAACCCCGAGAGGAAAAGGAAGAAAAAGGTGGAGTTCCACTCTTTTTTTTGGATCCGTGGTTAGGTCCGTATGAATTATTATTTCTTCTTAGTGAATTTGTTTTTCATGGTGTTTCTCGGTATGTCCTACGGGTGTTTCGGTTGCTGGATTGTGGGGGGTTCGGGTAGAATATACATTTACATTCTAAAATAACGGGGGTATTTTGTTCTGGATGGGACCCTGATTTCTTATGGTTTTACTACTCTCAGTTGGTGGTGAAGTGAAGCAGATAGATGGGTGGATGAATGGTTGGATGGATATCGATATCCACAGTGCGGATTCCCACTCCTCCAGGAAGGGAAAAAAGAAAAGAGGTTTTCTTACGAACGATGAATGGATAGGATAGGATAGGATAGCAAGCTTTCGCTCCGCTCGGTGCAAGTGGAGTTTGTTTTAACTTTCTAAACCGTTGCTGTGGTAGAGAAAGATTTTTTTTCTTGGGCGTCTTTTTTTTTCCTATTCTTGCCGAGAGATATGCAGTGGTCAGATCCATCAGAGTCTGGGGTTTGGAACTTGAAGAAGATCTTTTACGAATTGCTACGTAGATTTACGATATCGAGTGGATATATGGCCGAAGTGGTGACAAATGGCTCATGATGGTTCGTGATGGTTTTTCTCTTAGGCGTGTGATGTTAATATATACTTGCGTGGAAAATTTTGTTAGTTTGCTCAGGAATGGACATAGCTATGGATCATGTTACATATATATATATATATATATATATACATAAACTGTCATGGCGGCTTGCATTTTTTTATGACAATTCATTTTCAATCTATTCGGAATGTACTTATGATGAAACTTGTACAACTTTGTTCTTATATATAAGCACAATCACGAAGGTATTCATCTTCATCGGAAATGAATATTCTTTTTGGATGAAGTGACGAAACTTGGATTAACACATTGGGTTTGGTCGTCGGTGATGGAATACCAGTAGGATATCTAGTATGATAGCATAGGACAGGATAGCATAGCATAGCATAGCATAGCATAGGATACAAGACAATAGGGTTAGGAAGGCATCTGCCAATGCCCAAAGCTTTCAATAAGCCCAAGAACTATGGAACTATGGCATGACCGTACTCACCAGACCTGACAGACTTGACTTACACTTTCCTGACTACTTACTTACTTGACACACTTAACACACCGACCGACCATGAACGATACGATCGAACGAACCCAATTTCGATATATTGGAAATTTGAGTTTCCACATTCACGTCCCCCCTTAACCCAGTCTCTGGGGAAACCGGCGATTATATACGTACCTAGTATCAATCAAGTTCTGAAGTGTGTCTGTCTTCTGTGTGTCTGTTTCATTTCGCCTAGGTCTAGAGTCTGTTTTACACAATACATGAAAGGTCCCTTTGTTTTACACGCAGTCTCTAGACTCTCTAGACTCTTTCTTTTATTTTATTTGGCAAGTTGACTCGACTTGAAGATTTTCAAAAATCTTCTTTTTTTGGTTTGATGCTCGTGAGGTAAGGTAAGTTGAGCTCATGAGCCTCGTCGCCCAACCTTGAAACAATCTCTCCCTTTTTTTTTCCTTTTTTCCCCTGGTATTCTCGTTTCTCCTGTCTTGTCTTTGTCTGATTCGGACCAGTCAGTGGAATCGGATATCACTATCTGACCGGCCGTTTTGTTCGTCGCTGCGGAAACCTGAGGGGGTAGGTGTGGTGGAGTGGAGATGGGATGGAATTAATTTTGCGTTGGAGGAACAACGATGATCTGATCGGACCCTGGATTCATATATTTGAATCCTTCGAACCGGGAAAAATCAAGAAGATAATTGATTCATGATTGAAATGAGTGAATTGACTGCGGGCTTGAATGGAAATGGAAATACCTAAAAGGTAAACGAAGAAAAGGAAGGGGTAAGTAAAGACTCGGAATATCGAGCTGTAACTTTTGATGATCATCGTGCGTATCAAATTCGGAGGATGATCGTATCATCATGGATAAGTCAGTAGTTACGTGAAGATAGTATGCTGTCATCTTGACTCGAGAGAGTTATTTTTTGAGTTTTATTTCTTTCTTCCTGATAGCTAGGTGTGAAGCTACGTAAATCCCGTACGTTACATTCCAATGATTTTCATCGTATCTATCTATCGTGGACGAATGAATTTTTTGATCCGTTTATGATCTTTGATAAGAAGAAAGTGCAAGTGCCACGATGGATATAGGGATGTATGTGTATGATATGTATCCAGGTATATATGCATTATGGATGGTGCATCTGCATTGCATTGCATATTTTGGGAGGAGCAAAATTATTGATGCACGCGTGCCGTGTGCATGGGGGGATTATCGGTCGCTTAGGGAGGCATGAATCGTAAGTGTAGGGTGGTGAAGAAATGTATATAAAGTGGATGGAAGATCAAATGGTTGGAGAGTTGAATGGATGGATTGCATTTGCAGCTGCTTTTCAATAGAATCATGTATGTATGATGTATCATGCAAAGAGATGGATGGGTTAGGGGTGGAGGTGTTGTGAGATGGCAAGTGTCATGTCATGTCATGCAATGCAAAAGTACCCCGCATTGCTGCGTCGGTATGTGTTGATGAGAAAGAACGTGATGGCGAGAAATTTTTTAAGGGTTGGAGTTTGTGGATTGCTGGTGGGTAGAAGAATGGAGGATAGAGTTTGTGGATGTTGAAGGGTGGAGGATGAAGAATGGAGGATACGAATGGAGATGGGGAGATCGACCGGATGATCGTGGTGGAGGACATAGACATGAACTTGAGGGGTGGCAATGCTGTGTTGTCATTTTGATTATAGGGATGAGATGTTATCATGACGATAACTAATTGTTGTTTGATAGGCGGCAGATGAGCTCATCTATGAAAATCATTTTGCCTCCAAAGAGCTCTCTCCAGCCTATATGTCACATTACATCATTTCCAGCCCGTTTGCCATGCGTTCGATCTTCCATCATGGATATTCACCGCCAGTTATAGTGACGGCATCATGAGTTTTATGAATGTAAAATAGTTCATGAGAGGAAGGGTTTATTCATTGTTTGTTCAAGTGGCCTGAGTCTCTCTCGAGTTTCCACGTTGTCGAATACCAGAGGATGGATTTTTCTATTAGGATTCTCCCCTCACTTGATATCCAATGGTTGAAGAAAACATGCGAGAAATTCTGCAAAGTGGTGGATATTCTACTAAAACAACATATGCAATGCATCAGATACCGGTGCAACATCGGGCGTCCAGTATTGTCAGTGCTGACGGGAGGGGTAGAATTGATTGCTAAGACTATCGTTGCTATCATTGCTATTGTGATTGATATTGGTATATTTTTGTTGTTATGGTTTGTTTCATGAGTGAATGTGCTTTGCGGCTATTTCAGGTTTGTTGTTACTAGCTCGCTCTATTCTGCAGCTTTTTCCTTCTTAGAATACATAGAACTTATGGTAAATATCATGTATTGTGGTAAGAAAAGGTGGGATTATCAATGAGGGGTTGAAAATGATTTATGAATCAAAATGAGAAGTTCTGATTTGAGTTCTGGGGGTTTAGGATGGGTATGTTATGTTCCAATGTCTTCGTGCGTAAAGTTGATTCGTTAGTTATCTAGAGCAGTGGAAGGGGTTATAATAATGAATAGTTGTGAAGACCTGGTGGGTGGCTAGGGGTGAGGAAAGACACCGAGGGAAAAGGGGGAGCGAGAGGATCGTGAAGAAGTTGATTTTGCGAGGGAAAGAGCGAGAGTGGACAGGCCAGGGGGGAGCAATCGCTTGTGCGCCCGGATGCTCACGATTTCCCCTTTACCTCACTTCTGGCTTGGTTATATAAGATAACCACTTGGTTGATCATTCCCAGTGCGGATTGAATCAAGATTAGGGAAATCTGAAGAACATGATGCCGAAATAATTTGATACAAAGTGTGTGAGAAACTGGTCCGAGTCTTGGGCAACTTTGATTTTATTATCCTCTATTCCTCGCCTATATCTTGTGATTTTTTTCTCGTCTTATCTTGAATTTTTGTTGCGAAACGACTGACAGTTGTCAAGTGCTGTGGGTTTGTCAATATCATGGTCATCATTAAAGTTGTCACTTTAATTTTCATTGTAATTCCTACTCATCGTTTAATCCATCTAAGAATTTCGGCGAAATATAGATAGATGAATGTAGCGGGCAGTATTAAGGTAGTCTGCAAATAGCTAAAAAGGTAAAGAACATCAATGGGATTAAAAGATGAGCTACATCCTTCGCAGTCCACTGTGTACTTGCTGGCGTCACAATGAAAAGAAAGTTTTAAAGAGCAGAGGTATTTATATCACGATGGGTGACAGCAGAAAGGGGATCAGCTATGGACCCCAGGCAATGAGTGAGTGGATATGATCAAAAAAGATGGAGGATGGGCATACGGGTAGTTGAGTGGTCGTCAGGTACTTCGGAGCTGAATGAGAAGACTGGCCATTGGGGGTACTGAAGTTTTAGTGATAGCCACTTGGATTGGTGCTTGAGCAGTCTCGTCATCTATGATGAGCAAATATAGACGTGGAAAACTTAGCAGATTCGCGAAGGAGCTTTATAGGAGGTGAAGTTCTCTGGCAAAGATGGTAGTCGGAGTGCCAAAAGATTGTAGTGAATCTTGAAGTGTAATCGGAAGCGGAAGAGCATGGAAAAGAAGAGTGCATATAAAGAGCCTCCTCCTTTCATGAAATTGATTTTCTATTCGGAAATGTTAGAATTTGTTTCTATCCCGCAACAGGGGTAAGACAATCTTCAATCTCGAACGCACACATAGTTCAAGCCAGAAAACAATGAGGTGCTGTTGTTTTTTATGTGAGGGGGAAAAGGAAGGGATAGATGACAGACATTATTGATTTAGTGACATTGCCATCCATTCCACACCTGTCGTCATTTTCATACTTTTACGTGTTATTATCAAGTGATTTAGACATTAAGATTCGAAGGCTTAGGGAATAAAATAGGTTCAAAACTTTGATCTGGAAACGGGATATTGTTCACGTAGATGAATGGCATATGTATTCTCTCCTAGGATGAAACTCCTTGTTTCTCGTTATCATATACATGAAAGTGGTAGAACTTAGGAGAGGGTGTGATATTAATAGGGAGAGACGGCCAAAGAGGAGGGGCAGAAGAATGATCTTGAGGAGATGTGAGGTTCAGTGACTAGGGAAGCTTAGAAAAGGGAACTGTGCGCTAGTATGCTCACTACTTTATCCTCTGGGCCTCCTAGTCTACAGATACTGTTTTTGTTATAAAAGTCGTCGTTCCGGGCTTTTATAATTTTTCCAAACAATAAGTGCGGGAGAATGACCCCAAACATAAGTTTTCTCTATTGTATAGAAGGAACCTTCCACAGTAATATGCCTCTGACCATACTCCATGGTCTAACTTCGAGAGAAGATTCTGTTTTACTTCTTACCACCTCCAAGGCCCTCTGATGAAGCAAGGATTCGCTGCCATTTTCCGGTTCACACTTCTCTCTGTTGATTCTTAACCTCTTTCGTTGCATGTTCCTCAGTCCGATACTATGGCAAGTGGAGCCAATTTATAAGAGAGTATGTTAGCATTGAGAAAGTGGCAGTAACAAATAGGGAAAATGTGGGACGAGATGGTGAATGCGTTAAACCACAGAAATCTGTATAGAGTTGAGAAGTACTTGGCGAATTGATAAGTCTGTCTGAAAATTAATTCGTTCGTTCCTTTGGTCGTCTTAAAACTCCGTAAACAAATTCTTCCCTGGGTCGTTCAAAGGCGTGGCATCTTCGACGTGATATCTCAAGAAATTGAATAGCGCGGCAAAGGAAACAAACTGAGGGCGGGCAAAAGTTCCAGTTTCGTCACTGAGTCCAAGAGGCTCTGTGTCTATTATAATTTGGCATGTAAAGTAAGATCAAAACAATCGTCAAGGATTGAAGAGACGAATTGATTTGTATCTTGTTGTCACTCTTACCAACTTCATAATTGTTGTCATCATGATTTGATTGCCATGTCCCCAACGTTGAGCCCTGTCTGACAAATCGGAGGACAAACGCTAAACACAGCTGTGGCTTGTCAGATATTCCATGATATCCCATCATAGAAATTGTTATCATCCGCAAATCATTATACATACAGCGCTTGGAGTCGTTTCAAAGAGTCTCAGTCCAATAAATACACTTTCCCTTGATGGTAATCTCTCCACAACTGCGGGGTACACTTCCAAACCTTCTATCAACTGTTAAATAAACGTTCTTATTCCTTAGGTTTCAAACAGCAAACTGCACAATGATTGGGGAGAAATTATGAGATCTGCAACTATCGTCGTTGGTGGCAAGGCTTCGTGTATTTCTGAGCTAGTTGCGAGGTGTCTAGATGTTCGTGGTGGAATGAGCACGAGTTGGATGGAAGTTGGGACAAATCTTAATGCTATCATTCCTCTACTATCGGCTATTAATCACTTTTCATTGTCATATATTTTCACTAAGACTATCATTGACCTTCCATCTGATTTTCACCACAGCTTTTGCTCCAATTCAAATCCTCATCTTTCTTGCAGTTATCCTTGGAACGCAATAGTGGTAAAAAGCGAGTCTCAAACTCCTTCAACATGTCTGTGTTTTATTTTGATTACTAGTGTGGGACTTAATGCGTTAAGAATGGTAGGAAGAGGTGCTTATATACTTACTACGTGGAAAGAACTCTGGATTCATTGGGGTAGTGAACCAGGGTATGAGATGAGGGGTTGAGTCCGTATTTCGCTGTAGATTGGGTTTGTAGGGGGAAGATTAAGGGTGAATAACAGGTGTTGGAGTTGGGAAGAGCGTGTGGTAGAAGCTGATGAGAGATGGTGAATCAAAATGCATTCATTATGTTGCCTACTATTTTCTCGATACCTTACCTCGCCTGCACATGCTTTCTAGAAAATTTGTTCATCCTGCAGCCTATTCTAAACCATCAAGTTCTTTTCTGTGATGAGAATTCATCGCAGGAACTTACGAAGTCGGATAGGCGGTTACCATGTAGTGATATCGGATTAATTTAGGTGAAATCCAGGATTCAAGCTCCAAAATTCAGATTTCGTGGTGTGAAGTTTAAGAATACAATTTATCCTGTCGTCCAATATAGGTTTTCACTGTCATTTTAGGTCTACGCCCTTATTATCTCTGATACCATCTCATAAAGTGGTGACATTAAGATCTTAGACTGCACTTCTGACGAATTGTCGCCTCATAAGTCAAATTGTGATTCCTGCGCAGGCTATTCTTCTCGCCAGTCTGTCTATCTTTATCAACGTGGAACGCCTATTTAGGTGTAGAATATGGGAATTAGAAAGAGTGGAAGCTGATATATTGAGGTCGTAGAAAAGTGAGGAGTCTTGCAGGGGACTAATAGACAAGTGAACAGAATTCTGTAGATCGATGATGCGAACTGAAGTAAGTAAATGACTTCATGGTTCACTACTGCCATCTGAGCATTATTTCTACACTCGGGAAGTCGATAAAGGAAATCATTGCCAAGGTATATAAAAGATCTCTATTCTTGATATAGTGCAATAAACAGGAATTCAACACAATGATCATGGCAGAATGCAGGCTGAGTCGAATTCTCACCAGAGGGCTAGTCATGTCTCTCTACTCTACATTCCGGCAGGTCCAGGATCTCTGAGGAGGACAAAACTAGAAAAAAATTATTTTTTATTGTCAATTCTTACTTATTGTTATCGTTTTCATTCCAACCCGTATCCCTTTTCCCGCCCAAAGATCAGTCAAATACCACGAATCCATGTCCAGTGTTTAATCACAAGCTTGTAAGCCCAAAGAAACAGAAAGCCCCTCCTTGATCGGGCTAGAGAGTGAAAGGTACGAGTTCCTATACTTCAGTAACTTCAGGAAAGGAGAGTGCTTTTATACGATGAGTTTTATGGTATTATCGTGCCGTTAGGAAGTGTGACGACGGATAAAAAATGGGGCAAATAATGAGACGAACTCCGATTTATTGAATCCAGTTTCGTGCAGTATTTCTGCAAATCATATGTAAAACTCAATTCAAATCAATTGTTCTCAAACAAATCAAACCGGTCACTTCATCTGCTTTCCTCAAACTTAGTCCTTACTCAGTGATACCACCACCCCAATCACTAGACTCAATCCTACCGCCTCTCAGACCACAAAAGCTGCCTATCAGAAAACGGCCGCGTCTCAAACTCGCACTTCAACACCATCCTACAAACCATCACCACTTCCTTCTTCGCATATTCTTCATCCCTCCTCACCTCCCCCTCATTTCGATCCCACGTAATAGACACAATCTCCGCACCTTCTCCATCATTCGGTTTCACAGCAAAAATAAAATGATCTTCTTCAGTCCAGCTGCGACTGATATGGATATATATAATTCCATTCTCATCAGCTCCTTTAGGAGTGATTTCCCATCTGTGATCCATATCCGGCGCCTCGAACCCGGTTTTGAGTTTGCTGAGGTCGGAGGAACTGATGTGGATGTTCCATGCTGATGTTGCGGAGTCTTCCATAACTTGCGTGATTTGCTTAAATGGCTATTAGATGTGTATCTTTGAATATGAAATGTGTTTTAGAAGTTAGTACCCGAGTTTACTAAATCGAAAAGCGTGGTCTTAACGGTGTAAAACGATTTGCGAAATTTGCTCATTTGGTTGATGGGATTGATGCTCCCCTGCTTTATCTATATCGATGCACTTGTAATTAGTGCTTACTTCTTTTCCCGAAATTGATTCATGATTGGTCAGCTTTCTCGGCTCTTTTGTTGTTGAAAAAATGAGCTCGCCTAATTATACGCAGGAGAAAAAAATTGATGGGATATGATCATTTAAATTTCTACTGAAATTTTCTGAAATAACTGTATCAAAAATCAACCACAAATAAGTTAAATGAGTTCAATAAAATCAGGAGAGAAATTAATTTCTTATTACTTGAATTAATTTTAAAGGTTTTATTTAATGTAATTTTAAGGGGGAGTAATCAAGTTACAAAGATACTACGAAAATGGTCAAATTCCGCTTGTTTTTTCTCTTACGAATAGCTCGCTTAAGATACGCCCCTTAAAATCTCCGCTTATGTTCGTACCGCGCAGTTTATTAGATGCTCAAGCTTACAAAATCTGTGTTTTTGTAAATAGCGATCAAGTGTCTTGATACAAGTATGTTTCAATGCGTGACGAATATGAAGAGATCTGCGTATACACCTGCATCGTCGGCTCGAAAGCTCATGCTTTTGAATAATACTCCTTCAGAGTTTCGGTAATTCGACCACATCATGACGAAATAGAGAATCAGAAAGATATCAGCAGATTTTAGTACTTTCCATCTTTCCAACTTGTACTTGCTCATGTCAATCTACTGCCTCCTAACTTCTCAAGGCCTCGCATATCCCTAGACAACTTGCGTCCTTCGTCGTGCTTGACTAGGAACATTTCCAATGACTCTGTTACCTGAATCTGGTTGCATTGATTGAAACCAAAAATTCTAGTATGGTAAAAGCATCGATTGATCTGAATCTATATACTTCGTGACAAGGACTAGTTGAGTTCCATAAAAAATAGATTTCCTCTCCCAAGTAGTCGCCCACTAAATCCGACTCTGTGATTTCCTACCCTGAATTATATCCTAGCCCATTAATTTCCCAATAAAGCAACGTAAAAGAATAACATAATAGAAGACGACTTCCAGTCCAAGGAAAATGACCCCATTTACACCCCTCCAAATTACTCCTAATCCTAAGAAAAATTATTTATAAGAAGAAAAAAACCTTCGATGCCAAAGAAAAGACACGAATGAACCAGTGTCACCTATATACCCTAAAACCTGGACTTTTCCGTTAACCTTTATTATACCCAAAACAAAGACACCGCCTAAGTCTCGCTTAGAACCTAGTTATTGTGCATTGCTAGCCCTGTTAAGAATCCTTCTCCACTCGGGGCTATCATATTGAAAAGGATCTCGATTCGAAGAGGACGCTGAAGAGTAACGACTAGTGGTAGAGGCACGAGAGTTACGTTGAACGGTGGCAGCTGTGTTATTTAGGGGAGCGTTAATAGAGGAAGTTCTAGAATGAGCCGAGGAATGTCTGGATGAATTGGAATTTCTACTATTGCCTCTGGCTGAGCGAGCAAGATCCTGGCTTGTGGGCCTACTGGTAGCGCTAGATTGACCAGCTATGGAGGCATCCATAACCGGCTGCTGGGGACGTGCTGGTCGAGGAGGAGCCTGATTTGATTGAAGGGCATTGTTCGGGACTGACCTGGGAAGTTCTTGAGGTGCCCGATTAGGATGGACATAACTGGTAGAGGGACCTGGTGTTGATGAATATCCTGAATCATTAAGAGATGCATCAGGAGTGCGAGGGGGTTGTTGCGTAGGATCGTTGGTATCTCGTATATACCCATCTTCAAGCAACGTCGTTGTACTTTTAACTTCGAGAGGCCTAGATATACGGCCCGTTTAGGCAGCTTTGCGAGCTTTTTTACGTTCATCTTTTTTTCGGAACATATTCATGATAAACAACCGAGTGGTCTAGATTAGTAGAAAGAAGAGATATTTTTCTGGCTTTCAATGATGCCAACGAGTGAAGTATGATCAGCTAAAGAATATATATGTGTATATAAATGTTTTTCCGCTGCTGCTTTACATTTTATATTCGAGGGTGTCTCGAAGTTTAAGTAGACAAATTTTGAGCTTCACAAGGTGTATTGAAGAAGCCTGGCTATATGAATAACCGAATAAATAGAACAAAATATACTATTTTTAAAGATAAACACAGTCACGAGGTGTCAATAAGTCCCGGCGATGAGTACTAACATCTTGACTCGGAGAAATATATTACTCACTGTTACTTGAAATTCACTACAACATAAATGTTCGATACTTCATTCTACTAAATGACACATCGTTGATGTTCCACTCTGGGTTGAATGAAAAGCCATCCACCGTTCCAATTCGACTTGGATCATGCATCGATGTGATCGAAATCACAACTGAATAATAAACCCTCAACGATTCCAACCCACCTTGGACAATATGTCCATATACTGTTCGAGTTCTAACTGAACGACGAACAAGATGAAGGGCCGACGATAGCATGTTCAGCCCTAACATTGATAGGTTACGATGTATAGGGTTCCTTATTTGCCCTCGATTTGCCAAGACTTTGAGCGGTGATTCTGGCAATGTATTTGTCCATGATGAGACTTCATCTAAGATTGAGACTATGTCACAAAAGCCCTAGGAAGTAACGAGTACAGAATAACCATATATCTTGAAGACAATTGAGAGGGTAACTGATATTGGAAATGCTAGACATGA
This sequence comes from Botrytis porri, assembly GCF_014898465.1. Classification (NCBI taxonomy): domain Eukaryota; kingdom Fungi; phylum Ascomycota; class Leotiomycetes; order Helotiales; family Sclerotiniaceae; genus Botrytis; species Botrytis porri. Next base: position 686,610 of record NW_024066084.1, on the reverse strand, counting down.
CTTCTCATGCGGTCTCGAGGCGGTTACTTCAAACCCACATCTAGCCCTAACGCGGGGTTACTACCCCACCTCCATCATGAACACAAATTATTTCTAGAGACAAGCAAGGAACTTACTTCTATTGTGCACAGGAGCATGACGTTTCGAAGGTTTGAAGTTTTCAATCAGCCGCCTCCATTGGAATGCTTTAAATCAATATTGAATGATTGACTGGAGATTTGAAGGCAATCAAGCATCAAAGAAACTCTGGTCGAGATCAAGCAGAGCCGTCGTTCGCATGTACAGAAGCACGTATCGACATGCCTCACCCTACAGACTATACTGGCAATTGGGCTTCATGAAAAGAGAAAATTTGTGGGCAACAGTCTGCCAATCGTTATATGTATGTAAGTTGAATCACTCGAATCCAGAAGTTGATGTGATAGAAACGCAATCATTGCAAAAAAACACCATTACTTGTGCGCAGATCTAAAGAGACCGACATAGCCACTATCAGAATGCGATAATAAAGGGATGGAAAATTGTTTGCGACGAGAAAATACTTGGAGGTTCACCAAAACAATTATCGATTGGAAATTGCGATGGCAGATATGATTTTCAATATCATATCTTGCTTATTATGGTGGAAACCTTATTTTTCTGGTTTCAAAAATTATTTGCCTGAGCCTTAGACAGTTGAGGTACTATATAAATTTAAAAGTATCAAAATACTTCGCCTTCGGGCATTGTAAGTATTTACCGATCCTTTCGCAATCAACATCCAAATTAACGATTTCAACAGTGGTCAATTTGAAACGATACAGAGAAGATTAGCATGGCCCCTGCACTAAGGATGACACGCTCAATCAAAGAGAAGCTACCAATTTTTTTGCATTTTTTTCGACTGGATTTATGTCGCAAAGGATGGATAGATAATGTTCATGATTTTTGCTATTTCATTTTCTTGAGGGTCTCGAGATCTTTCTGGGTCTGATTAGGTAAGCGAATGAATTATGGATTTCCGAGTTCCACAATTTTTGGAGTCAAAGCCTGGATCTTTTTGTCTATGATGTATGGAGGATGTGTTTGTAGATATTCAGATTCTACTTCAATCGTGTTCAATCTAGCTTACACCTTGAATGACTTGATGAAAAAATACAATAATACTCATACTATATATACAAATTCAAATCGAACATTGAATCTTGATATTCATCAACAGAAGTGATATAAGATCCGTCGCCTTAGAGACCCACAACATAAGACGCGCTTAAACGCGCCGACCCCGCGACTTGACGCTTGAGATCCATATCAAATATACTTTAACTTTAACCCTCCCATGAATAGTTAAATTTCTCACAATCATTATATACAAGTACAAGAATTTCCCTTTGTGTTCCCCAAATTTATATCTTCTGCAAAAATGGATATCGATGAATTTCTCAACGATCCATTCGAGGACGCATTGCGACCCAGAAATGCCAATACACCCGAGGCAGACCTACAAGCTTTAACAAGAGCATGGATTAATGAGCGTGGAGCTCCAGAGATTCTACCGTTGGTTCACACCCATTTTCACCACCTTCGACGACTTCGAGGGTCCTACGATATTCTTATTTATCCTTATTTACAATCGGGACTGACATCTGCTGAGATAATAGATGGCCTCCCAATAATCTCGTCGAGCGAGTTACAGAACGAATCAAAAAGCAAATCGAGAAAGTAGAAGAATTAACTGGAGATATGGATCCGAAGACCAATTTTGGTCTAATATGTTTACAAACGGAGTTGGAGAGGTGGAAGTATCTAATTAGAGGATTGGTCAGGGCTAGAATCGCAAAGGTATGCCTGAAAGATGTATGACGTGGATGCGCATTTGCTTACTTGCACATTGTAGATTGATGTGCATACTTTACACTATCTGAGTAACGAAGACCTTCGAGCACGATTATCGGAAACCGAAATTGCGTATGCTACGAGACATCAACAGCTATTGCATAACCATTACTTATCGAGTTTCTTGGGGAGTTTCCCGAGCACATTACAGAATTTAAATGATCAAGCTGGAGGTATTTCTATGATTAGTGGACCGGATGAAGATACAGCGGTATTTGCAAGAGGTACGGGAAGTTACGAAGAGTTTTCTGGTGATGGTGGTAGCGTATCTGTTTTGGGAAGAGGGAGAGATGGTGATGATGTTAAAGATGTTGGGAGAGGGGAAGTTGTGATTGCGAGATGGTCGGATATTAAGGAGCATGTTGAGAGGGGAGAAATGGAATTGGTCTGAAGAGAGGTGCACTAACGACAAGATGCACCATGCACTGTGCTCCTCGCCATCTTCAATGACGATAAACGACAATGCTGCCAATAATGGCGCTTGTGGTGCGATTTACCCATCCGAAGCTCTCTCGTTTGGCGACTCCTCTACTTGCTTGTGTCGCCGAGAAACATTTTGTCCCAAACATTACCATGGCTGGGGCTCTCGTTGGAATTCACACCTATTGCGAATTATCACACTTTATGAACAGCTAATAGGGTATTACCTGGAAATACATCATTTTGTATCAGGGGAGACAAAGAGATATCAGAAAGATTCGAGAAAGGAATTTCGCACCTTTCTCAATTAACTCACTCAGCAAATTTGCAGTTCCGTCTCGAGGGGTATTCAGAAGACCTGCTCCATCTAGAGCAGAATTTTATGGATTAACTCTTACTTATGAGATAGGCAAGTAAAAGCCGACACCTGGGTATACAGACTCCAATAAGGAATTAGAAGTACTCGATAATGAGAGTTCTGGCTCACATATTTCGCTAATGTTAATTCCGTGAGTGTTTGCACGTGAAAAAGCAATTTATTTTCCTCAAGTATCCATGTATTCCAATGCATTGATTCAAGCGCAAGTATATATGTATGTATTCAAGCTTTAGCGGTCCGGGTTCAGAAGGAGAAGAGGAAGCAACAAAAAACGCATGAAACTTTTTTGTCTACATTTTCACAGAAGTGTTCGATTTCCGGTACTTCACGTCATACAACTGGGTGTTGAAAGGTGATTCTTAGAATATCAGGAATTGCCAATACGGAATCCGGGAATGTTGAATTCTCCCTCAAGTAAACAACCTTCCTGGTCTTCACATACCGAGTATATCTGCAGAAGACAAAGAATCACCATATCAGTGCTCGGGGATAGTAACAATTCACAAGGACTTCTCGGCCCAGCCCTCGTTTACTTCGCGTTTATAAATTTGGGTCATCGGTCGCTCTTGTCAAAAGACCCTATGGTAGCATGGCTAGGGGACCAGCTGATTAACTGTGAATGGTTAGGTGGAAGGGAGATCCGTCGAAAGGGGTTATATGCTTGGAGAGGGAGGTATTGGAAACTGTCAGCGTGCATACTTAACTCAGGAGGATGGGGGGAGATATCATATTTTGAAGAACTGTACTTCGTTCATGAAATTCATTTCTACTGATAAATGAATCATCTGTTTGAGCACCTACCATCACCTTGCCCGTCGACATACCCAAGTTCTTTCCTCAACTCTCCAGAGCTTATACATCCTAGAGGACCAAATCGATAAGTTCATAAACACATGTTGACACAATGAGGCTTCCCATTGCTCTGGGCTCTTCGAGGTATAGGGCTCCGAGATAATCCTGAACCAGGAGACTTTTCTTGGATGCTTCTATCGTTATCAAGCAATTGGTGAGAATTTATTGAAGCTATTGTCCTTGTTGCTGTTTGGTCGATAGCAGCCGAAAGCAAGTCACATGATTCTGCATGATTTCCTATAAAACATCAAGGAATGAATGCGTTACTGGCGTGATATCTGCATGCTTCATTCAGGAGACGAAAGTTTGAAGACTTTCATCATTTTGCCCGTCCATGCACAAATAGCAAGTGAGTGAAGGGAGTAGTAAATTAACTGATCATTGCACTGTGAGTAGATGGGGATTGAAGCTGTGACTCGACTCACATCAAATAGTCGTTAGTTTTGGGAATCTACTACGCTACAATCCGTGGGCATATCGAGGTTATCATCCATTCAACGTAAATGAGACAACTCTCAATATCTCGGAGATCCTGGCCATGAATTGTGAGAGTGCCTCTATCGGCAACAACGACACAGGATACCTAGAAACTAGAGTTCTCAACCTTATTAGTGATTTTGGCCAATCACCCAACTCAATCACGACCTCGCCAAGCATTTCATCAATTGATCGATGCTACCACCACGCGACGGCCCATAGCGTTCTGATGATACGATAGTCAAGATCCATAAATTGAGGGAATTATTATAGCTTTTTTTTTTTACATGAGCTTGAACCTTAAAAAGCCAATTGAATACCGGTATGCGTTTCGATTGCCCAATCATCCCATCGAATAATCTCTAATTGTGGTATGATTGGGTGAATGTGGGGTCTGTTATTGTCATAACCTTACATCGTATTGTCAAGTCGGTAATCATCGTCAATTGGTATTCATTTTTGGCTTAATGACATGTTATCAAAGGTTCGGAATAGGTTGGAATGGTCGCGTGTGACATGTAGCTAGAGAAAAGGAAAAGGAGGGGGCGGAGAGGAGAGGAAAGGAAAGGAAGAGAAGGTGACAGGGGTAAATTCCCCGCATTGTCCGATTCCAATGCTAATCCATAAAAGGAAAGGTCAATTGTCCTCCTCGTAGCTACCCCGCATTACAATCCAACACGTGAGGAATATGGTGATCTTTTGCTTGCTCGTACGACCTGACCTTGTTTCCAATACTTTATAACCTCTTCTTCCCCCTCTTCATCCATTCAACCTGAATACCAAACTTTCATCAAGTCAATCATCTTCTTCAAATCTTCATCAACAACTTTAACCACTTAACCAATTCAACACCATACCATTTTGATATACCTCTTCAGTCGCAATCATGTCAACCGCAGAAATTCCTATCATCAAAGTGTTATTCACACTTCATGCTGGCATGGATGCTTTGGATTTCATCGGTCCCCTTGAAGTTCTTAGCCGTGCTCAGCATGATGTTAATGATCCAAGTAAGTTTAATTCATGTGCTTTCATGATTGAAGATGCTTGAGGTCGAGTGCATGACTCTTTGTTTGTTTTTCATATCTACCTTTGACAACCTTCGTTTGTTCAATTGCTAACCTCCAACTCTGTCATTACAGAATCCAAGGCATTCGATTGCAAGTTCGTTGCTGCCGAGGAATTTACTGTCTCCAATCAAGGAGCTGCATTCCGTGCTCACTTCAATTACAAAGATGCTTATGCCACTCTTTCACAATACGATATCCTCATCGTTCCAGGTGGTGGATCTGATCAAGTCCTCAAAAACAAAGCTGAACCTCTGGGTCTCATCAGAGCTTTCTCTGATTTGCAGAAGAAGCACCCTGAGAAGGAACGCACACTTCTATCCATCTGTACTGGTTCTCTCTTCCTTGCTCAACAAGGTATCCTTCATGGTCTTTCAGCTACCACTCACCCAGACTACTTCGCCAAATTCGAGAATATCAATAGTGAGGCCGCACAAAGAGACTTGGCAGAACGTTGTGATGTTGTTGAGGAGAGATATGTGGTGAACAATCTCCGATTCGATATCGATTCTCCAGAGGAGAGTCAATATGTTCGTCGCAAGTCTGATGCTAGACGTCCATCAAATGCTCGTAAGGGTTCCAATGCTTGGAAGGAATCAAACAATCGTCGTGAAAGTAATGCTCGTAGAGCTGCTTTACGTCTTGGTGGTCTTCGCGTTATTACCACCGGAGCCATCACTTGTGGACTTGATGCTAGTTTGTATCTTGTCAGCGTTATGGTCAATGAAGAGACTGCTGGCGAGATTGCTAAGTTTATGGAGTATGAATGGAAGAAGGGTATTGTTGTTGATGGAATTGACATCTAAGGCGTTTGGAGTTGGAATGAAAGAATGTGTTCTACATTAAAGCATAGAATGCAATGGCTAGATAAATAGCTTCGGATGGTAATTGGGAACGGAATGGATGGATGGACGGATATGGGTTATAACGATATGATATTTCAATGGATATTTAGCTTAGGTATACTTACAATCTCAACTTTTTTTTTGCTCTATATACTATTTTCTCAAGATGAAAGATGATATCAGCGCAGTTTGCGTTTAATATTGAGATGAGATTCACTTCTTTGTAGAACCTTATCTTACTCTTACTCTTACTCTTAAAGGGATGCTTGGACTATCTATTCTAAGTAGGAATTTATGTAGGTACTTATCTTTCTTTCTTTCTTTCTTTCTTTTTGATCGATTGATTGATTGGTAGGTTTGGTGGGTTGGTGGGTTTGGAATGAGGGAGGTTGGAGGGCTATGAGGGTAAGAGGGTGAGAGGGTTATGGTTCTGTGGATGGCTGGTGTAGTAAGATACTTAGGTAGATATATGAAGGGTGCGGGAAAAGTAGATTGTCTCGCTCTTACCCAGATAGCTCTCACTCACTTTCATACTTTTTGATGTTGTGTTGCAACTCTACAGATCTCGGTATTTCTGGATTGTGTGTAAGGCAATTGATCACTCATTATTAGTTCATCTCATCGTAGTTTGTTGTTCTTTAATTCTCACTTTGATAGTGTTACTTTGACGGCGTTTTGTTGGGGGGGGTTAAATATATTTGATTTTTTGTATTTTTTATCTTTTTAACTTTTTTATGTCTTTTTGATTTTTCGTCCTTTTTTAATCCTTTTTCTGAATCCTTCTTTCTGTTCTTTTTTTGTCTTTTTATCTTTTCATCCTTTTTTTTCCTTTCATATTTTGAATCATCCATTACATTAAACATTAGATGGAGGTGAATGACAAGAGACTTCCCTAGGTATGTATGGATGACCTCCTAGAGCTTCTATAGCTTCTATAGCTCCATGAACTCCTAACTCCAAAGCACCTATAAATCTCATAATCCCTATAACTCCCTGAACTCTCAAAAATCCCAAGACTCCTAAGACTTCCAAAAAAACTTCCTAATATCGAAGCTCAGTCCACTCCTCATCTACTGCACCATCTTTCCTCTCAACCTCAGCCTTGTCCTCGAGTTCATGCGTGATATCTTCCATGCCGCCATTTTTTCCTTTCTCGAGATCATCCATTTCAGCATCTTGTTTCTTATCACCACCCATATCTACCTCGACTTCTTGATTGACTCTCGTCTCCAAGTTCTCAGCGTCTGTTTGCGAGGAGTGCTCTATGCTAGAAACTGTATTTGGGACTTCTCCCTCCATCTCATCTTCAGCTTCTTGGTTTGCCATCGAATCATCCTTGATAACCTCTTCTTGGGCCGATCTCCTTTGCCACCCATCAGACTCCCTCAGCTCCTGTTCTTTTCTCAAATCATTTCTGACCTGACTTCTAATCTCCTCTTTTAAATCCGATTCTCTACTTCCCCTACGATCATATATCTTTTCCAACTCCTCGGTCCAATAATCCTCAAAGGCCATCATATGTGTCCTAAACTCCTTGAGTTTCTTGTTTTCCGCTTCCTGCATTTTACGGACTTCCTGTTCCAAGATGTCATACATTCTATTGATCTCTCCATCAATAGCATCGATTCTCTCACCCTTCATCTGTACCTTTTCCGCTTCGCGTTTGAGTTTTTCAATCCACACCCTCAAAATTTCATTACTACTATCATGCTCGTCTAATCTCTCCAAAACCTCCTCCATTTTTGCTTCTTGGGTCATAATTCTCGTGGCCAAGATATCAGTTTGTATCTGGCGATCCTCCTCCATCGATTGTGCCCTGCTCCGTTTGTTTCTAGCTTCTGCGTCTTTGACTCTCGATACGGCTCGTAAGACACCGACTTGTGCTTGGAGCGACTCCATAACTTGTTCCATGCGGTTTACTCGTTCTTGCTCCTTCTCTAATGCAGTTCTAACATTGACAAGTTCCACTTGTGTTTTCACATGTTCGTCAACATTAGAGGTGTCATCTGTTTCTCTCACTTCCTCGGAGGATTGTTCGATTTTTGTGGTTCTCGCTTCTTTCGTGTCGTTCGTCTCGCTTTCCACTTTGGTAAGTTTGGTTGAATTGGTCGATATGGTCACTTTGGTAGTTTGGGCATCTTCGTGTTCACTTCTGTCGCCTTGCTTGACCGAGTATCTCAATAAAATTGGCATGAAAGTCATACCGAATATATATAAGAAAAACAAGATAGCCCAAACTTGACGACAGCCTTGGTACCATAATAATTCCTCATCAGTGAGAGGAGGTGATAGAAAGATGTATAGAGGATCAGGAGGACAGGAGTATATGAAGAAAGTAATGCTAGCAGCCTGGGTGACGGCGTAGGCTATTTCGGTTGCGATCTTTATTGATCTGATCATGATGATAGTGTTGGGTGTTGTAGCTCTTGGAGATGATGTGGATGTACTTTTGATGTAGAATCTGAAGTCTCGAAGTTGATAATGGTGTGAGGCAGGGAAGCCAATATGAAATAATGAAATTGTTTTCCTGAGTTGAGTGGTGGTTGTTGAGAAGAGAAAGAGAAAAAACTTGTTCAAATTGGGGACAATTTGAAGTATTTATATGTGTGGTTTTCCAGTAGAAGTCTGACGTTGAAGCCATTGACACTTGCTTAGACATTTTGACAGCTTTAGCTTCAACGTAACTCGATTGGGAGGAGATCACCCCCTCAGTAATACTAAAATAGAATATCAGAGTTGATCGGCGAGAGAAATTTTCGTCTGGTGGTATACCTAACGATGAAATTTGGGAAAAAGTTGTACTAGGTGATCTAGTCAATCTCTCAATAAGTATAGTCTATGAAAAAGATCGACGAACGTTAAGGAGTGCTGTCATATTTATAACTTTCTACAGTTTGGCGGGATAGATTAAGCTTTTTTCGGTTAGCTGCTACTCGTAGATGACAGGTCTCAATAGCTTCCAAGGTCAAATATCACGCCATAGAAATCGAAACGTCATTTGGAGAGGCGTGGAGAAGGCGCCGTTATCATTATAGTATGAAGTGAAGCTTACAGATCCCCCAAAAGTTGCATCTGCCATATGAATATCCATCATTAACTTCGTAAGCTAGATATACATTTTGACGCCATTGAATCATTCGGACTGTCCTCATAGGTCTGAAAATTTCTATCGAGTAGTTTCCTCTTTTGTAAATGACTTAATGTAAAAAAGAAGAATCACTTCAGTAACGCATCTGAACAGCTAGAAAATTGAGGAAGAAGAAGTGGTGATCCTAAGCTAAGATGAAACGCAATTCACCTAATCACACAAACTAGATGAAATAAGTGACGTGGAGGTGAGGATTAAGTATTTCCTCGCATATAGAAAAATGGATTTTATAAAGAATGAACATGATTACTATTGAACTAGTCATACCCCTTAGAGTTTTAACGTTAAGCTTATAATATATTATATATCTATTTAGGCTAGTACTTTCTTTTATTACTAATATCATAAATGAGTATCTACAAATCTAAACTTTTAAATTCCTTTTAATTAATTACCTTAAATCTTTCGAATTATATGTAGATTTTGATTAATTAATTTACCCTTCTAACCTTTAGCTTTTTAATTTTTAGTAATCCCTTTTACAAGTATTCATCTTAGGCCTGATTTGTTTATATATGGTAATACAGGCTATAAGGTGATTGGTATGTTTGATATATCGAGGTATTTGATGTATAATTGAAGAATCTTATTAGTCGATTGTTTATAATTAAGATTCCTAAGATTTATATATAGTTAATTGAGAGCTGTGAATATCCCGATTGGGCTAAATGCTTAGCGAATCCTATAAAATCCGAATTAAATCGAATTTTTAATTTTGTTAAATTGAATTAAAAACTGATTGAAAAATGAATCTAAAGTATATTAAGGAATGAAAACGAAACTTGAAAAACTGAATCAAATTTGATTTGTCGAAATCGATTGAAAGGTGGGTTTTAATTATATCAAAAAGTAGGAAAACTTGAAAGAGAATTTAAGATGTAAATATGTTGAATTGATTTACTGATTTTTTTTTGAAAATTGAAGAGATGTTAAAGTTGAAAACGGGAATTCGTTTTTATGTAGGTCATTAGAAAAATGGATTTTATAAAGAATGGATATGATTATTATTGGACCAGCCATACCCCTTAGGGCTCTGGCGTCGAGCTTATAATACATTATATGCCTATTCAGGCTAGCACCTTCTTCTCATATCACCTTGTTCGAGATTCATTGCCAGACGTGTAGAACACGGTGCAGTCTGGCAATCGACGCTCGAAGTATGAAAAGTTCCCGTATTATAGTGCAGGTAAATAGTATGTAAATCTTGATTGCAAGTAGCCCTCTGTGATTCCGGTCATGTATCTTGCGATTCTCAAATATATGTGAAATTGCCAAAATGACCATACATATGAAAGTATGTGAGAATTAGTGGCAGCTCGTGAAGAAGGAATGATGCACGGGAACTAGATTTGGCCCAAAAGGAAATTGAAGATGGAATAGGAAGAAAAAGGATGACAAGGTTGAAATGAACAAACTAGTAGGTCTGAGTTTGATCTCCAATTGACTTATTTCGACATATCTAACTTCGAAGAGTTCAATTAGATCGTCGTCTCAAGTAAAAAGTTGAATTGATCGGAGCAACGACAGCTTCTACTTTTGACTCTCATCCAAATCGGCAATTCGTTTTGTATTCATATTTCAACTTCGAAGACAATGCACGTTTTGACGCTGATTGACAAGTATGTCTTCGTCATTTATGTGGTTTACACCTTGATTGACATCGCAACCCCGATCTCATCAAGATTTTTGGAATTAATGATAAGTATTACACGCGATCTTTGAGGTCTCAAATTCCAAGAGGATAAATTTGGCTCGCTCTACGTTCGTTCATTTTAGTATGTTCTCAATCAATGGAGCCTTCTCGTTTGGAAGAGGCAGTGCGAAAATCCAAGAGAATCACTTCTGCCTCGACGATTTACCATTAGAGGAAACACTTCAACACTTTCGCTGCTCGCAGGATTGCATATTCCGTCGCTCAGAGAATGAGTCACCATGATATTACATCTTGAGCGAATTGATCATAGTATGGTGAAGATGATATCATCTTCACCCGGGTCTCTGCGGCATTCGACAAAGAAGAAAAATTACGCTACACCCGTTGCGAAAGAGATAGGGGAAACTACCATTCGTCGCTGCATGGAAGACCTGGTTTTAAGGACCAAATGTTGTAGAAATTTCCTCATCTGAGTCCACAGTCAAAGCTACTTTTCGAATGATTTTGACCTAGTCTTTACATGTGAATCCAAAAGAAATCAAAGCCATGGCCACGTTCTGCTACAAGATTTCATGTACCAGATACTTGTCCTATCAAGCTTACTTTGCTGTGTTGGGCTTTCAAACCTCACTCTGGGATACTCTGGTAATTTGAGTCCGCCCATAACAAAAAGGGTTCTCAGTGAACAGATGTAGCTCCATATTCTCGATCACCTGAATGCTAACGCATGGAGTGGATGGGGTTGATTTTTACGAGACAATGGAAGCGCGATTACATACGACTTGCTCAAAATCCGATAAAATAGTTCGAAAAGAAGCGCAAGACGAGCCTGCAAGTCTGACATCAAAGAGCGACTGAGGAGGCTGGTGATGAGATGAGCCTTTACCTACTCAGTTCTCTGTAATACGTGGTCTGAGAGCATAGCTGGAATGAAAGGCTAGCCCTCTTGGATGAAAGGTCATGAATATTGAACGCAGTGAAGCTCCCATGGAAATTCTGGTAATACGTATCAAAACCCAATAAAATCAATCCATTATAGTAGTCTCCAACCAAGCGATTGTTCCACGAGAACAATCCGCATTTCCAAACTCTCGCCCAGCCACCGGCTCGAGCTCAACATTCTGTTTCCGCGGATTAGGGATAGGAAGATAACTCACAACCACCCACGAAACCGAACTGTGCATTAAGTCAGAGGGAAGGGCATGAGAGCAATCCGGCCAACACCAAAAATGAGTTGCCTCATTGAATATACAGAAATCATTCTACGAAGTCATCAACACCCTCATCGAGTTATGCTCAGAATTCCCGAAACAAATCTTCTTCTTGAACCCGTCGTTCAGGGTTAACCGGCCTAGTCTATGCGACTATTGCTCAATATACCTGGGTAGAATGCGCCGCTGGTCAAGAGAAATTCATTATCCACAATCTCTCCCCAAGGACATCAGGCACATGCTTGGGACAATGAATCAGGGACGGAGATCCAATATTCCAGCACCTTTAGTCGAGTTGAAAGCTCTCACAATTGGCATAAATCGGTGGAATGAAGTCTGTACCCTGCAATAGGTATTTGCGTGTCCCCGCTACCATATATCAAAGCTGAAAGCTGAAAGCAGAAGAGATACTCGATTTTATTTATTTATCTCAGAGCCGCGTGCCACTAGTGCGTGAGCTACACGCCCATTCCAGGGAAAATATCCATAATTGAATATTGGAGGATAGGTTGGAACAAATCATTCCATTTAATTTCATTAATATTTCATTAAACAACCCAATCCATCCGGCCGACTCCGTATCCCCAAATCGCCATCTCCCCATTCCTTTCCAACTATTTTTCACCCAACACCATCTAATCTAATGTCCTCCTGTAGTAGGTAAGCCCAATGCTACCTTGAAACTATCATAAATCAACCATTGGAATGCTGTTAGTGTTCCAATCATTACAATTCTAACAGGTAGACCATTCCAAAGACCTCCAAATCCAATGTTTCCATAAATCCTCGTCATAGCCTTTCCAGCTCCTTCACCAGCTTTTCTATCACTGTTAAGTTTCGACACCATAACATCTGCTGGATGAGAGATGACAGCACAACCAATACCAGCAATATAACCACCGAGGAAAGAAACTCCGGTTTGTTGGAGACCGGAATAAGAGGATTTAGGCTTCCCCAAATAAGCGTAGATTTTGTTAACGGTGGTTTCAAAGGTTGCGAATTTCACCATTGTGTAAGGGATTTGTCGACCCCAGAGAGGATAGAGTCCTTTGTAGAGTCTATTTTAGGAGCATTTAGCAAAAGATTCCGAATCCCAAGAGATCTCTCGAAAGTAGAGAACAAACTTACCCTCCATAACCCTCCTCTTTAATAACCTTTGACATTCCCTCTCTCAAACTGTTTGCAAAAGGCGGCAAAGTAGTTTGCATCCTGACCTTGATAGCTTCAAAAGGACAAAGTGCCATGTCGGCCAAAAATTCCGCACTAGCACTGGCACCCAAGAAGATGGCGGTTTGATTCGCATTTGGGAATAATTTCTCGCCATATAAATATTTGAATACTTCATAGAAGCCGTATTTTCCACCACCTTGAAAACAATATCCCACGAATGTAGGAGACCATCCGAAGAAGACTCCGCGAAGACCTTCGGCACGGTAAATTTTGGACCAGGCGTTAAGGTTGGAGGTGTAGAGTTTGGAGTCGACTTGACGACGACATTTTACAAGATCAAGTGGAGTGACGGCGGTATGGGTTGGGCCACAGGCTGAGAGGAAGAGGTTGTTAGTTACGGAAGATCCGAAAGAGGAATTGAGAGTGTGCAATGGTTAATGGAGGGGTGAATAAGAGGGGTCATACCAATTATACCACCAAGTCCACAAGCTGCGAAGTATTTTCCACTGTATAGCTCGATCTTAGGTTGCGGAAGAGCTTTTTCGAGAGAAGGCATTTTGAGAGAGATCAACTGGTTGATTTGGGGAGAACTGGTTGAGGGTTGGGGATGTTTGTGTAGGTAGGTATTGGATGGAAATCCTTATCGCAGCTGCTCTTGAAGTCGTGGATTGTCAAGAACTTCACAATGGTAAGAAGTCTGTGTATTAATGATGTATAGAAGACAGGATGAGAGCAAGAGTAAAACAAAGTATTAAACACAAATTCTTCTCGACAGAAACTTGGAAAAGACACAATAAATGAGTGGTTCTTGGTTCTTGGTTCTTGAAAGTTCCAAAATTTGGTAGTAGACGTCAAATGGGTGGTGCCGATGTTTCTTGATAAGCTTCCGTCTCCTGTGTTGGTTTGGGCTGTTCCCGAAGTTCTACGAAGTACTTTGTAGTTCAATCTACAGGGGTAAGGTTAGCTATTCTATCAATGATCGGTTGTTAACCTTACGTCATTTCAGGATAGAGCGGATGTCGGAGTTTAATTCGCCTTTTGCATTGGATTATGATGCACATACGAATAGGGAACGTCGGAACCTTGGGACGGGAGGACGATGGATGGTAGATATTTGAAACGGCGGAATGTATATCAAGTGTATAAGTTATGTATAGAAGAATTGAGGTTTCGACTTTTACTATTGATGATCAGGAATGGTAGTGATGGAAGATGGCGGGGGGGGATGATCTACGGTCACGTGTAGGATGTTTCCGACTTGGCCGGTCCGAGCTTGTACTTTATTTTGGGAGGGTTTCTAAGCTTCCCTTCCCTTCACTTCACTTCACCTCACTTCCCTTCACTTCACCTCACTTGCTTTCTCTGCAGAGGTTGCTAGTTTACCCACCGCAACATCTGAGAACAAGGCTTGCCCTCTTCATGTTCATGAAAGCGGCTTCCTGGATCGGACACTGGCTTTTCAAAACGTGTTTCCTTAGGATGGGCTCTGATCATCTTGAAAACCTCGTGTCTTACGTCGTCATGTTGTGTGAGAAACAAGTCAATATTCTCGATCGGCCAGCCCTCCAGTTCACTTGCCCTACTTGATCCGCAGAGAAGATAGCATAGGAGAGAGACAACAAGTCGAAACATCCCATAGCTCTTGCGAGGCGAGTAGTGATAGAGACTTTCCATACAGTCTGGTTTGTTCTTACGAAGGCTCGGTATCCAATTTGTCTTCTTCATGTTGGATGTAAGCGCATCTGATATTGGGTCCATCAAGTCATGATGACAGAACTTGTCTGCTAACAGATATAGTTCTCCAGTGCACCATTTTCCGTTATCGTTTCTGCCATGTTTCAGCGGTAGCAGCTGGTCTGAGTAAATCCACTATATTGAACAAGCCATCAGTACGCAATACGGGGACGATCATACAGACAGAATAATATTTCTGCTTCATATAATAGAACTTCATTTCAAGGTAGGAGGAGATATAACCATCTGTACGCAAATGCATACTTTGGAAAGGTAGAGGGCCAGGCTTATTTAAATCACAGCTCAGAAAACAATACTTGCGGAGACAATTGTGTTGAAAGCATCGGGGTCATCTTCAGGTAAAGTTGCGGAGTTAGTAGCACCCTCCGTAAACTTTCTATTGAACATCTTTTTGAAGTATGGAACTTTTATTGGATGATCAATTTGTGGAGCTTGAAATGACCTGAACCTTCGTCCTTTCCGACGTGGATATTAACCATTTCCGAATCCATGAAACTCGAGAATAGTCAGTCCTCGGTGCAATCTAATCTTGGGGATACTTTGACTTACTGTTGAATCTCGACAGATTTCTCAAATGATTTATTGGCATTGTGTGCACCCATCTCTGCGCCTTTTACCTCCCCGGTCACTACGACAGTGTTCGGATCTTCATTCTCTGAGCCTTCCATCTCTGTTTCCGGCGTTTTCTTCTCCGGTGTTTTCCTTTCTGGCGTTTTTTTTCTCTCCAAAACCTTAGAAGCCAAAGTTTTGTCATTTTGCTTTGATGTGTTTTGAAAGAGCGAGGGCCGTAGCGGCAAGCCCACTTGAACTTAGCGAATAATACTGCCATATAGGTATTTAGCGTCTGCCACCTGGCGCCACCAAAGTGAATACTGCTAATCACAACTTCCCAACCCAGAAATATTCGATCCAGTCTTTTGGACCAAGTAATTCGTGCCCAGAATTGATTGAATACATCGTTGTCGTCAGTCGAGCGATTGATAGTAGCAGAGTGAATCGCCCCTTGAACATTTGTAATGAATGTTTGAAACTACGTAGGCTACAAGGTCTTAAGAGGGTGATCTAGGGTCAACTACCAAGAAAATTTTCAGAGCAGTCGCCTTGTGTCCCATCCTGATTATGGAAAATACCTATGTTGTGAACCAGGTACTGAAAGACTGAATTAATTGTCAACCAGTAAGATCGGAGCCCCAAGCCTAGTACACAATTCCTTCTTAACTGACGTTACGGCATCACTGGTGCCATATCTCACAGCACGGAGAAACAAATTGATGGTTTCTGTTATCAGGAGCAACGTACGGGTTACTTTGCATCACACGCGGCTCGTGTTTATAATTTCTCGCGAAACTCATAAATAGCGTCTTCGAATCTATCTTTAGTAGAAATATCAAGAAGAACAAGATGTCGACTGTCACAAGTTCTATCACCCCACCAAGCACAACAATTTGAGTTCTCTGTTAGTTGTTCTGCTAGTAACAAATACTCAATTCAATTCTGGAATCTGCCATTACGACCCAACCGTCTTTTCACCAATCGAACGCTCTGGTCAGGTCAAGTAGCTTACGACACGTATGTATCGAACTCCGATTTTATTTACCGTCATAGAGTTCGTACCAACTTATCTTTAAAAAGAATTGGCAACCAAACAATTCTTAACGAAAACAATTTCGCATCAGACATAACGAAACTCTTTAACTACGACTAAGCTTGAAGGGAAAACGAACCAACATGTCGGCTAATTCCACAATTCCGATCGAGGTAGATCGGTTAAGCACATACGCACACTCATCTTCATCTTCAGAAAAAAATGATGATGCAAAAAATCCTCCCTCAACTACAGAGGATGGGATTGCCCTCGCAAAGGCTAAAATGGACCGGGATGTAGCAGAGCAGAAGAGAACAGAAGCTGTATCCTTGAGGAGATCTCGAGGAGATCATCCTGAATTTCTTGAGTAAGCTAATATATGTTTTGTCACTTGAATCATACCTTACTAATTGCGTGTTAGGATTATGGGATTAGAAATTGTCGATATTCATGTGGGACCACAGAAAAAGCTCTTTCGAGTCCATCGAGGTATACTTTGCGATAAAGTGCCATATTTCCAAAAGATGTTTTCGAGTGGCTTTGTCGAGGGGCTCAAGGGTAAAGCATTCTTTCCAGAAGATGATCCAAAATGTTTTGATTTTTTCATGGGTTGGATATATTTTGGTACTCTGCGAGTTATTAATGCTTCTACCGCATTAGAAAAGGTTGAGTATGACTTGAACCTACTATCATTGTATACTTTCGCAGATAAACTATGCCTACCTGAGCTCATGGATCTTGTTCTCAATACATACAAAAACACCTATGAGAAATATAACAGATTCCCCAGGGTAAGTTTGGTCAGCGATGTATACCAAGTGACACCAAAAGACTCTCCTCTTCGAAACTTTATGTGTCACTGCATGTATTTTATTTTTGTTGAATACACTTCTGAAGATATTCGCAATTTTTGGATAACTGAGGACATGGCAACGGCATGAGCATCCACAAGGATTTAACCATCGACTTTCTTAATCTGATGAGATCAGATGCGCCAGGTTTTGCTCCTCAAGATCCAAGAGCCCTCCCAAACTGCGATTTTCACTGCCATAGAGAGGATGAGCCTTGCTCTCAAAGATCAAATTAAAAGATTACGATTACAAAAGTCTTGTGGGGTTAGCTGTGTACCAATTCTGCAATTCACTACTGATGAGTGTTTTGACTCTGCGCGGACATCTTGAGTACTACAAAGCTAGTTGAGGATACTATCCAGATAGGTATCTGTTGAAGAGGGAAACACTTTTATTCATGATCGATTCAGTCTTTTATTTGGATCTGAAATCATAGACATCTATTGTCCAACAGTTCAAAGCTTCAAGCTATCTCACAGGGCCGGGGGATGCAGTCCCATACAAGATTACCTGAATGGTATCTATTTTATGCTAGTCGGACACATAGAAGCTATCACGTATGAGGTATAGGGAAAAGACTATGAATGGCGATTAAGAATTGAACCTTGGCGGGCATGGGCTTATTTTCTCACCAGGGATAATATGCAAACGGGATTTTCTCGAACATATCACTTTTTCAATCACAATCATTTGTGTGCGGCGACCTTTATGAATAATGATTTCATTCCCTTATGTTGATAATTTCATGTTGATTATGAAGATTGTCACCTTTAGTCCTTCC
The DNA here is from genome assembly GCF_014898465.1 of Botrytis porri. Lineage (NCBI taxonomy): Eukaryota > Fungi > Ascomycota > Leotiomycetes > Helotiales > Sclerotiniaceae > Botrytis > Botrytis porri. The sequence goes on along the minus strand of NW_024066084.1, from coordinate 668,540 downwards.
ATTCTATGCATCGTAATCGAATAACTGATTGGTTTCATCAAGTGATGAAGAGAGCCAAGCATTTAGCGAGGATTGAAATTTAGGGGAGTGAATAAGTGGAGCATTGAAAATGACAACATTCATAATTGTAGCTCAATCATTACATTCTAGAAATCTTAATCATCTGCTTCGACAGCTTAATGCTGAATGGCATTTTACAAAATGTTGGACTTACATAATTGACCGTCTGCTATAGATAAGTGTCTGCCAATAGCTATTCTAACCAAATCCAATCCCCAGCAACAACTATCAATATTCTCCACCCAAACTCCCAAAACTCCCATTTTATTATTATTAGAAAAACATGTCTACAGAATCTCCACCCCCGGAATCTCCACCCACAGACCCCCTACCCTCAGAATTCCTCTACGGATTCAAATACTGTCCCCACAAAATAGCCCACGGTAACACCTGCGGTATCTACCACTCAGGTCTCGGCTCCGGCAATCGAAGCACGTGCGCGTGTCCACCGGGTCTGGTAAAACTTAATAGAGAAGTGAGGGATCTGTTTCCAAAACATCTTTGTCCGGAGTGTGAGAGGGAGTATTTTCGACTTCATCCGGGGATTCTTGCGAGGATGACGCCGAGGTGGATTTTGGAGAGGGAGGGGAGGGGGAAGGGGAAGGGGAAAGTGAGGGGAGGGGGGTATGAGAGGATTTGAGAATTTGAGGATCGGGGATTTGGGGGTTTGAGGAGAGGATGGTGATGGTGGGGGTACGGGATTGTGGTGTGGGATGGGAGAGTTGGGATGAGAGTAAATCGTATTGCTGAAGTTTGGGAGAATAATCTATGTGTGTGTTTGATAATCATACATGCTGCTTGAGTTGCAAATTTTAATGCGCGAGTGTGTTTGAATAACATTCACTTGATTCAATTCTCATTAAAGTAATATAATGTCTGCGCGTTATCAAGCCTGTCAAAAAATTCTTCTCAGAAGTGAATATCCCCTCTTCTGCCCACCCACAAAGACCCCCAAAACCTCAATCCCCTTCCAATCCAATTTTTTTTCTCCCAATATCTTCAACTCCAAATCATCAAAAACTACCATCAGAAAACTATCAAAAAACATAATCTGACTTTATGGAAGAACGAATCACAACTGCCGATGAAAGGCCAAACCCAAGGATCCATTTAGAACCTGGAATGCAGAATGCGCAAAGGAAAAGAGGCCAGCACGGCCAAGAGCTCCAGATTTGTTTTGTGAAGATGGTGCGGTTTGGGTATTTATTTGTTTGGAAGGTTTGGATGGGGGATGTGATTGGGGGGAGGGGGTGGTAGGATACTTGGTGAGTAAATTTCTGTTTCGGATTACTATGTGGATGGTTTTCATAGTGTATTGCTGTGCGCGTTGGGGCCTTTTGTTCCTTTGGTTTTCATATGAAGCCATTACTGATACAGTGGTGCGGAATGAAATTCGAAAAGACGTGTTCATCAGCATCTACACATGATTATTCGGCATCAGTGGAGAATGAATCATGATTACTGGAAGGCTCACATCACTTTGCAAATCACAATGTCAAAAGTAGAACGGATCTTTGAGAAGTTCCGCGATAATTCTACCTGCCTCGTTGGGCTACGCGATTGCAAGAAGATATATGGCTTTGGGAATGATGGTTCATGTGGTGGTCTCGGAGACAGGACGGTGAGGATCAATGTGTGTTTGTGAGCTACGCAGAGCAAGGAAAGATCATGTGTGGATTTTTGGTGAGGGTAAGGATGCATTTGGGCTTTTGAGATCTTTCAATGAGAAGGAAGAAACAAAAGAAAATGTCGAGGCAGGTAAGGTGGCGCACGAGAGAGGAAATCGCCTGGTACTAACAATTTAATCCATCTCCTCAGTTCGATATGGATGATGATCGATCCAGTCACGAGACTCATGCATTGATTAACAATTCGGAAATTGGTATTATTATGATCGAGTCATTTCTGCGAAGACAAGAAGAAGCTCTGATTACTCAAATTACAATTCTTCCCTATCTGCTTTTCTCTATTCCTACCTTCTCAAAGAATACCACACTCACCAACTCCCCATCTCAATAATCGCACAGAACATCCCCTACAAACCCCAGAAATGTGTACACGCTACGGTTTCAAATGCAACAACTGCCAAAATAAAAGACTCGCCGATGCAAAAGAGATAAAACCATGCACAAAAGCCACTGGTCATCGACTTACACCTCTCCTTGTTCCGAAGGATTGTGCGAATAAAATCCCCACAGTAGCGACTAATATTGTATCGGAACCTATTCACGGCTGGTGTACAAAATGCTACGAGAGTACTAAGGAAGCGAGTAAGAATGAGAAGGTTAACGGATATTCTCCTGCTTTGTGGGGATAGATTTGAGACTTAGGAGTGGAGGTGTTGGATAAGTTTGGGTGATTATGGTATGTATGTTATGGTTATTGATTTAGTTCTGATTAGTATCGAAGACAGTCTCACGGACTCGAATCGCACATTTTCGCAAATGTTAACTCTGTAACTGTTTTGCTGGATGTCCTTAACCCTCTCAGTTTCGTCTACCTACGTTCAGTGATCAACTCCTAAGTCTCGTCCACCATCTCGATATTCCGTCTCAACACCGCCAAGTCTTCCAGAATAAGTCAACTACCCCACTTTCCGACCACCCCCTGTTTCCGACCACCTAAAAAATTCATATTATCTACACTTAAAACTTTAATAACTCAATAACTATTGAACTTCAATGAAATCGCCTGTAGAATCACTTTCTATAGCACTAGAGCTATCATCTACCTCATCTTCACGATCTCCAGCTTCAATTTGTGTACGCCTTATAGCTCTAATCCCTGCGAACTTCGAATTTGGAGATACCACAACCTTTCGCCTTTTTCTAGGTAATGCTTCATCTAATTGATATTCTAGCTTTCTAATCTTATTCTCTGCCTCTAAGAGTTCATAATCCTTAGCATCGAATCCTTTTATAATCTTGCGAAATAGTAATCTTCGTGTTGGCAAATCGATCTCCTTCTCTTGAATCATTATATCTCTATATTTTCTGATATCGGCTCCTTTTTGAGGGGTTTTCCATTGAATAAACGATGAATATATATTCCATTGAAGAATAGGATCATCATCAGATTCAGGATTAAGTGATAAAACCTCTCTATTGCTATTTTCAAGCAAAAGTCGACTCATAAGAGGTTTAGCCATATTTTTGGGCCAAAGACCACTAGCTTGCCACCCAGACTTGATATTTTGAATAGTTAAACCTTCTATTCTAGCCTTCTGATAGCAAGAAAGGAAATTGCGCTTTCCAATTGGTGAGGAATCGGATAATAGACTTAATTTATTAAGTTCGATTCGATATGCACTTTTTAGGGGTGAGAACACAGATAAATCGAGTGGTTGTAGTACGTGTGACGTATGTGGTGGGAGAAATAAGAGATATATGTTGTTATTAAAGCATTCTAACATAAATGCTGTAGTTTCATGGCTTCCGTGTCCGTCCAAAATGAGGAGTCTTGAATTTTCCGGCTGAATAGGGGTAGTTTGAGGGATATAGATCTTTTTCAGCCATTCTAAAGCTGTAGCATCTGTAGTCCATCCATTTTCTGTAGCGGTAAAGTTCCAATCCTTGAATAGAGTCAAATCTGTTGGAAACCATTGTTGTTGAACTGATTTTCCCTTATATATTACAAGGGGAGTAATGCTTTTTCCATTGGCTGAAATGCATTCTATAAAAGAGGTCCAAATTCGAGATCCAGGTTGCTTTTTTTGAATAAATCTTCGATCAGTGCTTCCTACTACTAGTCCATTAAGACCCTGACCCTCCATTATACCTGCTTCATCCATATTCCATCTGTTGGCCGGCTTAATAGCCTTGATTTCAGGGATTGCGAGGTTCCGGAACCACTTCTTAATAATATCAGATGTAGCACCTGAAACTCGTGCAGAATCGATTTGATGTTGCTTCTTAGTTCCAATATTAGGATGCCTTCGAAAAAAGCTATGTATCCATTTCTTTCCAAGTGAGGGATCCTCCCCTCGTACAATAAGGAGGTGCTCTGCCATCTCTCTGATTTGACGATGTGTAGGGCTAGTACCAAGAGCTTCCTGTACTAATATCCATTCTGCTAGTCGATTCTCCTGAATTGGAGATAACTTTTGAAGTATTTGGGCGCCTTTTTGATGCGAAACTCCACCATATATTCGATCGTGAAGTGTGGTACGTGGAACACCATAATCCAAGCTAGCTCTTCGTATGCTTGCTCCATTTGTAATCGCTCTAAGAGCCTCTGCGATATCTTCTTCGGTATATCTATTCTTCATATCACAATTATAATAATATCAAAATTTCAAATCAATTGATTAAAGCGTTGTTGAGTTATTCAAAGTATAAATTTTATAATTACTCAAAGCGGTGTGGTTTTTGAGGTGGTCGAAAAGAGGGGGTGGTCGGAAAGTGGGGTAGTTGACTTGTGCGCTACAGTTTTTCTCCGTCAACTTCTCTTTTCTTTCTCTATTTAGTTTTGGTAATGAAAGTTCATATCTCAGCTGGACTGAGACTTGATATGTTGGGGGAAAGGATGCCCATAGCATTTGTCAAATAAAACACCCCTTCTCAGCTGGATTGAGCTAAAGTATGGCGTTTTAAACTCGAGGGCCGAGCAGGAAGGAGTTAATTTAACTGTTTCTTTCTTTCATTACAGTCGAAATTTTATGTGTATTCAATGATAGCTTATTCTTAGAAAACATCTGTCAGGCATGAACTACATGATGACTAGATAGCAAAATGCGAAATTGTTTAAAAATTACTCATACAGCTGTGCAAGCTTGTGAATGTTTGTTTGAATATGTTGTAGAAACTGATTCGTTCTAGCTGGGTTGTTTTACTTTGACCTCGATCACCATCCAGCTACTTCTGCTTCCTCGATATCCCATGAGTGGTTTCGCAGTTAAAATTATGAGTGTAGATTGCGTTAAAGTTATATCATGCTAACGAAAAGCTTCCCTCGATCACTGAGCCGAATTCGCAAAGTGACAAATTCGTAAGGTGACAACTCATGAGAGGATTTTCCAAGCTGTTGCAAAGATTCTAAATTTACAATCAAGGTCGCTTTTCTTAGAGGGGGTGGAATTGAAGAAGATTACAAGAGGCTTTCGAAATTGGGTTTCAAGGGACGTCGTTATTTACGATGTACTTGTGGTCGGATAGATAGATGATAAGGGGTGGGAACAGAGCAGAACTGCTTCATGAAGTCATCGAGTTGCCAAACTATACTCTCGAACACTGTCATCAGCTCAGATCAGATACTTTAAATAGAAAGACTGCCGTCCTTTAACATGAAATCGATGACTATGACTGTAACTTTACCGCAATTTTACAGTAATAAATAACATATTGCATATCACGAAGTTATGACTAGCTAACTAACGTATTTGATTTTGAGGAATAATTGAATCATAGTCTGGCAATGTATTAAGAGAACCATTCATCATTATATTCTTCCCCTTTGTAACAAGACGCACTGAAATATTACCTTCAATAGAATATGAACAACCCACAAACGTTCAATATCATCAACCCTAATCGTGGTTCACATCAAGTTTATTATGAGAGTGTAGACTCGCGTTCAATTTGGCGAAGGTGTCTACAATATCGTCCCCGTGTTAAGGATTTGAAAGTCTTAAATCCACATCGTGATAAAACACGTCAAATGCCCTGGTTTCTACGAAAGCTGCGTTGTCGTAGCCCTGGTGGTGTTCGTAGCAAACAGGCTTCATTATTTAGGTATGTAAAGATCAAACCACAAACGTCCCCAAATCAATTGCCGCAGAATGTTAGCTCTGAGGACAAGGGGCAAACTGACCATTACAATTAGTGACACCAGGAAGACTTCTCAAGGTCCTTCCGCATCCGTGAAGGCCGCGCGGACATAAGCGTCGAAGATCAACTCCTCGCACCGAACCAACTCTTACCTATACAGCACCCTGCTAAGATTCTCGACCCAGCTCCACAAAAGGCATGTGTCGAGACTTCGAAACTTGAGACAATAGTTGGCGAACCTGCAACAGGAAGAGTCCTGTCTCCGGTATATAATGCGAACTATGGTCCATATGAAACATATACACCATCAAACTCAAATCACGAAATTGGTATGGCTTTAACCACACCACAAACAATATTGAACTATTCAAGCTCCCAAGAGGATACTCGAAACAATAACGTCCAAAAGAGAAGCGACAGAGACACCTGTGGTGATGCCAGATCCAATGGTACGTCCTCTTGGGGCATTTTGCAGATTGAAGAGGTAGCAAAAGGCACCGAACTTGTAGACATATCTACTTTGGTGCCAGCATATCTTCAAGCGAAAAGGAGACTTGTTGCCAATAAGATTCCTGCAGATGAAGTTGAGCATCAACCTTTGCCACTGTCAGCTTCAACAAAGAACCTGGTTCAATTATTGGAGATTGAGGCTTCTCGACAGGAGCAGGAGCAGGAGAAGGAAGAAATGGAAAAGATAAATCATCACAATGGAAGTTTACGAGAACCTAGAAAACCGAGGGATTCCAGAAGACGTGGGCAAGTTTGGAATAGTGAGGAAACGAGGAAGAGTTTCCTTGCGATAGAAGCTCTTGATGCAGTTGCTTTCGGATGAAGACTCACTTAAGTCATTCTATATCGTATAAGTAACTTAACGATTTGTATATTGAATTGACAGAAAACATGATGATTGCCTCGAAATATCATTATTTCTATGCTGATAACATGAAATTGTTGATTCATCATATTTAATTCCTTGGAGGTGTGTTCGATCTCGTGATCAATTGCAATGATTTTAATGAGACAACAAAGACATCACTGGAAGTGTTGTATCCAATCCCTCGACAGTATGTTCTTGGTTGGTAATATTCGAAAATTGAGAGAATCATTGATACCCGTGGACGGCGACGACGTAAGTCATTCTTCATTGCTGGCCAAGTGAAACATAAAATCAAATCTGTCCTCAGCCACTTTTACAAGAATCTAGACTTTATTAGGCAAGCTTCGGGCACATTACAGCCTAGGGCCGCCGCTTCTAATCGCGACGATTGTCTTCTTTCCGCTCTTTCAAATTTATTTCTCGGGATCTGTCATGTTTTTAAAGAGTGCAATATAAAGTTTAGAAAGAGACCAACAACTCTTTTATCTACTCATTATTAATATCTCTCCAAAGTATCATTTGGTCGCATTCAATTACGATCTCCTAATCAATCGCCATCATTTCATACCGATTCCTATTTCTAAACAAGGCAAAATGGCTATCAGTCCTCAAGTGTATGAACAATTTTCCCGAAACTCCATCTTGTTGTTTTCTCTCGAGATAGTTACTGATGATTCAAATAGAACTAACTTGATCATCATCCTCGGGATGATGCAAGTCTCGAAACGTGTTCCTCTTGAGGATCCCAACGTTTTGAATCTTGTCCGTGGGATTTACATTCTATCAAACGTCATCATCGCCGGCGTTTACGCTTACACTCAATATTTGATCAACAAGAAGAAGGGTATGTAGCCTAACTCATGGGCATAGCTATTCTGGATACTAACATGCCATTGGTATAGATATGACTACCCTCAAATACGTCGAGCAACCTCAAATGGGTTCCGCCGAAGAACCCAAGCTCGTCACCACCACTGTCCACAAATACGATAGCGATCAAATGAAGGCTCTCTACAAGGCACAATTGATGGGTGTTGGAATGATGGCTGTCATGCACTTGTACTTCAAATACACCAACCCTCTCATGATCCAATCTATTATCCCACTCAAGGGCGCATTCGAGGGCAACATGGTTAAGATTCATCTTTTCGGACAGCCAGCTACTGGAGACATGAAGAGACCATTCAAGGCACCAGCTGGTTTGATGAGCAGTCTTCAAGGAGGAGGAGCTTCCCCTGCACAAGATAAGAAGTCGATTGAAGCTGCTGAGAAGGCAGGTCGTGGAGGTGTTAAGGACGAATAGATGTTCAAACATCAGACATACACGATGTAATGTTTTCAAAGACTGGGGGGTCAGGGACTGGGGATTGGACTTCAAGTCTAGGGTATGGGGCGGTACAACTGGGGGATGGATCGGACAAGAGATTTTTATCTCGTTTGTATCATAGAGACAAGTAGATGGAAACTACCTTTCAATGCCATCAATACTTTCTATATCATACTCTACTAATACATTATGCATCATTGTCCATCGAGTTCCCGATTTTTTTTTTTTGGTGGCTCATTACATCCATCCACCTTGTGGTCTATCTAAAAGTATGAATGACGAATCTTTAGCGCACCCCGAGAACGCCGAGGCTGAACATTTTAAACTTGTCGCCACTTCTAGGATTCAGCCTTGCTACAAATTTACTTTATTAGATACATGGAACTTCAGGAATTTCATTATTGCCATATTTTATACAGTTTGACATCATGGAAAGATCAAATACTCCCCCGCCTACCAGAAGGACTAGATCTCAAGTTACATCACCGCCAACACCGGATGTTAAAAGAAGAATAGTCAGTACAAGGCAACCATTCATATCATTTGACCCCTCATTTACTAAGCTGTTCTATTAGGAAGAAAACAGACTCAAGGCTAAAGCACTCCGCGAACAATCTATAGCTCGTGAGAAAGCGTCTTCCTCAAATGATACCAATCGTACACCCTCGGGTTTTATTGCTACTCCCGATATAACTCTCGCGGGTCAAAAACGCACTCACTCGTCTATTTCAACCTCATCAATTCCCGCCACTTCTCGCGATGCGCGACAACCTACCAACGAGGTGCGAGCCGATGATTCCTCAATGCAAGCTGAGCGGAAGTTTCGGAAATACGTTGATCATGATTTCAGTAAGATGACGGATACGAAAGGTGGATTTTTAGCTGAAGAAGATGATCCATGGAATAAGGCATTACATGCATCGAAAGAGGGAGAGAAACCTGCGCATATGACACTGAAGGAATGGGAAAGACATCAGCTATTGAAAGGGTTGCGGAATAGGAAAGAGGGACCTTTCGAACCTGGTTTGAGTGTACTTGGAGGGGATAATAAGAAGTGCCGGGAATGCAAGAGCCTAGAGATTGATTTCGTGTGGGATGAAGTTTTTAAGTGTAGGGTTTGTAATGGGTGTAAGGAGAAGTTTCCGGAGAAATATAGTTTGTTAACTAAAACGGAGGCAAAGGAGGATTATCTCATTACAGATCGTAAGTTACATAGCTTCTTTGTGACAATGGGTTTGGACTAACATTCTCTGTAGCGGAATTGAAAGATGGAGAACTACTGCCACATCTCAATAAGCCCAATCCGCATAAATCACATTGGCATGATATGATGTTGTTCCTACGATACCAAGTAGAAGAATATGCATTTAAGACGAAGTGGGGGAGTGCAGAAGCATTAGATGCAGAATTCGAAAAGAGAGAAACAGAAAAGAAAAAGAGGAAAGAAGAAAAGTTCAAGAGTAAACTGAAAGAATTAAAGAAAAAGACGAGAACTGAGGCATACAGGAGAGGTCTAGCGGGTGATGGAAAAGGTGGAAAGTTTGGAGATGCGATTAGTAATGGGAAACATGAACATGAATGGGGTCAAACGGTGGAGAATGAAGATGGAATGAGTGTGAAGAGTTGTATAGAATGCGGGATGGAGGTTGAGGAATTGGAATTTTAAGGCAGGAATTGGTATGGATATGGTATGGATATGGGTACGAGTACAGGTGCAGGTATGGCATCGATGTATTGGGTTACATCTTCATGAGTCTTGAGAGCGATATGGAAAGGATTTGGAGTTTGCAATTCATATCTATGATAATCATGATCAAGACGGGAAAGGCGTGCTGGAGTTTGTTAATCTTTCGAGGCATGCAAATGTGCATGAAGGATATCTACGAATCTTTCATCAATCACCATACTTCAACACTTGCTTTTTAGGTGACAGGGATGCACATACACATTCCTTTTTCCCTCTTATGCAAGCCTCCAACCCCCCCCCCCCAGCTCGCTGCACTCGTGTTAGAACACCGATCTCAAAGTTATCCTTATGAAACGCGGTCATTAGGGCTGACACAACACCAATAGCGGGCATCAGAATGTTTTGTCGTGTTGCTACAAATTGAAGTATCATATTGTGGTGGTTTTTCAAATGGTGACTCGATATATCTCTCAGTGTGAGCAATTAAATACAGTGACAACTTATCTATGAGTCTTTTGTAGCCATTTGTCAACAGATCAACACGAAGGCAAAGATAATGTCCATCCCAATCTTAAGGTTCGAGGGGTCTTGTCCAGATTGTATCTATCCGCAGACCCCCCAAAAACTCAAATACCACAGGAGCTATGACCACTTTCAGTTAAAGGCGGCGTCACCCACACCTCCAAGACAACAATACCCCAGGCAAAGCGTTTATGATGGCCTTAAAAGCGGCCTGACACATGGATATCGCTTTAGAATTGGATAGTTGGCATGGTTGGTAGCTCACGATCTCTATTTGGAAAGAAACGCCCTCCTTCAGTCTTCCTTCTTACGATTTTCAATGTCATACGTTTCACTTACGCGACAAATTTGTACAGACGCATCATAAAACTTTTGCAGATTTACAAATCTCATACTGTTGTCTTCTATTGTACTTTAATTATCTCAAACAGTTCTGTGCGCAAAGATGTTCAATTGAGCATTGGTAGTTTACTGGAGAAAAATTAAGGCCTCGTTATCTTTGGCGACCACTCAACATATCTTGCGCCTACCCAGAGTAACAAATGCTCATCGTGCCCTCGAATTTGGATGCGAAATTAGCGCACAAGGCGGATTCTAGGTTATAAAAGAGGGACTGGCCTGGGCCTGGGGAACGAGATGGCCTGGCAGTCTCTATCTGGTATGGGGGGTAGTGGAGGTCAAAATAATGGAGGTGGTAATGTAGGTGACGGAGGGAATCAAGCGAATCAACCTCAAGGAACAGAATATACACTGCAAGGTATGCGCTCAGTCGTTTTGTTCTTGTGGCTAAACTAATTCGCAGTTAGGTGTTATGCGATTCTTACAAACTGAGTGGCATCGACATGAGAGGGAACGAAATGCTTGGGAGATCGAAAGACAAGAAATGAAAAGTAGGATAGCCAAATTAGAGGGCAATACTAAAAAACTTGAAGGGTCAAATGAGAGTTTGAAGAAATTCCTTACAATGTTGGAGAGAGTGGCCAAGGACCGAGAGGCACAATTGAAAGCGATCAAATCTGGTGGTACAGCGCCGGTGCCAGCAAATAAAGAGACCAAGGATAAAGGTTCGCGTCGTAAGTCAATTGAATAACTTGGGATTATTGAAAACTAATAGATGTAGCAACTAAAAGAGAGGCACATAACTCATTCCTCGTGGTTGACGGGGAACCCGATGCGAAAAAGGCTGTTCAAGCGGAGAAAGGTAATATGAAAGATTTTATGGACAAATCTCAAGGAGAGCTCACTTATCTCTTGATCGCACCACCAAATCCCATGCCACCACGAGAAGCCCCACAACCACCGGAGGAGATTCTACCTTTCGGAGTTAGCCAAGCCCAGCAGCAAAACATCGAAGAAATGCAACAGCGATACTCCGGATCAAAAGTCATGAGAGTACCAGAATTATCAAGAGCTCCTCCTGCGCCTTCTCCGACACCTAGCCATAATCCACCGCCAGTCCCAAGTCCCAATAAACATTCTGTACAAAATCCCGATAATCCAGCGCCAAGGTTTTTAGCAGAGCAACTACCTTTACCACAACCTTCTCAACAAGAATGGTCTTCTACATTTAGATCTCCAGAGAAAGCTCAACCGGCAGAGGAGCCCATAACAAAAGTCGACCATTCTTATGACTCCTATGGACGACCTATCGAAAATGAAGAAGCAATAGAGAAGTCAGGTTCTTCTGATACCGATGGATGGGACTTCAATGAGCCAACTCAAACTACAGAACAAGAAAATAAGATTGCGACTCAGAGACCTGATACAGACGTATTTCCATCAGCTCAAGATATACCAAAATCGCCTATTCGTGGTCTAGGCTCACATAGGAGAAAAACCTCCCTGTCAAGAAGAAAAAGTGGCGAACATGAACTTTCATTAAATCCAACACAAAGACCGGATAGTGGTAGTTTCAAAGTTCGATTCGGACTTAGAGGTCACCTAGATGCAGTTCGTTCGGTAATATTTACTGGAGGTGGAAGTCCTGGAGAACCAGAATTATGCACAGCAGGCGACGACGGTACAATTAAAAGATGGATCATTCCCGCCCGCTATGAAGATCAAGGCACATTTCATGTCAGTGCCAATGATTTGGATATTCAAAGTTATTTTACTCATCGTGGTCATGCTGGAGCTGTCATGTGCTTAACTGCTTGGTCTCCATCACAAAACTTTGCCAGTGGAGGACGTGCACAAGGTGACGGATGGATCTTCTCTGGTGGCCAAGACGCTACCGTTAGAGTATGGGAGCGAGGGCGAGTTGATCCTAAGGCAACTCTCGATGGTCATACGGATGCAGTATGGGCAGTCTGTGTACTTCCTGGTACAACTGGGACGATCTTTGGCCAAAGCAATGCTTTTGGTGGACCGGATCGTATTATTTTAGCGAGTGGTGCTGCGGATGGCACTGTAAAAGTGTGGTCTGTAAGCGCTCCTCCACAACTTGTATCGCCTTCAGGTGGAGGCAATCGAAGAGGTGGCAGAGTTCGAGGTAACTCAATGTCATCCGGTTCGGCATTTCCATCATCTCCTCAACCAAGCGTGGCCTCAACTTCGCCTTTCCATTACACATTAATACATTCGATAACAAGACCTAATAGCACCGCATCCCCTACTTGTATAACACCTTTAGCGACTTCGGGCGAATCCTTTGCTGTATCTTATTCTGACGCAACTGTTCTGGTATATGATACAAGAACTGGTGAAGAAGTTGCCTCTATGGCAAGTCTGGAAACATCTAATGGTACCCAATCAACAGGAGTCAATGCAATTGTTGCAACTACTACTGGCCTTGATACTTCCTTGAGTTCTGATTCTAGTCGAGGAATGTCTGAAGATGAGAATGTTGTTAGTGGTGCAACAGGTAGAAGTGGTGGTGTTGAAGGTATTATCATCAGTGGGCATGAGGATCGCTTCATTAGATTTTATGATGCTAATAGCGGTAAGTTACCCCCTAACCTCACCGACAATTCATGACTAATTAATGTAGGTCAATGCACATATAACATGCTTGCTCATCCAGCAGCCATATCCGCTCTATCGCTATCTCCTGATGGACGTGAGCTCGTGTCTGCTGGTCATGATGCTAGTCTACGATTCTGGTCTTTAGAGACACGTAGCTGCACACAAGAGATGACAAGTCATAGACTTATGCGTGGGGAAGGTGTATGCTCTGTCGTATGGAGTCAAGATGGAAGATGGATTGTTAGTGGTGGAGGTGATGGCGTCGTAAAAGTTTTTGCGCGCTAATTTGTGATAATACCCCATGTTCAATATTTTCTCTAATTTCTCCATTTGAGATGAAACGCATTTACATCTTCCACATGGATATATGGAATGAATGAACGGATGGTCGAAAGAAGTGGTGAGGTTGAATGTTATATGCATTACATCTCACATATGAATGTTCTTCGATTTGTTTGGCATTCTTTTTGCATTTTTCACCAATCAACATATCTTCTCACACAGTTAGGGGTTGTTTTTGTGTGGCAGAAGGGCATACTTCAGTCAAATTGTACGTTCATGATCTGAGAGTAGAAAGTAGGGATCGATAAATTTGGAGGGAATATTCCAACCTTAGGTGGAAAATGGCATGTGTTAAGATGAGATGAAAGATGAGATAATGTTTTTGTAGTTTAGATGATACTTTTATTTTTCTTCATTTGGCAGAAAGTGAGTCTGCTGATAACTTTTTTGATTGGCCTTTTAGCATTACTGATGGGAGATGATTTGATGATGGAAAGGAGGAAGAGGAATGGTGGATGTGTAGATTTGATGGGTGAATGCCCGGGTGAGTGTGAGCTGATTCGATAATTTGCGCAACTCGTTCATGGAAGTGGAAGGCATAGAGGTGTTAGGGTTATGTTATGGGAAAGTATAGAGCGAAGGCCAATCTTGTACAAACAATGGAATGAAGATACCTATTTTCTTGGAATCATATAAGAGTTTTGATCGTGTCATGTACGAGCAATCATGTAATGAGATCGAAGTAATGATGGGGAGTGGATTCTCTGATCTAATAATTGGGATCGAATTTGCGCATGGCATCTTGCAAAATTGTGCTCATTAGATATCATTATAGTTTAAGCATTAAAGACGCAACAAACATGGGTATAGATTGCTTTTCACCCGCTCTTCTTCTTAAGCTCAATAATAATCGTCGTCGTCCATCTCAAGATCTTCCCTCCCATCTCCATATAGAATTTCACAAACACCACCTAATGGGACATCCATAACAGCATCCGTACCTCGACTCCAGACTTTCTTCCACGCTCTCACATCAGCCTCTTTCCCTCCTCCAGTATAACCTGTACCCCTTTCCTTCTCCTTCCCTCTCCTCCTATCTTTCTCCCTAGCATTCTCCTCTTGACTAGCATGACTCGCTCCCGCCATTCCCCTCCCATCAACTAAACACACATTCGCAGCCCCATCTATAATCGTCTCCACATTACTCATACCCAGCGTAAGATATCCGGTATTGTAACTCGCGAGCGCAACATAGATATATACGAGGAGCATAACAATCCAGCTCGGTAAGGCAAGAGACCACCAGCGATTAGGATAATAGTAAATTCCTAGAGCGTGGAGGAAGGGAGATGGGAGGTAGGACCAGAGGAGGTAGAGAAGGAAGGTTAGAGAGGAGAAGAGGTAGAGGACAAAACCGTAGTATTCGTAGGTTGGAACCTTTGGGGAGGCCCGTGGGACGGGAGGCTCGAGTTCATCGGCGGAGGAATCGGGGGGTGGTGGGGCGAGAGGGTCGGAGGAGACTGGTTAGGGAGGGGGAGGGGGGGAGTGGTGTAGGAGGTCGGTTGTAGAAGGGGGGTGCGAAGAAATTGTGTTGCAGGGGAGGTGGTGAGGGGGATTCGGAGGATGAGGAGGAGCTCTGTCGAGAATGTGGTCGCGGCGTTAGGGGGTGAGAGGGATTTGGGTGTGTGGGATTTGATTGGTAGTGTGATTGGAAGAGGTAGTCGTCAGGGTCGGGCGGTGGGGGTGAGGAGGATGTTGATGAGGAGGTCATTTTGCTCTGCGATACAAGATGAGATTCTCTCGGTGAGCCTCAATGATCGTGGGCTTAGAGGTCTGCAAGTTTGGAAGTAATTCCGTCGTGATTATATTCAATTGCCGGATAAAACCAGGTGGGTTTGTTTATGAGCTCGATATTATTGGCTCACAGTGGGGGATTCGTGATGGACATCGAAAATCATGCAATCGTCATGCAGTATCACGTTTAACGTGCAGTTAAGAGATCCCATGCGTATCATTGAATGTTGTTGCTGAATATGTTGTGTACATATTTCGAAGACCATAATCTGTCATGCAAGTCGATGATATTGTGTCTACGGCCTTGTAAAGTTAATTTTGACAAGGCTGACATCTCATTTCATTCGTTGGTTACGTAGGCCCTAGGGATTTTAATTCGTTCTAGACCAATCGAGACATAGCCCCTCGCATCTTTCATATTAGGTAAGCGGATTTGTTTCCACCAGTGGGTGCATAGACTCACGGGACAGCTTATATAAGTAAAGCACAATTTCACACCAAGAAAGGTGATTTTGATAATTCAATTAAAATTCGAAATTTCAATGCATTTGTTTGAAATTGAGAAATATGATTTCTAAGTATAAGAATTCTATATAATTCAAAGATTAAATTGAAAAAATACAAATTAGAGCTTTTTTAATCAAATATATAATCTCCTAATAAAATATCTTAATAGGAAGATATAATATCAAAAATTTTGAGCTTAAATTTTGAGCTTTTATTTCTTTTCAATATAAACCATATTTTGACATTTAATAAATCATGAAGTTTTAAAAAATATTTAATAAACAACTATTAAAATTTAATAGAATTTTGAAATTGTTGAATTTTGGTGTGAAATTGTGCTTATTTCTTGAGTGTCCTACGAGTCCAGTCCGTGCAACCACTGGTGTTCGGATTCCAGTGAATTTGTTAGCAACTAAACTCACCATGACATTCACAAGACGTCCTGATATTCACACAATCACCTCGCGCGAATTATATTGCCGGTTCCAAGTGCTCTTGGCAATTTATACAGCTTGCGGAATAGATGAGCAACAGTTCTCCAGATTTTAGAGTTTGATTCTCATATGGTGTACACCGTAAGATCTAAGACAGAGTGTCATCCATGATATGATGGGTCCACTGATCCCACTGATTTTACTGAAAGACGTTTGCTAAATGGTAATCGGCAGTTGAATCTCCGCGAAGATAATCCATATGAAACTGAAACGAAATTCTACCAGTCTTCCACAATTTCCATTGCAACATGGAAATCAGAGATTTCGTACGACTCTCTGAGTATGTACCGTAGTTGGTGAAATTACAGGTGAGGGAAAATGACATGGTAACATGATGGTTGGGAAAGCTGTCTTGTCTTATAAGTTAAGCTCGGCCAAGTTGCTTTGAAGTCTATCATTCATCTGACGGGTTTGCAAGTTATATTCATTCGTTCTGTTCTTTACTTCCCTCAAAAGCAAGCTGCTTCAAACTTTTACTTGTTTAATCTATTTTTTTCCTTGAAAATATCATTACCAACTATCAACATGAAGTACTCAATTGCCATCGCAGCTCTCCTTGCAAGCTCGGCTGTTGCAGCACCAACAACGAAACTCAATGCCAAGCAAAGACTTGCTCAACGAAACAAGAACGCTGCACGTTCTGAATACTATAATGAGAGCTGGTCTGGTGCCGTTCTTACTGGTGCTGTTTATACTGGAGTTTCTGCTTCTTTTTCGATACCCAAGCCACGGGTTGGTACTACAGGAGAGACCTCAGCATCAGACTTCACGGCTTCTACCTGGGTTGGTATTGATGGATATAATTGCAACAACCTCTGGCAAGCAGGTGTTGATGCCACAATTGAGAAATCGACGGGTGAAGTTTCATACTATGCTTGGTATGAATGGTACCCCGCCAATACTCAAGTCATTGAGTTGGGTACTCTCACAGCTGAAGATGTAAGTTTCCTAGTCTTATTGCCCCAATGCAAGAACCAAACTAATAGCTCCAGGTTATCTCCGTAAATATCACCACTAGTGGCCTCAACAGAGGAACCGTTGTTATGGAAAATAAATCCACAGGGAAATCATACACCAAGACCGTTTCCTCGGCGAATACACTGTGTGGTGTTAGTGCTGAATGGATCATGGAGGATTTGAGCGTTGATTCTAGCGCTATCGGTCTTGCAAACTATGGAAGTGTTGTTTTCTCCGATGCAGTTGCTACTACTGCTTCTAAAACGGTCACACCATCTGGCGCGGAAATTTTGGATATTGAGACTAGCTCGAATATTGTCCTAACGAAGTCTAGTGTTACTGATAAGTCGGTTACCATTGCTTATGTTTAGACTAGAGAGACAAGGATGTAGTTTTGTATATATTGGCAGGGGCAGCGTGATTGAGACGCTTAGAATCATTATGTATATAGCTTTTAATATGATTCAGTACATACATGTGAGGGAGCCACCTAGCTAGCGTCCTGTTTAACTGAAGCTTTGTTGTCGGACCCCTATAATTTTTGATGGTTTGATTTTCACCTGATGCTGTCTGCTTAGTTGACATCCGTGTGAAGGAAGTTAATAAAAGCATCAGCCACAATTGGGCTTGGCTGTGGCTTCTACTGTGCGACATTTTCCCCAAACAGAGAGACAACATTTTAATAGTAACATCGCACTATTAATAAGTTATTCTATATACGCTGGAATTCATGACTATATTAGTTACACAACAAACCCCTACAACTGCACACGACTTTCCCATCCATCCACCGGTCTATCAATTGAGGGCGGACGCAATGAAGCTCCAGCGGGATCCCAATCTATTGATAACGGCTCATGGCTTCTGTTATATTTCATCCCTTTGAACCATAGTTCAAACCTTAAATCTGCTGGTGCAATTATTACTCGCACGGTAAAGGTAGCGAGATAGTATTTCTTCCGTTGTCAGAGCTTTCGATTTTTCGGTTCGAATTCTTCCTCATCGACCTCCTTCAAATCCGAGTGCACAGTGCATAGTTTTGAGACATTGGCTGCAGCTGTTCGTTGATCTTCTATATTTTTACTGGTGGGATTGGAACTCACAATGTCTGAAACTCGTGGGTAGATTGTTACGATCTTCGTGGGAAATTACAATCACTGTATCCCATGTTCGATTATTGTCTCCCGGAATAATCTTCCTCGTGAAAAGTCGGTCTCGAGCGGAGTCAGTCTCGATAGTGTCATCCTTGATCATTGTAAGAATGAGGAATTGGTTTGTGGAGGATTTCATTCACTATACCTTTTTTATAATGGGTCAATTTGCATCGTCGCCCATTTCTGCTTCTTGTTGTAAGGATCAGTTACGATGGTTTCTCCTACATGAATCGCGGGGTCGTATTCCTGACGACATAAGACACCATAACTTGCTCTCGCTCTGTGTTTTTTCTTGTGTTAATACTGTCGTCATACAAAAAGCGAAATGTTTGAGATACGAACACTCTAGTTTTCAGAGTCGCCGATCCAACTTTTATTCTTCGCCTTCCATCTATTACCAATCCCTTTACCACTGAAAGTCGTGGCTCTCGAGATTTTAAAATTCATATACGATGCGCTATTTGGCGAGGATTTCGATAGAAGTATTCTTCAATCTTGGTCTTGACATATTGTGAACCTCCAAGACCGCCACTCAAGACAAGGAATTTCTATGCATTTTGGCTAAAATCTCGTTTTTTTCGTTTCAAAATAACTTACCACATCATCATGGCTTCTATGCGTTTGCATCCAATCTAGTTGTTTGTCGATTTTACGTATTATACCAGAAATTTGCACGTCAAACGGATGTTGTATTTCGAATCTATGTTTTGTTAGCATCGATCGCCTTTTATATTCATTCACTCACCTTGAAAGTTGCATTCCACCTTTTTCAATCCGAATTCCCGGGTGATTTAGTTCTTTGTCAATCCCAAGTCCCAATTTATCAAGTCATAAGATATACATAGCATGATTACCTGAAGTCGTTCCGAAATTATGTTGAATAGACTGAAAGGATGAACTTCTCGCTAGTTTATGTGCAGGATTATCTGGAAGTTCTATGTCGGGATACGCATCCAATCGATTCGGTACGAGACGTTCGAATGCTCGATCAATCACTGTCGATCCGGTACCAACACCCTTAACTTTTGCTACCTGCTTCAATGCTGGTCTTTCTGGGCTTGGATCCGCTACTTTGACAAGACCAAGGCTGAGAGAGGTGATTAACGACTATGACTTAATACACTCACAGTGTGTCATGATTTGAATTTGAACTGGTACTTACTCGGTCGTTCCTCCACCTGCATCACAAATGAGGATGATATCTCCTTTCTCAAGCTCGATTTCAGAATTTGTCACAAAATAAACAGCTGCAGCTTCAGCTTCGCTCAATTCCAATTTCGCCGAATGCTTATCTGGATTTTGAGATGTGAAGCCTGCCGCACTCATCGCTTCTATGAATCTATTGACCGTGTCTTGAGCATCCCAGGTGGTGGGAAGGCTAAAAACAAATTCGATCCTTTTCTCTTTCCAACTCCCGGTAATTGCTTCAATACACAGTTTCACGTGCATATAAATCTGATGTGGATAACCCGTCACGAAATATTTTGCTTCGTCAACAGTTTCGGGCATATCTCTTACACCCCCTCCCGAGCTAAATCCAAACTATGCTGATCTAAGTAGATCTTGAAATGCTCATGTACTTTTGCATACTCGTGATATTCATCATCGGGATCACAGGAAACCCCACACGGTTTCATGTCTACCATTCGCATTGCGTGAATATGCAATCGTGGTTGGAGCTTCTGTTTCCTCGGAATCGGAAGGTAATCCGGGCCATTCTTGGATACTTTTGGTGGGATTGCTATTGCTTAAGTTGGACTATACGACTCCTGGGAGTGGTGTTTAGTATTTTCGTTTGTTCAGTGTGTGGTCTAGATTTACCAGTGTATGTCTGTCCAAAGTCAATCCCTACAATGATATCTGGAGCGTTGTCATCGAAGGGAGCCATCGCGACTGATGTGGTCTCTTTTCCGTGTGCTTGAAAATCTCTCCGGGTGGAATCGAGAAGGATGGAAATGAAGAATTTGTGATCAAGAGGAGTATTGATTGATTTTGAAGGTGTATCTTCCTCGAAGAATTTCAATAGTTGCACAGCACAATCATCTTGGATAATTTGACTTTTTAGATACACCTTGTCCAAGAACGTAACCATCAACCAGGCCATTTGTAATCTATTTGACAGTGTCGCTATACATTCAGCCCCCAGATTTCTATTCTTATTTGGAGAATTAGCCAATAACTGGTATTTCGCCCGCAATCTTATCAGCCAATCAACTTCGTTGTTTCTATCCCTGCTTGATTCTATCATTCGAGACTGTCATACTCATGTATGTTCATGCCACCACAAAGTAAGTGGGTGTGAATGCTCAAGAACTAGACTTCACATGGAGAGAATAAATCCTAAATCATGTATCTAAATGGAATTTCAAATATTTATTTAAATATCTAGTATTTAATCTAATCTAGAATATTAAAAAGATCTGATTGTTGTATTTAAATTAGAATATTTGAAATGTTTCATTATAGAATTCATTAGAAGATTGATTAAAAGGTTTCCTTGGTGTGGAATTTATTTTTGTTCGTTGTGTGTCATGATAAGACTTTTGTAATACACCTGTCAGATTGAACTTGCTTCTTAGCGATTCAAACCGGAGAATAAATAAATTTCGAATATCAACTAAGTCGGGTACCCTACTTTCGGGCCACCCCCCTTTTGGGCCACTTTTTACATCAAAAATGGAATTTTTAACTTTCTTATTTATGAATAGAATTTATTGAAAATTTGTATATATATAATTCAAATCGTTTTGAATCTAATCTGAAAATTTTCAATAAATTCTATTCATAAATAAGAAAATTAAAAATTTCATTTTTTAAGATTTTTGATGATAAAGAATGACCCAAAACAGAGGTGGCCCGAAAGTAGAGTACCCGACTTATAATCTTTAAAAAAAAATTCAAAACAGAGTACAGGAAATAGAAACACTAATTACCAATTAGAGCTTTCGAGTTCCCTATCGGATTGCAAACAAAACGAAAGCGCTGAGTTTCAATTCTACTCTCTGAATAATTTTCCAAGTCGAAACAAAGGAGAAAGAAACTCTGATTATCAATTCAAGCCTTCAAGTTCCCTACTGAACTATAGATAAAACAAAAGTAACGAGTCTTAATTCTTTCCTTTAAATTCTTTAGTATAATGTAAAAGAAGAAAGAGAAATACTAATTAGTGACTAATCAAAACTTAATTATTAATTATAAGTATTAAATCATTTGAAAAGGCATCAAGAAGAGAACTATTTAAAGCTAAATAATTAGAATATTTTATATAGTAATGATATAAAATAGAATAAAAAATCTAATATATTTAAGACTAAAGAGTATGCTTATTCGTAGAATATTAGAGTTGAAGAGTCAAAACAAACAGAAAGAATTGATTAAGTACTTATCTATACACCTTGACCACAAGACTATTCAATACTTAGGTACTAACATTCATTGGGTTAATCATAAAGAGAGAACCAAGCAACGATTCAAAGAAGCCAGCCAAGGTGATGTTGGACAGGGAACTACAAAACGCGTTCTATCTGTTTGGCGTAAAGCATTTGGCGCATATTCAGATCATAAATGATTCTGTCGATGTATCTCTCAGGCCGAAAGTAAAAGCGTATGATCATAATAGACGACCAGGAGCAGGTGCACAATCGGGCAAATATATGCGAGTTCCGAATACATTTGATGAGGAAGACGAAGATACACCTCTGAATCGAGCTAATTGGTGGGAGGAATTTGGATTGAGAAGTGAATCTGCTAGGGTTTGAACAATGACTTCTACCATAGAAACGTTAGAAAAGAAGGCGGTGAAAATGTTGCTGTAGCTTCTTCAATTTTGATTTCTTTTGTAACTTTACCTTCTCATCTTCCAAAAAAAAAAAACACAAATTTCACACAACCAACACATCAAGTCAGAACTATCGGCGCAGAGGGCAACGAGCAAATTGCTCTGTTGATCCCATTACCTTTCTATTTGCTCTCCTTTTTAGTTGATATGTCCTTTTTTCTTATTGATTTTGTCTCAAATTTGAACGTGTAAGACTTTTGTTCACTCCATGGAAAATACCTACTTTCGATCTATCGCTGACTTTTTATTTTACCAGATCGAAGCCGCTAATTTCTTAGAAACAAAAACAAGCCGAACAAGTTCTTTTCATAATGTTAGAATTTTGTTTACTCTACTCAATACACTTACTTTCGATCTATTGCTGACTTGTTATCGTGTCAGATCGAAAACTTCTTCTGGCCTGCCCACCCTCTCACTTTATTCTTCTATTCTTTCGCAATTCAAAGAACGATACGTATTCCCGTCACTCACTGTTGGTGAATAATTACTGACGTTTATAGTAAATTCTTAGGCACCATGTCTGATGATGCTTCGAGAAGCATGGTACCGTGAACACCAGCGGCTACCAGACGTATGCATTTGCTTGAAGGGGACACAACAAACAAGCGTGTGAGGTTAGCTGAATCAAACTAGCAATCCACTCCCAGTGGAGCAGAATCTCCAGCCAAACACCAAGAATCAAGACTTGGTGTCACCGCATCTCAGCCTGTGCAGTCAGCACCAGTGGGAACAACTTCTGAAGATGAATCCTCGGCTGTATCGGCTGCTACGAGAATTCAATCTCTTCTGACGACACCACAAAAGATATCAACCCCATTGGATCTAAAGGGGCCCTACACCCCAGCTAATACCATATATGTTGCAAGGCACATTCAGATGCATTTCTCGAAGGAGCCCAAGATTGAGTCCCGGTAGATGGACATGGAAATGAGTCCGAATAGGCTCAAGAATATCTGATCTTCGATCCTATGAGACTCTATAATAAGTATACTAAATCACTTATTAATATCTTACTAATTAAGAGATATATTGATGACTAATATATGTACAATATGATTTTATATTATAAAGTTATATTATTATATCATTATATCTTTATATATCTTATCAAACCGATTTATAATGGAATTGAATGAGATGGAATTATATGAAAGATTGTTGATAAAACAGACTCAATTGATTAATTATACTTTCTTTTTATTAAATAAATGATTTTATAAGATTCGATTTAATTAATCTTATTTATAAGTATAAAAACTATTAGGATTTCATTATAAACTATATAAACTTAGAATATTCTTTAAAGAAAACCTAAGAAAAAGCAAGCAAATTCAGCTCAATTAAGCTCTCTCTTATAATTTGTCTTCAATTCAATTCTTATATTATATTCAATTTGTCCTTCAAACTAGAGTAACTAAGTCTTTCATTATTACTAGAATATTATTATTATTATTATATTCTAGAATATTACCTCCAACATTATTTAATAACTTTTATAATGTTTATAAGAATTTATTTAATAGTTATATTAATGCTTATATATAGTAGTATGATCTAAGTTTTATTTATATACTTTTATACATCTTAAATGCTTTAATATATTTTTAATCATATTAATTCAAATATTAAATAAGTCTTTAATAAAATGAACTTTAATACAAGTCTTAAAATACTTAAGGAAATAATAAGGGGAATATTAATAATATGAAATTATTTCTTTAATATTAAAAAGCTAAAGATACTATATTTACAAATTATAATATTTGTATTTAAATTGAATTAATATAAAGAATAAATTCGAATATTTGAGATAAAGGATTTTATATTTTGAATTAAAAGAATTATATAAAATGTATAAATCTTTAAGTATTAAATAAGAAGATTATATAGGAGATGAGAATTTTATATATAATATATCTAAAGTTGTTTAACAGGCTGTTATATGAATATGTGATTTATTGTTTGGCACTCGTATACTGACTGGGCATTGAGTGTGTTGGAGTGAAGTCCTCGTATTCCAAATACTGAAGGCTTTATCATACCCACCATATAGACGTGTTTTCGAGAATCATGGTCCATTTCCTATGAGTCTATATGAATTTATTTATTTCTCGGTGTTCATAGAGTGGCGTTCTGGCATTATTTTGACTTAAAATTTATGGAGCTACAGCGCAAATGTGAAGTCAAATATCAAACCAGAACTACCAAATTGCCTTTCTCATCTCTTTCTTCTCCAAGTCTAACTTTTAGGTCGGAGTAAAAGCTTATTGAGGAACTGAAGTATGTGAGAGTTTGAAACCAATAGAGTTCCGTGTGTCATACGAATTCATTATTGGCAGAAAAAAGTCTACCAAATTCGTGATCCGTTCCGTGAAGATTGTCAAGGGAGTGTCTCAGATTTGAGGATTGGTTCATTGTGAAGCTTAGTAAATTGAAAAGCCTAATTGATCACAAAATGGCAGTTCTAATACTTTACCGTTAGCCGCGGGTATGATTGAGGGTATTCGGATCATACTACTCGTTTATCATTCCGACCAATTTTTGTGAAGTAACATCTATTTCGACGACTTTTCCAGCTCTCGACCATAGGATGATCATTATTTCCTTCCGTTTCTTAGGACTCCAACAATTTGGGTCTTGAGGGTCATTTCAACTACAGTTTATAAAACTCAGAGCGATGCAACACTTTAGAACAGCCTAAAGAGGAAAACACAACGAAAGAAAAAGAGATATCACATGCATTTAAAAATTATTGTATTGGGGGTACCATTTCCTTCACTTCATCTACTCAGCAACGTTGGTATGTCACTTGAAATGAAAATAGGAATCAGCAACCATTCATATTCCGCAACACATTTCAGAGATCAGGTTTTGGGATAGATACCAAATTCTCTTCGTAAAACCTTCAGGAATTCATCTAACGGTAATTCGTCAGAGTAATTCTGAACCATCCACTATAAAAAACGGTTACTGTTACGTTTAGGTGCAGGCGTTTGGAAATAAAACTTACACTCAAAGTCTTCTGGTGAATCCAATCAGGCTTTTCGGCAGGATTTACAATGAGCGGGTGTTCAGCTGCTTTTTCGGCTTCCTATAAGATATTAGTATGATTTGAAAAGAGTAAAACAGTGAGGTCAGAAATATGATATACAGTTTTCTCTAGTGCCGCCTTAGTTTCTTCAGCTGCCTTCTTCTGTTCAGCCTCCATATTTGCTTCAGCTGCCTATAAGATGTCAATATAATCTGAAAAGAATGAAATCACAAGTACAAGAAGAGAACATACTAATTTCTCGGCCTCCTCTTTCTCGAACTTTAAAATTTCAAGATCAGATGTTGATCGAAATTTCTTAGTTTAATTGGCATTTATGATCTTCGGAGATTTGAATCTTCCATTGAGTGTCAGCTCTCTCCCATCAATCTGATTATGCGTCAAAAAGTTGATCAGATTTTTTTTGCTTCTTTTGTCTTCTCGAGATACTTATGAATTTGTGGTTCTACTGTTATATATGATACTTGTCGGCTAATCATAATATGGCCAATCACTTGTAGGTGATTAGTAGTATTGAATTTGACCTGCAGCGACCTTAATATAATGAAATTATTTTATAAATCAATAGTAAATTAATTATATATTCAATTAAAAAAGCGAAAAGATGAAAATATTTATTAGAACAGCCTCAATATGATTATTCAACAAGATTATTTTAATAATAATAATAAAGATGTAATATAAAGTTAATAGTAAATTGAGTCTTATTTGAATCTATTCGAAACTTTGAAATTGAGTAAATAATATTTATTAAATTTAATAAGAAAATATTATATTTTATTATATTAAAAAATATGAGAACAACTCTTAATCAATTATATAGTATTAAAGTCTTAATATTTAATTAAAAGGTTAATTAAAGCTATAATTTATATTAAAATTTAGTATTATGTATATATTATATAGTTGATTTATTATTAATTTATAAAACAGATTTCATTATATTAGGATCGTTGTAGGTCAGAGTCGGTGCTATCAATCATTTACAAGTGGTTGACCATGTTATGATTAGCCAACAAGTAGTACGCAAAAACAATTGAGGTCTGTCATCTTTAATGGTCGATGGTTTGAAATTTGAAATTGTTAATTTTTTGTTGTTATATGTGTATTAAAAAATTCTCATGGCGATGGTTGAGAGAATGAGATCAGAATAAATTAGTGCGGAATTGAGCGATTGCCTAAATACCGCTAACCAAAACTAGACCTACAGTTTCCTCTAACAGCTCTATTGTCGGCATCTTACCACCAAAATAAATCTTATAGTCTCATTTAGTAATCAACTTGATATACAAACCGAAGATCATGCCTAATCAATTGACAAGGCAGAGACGTAAACAACGCCTGCTTGATCAACCAAGCAAAATCGAAGAAGACAGTAAGTGAATGTTCAATCTTCTCCTTGAGATTTATCTTTATTGTTCAATCCTAACTTCAGAGAAAGCTCCTACTGAAAACATTCCAAATAGCAGTCAATAACCAGAACACTCAGGTCGCAGGTACAGAAAGTAAGTAAGCCTACATTCCCATGTAGAATAATAATACTAATTTTCATATCAGCTTTAACAGGAAGAAAAAGAGTAAGAAGATCTGATATCACAAAGAATACTCGGAGAGCAAAAGACCAAGAAAGAGGCAGAGAGAGGTCAGTCATCTGGACTTCACTTCTCTATTGAGATACTGATGATGCATTTCTAGCCGCTGAAAATACCAAGGAACAAGTCGTGCAAAAGTATTAGCCCGGATTATTGCAGAAGTTCAAAGCAAACAGAGAGGTAAGTACACCACGAAAATTTGAATTCGCATTATTGGTACTCTAACTAGCTTGCCAATTCAGCCGCTAGAAACAAGCTAAAAATGCAAACATGGAGATTACTGTGCCAACTAAAGTTCCCAACCTTTCCTATAAACCAACTCTGAACAAATCTGTTTGTCCGGCACCACCTAAGAACAACCGCGGATCTGGGTCACTTCAGACAAACACGCTGTCTCATGGTTTATCATCCGATCGAATCATCCAGAAACCCCCTGAAACAACCGAACTCAATATTGATACAGCGCCTGAAAAACATCGTCAGCAGCATCTTCATAACACTTGGGAATCAAGGAATAGGGCTGGAGATGATCATGCTGAATCTGTCAGAGAACATTGCGAGAACCCATACGCGGTAAGAGAACAAGATAACTCTACCTATGCTGTCAACCATAGAGATGCTGCAGAAAGTGTTCAAATAACTACTTAGATTGAAGGAAAGATCAAAGAGATGAATATTGGAACAGAATCTGAGACGGAGGCTCTGAAAAAGAGCATAAAAGATCTTGAAAGAGTCATGCTGAACACGGCAAGGCTGATTGGTGAAAAGAGGGCAATATTATATGAGATAAAGGTAGGGAGAAAAAAGACCGAAGCTTCTTTGAGCAAGAAATAGACATAACATTTGATCCTATCATGTCTTAATACTTCTCTTGACTGAATAAATAAACACACCACGAGCTTGCCTCATTTGATCAGCATAATCCTATCTAAACTCCCCCCCCAAACGTTAGGTAGTTCCGAGTCAGAAAAACTCATAGTGAAGCAGAGCGATGATATTCCACTTCTGCGCTTTAGTATCATCGGTAATATCCTTCTCATCATGTCGAAACTCTGAAAACTCTCGAGTCCTTTGACTACCTTGTGACCCTCGGAACCACTCTAAGTTCGACTCCAATTTGAAAATTCACATGAAATTCGCTACCAAAAGCAAACATCTCACGAAGAAGAACATTTACGGTGTCTTATCCGATCTAAAACTTCTCTCTCATACTTACCATCCATCGCCCATTCCACAATCCACAAAAGCTCAAATACACCCCCAAGGAACCTACAACATCTACATCTACTCACCCATCATCCATCATCCCAGATCTTAAGATAAAAGATTCTCTTCTACTCTTCTAGTTCAAAAGAACCTCTAACCACTCGATCCATCCTACACCATTTTCCCTCCTCCCACCTCAAACTTGGCATTCCTCACAATTTCACTCTTTACTCCTCACTCCTCACTCAAATTCGCTCGAGTCTCCAAATTATCCAATCAGACTTCACTTCACTTCAGTCTGCTATTGATAATCATGGATGCTGAGGTGTCGTCAAAACTACCTAACTTATTAGTAATCCACTTAACCAATATCCCTACATCATGCACATCCCTGTATCGTACACGTTTTTAAACTCATTCTACAATAACTTCAATATTTAATAAGATATAAAGCTATAAGTTGTTTAAAAATATAATAAAATATAATAAATTAGAAAAAAAGATTTAAAACTTTTTTATTTAAACCTTATAGAAATCTTAATCTATTAGCCTTATTTTGATTATATAACCCCCTCCCCTTCTTTTATTATTAATTCATTTATTACTATTATATTAAAGGGCTTTATAATTTTCTTAAATATTAGATCTATAGTACATAAACCTTTTTAAAACTTTAAATCTTTTTTAATAAAAGATTCTATTGATTTACAAGCTCTTTTAACCTCCTTTTTAATATCTCTTTGTTACGGGAGCTGCCTCTAGGGTTATGTGAAAGTGGCTAGAGATCTCTCGAAATGGTTTAGACTAAACTTCAAGTAGGAATTCAATAAGGTTATAATTAATTGCAATTCTTATAACTATAATAATAAAACTAATAATTATTCTTGAGCATAAAGCTCTATATTATAATGAAACCTATACTCTTATATGAACCTTTGTTCTCTATTATCCCATTAATCCTATTCACTAAAAGTAATAAGAGTAATAAGATCCCACTAATCCCATTAATAACAATTAATAGGATTAATAAAATGATCCATTATATAACACCCTTCCCATAACTTTTAATAGTACTATTACTTATCTAATCTATACTTACTAGATAATTTGTAACTATTGCTCACCCTATATCTATTGTAGGGTAGATAATAACAAAAAATAGATACCTATTCTTTAATCACTAATTATTTATTTGATTACCTTTATCTTTAGTTACCCTTCAATTCAACTATCCCTACAATACTGTTTTCGTAGGTTTTAACACCAAGGCCTTAGGTTTATCTTATTGTTACGGAGGTACCCGCACCGCAACATGGATTATAAGATAAACCTAAGGCCTTGGTGTTGGGACCTACGGAAACAGCGCTGTAGGGACAATCGGCTAGAGAGCACAGGTTAGATAAGCGGTAGCATCATTATAGATCACGGGATGGACATCACGTGATCAGGAAACCGACTTGTCGAAATCGGCTTTACGGTAATCGACTTGTCGATTCATGAGGTACGAAGATCTATATAAGGGAATGAGTTTCATTATAATGTAGAGCTTCGTGCTCAAGAACAATCATTAGTTTCATTACTATAGTTACGAGAATTGCAACCAGTTACCAACCTTATTGAATTCCTACTTGAAGTCTAGTCTAAACCACCTCGAGAGATCTCTAGACACTTCCACGTGACCCTAGAGGCAGCTCCCGTAACACTTATAATCCATATTGCGGTGCGGGTACCTCCGTAACACTCTTATAAATTAATAATCCATCTTCTTTTATACTACCCTTTCTTTAACTTTAATTATTTTCTTTTCCTTTTTAGCTTTTTTATTAGCCTTCTCTTATATCTTAGCTTCCTTTTCCTACTCTATAGCAAGTGTTTTCTCTAATTAAAAAATTCTAGTTTTTTTAATCTAAAAGGGGAAATATAAAAAAACATTATCAACCTTTTCCTTTATAAGATTTAAATATTTGAAACGAGTTTTTTTCTTCTTTTTCATTTTTAGAGTCTCTTTTAGACCTTTTGCTCTATACAATTGAATATCAATTTTAATTGTATTAATAAAGGTAGCCTTAAAAAGCTTCGAAGTAATCTCAAAATTCTGATTTCGTTGAAATTCTAATTTAAATTGATATAGAGCTTTTAATATATATGGTATTTTAAATTTATTCCCTATAAGCTATATCGATATTGTTGGGACAGGGATCATGTGACTACGCTAGCGTTGACGCTAGCGTCTTCCGACACTACAGTAATACGTTTCGTAGCCCTAGCTTTTAGAACCTCAAGCAATATAACAACAGTGTGAACCATAGTACTATATTGACTTCACCATCCCCATGGTGATACCAACAGATATAGATGGTGTAATAGCTCTTTCTGGTTCTATATTAGGTATAGTAGCCTCCTTGTTGAATAAATAAATACCCGTTTTTTCAAAGGATTGTAGTATATTATGGAAAATCGCAGATTAAGCCCAAGCCACTTTAAAGATAGCCCAAAAATTGTATTTCAATATACTAATTAAACCCTTGTTTTTATATATTCAATTATTGAGTTCTATGCTATAATTCGTTAAAAGGGGGAAAAAGTAGCTTATATTGAGTGGTTGTAGTCGATATGTAGAATAAAGAGGTAGAATTAATAATATAATTTTCAATTCATTATATTTTAATATAAATTCTATATTGATATAGTTAAAATAATTATCTACGATTAATAACTAATATTCTTTACCTGTTTTTAAATGTGTATGGTGTTGAAAAACTTTTGTAAGCTAATTAAGCCTAAAAGTATTAAATGATCACCTATTACTTAAAACTCCGAAATAAATTTGATCTTTTATATCCACCTTATTAACTTATGTATCTTATAAATTGTCTAATTTTTCTTTATAGATTAAGGTAGATGAAAGAATTGTATCGTTAGTAGTTATATATATTAAAAGAGTGATAAACTTTTTTAATTTATTTTATTTAGTTTTTATAACTCTACCTTTTTTATATATACTAGTATTCATTATCCTCTTTATAGCTCTCCCAAAATCAATTAAAAATCCTTTCTTATTTCAATTATATATGTTTTTCGGTGTAATATTATATTTTATAATTTTTTTTATTAATTAAATAAATAAAAGAAAGAAATTAATAAAAGCTTTTTTAAATAATATAAATCAATAATAATATAAAATAGTACCAATAAGATTATAAAAATATTTAAATATATCCATATTATTAGCCTTGATATACAAATTATTAATATAATAAAGATATCAACTTTAAATATAACTTTTATATTGCTTGATAAAATTAATTATTTAATTCTTCCCTATACAATACTTTTTTATTTCTTCTACTAAATTCCTAATTATAACACTTATAGAAAGTATAGATTTTTATATTAACTTATTAATCTGATTTAATAAAACCTTCTTCTATTCTAATAAAAAATATTGATATATATTAGTATAATCTATCTTATAGAAGATAGTTTTACTTTTATATTATTTTGAAAGTATAATATAATCGACTTTATATAAATAAACTATCTAAATATATTTAAAATATTCTTAATCTTTAATATAATCTAGTATAAGTTTTATACAGCTTTTTAAAGATATATTATCACAATATTTAAATGGTAATATTAATATTTTTGAAAGCTAAAAAAGCATGTATGATACAGGGACGTGCACGATGTAGGGATATCGGTTATCTTCACTAAGGTTAGAAAGTGGATCCATCCATAAGATTACACCCGATTTCATAACTAGCTTTCAAAATGTGATTTCATGGTCTCACAACCTTTTAACTAAAATCAATTA
Organism: Botrytis porri; assembly: GCF_014898465.1. Taxonomy (NCBI): domain Eukaryota; kingdom Fungi; phylum Ascomycota; class Leotiomycetes; order Helotiales; family Sclerotiniaceae; genus Botrytis; species Botrytis porri. The sequence goes on along the minus strand of NW_024066084.1, from coordinate 636,648 downwards.
ATTATAAAATCCTATCTTTATTAATATAACTTCGAAATCAAAAATTTCTATAGTAAATAAAAGCTATCATTTTATTAAATCAATTTTTCAAATTTGAATTGATTTAAAGTAATATAAATGAAATAATAATGATTTTAAAATAATATAATATTTCAAAGGTTTTCATAATTAATTTTCAAAAGAAAGTCTTTAGTTTTTAGATTTTCATTTTCAGATTTCTATTTCAATTAATATAATTCTAAATCAATTGAAAATTAAGTGTATAGTAAGTTTAATTATCATGTATTATAAAATATTATTTTTATTAAAATCAATATTAAATTAATAAAGTTATTATAGAATGAATAATAGAAATATAATATTTAGATGTTCTTGATGAGGTATAGAAAAGTTATGTTTTAGAAGCTAGTTATGAAATCGAGTATAATCTAATCGTACACCTCACTCAAGATTTTCCGAGGTAAAGCTACTATAATACTAACGTGCACCTAGGAGAAACAATCTCGCCTTACTAATCATTATATCAAATTAATGATCGGCTCTTATAAACAGTCAACTAGTTTCTAATCAAGGAAAGTAAAGATCCTTACAAAACTAGTATCCCCGGCCATTGAAAATTTATATAATCTTATTGAAATTAAAAAATTTAATGTAGTTTTTGATACTATTTGATTTCTAAAACTTTACTAAATCTAACAATACATTTTGCTCTAAAATCCTATCAGAATTGGAACTTTTTTTTACCAGAAATAAAGGATTTTGTACACTAATTTTTCATTTCGATGTATTCCTCACCAAAAATATTAGAAAGAACACTTGCTTTCCAAAGACATTTACTTTCTCCAACTAGGAACTAGTCGGCCGCTTATGAGAGCTGATTATTACAGATGGCAATGATAAAGGTATAGATAGCTGGAGGTTTGAAGTAGGTTAATATAGGTATGTATGACTTTTTATATGCTACTTAGCTTTAATCTTCATCAATTTCTTGTGTCGGTATATAACATACATCTTGATCAAGCACGACCCTTACAAAAAGAGCCACCGATTGTTTCTGGCGGGGTATCATCACCCTCACCAATTTCATTGTCATTTGTGGAATCCACGGGCTACGTGAGTATGATAGATACTTTAATTCAAGTAGTTATATATATATCATTAATCTAATTAAGAATGTACAAAAAATTGCAGTAGCATCAGCAATATCAATATCAACAAAAAGAGTAGAAAGCCTAAGCCATCTGGAGGCGCCCCCCTTCTCAAAAACACCAACCCATCCTAAATAATTACATATTAACCCGCCATGCCCAAACACCTAATGACGAGGAGCCTCCATCTTCTTCTCCGTCGTCTTCGTATTATCACTCTTTGAATCTTTCTTAAAAAGTGCACTCAAAGCCCCTAGCTTCTCCTTAAAGCCCTTCCCACTACTCGTCCTAACTCTAATCAAATAATACAACAAAACCGCCATGAAGATATTAAAAACAATGTAGGAGAAAACAATGCCATAGTCTCTCCATCGAGTACTATAGCTCATCGCTACCGATGAGAGGTATTGATCTGCAACGGATAAGGAACAATATTTACAATCTGCTGTAGCCTCGGGGTTATAGACGGAGCCTCCAGCTGCCGCGGCATATGACTGGAGATAGCTACCACAAGTATCGCCAGCTGGTGGTTGCATAACTGCGAGTTCATTGTTGGAACAAATTACTTGACGACCGGAGAGACCAGTAGATGCGATAGCTGAAATAAGATCTGAAAATATGTTAGCATTGATATTTACTAATGGGAGTGAAAGGAAGAACTTACAAGTTAAAGGCGAAACACGATACATAAAGATCCAAAATCCAGGAAGTGCTTTTGGAGGTTGAAAGACACCGTTAAAGGAAAGGGTAAGTGAGAACATGAATGTTGCGATATTACCAGCAGTTTCAGCATCCGGAAGAGCGGCAATGAGCATCTGTGCGAATGTACTAGCATAGACAAAAAATTGGACGAGAAGGAGGAGAATAAGTCCTTGACGACCCGATGGTGGAATACCATTTTTAGTATAAATTGGATAAAAGTAGGACGCAAATACCATGATACCAAGGAGAATTTGACATGGAATTTCGACGGCGATATTAGCGATGATGAAAGCTTTCCAACTGTAGGCTTTTGATGGTCTTTCTCGAACCTCATAAAGGTCTCTTTGTAGAATGAATCTAGGCATAATTTGTTGTACGAGAGTGGTAAAGATAATCGTTATCAGGAAGATGGAATAGAGAACATTTTGGATACCTTGTTGAGATGAATCGGCGTGGAAGAATGAAAATCCAATGAAGAGGGCAGATGCCACACCAAAAAGAAGTTTCGAGTAAACATAACCTGGAGTACGCCAGTATTGTTGAAATACACGCTTCATAACCTCAAAAAGTTGAATGGTGAATGGCATAGCGAATTCGCCATGGGAATTACTATCTTCTTGAGATGACTGATGCACCATTTCTTGTTGAATACGTGTGATCTCTGCTTGAACACCCTTTGCTTCATCACTTTCTTTCCATACTTGATGCCTAGATTTGATCAGTCTCGATAATGACAAGGAACGAGGATCAATCTTACCAATCTTGAGTAGATTTTCCTTGTGCACCAGCACCAACCATTGTCAGCATATATTCTGCTGGATTCTCATCCTCCCCACATTTGGCCGCACCATGAGATTCAAAATATCTAAGTAGAGTCCCCGAATTATGACCGATATCTCCAAAATAGACAGTTCTTCCACCTTTTGCTAAAAATAGCAATCGGTCGAATTCTTGGAATAGAATGGCACTAGGTTGATGTATAGTAGCCAAGACCGCTTGACCATTATCGGCTAACTTTCTCAAAAACGAAACAATTGCCCATGAAGATTGTGAATCCAAACCGGAAGTAGGTTCATCCAAGAAGAGTAAAAGTGCAGGTTTGGCAGCCAATTCGACACCAATAGTCAATAACTTTCGTTGCTCCACATTCAATCCCTCACCTGGAACACCAACCACTGCTTCCGAGAACTCTTCCATGTTTAACATCTTGATAACATCTTCCACGAAATCATACTTTTCTTTTTTGGAAACAGATTTTGGTTGACGTAGCATTGCGGAAAATCGAAGAGCTTCTCTAACAGTTGTGGTTTCAAGATGTAAATCTTGTTGTTGAACATATCCCGTCTTTCGTTGAAAGGATGCGTCGAGGGGTTTGCCACTAACTAACATATCACCAGTGATTACACCCATAGAAACTCTTTGAGCAAGAACATCAAGTAGAGTTGTCTTTCCTGCACCAGAAACACCCATCAATGCAGTTAGAGTGCCAGGCTTGACCCATCCGGATACATTATCAAGAAGTCTGCGAGGTTCATTCTTGATTTTAATGTCATAACAAACATCTTTCCATGTAAATACATCCGTTTGAGGGGGTAATGCTTGAACTTCGTCTCCTTGTTTGTCCGAGTCGTCTCCTTTGACAGCAGAACCATTCCCGGTATATGCTTCTTCGTCGTTCTTTGCAGCTTTCTCGGCGGCCAACAAGTTCGTTGGTACATGTCCCCGACGGAAGACTAAAACTTCGGCTTTACTGTCTGTGGAAGAATTGTACTCTGTTGCAAGGAGGTAAAAAGCTAAAAAGAAAATCATGAATGCAAACAAGAATCCCAAATTACGCCAGATGTGGGAGTAGGAGTACTGAAATTTCGCTTGCAAATAATCATCGCCACTGACTGTAGCCGAGCCAACAACAGAGCCTGCAATAGCGCAAACAAAGTTGGAGCCAGTTTGAACGTAGCCAGGACCTGTTGGTACTAAAGTCGAACAAACAAACTCTCGTCCGTGTAGTTCATTGACGAATATAGCTTCAAATGCATATGAAACTGGATTGATCCATGAAATCCATTTGAACCAAGGATGCATTAGTGGTCTGGGAATGACGAAACCGGTATAAATGATAATTGCAAGTGTAACCACACCAGCTATGGCTAATGCTTGGGATAAAGTTTTCGTTGCTGCTGCAATACTGCGGTATATTTGACTCATCTGAACTGTTTATTAGTATCGTGAAATCAATACCACGTGAAAGGAATAATTACCGTGAGAACTGCAACAAAATTAAAGAGAAAAAAGACAAAGAATGCACCTGCTTCTCTTCTCAGACCAGAGAGAAAGTATAGTGTAACGTTGAAACACGTGCCGATGGCGAATTTCACCGGTATATCAACGACAATACCAGCCAAGGCTTCAGTGAAAGGATGATAAAATGCGTAAGATACTTGTTTCTCTACGATCGGTCGTTGAGAGTATAGAGCGTTGATTTCTGAAAGAGCGAGCAGGGCATTGAGTAATACCGCAAAGAATAGTACACCTCCTTTTTGAAAGAAACTTGCTGTATTACTCGGTGTATTGTAAAAGATAGATCCGATGATCAAAGCCATGATAATTTCTCCTACTATTGTGGTAACAGTGGATGTTTTGTCGTTCCATAAGCGTTGAACTGCTCGCTTTGCACAAAGTTTTGTCTGCATGGCAACGCTGACTGTATATGGTGACTCTGGCCGTAAATGGTCTGCTTGAATATCCTTCCGACTTGCTTTGAACTGTTCCAATGTTTTTCCACCCATTGGGAATTCCTCTTCGTGTGATTTTATTTCGCTCATTACTCTCTGAAAGATCTTCGAATCTTTGAAGTATTTCTCAAATTCTTCAGGAGTTCTAGGAACCTTATTTTCATAGCCGGGTCTTACTTTTCGTTCTGAGGGGTTGGTGATCGAAGTCAAGAAGTCACCAGTGGTTTGACGGCTATATCCAGTCAGTCTTGTTCGAATAATTGCATGTAATCATGACATTTAATTGTGTGCACTTACTTTGGGCACTCCCAGCCCATATCCACGAAATACTGCTTCGCTTGGTCACAAGGGCCATAATAGATCTGCCGACCTTCATAAAGCACGATAGCCTTATCAAATTGATCATAAATCTGCTGACTAGCTTGATAAATGGCAACCAAATGGCATGAACCCCATAGATTGGCAGTCATCCGCAATGATTTTGTAAACTATTATTTGAATTAGTGATGTCTTATTGATCGCTACGCTGAAAGTTTACTTACCTCCAGAGCAGTTGCAGCATCTAACCCACGTGTAGAATTGTCCCATGAAGCGATGGGTGAGCCAGCCAAGGCCATCTCGGCAATACTAACACGTTTTCTCTCACCTCCAGATACACCTCGTACAAAATCGTTACCGACTTTGGTATTGTACGTGTGGGATAATCCATAAACAGCCATAACGACCTGAGTCATATGCTTTGCCCACTCCGAGCGGGATGTTCCCTCAATAAGTCTTTGTTTAGGCGTTCGTACACTTGCAGCAAATTCTAAAGTCTCTCCAACAGTCAAATGAGGGAAATGCTTGTCAACCTCTTGATTGTATACAATTTCACCACGGAATTCTTTGAGCATTTGCTTTTGTGTGATACCTATGATTATTAGCATTATCACTGGTCATTGGGTGTATGAACACAACATACCATTATAATGAATTTCCGATTGTGGCTTCATGTCCAATCCGTATAGTTCCCCCATCAAAGATTTAAGAAACGTGGAACAACCGGAACCAGGTCTTCCGAGAACAATCAACATCTCTCCTGATTTCAAAACACCATTGAAGTCATTGAGGATAATCTTCTCCGGACCTTTTCCTAAAAACTCTCTGAATCTTGCAGGTGCCATCAACAGAGAGGCGACATTCTTTTGCACGTTTATTGCTGATCCGGAACCACATACTTTTAGGTTCTTAAATACAATTCCAGCACGTCTTTCAATGACATGATTCTCATCAGCCAGCCTCACCAACCTATATGTACGATTAGTCTGTGTCAAAATATTCACTTGGTCATGCAAAAACTTACATCCTGGCCCATTTATATACGTCGAAACCTGGGGAGTTGGGATCCAACGTTGAATCATCTAACTTAACCCCATGCAAGGAATCTTGTTTCTCCAACTCATGTGTTCCAGCTGATGCATTGGTTAAAGTTCTTCCAAGTTGAGAGCCCCCGAAACTTGAAGCTATTATCTCTAATTGTTCTCGGTCTCCTGCCCTTATTGATTCGAATTGTCTTTCGCGAGCATTTCCGGTGGTTTGAGCAGGCTTCAATGTGCCATCTGGATCTAGGGAGTCATCGCTGGTTGATGATATTGTTCCTTCGACATCATTCTGTTGATTTGATATGTATTGAGGTTGAGGATTTAGGATATTGTCTGATCTTTCAGGAAAATAATCATGACGCTCATGCTCCGAAGTGGAAGCCATGATCGACTGGTGCGCTCGTCCTGTGGCTCAAGCTCAATTGTCGAATGTCGGGTAGGTAGGTATAGCTAATGTTGTCACTGACAAGGATAGAATTTTGGGATATGAATAAAAAAGGATTGATGATGGATATAAAATTAAGACCAAGAGACGCGGTGAGCTAAATGTTTCTTTGGGCTTCCAAAACTCTGATGAAGATATAAGAGCAAGAATGCAGTTGAAAGTGAGTTAGATCAAGTGCTTTTTCCATCGATGCGCGGAGGGAGTTATATCTCTTGTATAAATAAATAAACAAATCCAACAAACTCAGAAGTTGACCGCCGTTCAGCCACTGTCAAATGGGTAAGTGGCTTACTCCATTGGTCCCAATATGACGGAGAATACACAAAGGAACTCATAGATTGTGTGATGCCGGATCATAAGTGATGTCCCAATTTCCGCTCACCAATGAAAGTTCTATACACCATCAAACAGAACGTCAACCCGAGATACTAGATACGAGATAGCGGTACCTACCGAGCTACCCAGCTCTTAGTATGGAGATTCTAAAGTAGTGGGGGGATGCTTCGCCCACATTATGGAATTCGGATGTTGACAGAGGAAGTGCTGTCGATCTTACTAGGGAATTCCTGTCAGAAATCCTTGACAAAAGATCGGAAAGACATATGAGCGTGCGAATTAATGTGATGAGAGTGATAACAACTCCCTCGTAGATGATTTCACATCCAGGAATCTTGCAAACTTGATGACAGTATCGGAACTTTGACTGGTCAAAAAGTATCCAGCTGACAGATAGCTTCTTCACCCCCAGCACATTCCATTCTTTACAAGTGTTACTTTCCGGCTATTCATAATATGACTAATCACCCTAGGTGGTTGATAGTACCAACTCCGATATGCAGCAACTCCGATGTAGTAACTCCGATATGCTCTATTTTTTCAATAATTAATATCAATTCAACTATATAATTAATCTCATATTGAAGTACATGAAAATAATCATTGGGATTATTTCAATATAGTTACTATATTATCTTTTTATTATATTGTTTTGAATTATATAGTTTCTAAGGATTAAATATTGAGATTAACTTATATAATATTGAAATAATTATATAAGCATGTCGCTTTTCTCAATAGATTATTCAAAATATCGACCTCACAATAATGATAAGCTAATAATATCTAATAAAATAATTCCAATATATATTAAAGAGACAGTCAAGAGCTATAACCTATTATTATTATATAATGTTTGATTGAATTGATATTAATTATTAAAAAATCGAGCGTATCGGAGTTGGTACATGTCGGAGTTGGTACTATTAACCACCTAGGGTGATTAGTCATATTATGAATAGCCGACAAATACAGGGATAACACAATATCTGACAATACTTGACGGAATCATAGTCTGTGATCTAACTCGGTATCAGATGAATGCAAACTGTGCGTATAAAAGCCTAAAAGAACAGAACCAAGTTTTGAATTCAACTACGCCGTTCTGACGGGATAACAGAAGAGATGATAAAGATAATCGTAAGTATATCTACGAGATAGATACTTGATGTATCCACTAGGTAAGATTACATATCTCTACATTATCATGGTTGATGGAGTTGCTGGAGTTGGCAGTTTGAGTGTGAGAACAAAGAAGGGCAAAGAAAAAAGAAAAAGTGGTTGAATGTCAATAGTACACAGCCCTGCCACGTCTACTCCGTACCCCTTCATGGAATCTCGTTCGCTTCGTGCCGTGATGGATCTACACAGGGGTTACTATTGGGATGCCGGCAGTCAATACGACTGGACGACTAGGAGACTGGCAAGACTGGTTACTAACCATAGTAACCTTAAATAAAACGCACATACACACCCATGCAGTGAGCAGTGTAAAGAAAAGTCCAAACCTTATCTCCATCACAATCCTCTTCATAAAATCTTTTCCTTCCTCCGGATCAATGCCCGATTCTCCGTCCTCTGTATCTTTACCCCGTACTGATGATGTAAATGCATTTTTTCTATCCGAACCACTCTAGAGTCTAGAGCCACCACTCTATATGAAAATGTTTAGTCCAGAACCAAGAAGAGTTAGATCTATGGCATTTTGTGCATTCACCATAACACTTATGCATGTCGTTACCGGTGACACGGATGAGATAGAAGGAACTCAATAGGGCTGACAACGATATGGATAACCTAAGTACACAACTGCGCCTTGATGAAGCCAAGGACGATTACTTAATCGCCCATCAACCAATACGAGAGAAGCCTTCGTTCGTATCGGATGGTATCTATCACTCCGCGCCGAGCCTTCAGCCAGGTCGAGATTGTTTTTCTATTGAACAATCATCAGCCACTTACCTCTGCCGAGACGCTATCAGTAGATACTTACTCCTTCGTTCGATCGATTCGCATGTTAAAGATCTTTCTCTACCTCCTCGTTTTCTTCATCCTTTTTCATCCTTTGCAAAGACGATTGATCAATCGAGATTAGAGGCGTTTGTTACCAATCCGAGTTCATTCATTGAGGCTCTTGACTCAATCAGTTGAGTCCGCTAAGCTTCAAATGATATTGTCATATATATACTTGAGAAGATTTCTCTCATAAAAGGGCAGTACCGGTATGATATCTTTACCTATGTGTCAATGATCATAATTTGCTTCATTCTCTCATAAAAGGCCAGTATGATATCTTTACCTACCGATGTCTCAATGATCATAATTTGCTTCGTTCTCTCATCGTTAGTCGCGACAAGGTGTTTTGGTATCACGTGATCATATCATCATCTGACTCGTGCACCTTCCCGTCACTTGACTTAACACCTTGGAGGACTTTGGTAAGATGACTTTTCCCGCCTGCAACACAGTGGAGTATGAGGGAGATGAGGATCAAAACAAAAAGCAAAGAAACGGGTAACATATTCGCAATTCGCAATATTCAATGCTACAATTGCTTTTGAAATGAGAATTTCTTTGCATTGTGTTTCGAAGCAAGGATTCCCCTTTCAAACATGAGCGCCGTGTTCACTATGCATCATGTGCTTGAACAACAGCATGAAACTGCATTTTATCAATTCTGTATCAAAATCAAAACATGTTCAAAGCGAAATGTTACATTTTTTCCTTCTCGAACGTTTTTGCTTCCTTTTAATATTTACATCTCTGTCGAGTGAACTGAGGTTCAAAAGATGGCCAACCATATATATTATGAACTCCCAGCGGATGCCATAGAAATCACTCCTAGACCTCTCACTTCATCACAAGCACAACAACAACCTTCATTGCCTCCGCGGAAGCCTTCAACTCCATCACCTGACGATAATGAGCAATCGACAATTCGAGGTGTACCTGGAGATGATCCATCTGCTATACCTCTACCACTATTTACACGTCGATCGAATTCGAACCTCTTAAGTCAAACTTCAGCAAATTCTACCCACAGTACTACACCAACTCCTTCTCCAAGCCGGCCTCCTATACCCACAGTTGAATCATACGACAGCTCCTTCGAAAACCCATCACCTCTCCCGCCCGACAGATCAGATCCAAATATCCATACCGGCCCAGCTCTTCCACCCCGAAGGATATCTCAACACAATCCAAATGAAGTTTACTACACCCGAGATTCCCATAGGGTGATCGCATATCTTATACCTCTTCCTAAACCAATCGATGTTTCTGATGCAGAATTTCCTCAGGTTAAACTCTCCTACCATTGTACATTGGAATTTCACTAATAGTAAATTAGCGCTATCTAACATATACACCACCCGCTGCTCATCTACTTAAACCAGCTGAAGGCATTAAAGAAGGTAAACGACATAAGGGAAAACGAGTCTGGCAGCGCGAGGTATATTTTCTTCATCTGCGAAATGTGGAATTTGATCACGTGATTCACAGCTGATCATTCTTTCACATTAGGTCAAGAAAGCCAAAACTTATGATGGTAAAACAATGAGTCTCAGAGGACTTCATAGTAAAACCACTAGAGGAGTAGTCTGGGGAATCAATTCCATCAAAAATACAGACATAACATTTCTCAACCGAGTGCCACGAAAAGGTGTTTCTTCCCTTTGCCCATTCCTCGCCAAACTCACACTAATCCCCACCCCTTCTTTTTTAGAAATTGAAGAACTTCACCTGATATACCCACCCACCATTTCTTATTCACCCATCGACCTCCGCAACCAATTCCTTTCCCAATTAAGCCGCACCAAAACCCGTGCCAGAAAACACGCTGCAATATCTACTCTTCTCCTCCTCCCCTCCCTCCTAATCGACACATTCGCCGCCGTAATCTGGCCTTTCGGTGGTCTATTCGAAGTAGACGCCGTATGGGCTTTCACCTCCGTTCGCGGCTATCTCGTTTCTCGCTCTATAACTAAAAGATTATCCTCCCAAGACACAATTCACGATCACGAACAAATGCGCATCCAAGATCGAGAATTATACCTCCGCTTTCATAAATCTGAACAATTGAGAATACTAGAAAGATATGTCAAAGAGTTATGTCATAAGCAGAATCCAAAGAGATTTGCAAGTGCGGGGGTGCCACCGACGGAAACGGAGGTTTTGAAAGCGATGGGATGGGAACCGGATATGAGGGGACGGGTTAAGAGTGGAGAGAGGGGGGGAATGCCGGAGGGTGGGATGAGGGATTGGGATGATGAAAGGTGGCAGGAACGAGAGGCTAAAGATGATTTATTTGGGGTTCTGGGGAAGGGTGCAAAGAGTTGGGATGGTTGGTGTAAGAAGTGGGAGAAAAATCCAAAGAAGGCGGAGAAGAAGTGATGGGAGGTGAGGTGATGAATGTTGGAGAGGAGTGTAAAATGATTGTATGATTTAGTGTAATGTAATACATGAATTTGTGTTCCTAGTTGAGACTTGAACCAGCACTCGACTTGAACACTGGTTGGATAATTAAATCAATACATCTGGTTGACCCAAATGTTCGTACTCTTTTTCCATCTCGTCCCAAATTCGATCACGATCTGCATCTCGTGCTTCTTGAGTGAAATTATCTAGCCAACCATATGTACCTTCTAGAAAATACTTGATTTTCCGTCGCTATACGAATCGTGTAGATAGTCAGTTCCGTATTTTACACATGGTTCATTACACATGAGAATTTACTCACCATCCACTCTTATTTTTCTCCGTTCTCCACTTGTATGGGAATAGCCCAGGTCACATTCTAAGCACTAGACTTCTTTCCGTAGAGCGCAATCTCCAGCAGAGATCTGGTACAAATCCTAAGATCCCAAGAAAAAGTCGAATTATCTATTCTAGCTCTGTATGTGGTAACTCATTAGAGAGCGACTCTTGTACCCCAGACACAGGATAATAGACGGTGTGAGAAAGAGGGATTGGTACTGCGATTGTGGGTGCTGAAAGGATGAAGAGAACGATGGCAACGAGATTTCTGAGGGAGTTGGAAGTAGTGTTTAGGAATTGCATTCTGAATGAGTTGATTGTGGTATAAGGTCTGGTTATCGATTAGCTGTGAGTATTATTGAAAAGAAACGAGCGTACTCTTTGATATTGAAATCGAATTATGGAACTATAGCTTTTCTTTGCCCCTTACTGCTGCAGGTTTTGACCGACCACACAATGCTAATATGAAAGTTTTTTGTTTCCTCTTCTCGTTCTTGAAATGAGCGAGTACTTATATCCTAAATCCTAGAGCCTCTGACTTTTTCGGCGTAGATTTGTTGTTGATTGGGCGGTTATGAGCAATATTGATCTTGACATAAGATACCCACTTGGATATATCTGGTCTTCAGAAATCGTTCTTTTACTAGATATCAGTGGTCATGAATGAGGTGATTCGATGCGTTACGAAAAGTATCCACTAAAATTCTTGTTGAAAGTCGATGAGAAAGAAACGAGGATGACTTCCAAATTCTGGAGCGAGAAAGAGGAAGCAATACTTGCTCTCCCTTTTGTAAAGCCCAGCATATGTTAACACGTTCTTCCCTACATTCCAAAGATCCCTGTTGTGAGTAATTTCACGCGTTATAATGATGGTCGTGTTGAGGAATGCAATACTTTAAGGATTGCTTGGCATAAATCGAGAATAACATGTTCTGCATAAGAGTCACTTGACCCTTAGACGTGATACAAATGAAAAACATGAGGACGGTTCAGTGGCTTGCTGTCATAGATTCTACTCTCACATCAAGTAAGTTGAAAAAGATATGATGGACAATCGACAAAACAACTCAACCAAGTATCAATAAATACCTAGGTAGGTATTCGATAGAAAGAGACCATTTTATCTCCTCTCATTACAATGGAGTATTCTAGACATCGCGCACATCACTCAAAAACACACCGTCGAAACTTCCCATGCCGAACATGCCATATTTTGCCTTAAGAACAAGCGTGATGTTGATTATGAAATAATAATAAATTACATTTGCAAAGCACAAACTGTTGCTCCTGGTAGTTGTGACCCAAATGAAGATAGAAAGACTGTTAGTTACCATGCATGATTTCTTGGGACCGAGAGCAAGACTGATAGACGTAGGTAAAGACATGTTGTCTAGTACATATCATTACGAATGAGATATATATTTTCTCGTGTTAGCTTCTCTTGTGTCAGCCCGCTGAAAAAGAGACGTCCGGGACTAATGATTTTACATGGAATTAAGAGTCAAGAGTGGATAAATCAGCCCTATCATCTGCAAAAGCGCTACGAGGAAAGCCCTAGGATTTGATATCGAATGTAGCTAAAATAGATTTGACACGACTAGATGACCACCAAATCTGATCATCCGATATTTTACTACAGATCGAAATGCTCGAGTCTTTTGAGGAATTTTTGTGCTTTTAAGTGATCTAATCCTCGAAACAAGAGGGTTTTCAGTGGGTAAATTCTCCAATGGTTCCATTTAGATTCAAATGTATAAGTAAGCGGAAAGCGAGGTCAAGGCACAGGAGAGTCACATAGGCTACATAAGTAGGTGAAGTGAGGATTACCAACCAACTATCAGTATGGCTGAAATGTAGAGTGCCTCAGCTTTAGACAGGTTGATGGAACTACCAACATAAAACCCTCTTGTTGACGGCAGGTGTGGGACTAAAAATACGAGGTACAAACAACGGATGAAACTGGAAATTTCAGGTCCATACTGTACATTCAAGGGCCAAGAAGGCAAATTCGCAGAGCCAATATTCATCCTGTCATTGCAAGGGAAGGGATATGAATACAATTTGGAGGCATTGGAAGAGTAGCGAAGATTTATACGTTCCAAAGTGAATCCTTGACTTGTAGTTAAATGAGTACGCTTGAGTTAAATATATCTCAAAATGAATTCAATATATGGTGTAAATCTATGACTACATCTTAACCCTTATAAATGGAGATATCTAATTAATCTAATACGGCTTTCCCTCTTTTCTTGCTTACCAAGATTACCTCGACTACATGACTGCCATGTATGAAGTTATAGGTGAAGCATATTCTCAATATTCACTCGAACTAATTTTCTCAAATTACCCACTTCGAGATTATGAAGACCTCGTAGAAAAACATCAAAGCGGCGTTCGCTTGGAATCAAATTACCTTTTCGAAATGAAAGGCGCAATTACCTCTTTGAAGCCGTATTATTAGCTTAAACCATACTATGTTTTCGAGATATTTCGAGCAGTACTATAGCGCAGTACTCTCATGAAAAATTCGCCTAGTACTCTCATGAAAGATTCACCGGTACGGTGTCGCGTGGTATCTCAAGCTCTCCAAGCACCATAAAAGGTTGAGCTCTCTCCCGCATACACTTTTACTTTCTATCAACACAAAATTAGAACAGAACTTTAGACTCTTCACGCAAAAAAGCATCAAGTCTAACCCTTTCTCTGACTCTTTTTTACCTCGATACCCCTCACATCTACAGGAAGTGAAACGTAACTTCTTTTGAGGAGCAAAGAACTGACACTACTTCAGCTTAAATCACAATCGAAACTCTGACACCTACTGCCTAACTTCAAAATGCTCTTCTTCAATCCAAGCCGCATCATGTCAAACATGATTGGGTTTCTCTCACTTCTCTCATTCCTCTCAGTCACTGTCCCAATCGTCAACGCGAGCCCAATTGTCTCCAATGCAGTTTCCCTTGCACCTCGCGCCGACCCTGGATTTACATGCCACATGGCTCCCGAAAACTACTGCACCATCGGTATCACCGTAACTCCATCGAGAATCGCCGTTGATCTCCCTGAATTCATCTATCTTTTCGACAGTTACTGCAACAGATATGGATTCATGGAATCGGGTTTCAATATCGACATGGCCAGCTGTCTTCCATATAAGGTTGTCGGAACACTAGCAGCCGAAGAAAGGGCCATGGAACGCATTGCAACCAACCCCAGCATTTGCTATGCTGGTAGATGTTGGGGATCAAATGACCCTTGCTGGTATAGAGTCCCTATTAGCAATGGAGAGGACCAGTGGCAAAACGTTTGTGTATTCCAATGTAACAACATGAATGCCCGCCGAGACAACACAATTGAGGCTATTGATGGAGCATTAGTTGATATTAAGGCTCTTGACGGAACAATTGAGGCTCGTGTTGGAGAAACCATTGAGACTCGTGATGGAACAATCGCGCGTCGAGGAGATGTCTGCCATCATGCCGACGCTGGCTATTGCACTATAGCCGTCACGGTCACACCCTCAAGACTCGCTGCGGGAGCCACGGATGATTGGGTTTACCTTTTCGACAGTTCCTGCCGTACAATCGGAGGCATGTATTCGGGCCAAGACATTGATATGGCCAGTCAACTTCCATATAAGATTGTCGGTCACATGGCATTTCAGAACCAACGTCTTACCGCCTTCCCTGACTTCTGCTATGCGGGAAGATGTACCTCTGCGTATGATGGTTGCTGGATTCATTCCGATATTGGCAATAATCAATGGGTCAATCGTTGTCAATTCCGCTGCAATTAACCACAATGTTGACCGTCGAACACACGAATGATTCAGCAATGCTGATGAAAATTCAGGAAAGCTGCATCTATCGAGGTGATCGACTGATTAAAGAAGCAGATCAATCAGTATCGCTGGTAAATAAGCATAGGAATTACTTTTTGCATGGATTTGACAGCTTATGCTGATTTCGGGTATTTCTTTTGTTATCTGATGGCAGGTCTGACATCTCAGAAAGTTTGGGGGTCGTGATACCAATGGTTTGATTTGGTTTCGTATTTGAGGGGCTTAAGCTTTTTAGCGTCGGAATTTATATGTAGCAGACAGGTGCTTCCCAAGGTGAGAACCTATCTAGACTCAATGAAGCTACGAATAGATCAATGATAAAGAAAATACGTTAAAATCAGTCTACTTTCAATATGTGTAATTGTTTATGCAACATGTGTAGAGTTTCTATTGCTTTTGAATTGAATCGCAAAAAAATGAAAAAGTTGAATCAGATTACGTGTAAAATGAGTGTACCTAGGCACAATGTAAGGAAAACGAGAAGGTTGCCCCTAAATGAACATTACCAGTACAGTATATTGAAAGTTGTACCTCGGTTCATTCTTGGTGTCGCCTGGAATTTCCTCAACTACTGAGTCAATCACACCACACCGAAAGAACTTTCTTCCAGTTTCGGTCCTACTGATGATTGATCTTGAAAAATCCTTTAAAACAAAATTATAAACAAAGTTTTCATCTTAGCGAAGGGTATATCCTATAAGGAACCATGGCTACTATACTAGAAACGCATAGATATCAGTGCCGCATTCCGTGCGTCACAGGCGTTGCCGATCTAGAACAGCCGAAGAATGATCTTGAGCCCCCAAAATCACAAATTTTCCTCCCATTCGGTTGGTTGTCTAGCGGTAAACATTTAAATCTATGAGGCAAAGGTAGAAAACCTTCAAACTTGCCGAGGTTAACTGATCATTTCTTGATAATACGGCCGCAGTGGGTCATTAGTTTTGTGGATTTTATGTGGATTTACATCATACTAACCACAAGAACTTTCATCCTACCCAGATATTATTCAGTAGTGAAGGGTATCAAATAATAACATAATAAGGAGGATCTCTCGCATCATGGATCTCTTTCTTCGTCCATCTCAAAGATTGTGATCGTCTCTCTGTTCGAAATCCCCATAAGATTTTAGATTTTTTGCGTGCAATATGTTCGACTTAGCACCCCGCCCCGATGAACCGATCGTTGTCTCAACGACTCATAAATCATATCGATTAGGAAAAGATAGAGGATTACCACCTCATCTTGTTGGTGAACAGAGCAACTATCTCGTCGAACTAACAGATGATAATGACCCTGCCAATGCAAAGTCATGGACTTTTGGAAGGAAGATGAGAACTGCTGCAGTTCTTGGATTTGATACTCTCATCGCATCATGGGGTTCATCTGTATACTCAGCAGCTGTGGCACCAGTTGCCTACGAATTTGGTGTCAGTGAGGTTGTGTCTATTCTTGGTTTGACTTTATATATATGTGGTTTTGCAACTGGTATGTTTATCCTCTGAATTTGTACGTTGAACATCGTGGCTAATGAACATCTTATAGGCCCCTTGTTCTTCGGTCCAATATCTGAACTCTATGGTCGAAAGAAACCCGTAACTTTAGCATGCTTTGTTTTCACCTGCTTTATGTTTGCAGCGGCAACTGCAAAGGACTTCCAAACATTGATGTTATGTCGATTCTTCGCAGGTGTCTTCGCTTCTTGTCCTTTGGCTGTCGTCGGTGGTGCTTTCGCTGATATGTTTGGAAACGAGACTCGAGGTATTGCTATTGCTGCTTTCTCAGCTTTGGTGTTTATCGGCCCCTTCATCTCGCCTATCGTTGGAGCATTCATCACTGTGTCTCACCTTGGTTGGAGATGGACCGAATACATCACTGGTATCATGGGTGCTCTCGCTTTCATTCTCGACATCTTATTCCTCGAGGAAACATATACCAAGACACTTCTCCAAAGCCGAGCAGGAAAGATTCGAAAGGAAACTGGCAACTTTGCCATTCACCATATAAGTGAAGAAGAGATCATCACCTTTGATGGTCTTGTCAGAAAACACTTGTTCCTTCCATTCAAGCTTCTCTTTGGAGAGCCAATCGTGTTCCTCATCACCCTGTACACCGCTTTCATCTATGGTATCTTATACCTTTTCTTAGAAGCCTACCCTATTGTTTTCGCCGAATACCGTGGAATCGACCCAGCAGTTGCAACACTACCATATTTGGGAATGATCATTGGTGTTTTCTTCGGTTGTGGTATCGTCATTGCCTTCGAGCCAAGATATAATCGTAAACTAAAGGCGAACGGTGGTATTCCAGTTCCAGAGGAGAGACTTGTTCCAATGATGGTTGGTGCTTGTCTATTCCCTTGTGGTCTATTCTGGTTTGCATGGACAGGAAATTATCCATCCATCAACTGGGCCGCTCCAACTGTCAGTGGTATATTGACTGGAGCTGGTATCATGACCATCTTCTTACAAGCTTTGAACTACCTTATCGATTCGTATCTCTTTGTCGCTGCCAGCGCCATTGCTGCCAATACCTTCCTTCGATCTTTCTTCGGTGCTGGATTCCCATTGTTTGCCACAGCAATGTTCCACAATCTTGGTGTACAATGGGCTGGTAGCTTGTTAGGTTTCTTGGCTATCGCATTTTTACCAATTCCTTTCTTGTTCTACAAGTATGGTGAAAGATTGAGAAAGATGTCTCGGCATGCTCCAACCGATTTCGGTGTACCTAAGAATCAGCCAGTCGACGAGGAGACTGGCACTGCAGTTACCACTGCTACACCTTCAATTGAAGAGGAGAAACCAAAACAGGTGGTTTAATGCAATATATTATGATGATGGTTACACTGATATGTTGGATGGAATGACTAATATGAAGTATACTTGTCTATGATTATTTTCATGAGATGATTTCACATCGTTGCATTTTGATGGCGTCGTTGGTGTCAATACCCTGGTGGAAGCGTTGCATTTTTTAGATAGAATAGAACTCATACACCTTAATTTATATATCATATATTAGCAATAGGTCGCAGTTTTTGGATTCATATGTGATATATCAATCGTGATGTGTGGGCGAGGAGGGAACGAGCAAGCACACAGATTTGACTCCCGTCACATGACTGGAGTAAAGTTGCCTTGACTTGTGAACCCGTAACAACGGACTGATCTCGTTCTTATCTTCACCACCATGTATAATTACCCCTCTCGAGTGTTAAATTCGATTTCGTACCAAGAGATGACAGGCATATATACCCGCAATCTCATGCGTTATGCACATTGGAATCGATCTGGTTAAGGCAGTACGTGGAGTACATGCTGCTTATTCGGTGGAGATACTATACTCAATTTCTTAACTAGCTTCCAAAACATGATTTTTCTAACGTGGTTTATCAGTAAATGGATTATATCAATGAATGAATCACGTTCATTTCAATTTACATTTTTTTAATATATGTTTTATTAATAATTTATAATGAATTTGAATAATTAAAAAGCTTATATACTTCTTATTATTAAAGCTATTTAGAAAAATAAAAAAATAAGTATTCGAAAAGCTGTAAAAATATATAATATCCTAAATATAACATTACAATATAGAATCAAAGGTTTTACCTCTCATTCCAAATATCAACCTAAATCTTATAATCTTTTAGAATTAAAAGAGAATATTATTTCTGAATATATAATCAATATAAATTCAAAAGGTTTTCCACCTAAATTTAAGAATATAGAAGATATAATAAATTATATTCTTAAATTAAGGAGTATGAAATGTATTAAAAAGCTTTAAATATATTAATTTATAAAGTATTGAATTGAATTAAAGATATATTTTAATTATATTTATAACTTTTAAAAAGCTTTTTATAAGGATTCTAAATTCTTTAAAGAATAGTTTTAATTAGTTGTAAATATATAAGCGAAATATAATATTTTGAATAGAGATTTCTATAATTTCGATGAAATAGGTTTTATGATGGGGATTATATATATAATAATAGTAGTAATTAGTATTGAACGAAATAGTAGAAGTAAGACAATACAATTAGGTAATCAAGAATGGGCTATAGTAATAATATGTAGAAACGAAGAGGGTAAAATTATTCCCTTATTTTTAGTAGTTCAAGAATAAGTTTATCTTTTTAATTGATATACTAAAACAAATCTTCTTATAGAATAAACTATTAAATCTATATTTAATAAATGAATAAATAATAAGATAGATTTAAAATAATTGAAATACTTTAATAAGTATATTAAAAATCGAAAAAAGAGTAAATATTAAATATTGATGCTAAATAAATATAAAAGTTATAAATTAATAGCTTTTCAAATATATTATAAAGAGAATAATATTATATATTTATATTTATTATTATATTCAAATTATTTAATTTAATCATTTAATATTAACTATTTTAATAATCTGAAATGTGTTCACAATAAAGGAGCAGGCCAGTGGAATGCATGTATTATTGACTATGTAGATTAATTGTACTAAGGTAAAATCTAACTACGAAGTGGAAGTGATATATGCACAGTAGCTTAGAGCACGTGCCACAACTTCCAACACTCCCCCAGAGAGCTTACTCTCTCAGCTTCAGTAGTTAGTTTCTTTAAAATTCCTTTTATACGCCCAATAACTGATTGCTTCGAAATTCGTTATTCCTTGATCGTAGGGTTACTGTTTTAATATGGTAGACCATCAAAATCCGATCGTATGCGAACAGACCTTAAGCTTATCTGTTATTCCACGTGATTTTCTTGAAATCATTAATTTTTTTTTTTTTTTTTTTTTTTTTTTTTTTTTTTTTTTTTGATAAATTCGACGTAAGATGAATCCAATGAATCTGATGAAATAGGTGAAATGGGTGGATTCAGTGATTTTGGTCGATTTGGTCAATTTGGTCGATTTAGTCGATTTTGGAGCACATACCACAACTTCCAATACTCTCCCAAAGAGCTTACTCTCTTTGAAACCCCAGCATGTTCTTGAATCTCTCAAATATCACCCTTGCGCATGGTTTTGTTAATCCATCTGCAGCCATATCACTTGTATTGACATAGCTGGTATTGACTAGATGTTTTTCTGTGAGATCTCGAATGAAGTGGTGACATATGTCAATATGCTTTGATCGCTCGTGTAGATGTGGGTTCTTGGTTAACGCTAGCGCTCCTTGGTTGTCTCCGAGCATTTGAACTCCGCTGTTGCTCCCGATATACTGTGGTCGCTCTAAGTCCCTCAAGAGTTGGGCTACCCATTGCCCTTGTTTGGTGAACATCGCCATGGAAATGTACTCAGCTTCTGTACTAGATGTAGCTACAGATGTCTGCTTCTTGCTTGCCCATGAGATTGGTCCACCATAGAACATTACTACCCCACCAGAGATGCTTTTTCGATCGGTTCTATCGCTTGCCCAGTCTGCGTCGGTGTATACTTTGATGGTGCGTTGTAGGAGGTCATATTCTTTGCAAATATCTGATTGAACTCCCCCAGGCCCAAAACGTAGTTTCTGTTTAATAGTTGACCTCAAATATCTCATAAGGTTTTTGAGTGCAACGCTGTGATGTTTGGCAGGGTTAGACATAGCTTGTGCTAATCTCCCGAGACCGAATGCGATGTCCGGTCTAGTGTAAACCATAGGGTGGATCGTACTGCCGATTGCTTGCTGGTATTCGTTTACATCAGTGAGCTCGTCGTCTGGGAGCGTTGGTCGTAGTTGGTTGTAATCCGAGATTGGTATCTTCCTTGGAGTGTGTTGACCATGGGAGATCCCGAATCGGGTAAGCATTGCATCCAGATACTCTTCTTGATCCATAGTTAACACTCTCTCTGATCTGTTACGAATGATGCGCACTCCTAAGATCTTACTAATCTCCCCCAGGTCTTTGGTGTTGAATCGAGCAGAAAGGTTGTGATAAAACCATTGAATATCTCGTTTTTGTGCAGCAGCAGTAACAATATCATCTACATACACTAGGAGAATTAGCTGGCGCGGGTGATTGGTGTATAAACACGGATCCGCAAGGCTTTGTACGAAACCCATCTTGGTTAACTCTCCTTTCAGAAGAAGGCTCCAATCTCTACCAGCTTGCTTTAGCCCATAAAGACTCCGAAGTGCATGTAGAACGCGGCCGCGACGAACATGAACACCTTGAGGGGGTGCTAAATAGATTTCTTCTTTCAAGTGTGATTCGGTGAACGCATTTTTGATATCGAAATGGGAACACTCGAGGTCCTCTCTTGCAACAATTGCAAGGAAAAGGCGAAGAGTATCGAGTCGAACAGTGGGGGCGAAGGTTTCGTTGTAATCTTTACCTAAAACTTGGCTGAACCCTCTAGCCACTAATCTGGCCTTGAATCGCTCTACCTTATTATCCTTCGTCTTAACAACAAATACCCATTTCGTTGAAACTAGATTGCTCCCTTGTGGTAAAATGAACTCTTCCCAAGTGCCATTCTTGACCAATGAGTCTACTTCTTCTTGAATTGCAGCTTGCCAGTCTTTCGCGTGCTTTTTGTCTGCCATTGCTTCTTTATATGTATTCGGTATCTTGATCCCGAGTATTTCCGTTGCTGGTAGAGCGGTCTCAGCTTCTGCTGGTGCATCTGCTAAAATAGTCAAGATCTTCGAAGCAATTTCATTATTCGTCTCCTGTTCGAATTGATGAATATTTGGAATGGCAATCATGGCGTGCTCAATTGATTCTGATCCTGGCTTATTTAAGGAAGCAAGTAAGGCCCGAATGATTTTGGAGTCTCTCTGTTCTTCTATATCGTCGTCATCGCTTCTCTTTCTCTTCCTAAGATTGTATCTCAAAGGTGGTGTGGAAGTAGATGCAGATGTAGATGCAGTAGGTGGTAAAGTTTCATTAGGTAGTGCAATATCAGGTAATACACTCTCAGGTAATGTACTCGAATTCGATGGTGTATGATCAAGTGGTAAAGTTATATCCTCAGGTGCCCTTGACTTCGGTGGTGTATGATCAGGTGGTGAAGTTATATCAGGTAAAGTAACATCACTTTCTTTGTTGTTTTCCCCTGCCGGTCTTGTTAAATCATCAGCCACTTGTCGGATATTTCCATATTCATCTTCATCAAAGCGTGGTATTTCAGTCTTTGTTCGTTTTGGTATTGGCAAGCGCACCTCTATCGAGTCTGTGATTATTTCATTTGGTGATATTGGTGGATCGACTGGAATAGACGATGATTCAGGGACATTCTTAGGTCTGCCGCGAGGCCTGCGATCAGGTTCTATATTCTTGGTACCTTGTGATCCAGCTACACAGTTTCTGAGTTTGAGATCCAGATCCCCTCCTTTGTAGCTTTCGTCGATTGTAACACGATAAGAGCGGTAAGTATAACCTAGCTCTGGTGAATAAACCTTTATATGCTTGGTGGTGTCTTTTGAGTATCCCAGGAATATCCCAACCCTTGCTGTGTCGCGAAGTTTATCATGCCTTTGTCCTTTTGGGATGGTTTTGGGGTTGATATAGGCGTAACATCGACTCCCCCAGACCTTGCATGTATCGATATCTGGTAATGTGCCTGTAAATGCTTCGAGTGGGCTTCGATCGATTTCATTTGCATCTGGGCCAATACTAGTGCGGTTTCGAATGTATACGTCGTGCTCGACAGCTTCGTCCCAAAATTCTAATGGTAAATGAGCTTCTTTCAACATTGCTCTCATGTCGGTTTCTGCGGTGCGTATATTGCGTTCAGCTGGACCATTTTGGTGAGACGATACAACCACTGTAACCTCTGATCGCACACCAGTCTTCCATGCCCGGACGGCTTGAAGAAGCTCTGGTGCATTGTCGGTTCTGGCAGCAATTACAGCTACTCCTGTAGCAAGTTCAATTTCTTGCTTCCAGGCTTTCAGTAAGGGTATTGCATCGCTCTTCTGTTTCAATAGGATGACCCAATTTACCCTTGTGGCGCTATCGATAATAAGGAGAAAGTATCTGTGCCCTCGAATGGTCCTTGGGAAAGGGCCAGCAACATCGAAATGGATCAATTCTAGCCTTTTGGATTTTTCGTGCACTTAGTTGACTTGGGATTCTGTTAGTCATCTTTGTGAGAGCGCACACTTCACAGACATCAAGAGTTGAAGGGACCTTGATCGGTCTCTGGAGTGTAGTGACTTTGTGCAGATTCCTGATTTTGTCAGGGCCGAGATGATTGAAGCGTCTATGCCAGATAAGGTATCTTTCCTTCTCCGTCATGGTTAATTCTTCGACTTCCCCTTTTGTACCATCAATGATCTCTGCAGAGAGCGCAAAGAATGCAGAATCTTCGTATCCTGGTTTCACATGCGAGATGATATACATCCCATCTTTCATTGTTGCTTTGATGATCTTATTATTCTTATCGTTTTCTGGTGTGAAATACATCTTCTTGAGACTGAATGTACCCTTGAGTCCTGCCTCACAAATTCTCTTGGCTGAGAGCAGGTTGACCCCCAATCCAGGTACATATAGCACACCAGCTAATGATGTCCTTGTTCCATCCTTGCACACCATGTCCACTGTTCCTCGCTCATCCGAGTACATAGCTCCCCCACCAACCGTTATCCTTCGTCGCGGAGTACGAATTAGACTTCTGAATAGAGAACGTTGGTCAGACATGTGTGAAGTGGCGCCGGTATCAGCGTACCATTGCGATGGGGATGCCTTACTAATACTTTCTTTGGTGAGATGACAATGCTCAGAATCAGACTCACTATCGACGACACTTTCAGTAGCATCGGAGCTTGATTCGGCGATATGAGCCTTGTGCTCCCTGCGTTTTTTGTCTTTTCGCACTGGAGAGGTGGATTGTCTTCTCTTCTGTTTGTGCTTTGAATCGGATTTCAAGAGACGCTTGGCGCGACGGAGCTGGAAGCATTTTAGGACTGAGTGGCCAGGTTTGTCGCAGAGTTCGCAAGTGATGATGGATGTGTCGGTCTCCGAGCTTGTGCTAGCCTTACGCTGGCGATGAGGTGGGACATATTTCTTTCCTTTTGCAAGGTGTGCCGAGTCTCCAGAGGTCTGGATCTCTGCCTCTTTGACCTGTAGATGCTTGATCTTATCGTCAATGCTTAGAGTAGAACTGACGACACGGATCATATCAATGATGACTTTGTACTCATCAGGGAGAGACAAGGTCAGGCTTTGAAAGAGTGATTTATCTGTACACAAAGCACCGGCTGAAGCATCCGCAGATAAGAGCTTTCGTCGAAGATCCTTGAGCTTATCCCATGCACCTATAATAGTCATATCAGGGGTATCGTCGAAAGAGAAGGTCTTGATCTTGAGGAGGTACTCGTCTGCTGCGATATCATCGATTCTGGAGTATTTGACGGCTAGATAATCCCAAAGTTTCTTTGCTGTATCATATTCGTCCACTAAAGCCTCATCATCGTCAGATAATGAGCGACAGATGTAAGATAATGCACTAGCGTCGTCCTTAAGAAAGGTGGCCTTTTTGTCGATATTGAGTCGAATCTTTGTAGTGGTACTGCCGCTGCCGCTGGAGACTTGAAGTTCTTCGAAATCCTGGATTAAGTTGTCGGCTGCTGCAATCCGTGCATATTCATGCAATGTCTTTTCGCATGTATAGAACCAACCTTTTCCTCGAAGTTGAATTCTTATTTGACGAGTCCAGCGTTCGTGATTCTCTTGAGTGAGAGGAGGGATGCGCTTGGAGTAATCCTTGGATCCAGTGTCTTCGTTCATTTTGAAGGTTCTGCAAGTAGAAAGCTTGCGTCGATGACCTAGGCGTGATTGATGGTGGAATGAAAGAGTGGAAGAGGAACTGTTTAAGACTGCGCTGTCCCGATTGGGATGTACTAGTGTTTGAAGGGAGAAATTCTCTTCAAGGCGGGGTAATTAAGAATAGTGAATTTTGATTTGTAGATAATGATTTTTGAAGTGATATCGAACACTATGTAGCAGGTGATGCTCTTCAGCGTTAAGCTGGAATGAATGGTCTTTTCAGTAATAACTCGTAGTTTTCTTACTTGAGGAAAAGGCGCGATGTAAGTGGTTACTTCGCTGTCGCTGCTCAGCAATCTGTTTGCTGTGCGCACCTCGTATGTTGACGTCGCGTTGCGTAGGAGCTTCTCGTCGTCAACCTCTCCTTTGGCAACGTAAGCTATTCAAAGAGCTTTCGGCCTTAGTCTTACTGCAGAGCTACCGGGCTCATAACCTGTTCACAATAAAGGAGCAGGCCAGTGGAATGCATGTATTATTGACTATGTAGATTAATTGTACTAAGGTAAAATCTAACTACGAAGTGGAAGTGATATATGCACAGTAGCTTAGAGCACGTGCCACAACTTCCAACAAAATGTTTATATAATAATCAAATTAATAGATTTATTAAAATATATATTAATTATATTTTGAAGATTGAATTCTTTATAGCTTTTAAAATTGTATATAAAAAATCAATTGTTTTTTAGAATATAAAATCAGAATTCTAAAGAATAGATTTAATCCTATTTAATTCTAAAACTATACTCTCAAAATTAGATATTTAAATTTATATACTTACCCCCCCCCCCTTTTTCAATTTAGATTAATAAATCTTTCAAACCCCTTGTAATTCAATTAAAGCTCTTTTTTAATTAATATTAATCAAATTTTAAATAACTTATTATCAAACAAGCTCCCCTATATTTATATTTGAGATTATATTAACTTTAATTAAGAATATAGAAAGATTAACTTATAAAAATCCACTTTTAAATATAAAGAATTATATATTTCGAATAGTAAATAAAGTATTAAATAAATATTGATACAAAAAAAAACCTAATTATATTAAGAAGGAATACTCATTGAATAAAAAGCTCTTGATATATTATATCAATAAAAGATTGATATTTAGATTTAATATAATGAGCATTAAAAAGAGAGTAAATTCAATAGAAAAGTATCTTCTATTCAATATTATAATAAATATAAAAAGATAGATTATAATATAAGAATTTATTAAAATAATATAATAGATTTTAGATTATTAGAATCTTTATAATTTCAATTAATTGATTCGATTATTATTGAATAATATAGTTTTGAAAGTATAAATTGAAATGAAAATAACCTATTTACTAATATGACCTACTCACTGATAAACCACATGTTACAACAAACATCACATGACACATTCGCGTATTACATGAGAAAGTCTTGAGGAGCTACAGGCTCCAGGAGCATACAGATCCCAAAGGCTTTAGATAACAAAAGTCTATATAACAAATGAGTTTTATTAGAATATAAAGCTTTATGTTCAAAAACAATTATTAGTTTTATTACTATAGTTATAAGAATTACAATTAATCATAACCTTATTGAATTCCTACTTGAAGTCTAGTTTAAACTATCTCGAGAGAACTCTAAACACTTCCACGTGACCCTAGAGGCAGCACCCGTAACACTACGTTATGAAAACAAAAATCTAAAAACTAAAAAGTTTATTCAAAAGTTAATTATAAAGACTCGTAATATATTATATTATTTTAAATCAACTATTAATTTATTAATATAATTTCAAATCGCTTTATATTTTAAAGAATAATTAAATCGATTAATATCTTTTAATTAATGAAAAGTTTTTTTACTTTGAAACTATATTAATAAAATTAAAATTTTATTTCTAATCGTTTTCGGCAAAAAGGTTGCAAGACCATAAATTCATGTTTTGAAAGCTATTTAAGACATTGAGTGTAACCTTATTGATGACCGCATCTGACACGCCCATCTGATAGTGTGTCGCTATTAGGCCCTGGGCCGCATGATCTCTCTGAGCTGAAGGGAGCCTCGTAACGCTTAATGCACTCTATGCCTGGGAGTCGTAACTTTTTCGATGTGGGCCTTGGTCCTTGGGCCCATTGTAGTATGGTGGGGAGCAAGTGATCTATCGTGTGCACGCTGTGAGATCGTGTTAGCTATACTGTAGAATAATTATTATAAAACCATTACTTATCTTCTCAAATGACGGTAAAGATTATACACGAGATTTTCAGTTCCAGGTTTATACTTTAGTTACATGATAGCTTTCTTCGTTCTCAATCAGGTGAGTAAAGAGAATTTGTAATGCGAATAAATAATAGATGAATAAATAAGCTAGCGGGAAGGATAGGCCACCCACAAATCGTACAGGGAACAAAATAGCAATGCGATGATATATGACTGTGATGGATAATGTTGTTTGAAGTCAAAAATCTCGATATATGAAGATTGAATGAATAATTGATATAAAATACTAATTAGCTTTATATATAAGCGAAATAATAAAATATAAGGGTTTTATTAATTATATTAATTTATTATAATACTGCTTTTAAAATTCTATTTTTAAATAATTCTATAAAGTACTTTTTAGAATTGTATAAGAAACCTCTATTTTATTAAACTTTTAAAGCTTTTATTTTGAAAAAATATAACATTCGAATTTATCAAAATAAAAGAAGTCAATTTATTATTATTTGGTTTATTATCAACCTCCTTAAATATTAAATCTATATTATTACTTTGAACATTTTATTATTTAAAGATAATTTGAGATTAAAGAGTAGAAGTATATGTTTTATATTATTCTAGAATATCTTATAGTAATATTCAAGCTTTTTATTTTAAATAGAATATAGATTTGATATATAAACAAATTAATCATGTTATTAAAATGTATACAACATTTTAAAAACGCTTTAGAAGATTCCTTCTTTCAAATATTTTTCAGATTAATGAGATTATTTGATTTATAAGTGAATTAAAGATAAATAGATGTATACTACATTGAAGAGTTATTAAAGCATTATTTTAAAAGAATATTAATGAATTTACTATTAGATTTATTCTATATAAAGTAGATTATTAATAATATATTGTTTTTCAAAAGCTTTCTATTTTAAAAAAGAATTAACAACTTCAACTTCAATTTATATTAGATTATCTTGATTAAACTAACAAACGATAAGATATTATTCTATAATCTAATGAAACTTGAGTTTTTATAGAAACATATAAAAAGACCTATATTATATATCGAAAAGATAAAGTTTTTAATTTTACATATATATTAGAAAGAAAACAAAAGAAAACTGAATGAATATTTTAAGAATACTTTTCAAGGAAATCAAATAAAGGACTAAGAGTATTTTAAAAAAAGAATTAAGGTTTTATTAATACTCAATCCTATTAAGCATATATAATACTCATTATTTATAATTAAATGAAATGAATTCAGGATATATATTTATATAGGACAGAGTATTAAAGTATATTATAAATACTATTATTCAAGATCTTCTTAAAAACCAAATATTAAATAAAAGATTAAATTTGGAATTATTATCCCATCAACAAAATGAACTATGATACACTTAGGAAAGTGGTAAAAAAGACTTGGAAGATTATACTAGAAGATTATTTAAAGGGATTGATTAGATTTATAAAAAAGTGTTATAAAGTAGTAGTTGTTGTAAATAATATGTATACTAAATTTTAATAATAATATTAATAACTTTGTATATTCAAATATACCTTTACAATACTTCTATCAGCTAAAGTTCATTATATTAATTTTTAAAGAGCATAATGTTTTTATTAAATAAAACCCCTATATATGAGGGAAACTACGGTCGCTTTTTGATGGGTTTTACATTACTTACTCATCCAACCTTCGTAGGTCAGCGTCCATGCATATAGGGCATGACCATGGACTTGACGTTACTAGGTCTTGGCGCTTTGATCAGTGCACTCTCAACCACCCACGTACTTCAAACACCGCGCCAACATAAATGAGCAGCATCTCTTCACTAAATACACCAACATGACGAGCACCGACAGATTAGCATCCGCGCAGAAGAGACAGCGCATAGCGACACCAATCCTTAAAAGCTCGCCTACCCCATCTCAATTGCGTTATGACTGAGTTAACTTTGAATAGAAGAAGGATGGTCTCAAGACGTCAGCAAAACAGAATCACAACGACAACTGAGAAGCTCAAGCGCTAAAGAGGTCCAGCAGCCTCGGAAGGATACTACGTCTCCCTTCCCACACAAGGAAAAGGCATCCGCACTTCATTTTGATTGTCGCACGTAGCTGATATATCCACAGAATTGCCCAACTCCTCCAAAGACTCGCAAGCGACCTCGGCAACCTGAAGTCGAGCGAGATACCGATTACAGACAAATTAAACGGCCTCGGAAACCTGATTGGCAACCGTCACCAGCACGGCAACCTACACACAAGAAGCGACGGCGAGAGACCTTAGATCCCGTTCATAAGAATTCGACAGACCTTTCTCGAAAGCGGGCATGGCCGTACTCTAGAAAAGCTGCCGTTGAGCCTTCAATTGGCGAAGGGGAAACTGATCCAGTCCTCCATTGGATAAAGACGCATAAGTGGCCCAACCGATACTCTGAACAGAGTGATGACAATATAAGCCATCTACTTGCTAAGCAAAAGTCTACAACCTCCTTACGTCGAAAGCGATCAGAATCATCCTCCTTCGTACCTCCCTCGGTCACACCAAGCTCGACTACTCCGAGCGATCAGAAGCCAAGAGAAGTCAAAAGTGCCCCTAACCAAGATGCACGCTATGAGACTTTACTCTCCACCAAAGGAAGCTTCATGGATGAGTCGGATTTAGGAATCACAAAGACAAGCCAGCATACATATCTGAATTTGCTTGATGCAGAACAGACAGTGCCCACTGATTCATTATTTCGCGATGATATATTCAAACGCACTTGTCGGGGTATCACGAACAGAAATGAGACAAGGATCATCCGGGATATCTCATTATTGATTGTGCCCTCCGCGGAAACCCTTGCGAAATACGGCACTGATTCTCTTAATATCTTAATTGAGAGCGTCAACGAAGGCTGGAACAATTCTGATCCTCTAACAAGCATACGCCCCCAGCCTGACTACTCTGTTGGATTCAGGCGTGAGGCGTTTACTAAAGAACAACTGAACAAGCTTACTCCTTACATTGGCAATTTCCTCAATGGGGACCACTCGCTGTTCATGGCCACGTACTATATGTACTTTCCGTTTCTCACATGCGAGGTGAAGTGTGGTTCCGCAGCGCTCGATGTTGCAGACCGACAGAATGCTCATAGCATGACTCTGGCAGTAAGAGGTATTGCAGAGCTCTTTAAATACGTTGGTCGCGAGATGGAGGTACACCGAGAAATCCTTGCCTTTTCAATCTCACATGATCACACTTCGGTTCGAATTTACGGTCATTATCCCGTTATTGAAAAGGGGAAGGATATCACTTTCTATCGCCATCCGATCCACAAGTTTGATTTTACAGCATTAAATGGGCGAGAGAAATGGACGACATATAAATTCACTAAGAACATCTATGATCTATGGATGCCGTCCCACTTCAAACGAATATGTTCTGCTATTGATGCGATACCGGCGGATCTGGATTTCAGTGTCCCTGCACTTTCCTCTCAGAGTTTTGGACTTTCAGGGAACCTCGAACGCTCTCATCTTTCAGAATTAACCGCGCTCGAACCTCAATCGAGGGAGCCCAGCCAGCAACGTGTTAGTGATATAGGAGATACTACTCCAAATACCTAATTTACTGGTATTAGTCACTAACTGCTGGCTGTAACAACATTAAACTCCCCTCCTTACTAACACTGACTTCCTTCCTTACTAGCAATAACTTCCCTCCCTATGTGAAATATATAATAGAGATACTACAGAATAAATAACTCAACGTAGTATAACTACGCTCAAAGTCTAGACTTACCTACTTGATAGATTCTCATCTCTTTTTTTCACCTTTTACTATGACAATTTCACATTCTATTGTTACTGTAATAGGTATAATTTCCAAAGTTCATACCCGGAATATCTAAGAATTATGCCTTCAGAAGAAACCACCCAAGCTCTTCCATTTGATCTTGATTCAATCTGCCTTACATCTCTGGAGAAAATTGGCGAAAGAATCTCTGGAGAGGCTCATCTCGTCAAGGCCTTTGGACGCGATGTCGCTGCGAAGACTATTCAGTCACCGAAACATGTGAGCGGTATTGACATGGAAGACATTGAGGAAACAATATCAAGCCTCTATCGAAAAATCACAGTGCTTCAGTACCTTGGCCGGCATCCTTACATTGTACAGCTCATTGCAGCCTATGAAAAACGCATCTGTTTAATTCCTCTTACCGTGCCGGTTCTTCTCTTTGAATACCGTTCTTTTGGTAAAGATGATAAGCGCCGTCTCCCATCTTCGCAAACCCTCTTTGAAAGTTCCTTTACATTGGTCTACATGTTCGAATCGTTCACTTTAGTATTTCTTTCTAAATACTTGTTACAATTCTATCTAAACTAAATCGTCTGAATATAGTATATCAAATCTGAAATCATTTTTATTATCGAAATCTTTTAAGTAATATTAGTTAAAAACGAAAGCGCGTCGCACACCTTGACAAATCCTGGAAAAGGCACACTCAGATAAACAGGGCTGGAGCATAAACTGTGATACCACTATGTTCTGTGATGTGCCTCGTTGTTACAGCTAATGCAACAACAATGGGGCACCACCAGTTGACGGAGGGAAATGAAGGCAATGACTGGACAATCATTGTCAGCTAGTATTTCTATATATCCTAACAGTCCTTCCAGACTATATGAAGATTTCGTTGTTGAAGCCTTATTAAGAAAATGCCTAATCATATTTTAAACCTTAGATTTGTGCTCGGCCGAATACCGTTTTACGAGATCCTAATAGTATTTCTCACAGTGGCGCTCATAGTCAATCGATATCTTGTATGGTCTCGTCTTCGCCATATTCCTGGACCACGATTGGCACCATTTTCAATTTATGGAAGCTCAAATCAGCATTATCCGGCAGAATGTCAGAAGCGTTGAATGATGTGTGCGAAACATATGGTTAGCATACCTTGATCTGACTCGAATGTGCCATGCTTATTCAGTCACAGGTTCATCGGCGCGTATTGGACCAAAAGATCTTATTTGTAGTGATCCTCATGTCATTCGACGTATGAGTACTGCAAAGTTAGGATATCTTCGATCGAAATTTTATAGTTCTTTCGCTTTCAACCCTGATCGAGATTCCATGATATCGACTACAGATGAGAAGGTTCATGCTGACTTGAAAATGAAGACTGCTGCGGGTGTAAGTATTCGTGTCAAAGAATCTGGTTATGGAAACTGTGTTGATTCATTTGATTAGTATTCGGGCAAAGGTTTTGAAAACCTTGAGCAATTAATCAATAGACAACTTGATGCATTCATTGATTTGATTGAGCAAAAATATCTTTCAACACCAACCGATTTCCGACCTTTTGACTTTGCTAAAAAGAGTCAATACTTCACATTGGACGCAATTACAGATGTAGCATTTGGAAAGCTATTTGGATGTATTGCTCAAGATGACGATATGTACGATTACATCAAAACAGTTGATCAACTACTACCCGCTGCAAAAATTGCAGGAGTCTTCTCGTAGTTGTTAAGTTTATCACGAAGTTTTATTCTCAAATCATTTCTACCTAGAGAATAAGCTAAGCTCGGTCTTGGAAAAATGATTCAGTATGGTTGTTACACCCACACAAGGAAAAAAGCTAACAACCAAAGAGTTGCAAAAGACATTGTTGCGAAGCGATTCGGAGAATCCAAAAGGGTCCAAAATGGAATGCTTGATTCTTTCATTGCCCACGGACTCACTCAGAAAGAAGGTAATTCCGAGACATTGCTTCAAGTGTTCGTTTCAACTATCTTCTCATTTTTCGGGCCTGGAAAGCTAATGCGACACAGAATCGCTGGTACGGATACGACTGCCACGGCAATTCGAGCCATGCTACTTTTTATTACAACTTCTCCAACTTGCCACACGGCCTTGCAAGCTGCTATGGACGAGGGCGTCAGAAATGGCAAAATATCTTCCCCGGTGACTGATACTGAAGCAAAAGCAATCCCTTACTTACAATCAGTTCTCAAGGAAGGTCTCTGAAAGTTTGCTGTAATTGCCGGTCTTCTACCAAAAACAGTACCTGAAGGCGGCGATATCATTAATGGCTTTATTGTCCCAGGTGAGACTGATATATCACTCAGTTCGATTACTATTACGAATTCGAAAGACACGTTTGGATCAGATGCAGATATTTTCAGGCCAGAAAGATGGCTCGAAGCTGACGACAATGAAAAACTAAGGAAAATGACTCTCGCAGCCGATTTAGTATTTGGATCTGGGACATGGTCTTGTTCCGGGAAGAACATAGCCATGATGGAGATGGGAAAGGTTCTTGTGGAAGTAAGTTTCTCTGACATTGGGAAATCTAACAAGCTGACACCAGAAAGTTATTGAGAAGATTTGATATATCCTTGGTGAATCCGACCAATCCGTGGAAATCGTTTAGTGCTGGAGCATACATAGAATCCGATCTATTCGTCCGGTTCGTCAAAAGAGCACATAGATAGATGAGACTAGAAACCTTGTGGATACTTCAGCGAGGTCCAAGATTCTAACTCAAGGTATCGTCGCAAATCTGACAAGGTTCACTTGGAAGCAATCATACATAAATATTGACATATTTATTTCTAGCAAGAAGTCTCTACATACCTAGGTACCAATTCACTTCTAAAGGATAGTCGAGACATCTGTTGTAGCGCGTGCTTGAGATTATGAAGTTGATTTTTATTTTTATTCTATCGATGACCGTACGAAGGTGAAGTCTTTCGAAATATCACATGACTGCACTTTTACCATTCTACATGTTTCGAATACATCAACAACTCAAATGACTAAATTACCACTCCTGTGATTCACAGCATGTGAATATGCGAGAATGATTCATAATACTCCATCAGTATTCTATTGTGTTAGTCACTTCGATGCAAAGCGAAACCGAATTTCTCTACCTGCAGCCGTACAAAGTAAACCTTCGAACCTCCTGGATAGATTTTTCCCATACCGAGTCTATCCATTTTATCCAACCGTACAAATTTTGCAACTCATGTTGGTTTTTGCGCTTTATTCTTCAATATCAGCATGGCATTTTTAAGTACTCACAAACAGCGCTCATTCTTCTCACCATGCAACAGTCTCCTAAATCCCCAAATGATTCCCTACACGATCAAAATCGCACCTCATCCTTCCACTCCCTCCTCAATTTCGCATCCTTAAGTCCTTTACGCACATTTTTAGCCCGCGCTCCCATTTCATCAAATAGCTCATCCGCCTCCTCAATCAGCACCCCAGCCCCTTGTATCCCTCAAATTCACCCTGGCGAGTACGAGACCTACAAATCCGTCAATAAACTCCTTTCAACATTTAAATCTCGTTCCATTGCTAAAGCCCGTCGGGCAAATGCCAAAGCCAAAGCACAGTTTCCTCATAATGAAGAGGAAGATACATATCGTAGTATCCACTGCGGCGATCAAAATTGTTGTTTTTCCTCGCCCTATTCATTTTATCGCACGCGTTCAAGCTTATCTTCATCTATTGCGCGATCTAAAAATCACCGATCACAATCTCGATCTCGATCCGTTTCGAATCCAAATTTACCGCTCGCGAGTTTGAAAGGCGATGAGAAGTCTCCATCCCCGCCGGTTTCATCATTATCCTTACATCCATCTCGCAGATCCCTTACTATTACTGGAAGTTCGAAACGGTCGGCTTCGCTTTTTTCGGGAAGTCCACCGCCATCGGGAAAATCGCTACGGCCTTTGTATGAATACCCTGAGCCGGTTGGATCGAGAAGTTCTAGTTGGTTGGATGGACAACTAGGTATGGAGATTGAAAGATCGAAGAGCGTGAGTTGGGCTCCAGATACGCCGGTCAATCGTCGAAGAAGCGACAGTCAGCATTATCGACCGAGTAGTTTATCTCTATTTTCATGGACGTCAGAGGACATCGAATTAGGCTTAATGAAAGAAAACATACCAGTGAAAGAGATAAGAGAAACAGAGATTGCTTATGAATGGGATGGAGCTTTTGGATGGACACAAGCTTGTAAGGAATGTGGGAGAGAAAGATGTGTCAAGTGCTCAGGGATTGTGATTGAACAAATTGTTGAGGAGGGAGAGACCGTCACTGGGAAGGAAGGGATGTTTAATATTTGTACGCCGTGTGTACATGGATTTTGTCCAGGGACAAAGATTTGGTTGAGAATTAGATGTAAGAAGTGTGGAGAAGTGGGATGTTTAGGGTGTAATAAGGTATTTGCGATGGAGGATTAGGGTGGTTGGAACATATCAATAATGAAAATGGAAATGAGTGGGTCGGACGAATGGTACTCAATAATCCAAAATACAATGCATTGATAAATCTTTCTGCTATTGTAATTAGACACTTGTGTATTTCCATTAGGTATTCTGTAGATCTGCGGACACGAAAATTTGAAATATTTGAAACTTTGCAATACAAAAATCTATGAATCCAGAGATCTTTATACAAAGCTCAAAGGATCAGTGAAATGACCATTCGAAGCAATTCAAACATTCTAATCATCAACTGTGATTGGAGGATGAGATACTCTAACCAGAACAAGGCTATGCTGGGCTTCCAACGTCATTGAAAGACACTCGATCGACTATTGAGTAGTATATTGATAAAACAGAATGAAATTCAGAGCAGGAACCGTGTCAATTTTTTGAATGAAAATCTTTGGAGGGCAGGTTCTAGCCATGCCGATGACCATCTACCGTTCTCTGCATATCTTTTCGTGCCCCCTGTCTCTCTGATCAATGATTCTTGAACTTAAAAAAAAAAACGGCTTCAGACTCATTCATGATAGAATTTTACAGATACCCACACTAGGGGGCGAAAAGCAAGAAATGAATGCACATAAGGGCAGCCATAATCATACTTCAACAATAAGGTCTTCATATATCGGCTTGCTTGCTTGAACAAGCTATGTAGATTGCAGTATCGTATTTCCGCGAAAGAAAAAGGGATCAGGTGATAGACGTGATTTTTATGACAAGCACGACTACTTTCTGATTCTTAATCAAAACAAGAACACCAATTCTGTTCCTTTAGTGTTCATGTAACTTATCGCTCTCGCTCGCCACATATCGCACGTGGACCACGAATTTATCCTCGAGGCCACCCTCAAGTACAGCATTTTACTAACCACATGACACATGCCAGAATGGAATGGGGGATCAACAGACGACCAGCTATGCAACCTAGGACTGGACCGGTCAGGCACATGTATGAGGATTGTTACCTTTTTACTCTGTAGAGATCTAACAACAGGCTCTTAGGGAATCTGTGAGCATCCCTTGAGGTTGGAGTCTGAGATGGTAGGTCCAGGGTAATGGATGAAATATGGGTAGAGGTCTAACTCTGATGGAAGATGGAAGAGTCAACCGTCTTTTTCCGTTTCAATCAAAAGATGCTTTGAGGTATGAGTTGAGTTTACTGTGACAACTGGGCGAACTGAATCGATAACCGCATTGCTTCAGAAATCTTGCAAACGAGGATGTAATTCTCGATTCAGACCGTAGCCTGAGTTTGAGAAATGGGAAGATGTAAAATAATTATGACAAAAGGGCAATATCATGGCCCAGCTGCAACAAACATTTCAATACAATTTCCAGTAATTGAAAAGGTTCGACTTGCTAGCTTTGCATCTCTGATGTCGTGAGTTTTTGCCATCTTTCGCGACCGGCCCTTGCGGTACATAGGATGACGCGCAGATGATGCTTGTTCTACATCTTGTATGCATACCAGGTATAACAAGAGGTGTATGCTGAGTATGAAAATGGGGAAAAAGAGTGTCTAAACAATTCAACAGCGAAGATTAACCCAAAATACTAAGGCCAGGCCAAGAATGTTCTTACCACGTAAAGATGTTAAGTTATCGGATAAACCCCAGATCAAAGTCAAAAGTCCAAAGAAAATAATCCGTGCGCTGGATTGACACGTGATCCAATCCTCAGGTTCATAGATTTCCCCCAGATTGTTGTTGAATCAACGACAAACATCAAACCATGACAGCTTTATGAATACTTAACAACTCTCTTTGGCCTCTTCTTCTCTTTCATCTGTATCTCATGGCTTCACAGGTAAGTCTCTCATCATTAACGTGGGGCTGCTACGAAAGTAACCATCACATGGCGAAATCATGGTCCCTCATGGTAGTGAGAGTTCCTACACAATCTCCATATATCTCTTTCACCACCATCTTCATCTATCTTTTGTACATCTATGTATGATAATTATCACATTCTCTATCATTCTAGTAAGTTTAAAAGCTACCCAGTCAAGTATTGCTGTTGCTTTTCCACTTCTTCTCTCCTCTTTGAACTCTCATCTTTCCAGATTCACACAAGCCTCGCTTCGGCTACCAGTCATCATCAAGGATTCCAATCAAGTAAAGAACGGCTACATACCTTCTATCTTATTACTGTCACTTTTCAAATCAACGCGCCTTCTTTCTGTCAAACATCAACATACAAACTCATAATTCAAAAAACATCAAAACTTACATCTCACACATCAACTTCTACCTCAACATTTAGGTTTATTCTCAATATTTTACAATGGCCGGCGGAAAAGGAAAATCTTCCGGTGGAAAGTCATCTGCTGGAGGCAAGGTTGGCGCAGATGGAAACAAGAAGCAACAAAGTCATTCAAGTAAAGCCGGTCTTCAGGTTAGTATTGCGCAAACTTTGTATTTCTTTTTTCTTTGCTTCTATGAAATGTTGTGGTTCGATTCGGAGGGGGACGGAAACTACGATTTTTACAATAGCTACACCCCACCAAGTCGCGTCAACTTTCGATCTGCGAACAATCCCTTGGAACAATTACAGACCGTCGCGATACACATTAAACTCGATGACCACGAACTCCTTTCCATGACTCAACTATTTGTCCAAAGCCTCGTCGAGGAGGTCTTTTCGACGCGCACCGAATATCAACAAGATGTGCATACGCGAGATAAATTTTCTCATCCTAGGAAAACCTCGATTTCGGAATACCTCTTTCTTTGCTTCGAATTGCGCAACAATTGTTAGATTTATTATATGCTGACAAATTTTGAATGCAGTTTCCTTGCGGTCGTGTCAAGCGTTTCTTGAAGAACAACACCCAGAACAAGATGCGCGTGGGAGCAAAGGCAGCAGTTTATGTTACAGCGGTCTTAGAATACCTAACTGCTGAAGTACTTGAGCTCGCAGGAGTAAGCTACATCTATACCCCACGACTGCATAAAAAAAGCATCCACTGATCAATTTAGAACGCTGCCAAGGATCTTAAAGTCAAGCGTATCACACCCCGCCATCTACAACTTGCCATTCGCGGTGACGAAGAACTCGATACACTCATTCGCGCGACTATCGCTTTCGGAGGTGTGCTACCACACATAAACCGCGCGTTACTTTTGAAGGTAGAACAGAAGAAGAAGAAGACTATCGAGTCCGCATGATTATCGCAAACAAACACGTCTACGATTGATTTTACGCACTCCGATTTTTTTGCGCTATTTCCTTCTTCTCTTTCTAAGGGTTCAGAGTTTGATGGTGTCTTGGGGATATCTTCTTTTTGCTTGGTTTCATAATGGAATTGATTACTTATCATGGATCGGACTATGAGATAGGATTATAAAAGGCTACATGCGTTGATCCATGAATGAGGCACAATTCGGTACGACTTCTCTCCGGATTGTTGTGGACCTCAAGCCGATGTACTATTATCGATTTTGAATGAGATCGGATATTACTTCAACTTCACAATAGTAAATGTGATGTCCAAAATGATTATGCGGTACCTTGGATACCAACCCAATGCTAAATGTTATACATTCCGGCAATTCGCAATCTCCACTTCCTCGAAGAACCTCCCAGTTGCAGGTCTATCAAATTACTCGAATCAAACCCATGTGGACCATTATCGAATATGCTTCCTCCTCTGTTCATCCCAGGGAGTGACCTCATCAAGATCATCCTCATCATCACTATCCTCTACTGTATAAAGCATCTTCAACGGACTACTAGGTGGACTTTCAATCTCTACACTAGCTCTCCGACTTTTGCTTCCTTCTCCTTCTCTCACCCTGAGCCCCCCCAAATCTCCATCCACCACCTCTCCTACCATCTTTCCATACTGCACCTCTGATAACCTCAATCCCGTGAGCTGTTCAATCTTCGCTATACTTTTCCGTTTCTTCACCCGTATGAATTCCCTTACATATCCCTTTTCATCCTCTTCCGTTTCTTCTTCTCCTGCTAGATCGTCTAGTTCTGGAGGATACGGGACTCCCAAGCCATCTTTCGATTCCTGTCTTTCATTTTCACGTTCTTTTCCTTTCGGACTCGTAGATCCACTGCCGCCATAATATATATCTGCAAAGGCGGTATGACTTGTTAGAGGGCTAACAATAA
Organism: Botrytis porri; assembly: GCF_014898465.1. Lineage (NCBI taxonomy): Eukaryota > Fungi > Ascomycota > Leotiomycetes > Helotiales > Sclerotiniaceae > Botrytis > Botrytis porri. The sequence continues at coordinate 596,957 of NW_024066084.1, read as the reverse complement.
ATTGCGCCTCGTGTTCTAATCCGCGTTTCTCCGCTTCCAAATTCCTGCGTCGTTCGCGCTCAACAGTTAAACTTAAATCGGGAGAGGTGATATCGGGCGTCAGATTTGAGGAACTATGGAATTCGCCATGAGCACGAGTAGCTGGTGGTGTAGTAGCTGCTATATCAAAAATCAACTGTTGATCTTCTCGTTCATCATCTATGCGCTGACGTTCCTCGGCACTAATGGGAGAAATGGGGAAAATTAGCTCCGGCTCGCTTGTTTGTCGCGTTTTGGGAGTTACTGCCGATCGTAAGTGTAGAGTTTGACATTCTGAGGGGAAATCGCAGTCGCGGTAACAATCTTTGCCTATTTTTAATGGAGGGATGAAGAGTGGGTTGTTCAGAGAACGAGATTCGGTTTTCAGGAGAGAGATTTCTCGTCGCCAGTGGTTGTAATGTTCCCAACCTGTGTAGTCAAATTCGGCGCGACAGCCACGGGGTTGGCGACGACGTTTCTTCTTCTTTTTGGGGGGGACCAGGGAGGGAAGGGAGCCAGTGGAGGGCGATGGAGACACGGGAGACACGGGAGAGGCAGTTTGTGGGGATGGGGGTGGAGTGGGCATAGAACAGAAGTAGTGGCCGTCTTCGACTATAGAGTTCGCTATTAGTAAATGCCATGCATGAGGGGAAATGAGGAGATCTTACGGCAACGACGAGTGACACCAAGACGATAGACGGAGTGACATATGTGACAGCGCCAAATCCATGGGTATGGTATAGGAGGTGGGGGTTTGTGAAGATGTGGCGAGATGGGTGGGCTGGGTAGCAGGCTGCGTTGGTGGAGTCGTCGGGGTGGGGTTAAGGGGGAAAGGGGTGAGGGATGGGATGTTGCATGTTTGAGAAGAGAAGGATAGCTGGGTACAGTTATGTATTGTGGTCGGCGATCCATCATACCTTATTATGGTATCGTCGTTGCAGTGGTTGATCAATGATAACTTGTTGATGCGCAAATCTCTTGAGAAATGGGATAGAATAGGTGTTGATGTCCGACGGGATATTTCTTTGTTCGTTACTGGGAAACTATTTCAACAATGTACTCGCTCTTGTGTATTGAAAAAAACTCATCCAACGCCAGCGCGATTTTGCCGATGTCAAGAAGTCAAGAAGTAAATGACGAAGCTTTAAGGATTCCAAGTATGATTTCGATGTTCTTCTCACGAAACTTTCCAGGCCTTCAGTCACACATTCCGTGGCTGTGGCGGCAATTATTTGAAAGTAGACTCGTATTTGAATAACCTGAGGCTCCAGCCACAATGTCAATAGCAAGGTTCAAAAAGGACAATCCACTCAAATGGTGATCCTACTTTGCTAATCAAAAATATGAGATGGAATGACAAGAGAATTGAGAAAAAAAAACAAGCAATCGAATAAGAAACGAAAACCTCTATAGATGAGCAATTAAAGATTTACTTTCTTAAATTGTCTCATTCTCAGCTATTTTGTTAGGTTCACCATCTGCTGTTGAGACGTCTTTGTTTGGGAGGCGTGATCTTTCTTTCACAGAATTATTCCGTCTAACTAGATTAGAGGCGTGTGTAATGTATCATTGATAGATAAGCAACAAAGGAATAAATAGTATTGTAATGAGAATGATTTGAAATGACGTTTCAAAATCATATGAAAGTTGTCAATTTATTGAGACTTCCGATCGACAACCCATCGGCTGTTACGCGATATGTAAGATGGTTTAAGCGCTGCCAATTGCGATGGATAGTTGTTATGTGGGTTAAACTAGACTTTTCGGGCAACTGTCTTCTGAACTATATTTCTGGTGGCTCGATATTCAAATTCACGTGTTTGAACATTGGTGTTGAGTTTCCGACATTCAAAGTCCCTAGATACAAAATAGATGTAGACTCCCTAATCTGGTTTGAGTTTCAAGATTCTGCGATCCTATTGGGTCGCTTTCTGGTTGTTGGTGGTCAACCGCCAAGTGTCGGGTGGCCGATAGTTCTCAGCCAGCACCCTTCAAGGTTACGGCGAGTGTTGAGAAATCACGCATCCCGGAAATACAACATCGGGGTTGACATGGCCTTGACGTCGATATTCTCGATAAATAGGTGCTTTATCACTATGATCGACATGTCAGTACGAGTTCTTAAACACTGCACATGATCTATCGTGTGCTATAGATTGATCAATGTCGGTGTTTCGAAGGTATAATCTGTGTGATGTATGATAGGGGAAGTCGTGTCTTCCTATGCGTTCTTTCTCAGTCCATGAACGAACCATCTATGTGTAGGCTATGGGCTTTACCGTTTTGTGATGAACAAAGTCATCAAGCATTAAAGCCTTAGAAGTGTAATTTCTCCAGCGCTGCAAATCTCGGTTTCTAAAAACCTAAAAGAAGTTCCAGCGTATGAGGGTCACTCTCCAGCCATATTGCTGAATTCATTTCAGTAATTATACCACCAACGAGTGATAGCTTAGGATAGATTTGAGAGATATAGCAAGGGTTCCTACAGATATGTCGTGCTTGAAAACTTTCATGTGGGTTATAAATGGACATGCGAGTCAAGAAAATAGCATTTCCATGTGTTTGCGATCTCCAGAGGTATAGTTTGACAGGTTGGAACTAAATATACGATTTTCGAGATCAATGTAGACTCTTAGAATTCGGATATTTAAGGCTGAGCAGTTCCTGAAGTGACGTTGTGGTTGGCACAAGGAGTTCATGGACGCATTTGAGGCATGAACCATTCGTTGAAGCACTTTCAGAAATGATGAATCGACATCATTCTGTTTGCATATCCAAGTAATCGATGTTTGAATCGTCAAAATCATGTAGTTTCGAGAATCCAATCTTTCAGTGAAATCGGAATGTGAGTGATAGTATGAGAACACTAGTAAAGGATAATGTATATTTCAACATTTGGGTTGATAAAAGACCTGCTGGACCATCCAACTTGATTACAAGCCAAGTTAATGATTACATAATATTACCACGTGATGCGTAGCAATAGTTCAATCATGATTCTCGATTTCTCATGACGCGGGTACATCACCCTCGTCAATATTTTTATCATTCATCAATTATCAATTGAGTCTTATCGTCTTCAAAACCTAATTGGCGAATTGAGGCTCATGTTATAATCATCAACAGTCTTCGAAATCTTATCTTCCAATATATATTCAAATTCGGAGACACGACCTCGTCTGCCGGACAAAACAGAAAGAGACTGGATGATCTATAACAATGAGGCCGATCGTCCCATAACGATATGCTGAGATGTCTCGTTGCAAGCAGCAGTCATGCAGGCTTATATTCACCCTTGTTACATTTACGTACGTATCCCCTTGCTTGTCAGAGTAGCATTAGTTGAGATGTCTATGACTAGCTTTTACTGATAGCTCATATTTACAAGGTACTTGATTGTTTCGTATGAGGCCATATACAGTAAACAGGCATCATTCAATCTGTATGGCTGCGGTACTATCATACTCCTGTGCGGCCCTGCATCCAAATTTCACCGTGATTGGGATACACCACGTCTGCCAATGACTCTAAGTGCGGGGATCCGTGAGTTCTGGTGTGTAGTCACCGCATACTGAAGCCACTTGAAGATCTGAATTCCAGGACTTTCATATGGAGTATTTTAGGATATACTGGATTGATTTGGTCTTGTCCTCACAAAGCCCCACCTTTTTCAGATCAATGGATACACATTGGAACGGCGATGTCTTTATGCATTATCTAGATACTTTCTACAGTTCATTACGCTACTCGATCATCCATTCCTGCTGTAGGAACACGATCGATATTAAGATATTGCCGCATCTAGCCCTGCGCCAGCTTTATGACGATTCTGATTTGATACCAACTCTCCATGCTGAATCGAAGGAGTGTTCCCTGTTTCTCCCAATATTGTTAATATCATGAACCTGAAAAGACGAATCTGTCGATACGCTCGGTGTTCTGAAAGTCTCAGGCGGGGTATTGCGTTCATGGATTTGAATCCATTCGCCGCTCTCATAGGTAGAGAAAGTCCTATATCCAAGCCACGCTCTTCTTCCATTATAACCTTCAAATTCGAATTTCATATCGATGTTTCGTAGACGATTTGACTCTGGGACTATTGCTATCATTTCGCCCAGTCCACTTTCCTCAATTTCTCGGATTCTCTCGGCCACTTTTGCAGTCAACAAACTGTTCCAGAGACCTTCCTGCCTATCAGCCTGGTTTAGTAACAGGATAGCTTTGTTTCTTATCCGTCTATGTCGACATTTCGTGGCTACTAGGAACAAGGGCTGTATTATTTCGTTGTCTAGTGTGAAACTCGCGGCTTTACGACAACTCATCTGAATATTTGGAGGGTGGATAATCTCGGATGCCCAATTTACCATTGCCTCGAATTCCAAATGAAAATCATCCCAAAGTAGCTCACTCGATTCGTTAAACTTTGCAGAATGTGTTGTGGAGGTCGTGACCAATACTTGAGTCATAGTTTTGTGCAGGCGGAGAAGGTCCCTCGCCCTCATTTCCATTGAATTGACTTTCTCAATATCACCTCGCTCGGTTGACGTGCTTGAAAATGATTCAAACGCTCGGTTCCAATTCTCGAGATGAGCCAACAACTGAAATTTGGTTTCCTGGCTGGTAGAGAGAGGAAGGGGGACGCCATTATACATGGAACAAGATAAGAGATTTCTAGCGCTATATGTCCAGATTGATTCCATTGCCTCTCGCGCTTGTTCAATGTTCAGAAACCTGTCCGGAATAGAATTCGGTGAAGAGCCAGATTCGCCGTCAATTATGCGTGCCCTGGAAGTTAAAACCGAGGCTTGTGTATCTAATCTGCCGAATAGCATACGGAATATTGAGACGGGAGTGTAGTCCTCAGGCAAATCATGTGAAGCAGGAGTCGAGTGTCCGGAGACTTGTAGCTCTGAAAATATCTTTACTCCGCCGTCGATATGCGCCAGAGCAGAGTCGTGATGCCCTCTTAAGGTCTTCATATGCATCATAAGTTGGGATTCAAAAATTCAAACGAATCGACGGAAATCACAAAGACACTTACCTCGAAGCATATAAATAGTATGCAGGTTGTTAACGCAACGTTTGCCGACTTACATGTATGCTTGGACATGTTCGGTTGCACCAGACAGTTTATTGCCTTCACATATTGACGCACGGCAAAGGAGTTCTCCTCAGCATCTTCCCTTACTTTGGAGATAAATCCATCTTCCAACTCAAACCTCTCATGCAGAGACCCGAGCGCAATAGCTGCATGTCGTACAGCCGGCTCACGATGTGAGGCTTGCAGAACGAAACAATTCCAAAACTTCGAGTCAAAACAACCGCTTAGCTGAGGCGCAGTTTGTTTGTGGAAAAAGTGGAAAGAATGCTGTTCCTGGTCACTGACAGCTAGCGATGGAGACAAGAAGTCGGGAATTATTGTAGGTAGTTGATATATGGCGCATCTGGAAGATTTTGGGACGACTGAAGACGAAATCGCACTAGGCTTGGGGTTTGGACTAGGCGTGCAATGAGCATAGCCGTCACATTGACGTCCTGTTGCGGCACATTTCCTACATCCGGGTCTCCCTTCGTCGCATTTTACATGGCGAACCCTACAAGACGGATGTCAGTTGACAGGTTCGCGCACAAAATCCGGCTTCAACGGTGTTGTTCAAAAGAAATTCGGAAAATAGACGGCTCTACCATTGATGATGTATCATTAAGTGAGAACCTAACTATAAAAAAAAGTATTTTGGCATCTCCAGAATTGATCGATATCAAGAAAGTAGAATGTGAAATATGGACTCACTTGCAAGTTTTGCAACCCGTCTTGGCTCTTGTACTGAATGCTCGAGAGCGTTTAGGAACTTCCTTCTGTATAACTTGCTTTGTCGAAGCTCCAACCATGTTGAAAGAGCGTAGCGGATGTTGATGACTAGATAATTGAGATGATTCTTTATACACTTTCACAATTCTCACACATTCATGTGTTACGGTAAAGGATTTATATTCAACCAACCAGTCCTGATAATGGTTTGATATGAAGGATTTCGATGATAGTGTGCTGGCTGGCTAGGCTTATGAGCAAAATGGGAGATGGACTTTCCCGCAGACAATTGATTCAGCGATTCATATACTATTTACCTTATGCTTAAATGTGGCCAGGTCAAGCTATAAATGATCCACTCGATTCATTTACTGACCGGTCGCCCTATATGACTATGACCGGATGGCGAAGTATCCATAAGCCAGATTTTTTGGAATTTAAGATCATAGTATTGGACTCCATACTGCGCTGGTCTTGGAGATACCGGGATTACTGGACGCATAAGGAACAGGCATTCTTGACAAGCATAGCAGGGTCCACCACCCCTCGCCGTCTCCGTGGAAGATGAGCGAGCTGGCCAATCAGATTCACAGTGAGCTAACCCAAGAACCAAACTTCATAATTACTGGGAGAAGCTTAGGGTTTTGAGAAACAATAAAGATTGAAAATTGTAAGATATCAACGGACCATTTTGGTGAACGGAACTTGCCTCCTTCATTTGAATTCCCGACTAACATAAGTAGCGAGATTCTTCAAACGTTCCCTTTGCCGCTATACTTACTATCACTAAACTGTATTTCTACTTAATGTAGAAACCTATCCGAGATGCAGGGCAACACGCATACAATAATCGGATTATATTTGTCTCCATCTTTCCGGGCTATACTATCACGTCTTTCTCTAGCCCCTTGATTTCCGCCAATCAATTTACAACGTCAACTCCAAAGCCAATGAAATGCGTCATACACATGGAGTATTGTTAAGCCGTATTACAACCCATTTTTGGATGACCTAAGAATGGATATATGAACGCTTTACTTCGGATTGATATTGTTGTTCTTCCTGCAACTCATTAGCTATGTCAGCCACATGATGACGGCTCGGATCATCTGCGAACGTTGAATCGCCTCCTGAAGTTTACTCCAAGAACGATATCCACAAATCCGTCCAACCATTCCAAAGATGAATGAACTTTGAACCCAGGGTTTTGCACCTAGCTATTTATCTGACTGATGGCCAAGGCTCAGATCCACAAACCTCACGTACTTGTGCCAGAATCTGTTTATCTTATCGCTAGGCGCCCCATCAAAACTAAATTTGGTTCGAATTGACAGGCGCCATGATATCGACACTTTGGGAGTTTATTAGCGGTAGCAAAAAGCTTAATTGGGATAAATGCACAATACAGTAAGCAATGGTCACAATTGGCTAAAGATGTACAAGAAAATGTCGGGTGTAACCAACCATCACTTTGTATATCATCCAAAATAATTCTCTCGCTTCACATTACTGGTATGAGCTTTGTATACCTTGCTCCTCCCTACACTAACATTCGGGACAAGATAGATCAATCGAAAGTCCACGAATAGTCCGAGGCTCAGCATAATGCAGAATTTATAGAAGTCTAGCTTAATCTTTTTAAATCACAAAGAAAATAAAGATGATTTTGTGGATGGGGTATACAATCGCCGTCAAGAAGAGCTCTTGGTGGCTCTTACAGTCTTTCGAGAACCAGCAACTTATTGTTTTACCATATCGATGAGCCTGGCCTCTATCTCAGTTCAACCGCCACTTACGCAGAATCGTCATAGGTTCCTGACGTCGCAAATTCATGGTAACACAGTGCAAGATGTTTAGCCACGCAGTAAGCACTGTATTTTCTGGGGCGTACACGTTGACATCGCCAAGTATTTCCCATAAGGAGTAAACATCCACTGCTGATATCTATTTGATCATTTCTAGTACAATGATTTAATTATGACTGAACGTTCGTCACCATTGAAGCATTTACCAGAGTCATATACATGCAACACAGGGCCAAATTCGTTTAATATCTTGGCATAATCCTCTAAATTTCGTTGCAAATAGTGTTGCACGATTTGAATCGCAAGCGGGAACCACAAGCGATTGAAGATGATTCCCAACCGCCATTATCCCCCATGTTACACAATTAAATGCGGGGGAACTAATTAATTAACATTTCATTGACTTTTGGGTGTTCAGCCACCGTGATATCTTCCGGGAATCAAATACGAGGCATGGGGTATTAAGGTTAATCATAAAATTCTGGCAATATGCTTGAAACGACAATTTTGTTGAAAACCACTTCTATATTTGTCCAGACCTTATCAATTACCTTGCAGAAACTGGTTTCATTCGGAACATTCAAATCTACATCAATTCGTGGATCTTGACATTGGTAAAGGAGCTTGCCATGTCAGATCAAGTCAGCAATACAGGTTGTGGATCTACGTATGTACGAGAGATATGACAGTGCGAAGCTTGTAAGCCCCCGTAAGGAGCCTGCGAATTATTTGTTCAAAATACGATATCCCAATTGGGAGAGCACGAGAACTCGCCTCAGATTCACAGAAGTTCATGATGAAAGGATAATAAATTGAATCCTATATATCATTAACCTACTCTTCGTTCTCTAAACTTCTAGAAAGATGGCTCGAATTATTGGTCCGCAAAGTTACACATAATCCTGTCATTCGATAACTTTGATATTTAGTTAAATTCTTTGCCTCCGCAATGACTGAGAGATCCGCCGGTCCAAATTTGGATATCTTAGGTCGGTGCCTAGTCCTGATGCATTCAAATTTCCACAAGTCAACCTCACAGTAATGAAATCGAGCAGAGCACGACGAAAGATGACAGATATTTCATCTTTAAAATCCCACGCTTTTATCTCGTTGACACCTTTAACTATCCGGATTCAGGTCCTGGCTCTAGTCCACATCTTCACATCGGCGAATATCGCAACAGCCTCTTAGAATTTGATGAGCTACATACGTGCTGATTTCCTACGAGAACTTCGCCGTATCAGCTGTATACATAATCTCCTGGGTTGAGACGGCGATGGAAAGGCAGATTCGAGTAGATTGATGACATGCTGATGTTCATTCGCGTACTTAATCTTCTTTGGGAAGTACCGTTCATACCAATTATATGAATTCTTTACGAATAGCTGTTTGAAATCGATGTTTGCATCTACTTCTGGTATTTCCATGGAGAAACAGACAGAGGCGACATAAACATCGTGGGATTGGAAATATGATGGGCATGAGTATCATGAGTGATTAAGGTCGCTACGATATCATATCGTCATCGTGAACACCAGATCATTTTCCATACTCCTCGACGATCTAGTAGTCGTCAAAAAATCCTCCATTTTCATCTGATTTTTTGATCAACGAAGAGATGACGATGTCAAGATAAAGAGAGTAGAAGCCAATGATCAAATCAAACCATCAACCGCGCTTACAGCTTCACTAATCAATACTCTTTGGTCAGGAAAGAAGCAATACTGTGTCTTCTCCAAGAAAAAATACCCTCATTTACAGTGTATCAATTCTTCACGAATCTACAGATCTTGGCATTCCGGTCCCTCGAATCACCGATTCTTAAAGATATCTATCTAAGGTGGCCATCATTTACATTCTTGACGAATCATTACGAATATTCAACGCGGTGGAATCACTTAGAACTGCAAATGTGTTCTGTTATGTCACTAGTTCCTACTCACCTAGGTACTTTTAACAACTCACCAAACAAACCTCGACATATGCTACTCGAGTAGACAGACACAACAAGAATATCTCTATGAAATCTCAAAATAACTTTCGACACGACTAATCATCCATTCCACCAAAAAGCGAGATCGGGTCTCTCATCAAGAAGAAGCAATCAAGAACAATACTCCGCTTGCTTGATTGCTTCCTTCCTTCCTTCCCCTCATCTATTTGTTCCCTAAAAAGATCAATCAGACCTACATCTCTTTCGCAAACACAGCCTCTCTTCTTCTCCTCAACCGAGCTTTGAAGCAATACTCGACTGTGATGGTTAACAATACACATGTGTAACTACACGTATATACCGACATCTCTACGCGAACATCCAAGAACTACATCCAAGACCACAAATCACAAACCCAAATCATCGACATCCAACCACCAAATTTTTATCCCTCAAAACTCCACACCTCAGACCTCGTGCTACCCCCCCTCTCTCTCTCTCAAATCTCAGATTAGCAATTGTCTAAAGACTCATGTACTCATATGACTGACTACTTTTATTTGTCTATCATCCATCCATCCATCCATCCGTCCATCCATCCATCAGTATACACACATCCCTTCGTCCCTCCGTCCTCCCCATCTCAAAGTAAGTATGTACCTTTTAATTTCATTTCCCGTCTCTTCCCTCCTCCCTCCTACTCCCCGAAAAAACGGATGGGGCAAAGGGGGGTGGGGAATAATTAACTAATCTCATCCCTAAATATCACAATACATCATCATTATCATCATCATCATCATCACTCTTTCGCTATTCCAGTTCTTCAATCTACGCATAAGTAGATCTAAAAATTGATCTTAATCTCAATTGGTATTTTCTACTCTTCTCTTATACTGTTTTTTGTACTCTTCTCTTATACTGTTTTTTACTGTTCCGTTGTACCATTCTCTTGAATATTGATCTTTAATATTTGATCTCCGATACTAGTATTTCATACTATTCTGTTTACTATTGATCTTCAATATCAATCAACATAGGTAGGTGTAAACAATCGCACTCACTCAAGTGCTTACTTCCTTTCTTACTAGGTAAGCAACCTCCACACCGCAACCCCTCCACCTGCCACGAAAGAAAGGACAAGCAAGAGACGAACGATCAATCAGCAAAAAGATCTGAAGATTCCTTTTTTTTTTTAAAAAAAAGTAAACGGTAAAATAGCAAAAATGTGAAACGCCATGCATGCATGCGCTATGCCTGCCCCTGCTCCATCTCTCCCTGACGGAAAAGAAAGGAAAGAAACTGCCCATCTGCCCCAAAATCACCGTCACCATCAGCATACCATCAGTATACCATCTTCCCTTCAGCATACCTAGTTCAAATTCAAATATCCACCCCCATCCCCATCCCCATTCTCACAAGAAGTATGATATGAAAATGAATATGAACATGAAATTTTCTCCCTTTATCTTTTCCTTCTTCTTCTTCCTTGCTCTTCCTCCTCTCATGTAATATCACTCCATCCATCCATTCCATCTCTCCTCAGCGGACAAATAGAAATGGAGTAGTTCAAGCGAACATACAAAGAATTCCACGAGCCGAAATCTAAAAAGGTAAAAAACCAACCAACATAATATCCACTCGCAACTATCAATCCACTCAAGGTATCCACCCACCCATCCATTCCACCTAAACCACCTCCATTTCCATTTCCATGGAAAGAAAAACGCCCTTTGACACCAACCAGCCTTAACATCTTATCCCATCCATAATTTTTCGCATTTCGTACTATCCTCATGCACTCAATTTTCCATCCTCAAATCTTCCGCCTCCGCTTATTACTCGCGTTATCATTCCCATTACTATTTCCATTCGAATTCCCACTCACATCACCCATCCCATCATCCGCCGGACTCGTCGATTCACTACTCGCTACCGTCTCGACAATCCTACTCGCTCCATTCCCATTCGATGCCTTACCATTCACACTCCCATCATTCACACCATCCATACCAACATCAAAATGACTTTCTCCACCACCATAGCCACTCCCATCAACTCCATTACCAAAATCATCAAAGTTAAAACTCGGATTCCCGGGACTCCCTCCACTATAAAACGCCTGGGAATCGAAAAATTTATCTAAATCCAGATGTGAATGTTGAGGATCAATGGATTCAGCACCATTAAAATACGAGTCGCCTTGAACACCAGGAATAGAACCCGAAGGACTGAGAGGTGTAAGATTTGCAGAAAGATTTGCGATCCGATCACTTTGCTGTTGTTGTAATCCCATCAAATTTTCAATCTCAGCTTGAGTGTATGCCATCTGTGCGAGATCAGGAGCTTGAGGCGCCGGGCTCACCAGTGCATTGTTAGAACCTGGAGCTGATGAAGTGCTAGCAATGATATTAAGCATATTACTACGCTGTTCCGAGGTAAGCGGAGAATTTCCATTTGCATTTTCGTAATGTGTGAGCATATCTGGAAAGTCCATGACATTATTCTCCGGTCGACTTTGTGAATTAGCATTTTGAATGATATTCAACATATCTCTTTGCGGTTCAGTCTTCGTCGTCGTACCATCACTAGGAGATTCGAAAAGTTCTTCAACGGTTCCGGAACGTGGAGTAGAATACTGATTTCTTGGACTAGAAGCAGCTGTTGGAGCTTCAGTAACCCGACTACTTTCTCGTTCCGGTGGTCCTGCTGTCAATAACTTTTGTGTTTTACGAACCACCGGACTAACACTTCCAGCTGCTGGTTGCTGCTGAGGAGTTCCAAGGTCACCAATATCCACAACATTGCCTTGTTGTTGATGTGGACCTTGTTGATTTAACCCAGTTTGAAACATCCGAGTGATATTTTCAGCTCCCTGTCCATCCAAACTTCTGTTGTAGACCGTAGCAAGAAATGTTAGAATCGCATTAATCGAACTCTCATGACGTTCATGAAGATTCTGAAAAGCCATGGCTTGTTGATAGAGTTGATTATGATCTTTCCTCAGACGTGCGATAGCTTGTGAAATGGTGTTTTGTTGTTTTTGAATATCAGAGATTTGACCCTGGACAACTGCAATTTCTCGTCGTTGTAGTGGTCCAGATTCTGGCGCGGCTGATATCGCTCGATTTGTGGCTGCATTGTTGGTATAATTATTCTGACCAAATTCTTCAATATCTCTTGCTTCATCATCGCTATCTCCATCTCCCATCTCCTCAACTTTCCCTCTCCTCGGTCCCCCCTCCTTTCGAATCTTATTCGTTCCACCCTTCGGTTTATTAATGAGCCATAGAAGATTTGGATGTCCACGCTTGAAGTAAGGATTGTAATATTCACTCGGGCTCTTATTTTTCCTCTCACTCGCCTTCATCGAATTATCGGAAAGTCCAACTCTCTTATGGAAACCATACATGTTCAGTTGTCGCACGAAAGAGGCATAATTATTATGCTTAAACAACTCCGGAATCAACGTTTTCGCAAACTCATCCTCATCCAACACCACAAACGAATCACCTCGATCAGACCATCGTATAAGTTCCGTATTTTTCGATTCATCAAGAAAGCTACAAAAGAAGAAAGTCAGCGCAAACAATCTCAATCGAAGCTCGTAAAAGATGAAGCGCTTACCTGCTGAGCTTCTGCACGAATGGTGGGATCTGCTTTCTCTTTGACTGAGCATCTCTTTTCGCAATAGCTGCCTTTTCCTCCAAAGCTTCAATATCATCATTTTCCCCATTCACCCCATGCCCATTCTGTAAATCCATCATCGAGTCGTCAAAAGCTCCCCAAGCATCACCCGCACCATCGTACGTCCGCGGCGCAACAAGTTGGCGATTGTTGTTCACATTCGGTCGACGAGCCAATTGCGTCGAGTGAGTTTGCGCGGCAATGGAATGGTCGAAAGCAGTGGTTGTTTGCGGTAGGCCGGAATTGGACCCAAACATATTCATATAGTTGCTCGTGGTTGGATCTGCGAAATTCTGAGATTCAGAATTTTGATTCCAGCGCAAGAATTCGGCACTAGGCAACTGGGTACCTGCATTATATGTTTGTTGCATTTGCGGTGTTTGAATCGTAGACGAGGCTCCCGGTGCAGCTCTTTTTCTGGGATTGGTGGAAGACATGTGAGGAGAATACATTCGATGAGGTGTGTGTGCGGGGTGGGCGTGGAAGGTGATCCTTTACCGGATGTGTAGGTGTCGTTGCCGAAGTAGATGGAAGGGAAAGTAAAGGTAGAGAGGTGTGAGGTGTTATGTAGAAATGGAAATTGAGCTGCTGTATTGTGGTGCCGTAGCAAACGATTCACGGGTCCCAAGTCGAGGCTACCTGCAGCCTCCCTAGCGACTTCAAGCGGAGGATAGATGTGCGACGCCAAACTCGAAAGATAAATGGATTGCTCTGTGGTGGAAAATGTTTGCCCTTTAATTTTTGTGCGATTGTCGCGGGAGATTCTGGTAGAGGCTCGGGGCGATGAGTTGATGGAATTGTGCAGGAAGGATTGAAGGTATCTATAAATGAAGATGGCGGATCAAAGGTATCGACGGAAGATATGAGTCAATGGTAGATGTGTTGAGATGATTCTTAGAATAAGTGATTGTTCAAAACAAAGGTTGAAGGAGGTGGAAATAGGTAGTGGGGTTATGTATGATGCAAGTTGATAAAGTCGATATTTCTCTTCGTTGTGTGTTTTGGTTAGGTACTGTGCTTTTTTTTTGTTGATTTTTTTGATGTTTTGATTGGAATTGAAACTTTTGACTACCTAGGTACCCAGATGAAGGATTGGTGGAAAGAGAAAGACGGAGATATAAGTTTTACATTATATTGATAATTTTCAGTATAAATTGATAATTACTCTGTCTATTTAATATAGGAATATACCTAGGTAGAGGGTAGATGGATCAGATTATCAAGTGTACATATGATGATAATAATGTTATCACTTCATACCTCTCTCTCCCTCTTATATACTCACAAGATAGTCCATACATAATATTACAATATATATATATATGTATATAAAATCCCTATCCACATCCATTCCTTCCCTAATCCAATCCGTAACTCCGGAGTATACGTATCTACTCTCTACCTAGTAAGTATATCGTACCTCCAACCTCCATCCTCCACCCAAATCCGTCTTCTGACTTTTGTCACTTCAGAAATTTCAACCCGGCCCCCCAGCTTTCAATCGATGATGACAATGCTGACTAATAACAAGGCTGACAACTCTTCCAACCAACCATGATCCATCCCATCTATCTTGTTTCTCTTCACTCCTCTCATGATCCATCAACCTTAAATCTTTACAATCTTATCAGCCAGCGGAGCAAGCGGACCTTTCAATCCTCTGATCGATAAATCGCTAGTGCATCACAGAAAATCATCGACTTTTCATCTTTTGAATTAGATAATGTTTATTACTAGCTCAGTGGGTCGGGTGGGGAACGGGAAGAAGAACTAATTGGGAGGTATGGTTACTATCGTAAATACATACCTGGCACTAGCAGATAGATACCCACCCAGCTGACAACCAACCCCAACACCAAAGAATCCACACCTCAATCAAAACTCTACTCATCAGTGATCACCTCGATCAAAATCCAATATCAACCCCATGAACCCTCTCCAAACTCCAAACTCCAAACTCCATTCCAACCTCCAATCTCCCAACCAAAGTCTCCTATCACAACCCAAAATCCAAAAGAACCTAAACTCCAAAAAACACACACTCCAATCCCCATCCCCATTCTAAACACACCTACCTACCTACCTCCCTACATACCCAGTAACCATTTCTCAAATCTTCGTCTAATCCTGCAAATTTTGGTTCAGTTTAGCATTCGGAATTCTCCGTCGGTCGCAAAGCAGAGGTAGCCTGACCTGGCCCTGGCCCTGGCCCTGGCTCGTCCGGTAGTAGTTAGTCCATCTATCTATCTACCCCGAAGCTATTCATCCAGATATCTTCCTCCAAAAGTATATCTATCTTCCTTTACATCACAGAGAGAGAGTCGAGATATATCAACATTAACATTAACATTCACATTCACATTAAAATCAACATAGATAATATCTATCCACCCGAACCACCCATCATCTACCTTTCAAAAGTATATCTTCACTGCGTCAGAAGAGATCAATCAAAACGTTAAATACTAATTCATCTCTCCCTCTCTTTTCCCTCCTCCCCCTCCTCTAATACACACACTCACACACACACACATCACAAGGAGTCTGGAGTTCTTAATCCAATCCAAAACCATCTCATCCACATCACATCACAAACAAACTCACACTCAAGAACATCCCAGTATCATACTATCGGTACCTCTACCTATGCCATCCTATCTTCTTATTATACATACCTAATCGCCAGCCACATTACACATTGAACACCTGAAACTCATTCAAAGAAATTTATCCCAAAAAACTATATCTTCAAAAAAGCCACATTCATCTCTCCTATCACACAAAAAATTTAGAAATTTCATCTTCATTTCTACCTAACCTTCTCCTTTCTACCTATCTACCTAAATCCCTATAAATCGGGGGTAAGCCCCCAAACCCCCAAGCTCGCTACGCTCGAAACCTTTCTTTGAAATCTGAAATACTGATCCAAATAATTGATTTAATTTGAGAACTTCCATTCATTGCTATCCTTGTAGACCGTCACCACAAGAGTGGTCCACGGACTACCAAGAGATCCAGGTCTCTTCCATTCTCTCGTTCCTTTACCTTCTGGATTCTTCTTCTTTCGACAAGTCGCCCATCTCCTCATCTTCATTGTTCACTGTCGCATCGTCTGCATCACTTTGGAAGAAATTACTAAAGCATCGATTTAGCTTCCAGAATCATGACCAGAGAGATCTTCCCTCTTTATGTCATTTGAAACCATTCCGTCATGTGAACCATTCATCACATTTCCTCCCATCACCATTACCATAAAGATTTCCTACTTAGCTCCTCTCCCGGCCAAAGCCGACCCTCTCGCTAATTTCTCGTTCCTCTTCATATCCCATTCCCTACCAGTTGAACCTCCGGCTTTCGCCTCTCTTTTCGCCTTCATTTCCTCCCTCAGCGATTTAGCTTTCTCTCTAGGATCAATAACCACCAATTCTTCTTCGGCTTTCTTCCTATAACTGAGATCCTTGCCTAATTTATCCTCTTTGAAACTTAACGCATGAGACATCCACCCTTTGTCATTAAAATCTTCGTCCTCTTCTTCTTCCCCTTTCGCTTCCCATGATTTACAAGACTGACAATTTGCAATAAAGTGTAAATCACACAGTGCAGCTTCTTCATCATCAGCCGTTCCATTTTCCTCGGATTTCGATTCAGCTTCGTCATGTGATACAGGCTTAGCCACTTCCTTTTCAGGTGGTGCAGTTTCCAGTTTCTCTCGAAATGCTCGTAAGATATCTAGAGCTGCTTGATCGTTACTAGCATTTGACTTTCCATTTGCGTTGCGCTTTCGTCCACGAACGGATGTTGCTGGAATCATGGCTTCCAAAGCCGATTTCTTCTTCGCAGGCTCGGCTGCTGTTTGAACATTTCGCTTCATAGATGCCTTTAGTTCCGCTATTTGCGCATTTGTGCGATCTAGTAAAGAGGTAACCTTTTGAACTTGAGGCTCTGGAGAGGAAGAAATATCTCGTTCGAGTTTTGCGGCTCTATTGGGCAACGGTTTGGGGGGTGCTTTTGCTTCGGGTTCTGGTGACGATTGAGGAGATTCTGACGATCGTGCTTTGGGCGCCTTCTTTTTCGACACGGATTTAGTCTGAGATTCCGGTTCCGGTTCATTATCTGCAGTTCCATCATCCATTACAATCCTCGTGTCAAATTTCGCTTTTTTCTTGACGACTGGTTGTTCAACAACTTCCTCCCCATCATCTCCAAAACTTAACAACTGTTTCCCAGCTTTCCTCTTCTTTTTCTTTTCTGGAGCTTTTTTCTCGGGAACCGCAATTTTTGCAACCCTCTCCCTCCTAACCATATCTTTGAACGGATTGACCAACACTTCCACCCCCGTAATCTTCGTAGGATATAACGGTCTCTCTCCATCTCCACACTCCGCTTCCCCCATCCTCGCCAAATTATATATCGTCTCGCCCTCTACCCTTCCAAATAACGTATTCTTCCCCGTCAACTCAGGCGTATCTCCTAGAGTCAAAAAGAACTGACTCCCATTCGTATCTTTCCCTTCATTAGCCATCCCCAACAATCCTCTCCTATTATATTTTATCCTGCTATGAAACTCATCCTTGAAGCCTACTCCTCTCGGTCCCGCATTTTGACCTTTTCGCTCTTCCATTGGCCATACGCCATTTTCTTCAGAAAATTCGCCGCCATCGTATATCGATTCCCCACCAGATCCAGTACCTGTAGGATCACCACCTTGTAGAATAAAGCCCGGGACAAGTCGATGAAATACCGTATTATCGTAATAGCCATCGAGGCAGTGTTGCAGGAAATTACGAGATGCGAGGGGAATTTGTTGCGCCCAGAGCTCGAGAGAGATGTCGCCAGAGGTGGTGTGTAGAATGCATGATGCAGTAGGTTGAGGTTCGAGATTATAGAGTGATGACATGGTGAGTTATACGAAGGAGCAAGTCCGACAAATTAATGAGGCCTTGTGAGATGTGTTGGATGTGATGATGGAAAGATGTCGATCAATAATTTGACTTCTGACGGAATTTCCATGGAGCTAGGGTGAGCTCAAGCTTACATAATATTCACACTCAAAACATGAGATTAGATGAGAAACCTCCAATGCCAATGAGCTCCAACAACCAATCAAGATTCATATCAACAGGCCAACCAACTAATAACTATCTATCTCCATCTTCACTTCAACTTTCATTCTAGATTCGTTCCCCAATCTGATTCACGAAGCACATCTCATCGCATCCAATCAACATAGTACTCTCTCATCTACACTTTCGCCCTATCTAGAATTCACATCTCAAGTGTTCTACCAATCCCCATCCATCAACGATAACATCCTTGAACCACGTGGGAATGTTTCAACTTTCTGCTGTTCAACATCTGTAGGTATATCAAGCCAAGAGGCTCGGATGCAAAGTAACCTTCCGTACGGAAGTCCCGGCCCGAGTGGTATCGAAATGGCGGTGAGGGTCAGTAAACAGTCAGTAAACAATCGGGATCTGTATTGTCAAGAAGATAGTTACAATTCGGCTGATAGAACAACTCAGGACAGGAACATATCAAGTAGAGAATCACAAATAGTCACAAAGCATATGATCATGAAACAAAGTAGGCGATGAGCGATTGTTTTCCCTATATCCTATTATTTCCCCACCACCAGACGCCGTGATAACATGATAATATCAATTGCAGCACAAATTCAAGCGCAAAAGGGTGCATTGAAGCCCTACTCCATGTCTCATCCAATAAGCGTCAGAACCCAACACACCCTGAAATCAAACATGCACATATGGCCTTCAAGCCCCCCTTCTGAAACTAATAGTCCCAGCAACAACAGTACAAGAATTTTCAAACTTCGATGACCTAGAGGAGCAGTAAACAATTAAAGTACAATGATTTTGTATTCCTCAATCAGCCCTAGAAATTCAACTCGAGAACCAGCGAGTAGGCATCGATGTTGGTTTGAGTCGATATCTGGAATATCAGACCAAGGTAATTTTTATAATTTTATAGCATGATAGGACGTTACGGTCGTCAATCGTGGGTAGAAAAGGGGTGTGGCGAGCCCCTATTATTATCGGATTCATTGTCCAAAGACGTTAAAATAATCCGGATCCTAGTTTTGATGGATACCGAAAGGAGGTCATAGTAGCGTTATCGTCAAGGTTGCCCAGTCGATTTAATGGTATCCTAGTTGTTTCGTTATATGTCGTCGTTCGCGGAAGCCAATCGGTGATAGTATTAAGCAAAATTTGTATATACCGCGAGCAAGAAGAGGTCTAAAGCTCAGGGGGCTCCCAAATGGGAGATCGAGGTCACAAATGTAATTACAGTAACAAGAGCCGAGCTTGACGAGCCTATTTTTAGGCACATCAGAAGCTCTGAAAAAGATCGCATGGAAGTGAACGTGTTTCCGCTGAGGGGAAGGGGATGACAACTAAACGCCGCTGCCCGTAATTTGACGTTATAACGGGTAGGAATATATCGCGTCAAAAGCTCTAAAGTTCGTAACGTCGTAAATCTCTTGGGGAGTATTACATGAACCGAGATGCAGAGGTGAATCCGTTTCGCTCAGATGAATCTGACATTCGGTTAGCTAGAATTTTTCAGTATAGATCAAGACGACTTACCATCACTGCTTTTGCTACCATGACCATTTTGTCTGTTGCGGGAGAATCCTGATCCCCATTGGTCACTTGTAGGGCCCCTTGGTTGTCTCTCTGGAACTGCACTTTGTCCATTTCTGGAGCTGCTATCTTCGAGGCTTCCATTGACTGGACGCTGGCTTCCAATAGGACCAGCGTTTGATGTGTAGCTATCTCTTTCCTGACCAATGCGTCCGGGCGCGTTCGAACGGGGTTGACGATCGTATCCAAGTGACATGTTGCTCATGCCGTTGGCAAGGAATGCATCCTCTCTGAGACCTAAGGGTCCTGCGGACGTAGGAGTCAAGTTGGGAGTTCCACCGGTAACTGATCCAAGACCATAATCGTTGCCTTGGAATCTGGCAATGTTCTGGGTCATATTAGCTGGGAAGCTCGCCGACGATGGTACAGGCGATGGCGTGTAAGAGCGCAAGTCCGCAAACGATTTGGCGGTTCGTAAATTACGATCACCACTAAGTAGATCACGTACCCCTGGAGAACCTGGGATATCCAGGAGACCGGAACCTTGTCGGCCCAGCGTGTGCATTTGGTAGGCGGCGTCATTGGCTCGCTGCTCACTAAAATCGATCGTCGCAGCTCGGTTGAGTCCACGACGTTGGGATTCGTTATAATATCCAGCTTGGATTGAGTTCAAAGGTGGGCTGGCAAGCTTGGGCTTGACAATTTGTACTTGACGAAGTTCGCCATGTCCTTGGGAATGGTGATCTAATCCCATGTTGTGAGCCAAGGTGTGGATTATTCTTCGGTCCGCAGGAGAAACTGTAGGCGCGAATGTCAAAACTTCTCTTTCGGCATCTTGTTTGAAGAAGAGTAGCTCGGTGTAATAGTTCAATGTCGTTGGATCATTCAAATCGTACTCTGCTGCAAGAATGTTAGTTCAGTAGTTTGTGCGCGAGAAGAAAGAATCAGCACTGACCAGCGGTACCATTAGTGGTGGCAACATTCTGACGCATGTTTACAGGTGAAGGGGATGTAGTTCTCAGGCCGGAATTCATGGAAGTCATGGATCCTGCGGTATGAAGGGAGCCAGTGGACATGACATTTGGTGCGCGATGTTGCTCTTCAAGCTGACCGCGTCTTTCTCTCTTATCGCGTTCGATTCGATCGCGCTCTGCAGCGGGAAGCATCTTCTTGTACTCTACTCGGAGCTTTCGTCCTTGCAAGTCCATGTGGTTCAAGGCATCGATGACTTGTTGCGTTTCGCGAGCATCAGTAAAGTTAGCGAATGCTAAACCCCTGAAAACCCCATTATCAAAGTGATAGTTAAAGGCATATGGCAATGGCAATCCCATGTTAGACATCATTTCTGTCAGTTGTTCTTTCTTCACCGCAAAAGGAATATTTTTAATGACGATAGCGGTTGGGATTAGCTCTTCGTGGTCACTTTGCTGATTTGGTGGTGGGGGTGAACGATGGGAATGCTGAGGTTGTTCAAACATGCCAGACAAGTTATGCTGTTGTAAGGACGTTTGGGTGATTGGACCGCCGAGGGATGGAGTACCTGGATTCATCCAACCCTACCAAGTGTCAGTTTAATCTTTAGGGGCGCGCAATATTCAATTCGTAAATGATTAAGGGGTAACATACAGATGGGATTTCAGCTCTGCGAGCTTGTTGTTGTTGAGGTCTCATACGGCCTGCTGTGCCCATTGTGCTAGCGCCATTCGCACCTCCATAGTTCCAAGTCTGACTTTCGTAGGCATAATTCACGTTGTTGGAAGGACCTCTGTAAGCGGCTTGATTTCCGTTGTATTGTGATGCGTCGTCAGAAGCGTAAAGTCCTCCTCCATTTTGAAGAGGTGCTTGATAATTGTCCATAAATTGTCGCGATGATTGGCGATTAAGCGTCATATTGCCATAAGCTCCTCGACTGGTCGCTGGCGATCGATTTGGAGGATAATCCTGGAAGATCTCGGAATACTGTTGACTCATCATGAGAGGCAGATATTCTTGACGTTAAGAAAGAGAAAAGAAAAGTTTGTTGCGATGCAAGAAGCCGGTGGGCACGCTTGTCAAAGCTTTAGTCCGAAGTGTGTTCGCACAATAGTACCCCCAAAGATTTTGAGCCAAAAAAAAGAGCTTTCGGACGATGAAGTTCTCACACCAAATCGAGATGAATAGATGTTCGCGGGATGAGTGTATAAGATAATCGACTTTGATCGATCGAGTTTTTAAAGATATTTAAGTTGTAGTTGTAGTTGTATTTAAATTATTTTTGGATGTGGGTGGGTGGTTGAATTGAATAATAACTCTGATGATAGGTATTTTGTACTGGGGGGGGGGGGAGTGTGTGTTCGATCTCCTTGCTGTGGGGAGATTGCGACCAGAAGTTAATTGGGAGATTGTGAAATTGACCTATTTTCTATTGTGGAATGAGGGATAAATAAAGTGACGACTTTGACATTATATTGAAGAAAAGAGACTCGACTTCGAATAGACAAAGTATCAAGAAGATGTTAATACTTGACGCGGGTGGGTGGGAGGAGAATCGAGGAGGAATGAAGAATGGAAGAGCAGAGAGGAGAGGAGAGAGGAGAGACTTTCTTCGAGGTGGTGAAATGATGGAAGGGGAGAAATCTGCTTTAATGATTTTATTAAACCTGGGAAGAGAAGCCAGAAAGTAACTCCTTAATGAAGCTAATCTTGAATAAGGTTAGTTTAGATTACTAGGCACTTAAACCATCACCATCCACAATATCTACCTAGTACTTACGACTGTGATGGTATAAAGTACCGTACACACACACACACAGACAGATACAAGATATGAGTTACATATATCATACATACATACCTAGGGAGACTCGCTTCCAATCATCACAAAATTGAAGGGGAAGGGGGGAGAAAGGGGAGGGGGAGGTGATGGAGATGCGGAAGAGGAAAGGGGATTATGAAAGAGGTTTCGAGTTGAGGTAGTCGATATCTAGATATTGATTATTGATCAGGACCTAGATCGGTAGGCAGGTCGGTAGGAAGGTAGGTAGAGAGAGAGAGAGAGATAGGAAAATAGATAATAGGATCCAATGTTTCGGTTTAATAATACAATTTTAAAAAAGGAGTCTCTTCGGAATCTTTTCTTTTTTGTATGTGATTTTATAAGGGGAAGCAATCCATGAAGAATTGCTGTGAACTTGAACTGTGGTAATGATGATTTTTATCGAAAAGAAAGGCCAAATAAAAATCACTAATTCAATGACAATAACAATAACTATCAATAAATATACTTTTCCATTTCCTTTTCCACCACCTCTCTACCTGCCGACCTATATTGTAGTGACTTTCGTCATTAGTTCTAGCTCGTATCTTCAATACAAGCCATTCGAATTTCTTTTCCTAGAGAATGTTGAAATTTCTTTTGATTTTTCTATTTTAAACTTTCCTTGCCATTACTCATTCACACATCCCGTGACCCCCATCAGCTTGATCAATACAATTTCTCTGATGTATATTATCTGCATCCAATACCCGATTAAGATAAGATGGACGGAACGAAGAAGATCTAAAAGGGCAGGACAAGAAATGACTTTAGGGTATTTCTCGGGTGTGTACTCCATCAAACCAAAGGTAAGGAACCGAACTCGATTTACTTGGGATTTGAATGTAGTACATGGGAACTTGGGGTGGTTCCGATTATCGATTATGTTGAGTTTGAGTTTGAGATGGGATGTTGTGAAGCATGATATCTTAGAGTGCCGGGTAGGTAAGGTAGTTGATTGATAGCGAATGAACCCATGAACGATAGATATTGAGGTCTGAGGATGTCCTCCTTGTATTGGACCCTGAGCAATATACATTCATATAAACATATACTCGTTAGTTAGCACTTGGAGAGTCGAGAAATATCAATTGAAACCCCCAAAATATACATCTCCATCCTGCGTACGGCGTACATTTCCATTTCAAACACTAACTATCACTATCAAAATAAAATCAAATACAATCACAATTCTATCCATCCATGCATCATCGAGTGTTGATTGGTTCGTGTGGAACAGGTTTCTGCAGTGATGGTGCGCTTCCTGCAGTTGGTTCACCATATGTTGATCAGTGCAGATTTACATCTCATATACTTCGTACATGAGAAGCGGTACGGAGTGCCTACATCAATTCATATAATTCGTGACATCTGAATATATCTACTTGGGTGGAAAGGTTTGAGAATACCTAGGAGCCTTTATGTATGTATGTATGTATGTATGTATGTATGTATACCCAGGTATCTACACATATGCAATTTATAAACGATACAAACCCGGAGTAACTCCAGAGGAAATCCAAAGTAAATCACTCTGCATCTCACTAGATCAGATATATCATATCATAAGTCGATACATTTTCGTGATTCGGTAACGGTAACGGTAATGTGGAATGGGAGTACCGTATGGAGTACCTACCAGGAAGTATACCTTGTACCAACACTCAGAGTATGTCCTTCGAGATGCTCCCTAGATGCTCCTGAGATGCAAGTCATGGATGAGAGACAATTACCGGGAAGTGGATTTCGTGGATTCCACCATAGAATACTTCCGTACCAAAGTCCAAAGTACCCAGATGGGGTAACCTCAATCTTGATAGATTAATCAAAAGTATCCATACCTACTCCTCCATACATCTTTTGGGAAATTTCATGGAAGTTGTAGAAATCCATTTCTCGTAGACTCTGTACCTACTTCGTAGACTTCATCGCCTTCTTTTTCCTTTCTTTTCCTTCTTCCTCCCGTATTGGGTATAGAGTTCATCCAATTACAATCTATTGGAGCAGGGTAGTTCTACGCCTCCAACATACACAATTGGAAAGCATAAAAACTTATTTTATCACTTCGTACACTACTCGGGACTGGACTCGTAAAGTCAAATCAAAACAAAATATCCCGAACCTCTATAGCAACGAACGATATTGAATCTTCACT
Source organism: Botrytis porri (assembly GCF_014898465.1). Lineage (NCBI taxonomy): Eukaryota > Fungi > Ascomycota > Leotiomycetes > Helotiales > Sclerotiniaceae > Botrytis > Botrytis porri. The sequence continues at coordinate 572,157 of NW_024066084.1, read as the reverse complement.
TATTCAGTCTTCAGTCTTCACTCGTTACTCGTTACTCAGCACTTATCACTCCACGTTTTCTGTTATATCAAGTTCTCATAAGTTACAACTATCAAAACGACTCAACTAACCACCGACAATCACAAATCACAGTCACCCTTCTTCTGTCTGCACCTCCAACCTCCACCCTCATGTTCCCTCAAACTCAAACCCCCCATCTCACCGTCCCACGTCTTACAAATTATACCAGCTCAATATCCCCTCCCCTCCAAATGACACTTCTTAGTTCCTTTACACAATCCACTCTGCCGGTTTTCTTTACCTTCTAGAATACGAAGAACCGCAATGCTCATTTCGGAATATATCATCTCACAGTTCCAGTACCAAACAATTTCCCAATTCCAGAAAGAAAACAAAATCACCAAAAGAACGAATCCCCAATGTTCGAGGCCCACGCATAGCCTTTTACATTGTTTCCTAAAACACGACCAATGAAACGTCACGGAAGGAAACACCACGCCTCACCGCAAAGATGTGATTCGACCTGGATCACGAACCCCTTTTTCAAAAAGGATCCATCATACTCAATCCAGTTAATATCTGCTGCGGGGCGAACCGATATGATGATCAAACTTTCACATACTAAAGGGACATGATGTGGTCTGTTCGCAACGATACGATGTGTGCTTCTAGTCCCCTATTTTACCTGACCCAGTTGGGTTTTAATATTGAATCTTTTTCTTTACTCACAGGAAATCCATCGATTGCGAGGAAGCCACGAAACCTTCCGACGTTCTCAAAGGAAATGCTCATTTCCAATTCGATGATTGATTTCTAGACAATCAAAACACACCCTTCATTTTTCAAGACATTAGTAGATCGGGTCCGAAGATTCCAATTGTCTGGAGATGATTACTATTTATGTTATATAATTGGAAGCGTATAATACTTCAAAACATGTCAAAAAAGCAATCTACTATCCGGATGAATTTCTTGGCTTCCAGACATGTCAATCCCGTCAAATGAGACTTTCAGAATTTTGACTCAAGTCAGTTCATCGTGTTCTCAATACCCTTCCAGATCCCAACAGGTTCAATAGTTGGAAGTTCATTCTCCTCATCACACTATCCAATCGGAATCACTATCTAGATCCCGTTGTCAAAAGGCTGAAATGATAAGAATTATCACCATGGATATACGAGAGAAGAAAATGTTCCGATAGGTAGGTATTTATTGTAGCATTTCCAACTTGCACATATACCTTGTTCTCTTACATCACTTATCCTTTCTCGCCGGTACTCTTTTTGATCATGTGATGCGCTAAAGAATCTCTTCTTGGTTCGCAATTTCAAATGATGTGAGGATTACGAATCTGAGAATCTGAGAATTTGAGCTTTCTCATCACATGAATTGGAGTACGTCAACAAAATTCACAGTTCGATGTCCAACTTACTTTTCCACCAGCCATGAAACAGGAAGAGTGGAGCACCCCTCACCAGATATCATCATCAACGATAACCCTCGACCTGGGAATAGATCATCGTGGGATACTCGAGAGCTCGCCGCGAGCCGTCTATCTACCCTTTGGAACAGAAGATCCTCGTGCGATCAGCAGCAGCTTTGAGAAAGAGGTGATCTGTGCGGTGAACGATGATGTCGTGTGCGCAAACTTGGAATTTCGAGTTTGCGGCTTTGCTTTACTTGCTTTGCTTTACTTGCTGTGCTTCGCGGCTATGTGTGTACGACCTAGTAGTAGGTATCGTATTGACAGACGCCGGGATCGTCAATGGTTGTTATTGTCACGCTGTAAGCATCTTACTTGGTATTTCTTGGGAATGAAATGGTTGGTGCCGTGATAGGCGGTGCCTTGTTTGGGGGGTTGCGACGTTCTTTCTCCTCGTCTGGGTAGTAACACCATTGATGAGTTTACCGTCACAGTAGGTAGGAAAATTGTTGCTTCCAGCTCATTTGCTAGATTGGCTCTAGTAACTAGGTACCTAACAAGGTCAACTCATCTCTTCAATACTTTTTGCACAGCCATATCCATATCTACACATATGCGATGTAAGTTCAACATCGCATCGAGTATGTAAAATCTAGACAGACCATCAACTCTCCACATCTAACTCTCATTCCATTCCGTTATCGGTATTGCGCGCAAGGGACCCGGTGAACAATATCTACTTTTGTATTTATGTTATTGGTTGGTTTGGATAGATGGATAACTCTGCGAAGATTCTAATATAGACTGGGTATTTAGGATGCTACGGGTGGATGGGTGGAGTGAGGGAAAATGTTGATAGATGAGTATCTAGGAGATGGTAGGTAGTAAATAGATAGAGATCTTTAACTAGGTATATGAACAAACTATCTGGTAAGTTAATCAGTCATTTCCTGCACTTGTTATTTCGTCTAGGGAAAGTGAAAATGAAAATGAGAGGAGGTAAATGGTTAGTAGATAGATTATGGATGGAATTTATATTATCGCATCTAGATTACCGGAGTCCAAATATCATGTATCATACTATTATACCTAGACTCTGATACTAGATTTCTGGAATCGAAGTGTGGATGTGGATGTAGAAATGATACTTGGAAATGATGTTGATTTATTTATCCTTTCTATACACCTCAATCTCGTAGTTTCGAAGATCTACCTGAATCCCATTCTTCTCGCGAGGGAGGGAGGAAGGGAGGGACAGGGTGGATTTCTGTGCACTGCAGTTTGCTATATTATCATATGATGGTTTGCTTCGAGTCCATGGTAGCATTTCTTGGATGAGAGATTACCTGGTATGCATTACGGTGATGGGATGATACAATGTGGGGATGATTTGGGGGGGGGGGAGAATATGTTAAGATGGTGAAGTAGAATGAGAGATGCAAGACGAAAAACGAGATTCGGCTACCTTGGTGAGTGTTTAGTATATAGATTATCGGAGGAAGAAGAGGAATTGTTTGGGATGAAGAGATAGCTTGTTAATACTCGGATATTTAGATATTTAGATACTCAGATACTTGGAAACTTGGACACTTGGAAACTTGGATACTCAGATATGTAGATAGCTAGGTAGGTTGGTAGGTTGGTAGGTGAGAGATAGGTGAGTAGATATCGATGATCAAATACTAACACAGTCATAAATGAGTTGCTAGGGGAGGTCGAAAAGACCAAAGTTGAAGGATTTACTTTTTTAGATTGGTTCCGAAGCGAAGGTTATGAATGATGATTTGTTGGGGTTGTTGGGGTTGGATACTGTGTTGGTGTTGGGTTGGGTAGATGAGATATCGGGTTGAGGAGGTTGAGGGAGTAGATCTGAATGAGCTTTTGGATATCTAGTGGGTGGACGGATGGATGGTAAGGTAAGGTAAGGTAGGGTAAGGTAGGGTAAGGTAGGGTAAGGTAGGGTAAAGTAGGGTAGGTTAAAGTAAGAGTCGCTTGGTAGTATATTGAGCTAGAGAGCAGTGGGAGGATGTAGGAGGAATGGATGGATGAATGACTGAATTTGAGTTTCTATTGATTCTGTAGTGATGAGTTGGTTTTAGGGGGAGTGGAAGAGTGGAGGATGCATAGGTATTGGATTGAGATATCGAGATTTCAAATGTGAAATGCTAGATACTAGGTAGGTACAACAGTAGACAAATCAAGTAATCTAATTTCCGCAACGAAGTATTTGCCAAACTTTACATTGAATCTCCAAATCTGAAATACATCATTCATACAAGATCGATAAATGATAAGATAGACAGCCAAAGAGAAGAATAAGAAGATATCTAGTCTAAGTTCACAAATCGAATACCTACTATCCACCACAACCTCACAAAATCTCACGTGGTAATTAGGTCGATGAAACACACTCTCTCATCTCTAATTCCAAGATCCACAACACCCGCGTTGAACTTTCATCTGATCTCATTCCATCCCAAAAGAAGAGATGAGCATACAAAAACCCAGCAATCGTCCAAACCTCAAATATATGCAATCATCCATACTAATCCAAGATCCTATTCAAAACATCATACATCATACACTTGACACACACTTGACATACACTTGACATACACTAAGAAAATTAACTTCCAATTTCCAATTCCACATCCACCGAATCCAGATCTATCTATCGAGTTCCTTTTCCTCCTGACTCATGACTAACTCTTCTAATAACCATCTCTTACTATCCCCTTCATCAAGCCTTCACACACAAACGTCATGTACAAGATCATTCCCATCTTTCCCACAACCAAGAAAATATACTACCTACCCAAGTACAAGTAGATTTCGAATCCATACCAATAAGTAACTAAATAAATCGTCCCTATTCATAAATCCAAGAACTTCCCAATCAATCAATCAATCAATCAATCAATCAATCACTTAGTAACAAGCTATTCCCCTTCAATCCCCCCCCACACACACTCCCAATGAACTAATTCCACACCAAAAATCCTCGCACTCGCCTCAACCTTCCACATCCACATCCACATCCATCAACTTCCCAAATATCACCTATCACATACTAAAATCCCAACACGCAATTTCCCAGTTTTCAGTTCCGATACATAAATTCCTTCTACTCTACCCAGTCTCAAAGATCGACAGACAGATAATTTCTATATAGATATCGAGAAACGATTTCAAGTTTTCTCCACGTGTCACACCGGTGGATGTTTAGTCTACCTACCGGACATCTTTCAAGCATCTTCCAAGCCCACACTTGGACGATCTACAATCTGTCAGAGAACCTTAAGTCTTCACCCCTCCCCTTAAAAATATTGACATCACGTACTCAAAGTTCAAGAGGTAGAAGAAAATTGGATCTTGTTATAGAAGACTGGCTACCATTATGCCAACCATACCCCTTAGGGCTCTGGCATCGATCTAATCATACATTGTATGCCTATTTAGGCTAGCACCTTCTTCTGTAGATGATCACCTAGAAGGCTAAAATCCATTCGTCATGTGTGGATTCCAATTTCGAAAGGGTGAACTTGTTATTGCAAAGGTTTATCACTTCAAGTCTTTTTATCATAGACCTAATCTATGAGAAGTCATGCGGACATTGTGTAATTACACCCCGTGAGTCTATAAATATCACATAGTATAAATTACCCTAGATACTGAAGACACATTGAAAGAATTCTTGTGAAAAAATGACACACGATATCAAATATCCATGTTAGAAGTCTTGAGTTCCGGAGAGGAATGCTCCATAAAATGGGAGAGCAAGAGAAAAGGGGGGCTTTGCTGATGACTGTGCTAATGGCTGTATCATAGAATCGCTTGGGTTGGCCGTCAATCAAAGTCGTTGTTGAGTCATACTAAATGGATATAAAAGAAGGAGGAGTTGAGGAACATAAGTAATTACCCACGAGACAATACTTATGAGGTGAACCGCAGTACCTGTACCGGAAAGAACTCGAATACCATTCGATAATGCAAATTATATAAAGGGGTTGGCAGACGAGAAGCGAATACGAAGCACGGCCTAACTATATTAAGACGGGAACATCAGATGTGTAAGTCTGACTGGGATATAAGGGATGGCACAACATCCTCGATCGATGGCCTCCAGGATGGCTATCTTGTTAGTAGTAACGAGTAACTTCCATTCTCTTTCGAGAATCAGGAAGAGCCAGAGCATCAGTGTGTGGATTGTGCCGATGAGGCTCATTTGGTTTTACAACACTACATTTTTGTGAGTAACTACCATGGTGACTAAAAATTGGAATTGCTTCAAATTAGGAAGATATGCTATTTGGAGGGGGGGGGGGGATTTGCGAGAGCTTACATCGTACTCATGATAGATAGGACTGGTGTCTCATGAGAGCGAAGTCACATCGAACTTTTCTCACTACTTATGGGATGAGATCAAGTCGTCAAGGCTGGGAATCAAGGTCAATAGAAATGGTGAATCTTCTTGCTCGAACAATAGCCAGTCTACATCAGCGGTATTGTGACTGGTTATGAGCCGTCTCACCACTCTCATACAGATGATTGGAGGCACATTCGCTTCATTGCATATTGCCATATCCAATACGTACCAAGATGTGCTGAAATATGGGAAACTGATGTAAAATACTCAGTCTCATTCAAATGTTAGGTTCTATACTTAATGCAATCCTAGAGCAGAATGAGTATTCCATGTCAGATTCCAATATTTCAGTGAATTCCAAGTAGTATTGAATATGTGAAGTTGCCGAATGTGCCTGATATCATTTGTGGAAGGATGGAGGGGTTAAAAAGTAATTGCCACTATGTTGACTTGCCGATAAGCTGAGTGTCGAGAATACCAAGGGGATACTGTATCTATATCGGGAATGTCAGTATGCCTACTCCAAAGAAGGATTCATGGGGACTGCTATGATTCTTCCATGAATCATAATCAACTGGCGGTTACCATTCTTCTAAGATATAGAAAACGTCTTGCAATGGTAGTTGCTTGACAAATCCCATCATTCCACTACGCTCATTGATCCGCTGTTCTCGTCAGCCTGTCATACCAATCTCCATACTAACCATACCCCTATTTTGTATTTATTGTCCTGTCAAGGTTCTCGTCTTGACGTAGGTCATTTCTGTTGCTCTGTTGTTGTCCTGCCACCAACTTCTCTCATAATTCACCATTGTCCTTTACCATTTCCTCATTGTTTCTTTTTGACGAAAGTGGGCAGAGGAAAATGACTCTAGAATGCCGAAGAGATTTGTAGCTGGTTCAAAGAGACTGTCCAGCTCGACCATTCTCATCTGTGGATTTCCAAGCTGAAGGTTATAGAGTTTCAGGTCATCGGACATCTACATGAAGGTATCGAGTAAGCATTTCTCCAAGATGTAATTCGTCGTCGACACCAACTCAGGGACGGATTGTTGACACGAATGCTACCTATCCTTCGTTACTAATACGACAAAAATCTGTAGTTTATTAGTTTGTATGTATATCTTTGCGGTGCTTGAGAACAAAACCCTGCAAAAGACTGGCCTGATAGGATTCTTAGTCGAGGAACTCTTTGCAAGTTATTGGCTTCCTGCGATCTTATAGTTTATGGGCACTGAGCTCAATCCTGGATCCAGAGTTGAGATGCTGCATGAAGTGTCTATGTGGTAGATTAGGCTTGTCGCTAGGATCTGTTAAGGGTAGCAATCTCGTAGCGCCTGTGTTTCATAGTCGACGGCTCCATATTCGGCTTGCTCACCAGCCTCTGAAGGAGTCTCATCTGCGAGGTTTGGCATGCTGAGATCTTGTATCTGCTCGTTCCATCGTTATGATTCGGTAGAACCAGTAGAACCTGATTCATTCTGATAATCGCCGGCGAATCCATTTCTTGTGTAGATTTGGAATGAATGGGTAGAAACGAATTTGTCGCACTGGCCTTTCATCTCCAAAAACGTCACGTCGACTTATTGGAGACTTGCAGAAAGGAGGGAGTTGTCGCAAAGCGGCGAAGGAGCCTTCTAGAGTGTATCGAAACCGTACGACGAGGATAAACTGTGGTGGTTGATTAGTTAAAGTTTGTCAGCTGCTAAATCGAGACGTTGAGTAAGTGTTGTTGGTCAACTAATTGTCTGGAGATTGAGGATTCTTTTGGAAAGTGGACTTGGGAGAGACAAGGATACCATGATAATGTCGTCAAGTCGAGGGGTAAATATTTGGCATCGAGGTATAAATGGCAACGAAAGAGGGAGGGGGATAGTATAGGAAAGGATAACACCGAGAGCTTTTATATAGGTAGGTAGATTAATATGATGAATTTTATGATAATAGATACTATTGATATGAGAAAAGGGTGGATGTCGAACAATAAACATGGTGAAATTGGTGGGAAAAGTTTATAGCCCACAGAGAGAGCAAGGAGTCTCAACTTTATAGGAATTCACGGTGCAATTCCGGCACATAGAAAATCCAAGGCGATAATGTGTAATGCCTCGAATCAAGTGAAAATAATACAAAATAGAAGGCATATCAAATCGTGTTATCGAGAGCGTAAAAACGACAAGTGTGTGTTCGCTCAAGTTGAATACACTATTGTTGGATAGAAGTTGGATATCTTCTCAAAACACTCTGAAATGACTCCTTTGTCAGTTCGTATATCATTTTAATCATATTATTCTATGTACCCGTGGTCGTTTATCTTCAAAAGCTAGTTGGATACATCTTCTTCTTTGAAGAGGGGAACGTTTCATGTTTCTGTCGCTTGAGATTTCAAGACCGCGCTCTTACTCTATATTTGTAGGAGCCTCTTTTAGATAGTACCTAGGATGTAGTTTCTCTTCTCTTCTACAGGAGAGGTGTTGAGAAATTTCGACTTTCAAAGATATAATTCGACGATTTGTTTCCATTTACCTGTAGTGGCTCAATGTAAGCGATAGCACATCAATATTAAAGGTCCAAGGTCTTCCCACTCTGAGGTCTCCTCGTCTCGCACCATCCTGTCGAATTGCGACGATTAGAATAAGAATGGGGTCTTCCTGACTTTTGTCTCCCAAAGACCTGAACGACACCTAGATTGAGAGCACATGCATTTTTCCTCAATGGGACCATCATTTCAGGATTCAGTAATGGAAGTGCAGAAGTTATCGCCCAATATGGTTCACCGAATCGAGGAAATTTACGCGGAGTCCCCATATGCATCCTGGTCATATTTCTATATGAACTGCCACACGTGATTCTTGACTTTCTCTTGCCAAGGAACTATCATAGACTAAAGTTATTTTCTACTTTGGGAAACGACAGTGGACCCTCAGTCCATTTGGAAATCCGGGGGAAAATCCATAAAAGTTTGAATATTCCTTGCCCAATTTCCCGTTATGATACCAACCTCGTTTAGTATTGTTTTCCAATGGTATCTCGAAATTATAGGCATTCAAAGGAATATTATTGAGTTGCCAAATGCCTCTCTGTGTGGACGGGGAGGTTATTTGGGGAAAGGAAAGCACGTGTCTCTACCACTCTCCTATTCCATTTCAATTTTAGCTCAAAATTCATATGCATGTTCGTCTAATTGAATTATGGAGCATGCTGAACGATTGGTTGAGATTACCGACGTCAAAATAAACTCAAACATTAGCGAGGAGGCTCTGCTTAGGGGCGAGCACATCAAAATCGAGTTTCAATTGTTCTTACATGCATAGCAATGAGATGAAATATCTTTTTGAAGTTGTTCCAACTATTATCTGTTACTCCAAAGTGTTGTAAATATAATCGAGGTTTGAACAACTCAATAATATCGATTAATTTTACCTCTTAGTCAGTATTTTGGTATGATTTTCAACATGACGATCTTGACTAGCACCCCGCTTAATTTGATTAAATTTCTTAGTATTCTTAGCTCTTGTATGTCTATAAAAATTCTGATGGATATGGTTCAGAAGGGACATGGGTCTTCGAAGGCATACAATTTATCTATTTTTTCAGTGAAATATGTCCCTTGAGGACAGGTAGTCGCTCATGATTCGAGTATCTTGTGTTGCTGATAAAAACCTGAATCTTCCACTGTCATTCCCCAAATACCATGAAGTCTTCCCATGTCAAATTATTACTTGTTTCAGTGAGCTGTCCATGAAACTTTGAAGTGTAGTGATGGAACGAGATAAAATCATCATACAAACAAGATTACTATTAGTTGAGCGTGTCTTCCTTACAACTCCTGAGCTTATTGACCAGCAAAGAGAAGGTGCGAATATGATGATAATAGTAGAATCAAAAGAATCAGTAATCTACACAAGACAGGCATACGATTGTAAAGGTCTTCAAAGCGGATGATATTTTCAGTCCCTGATGTTTCCCAAAATTATTGAGCTTGAAGGATTATAGATTTATTCCTCGTTCTTCGAGTTCATTTCGTATGATAAATCATAATGTTCTGGAACATCTGGACTGCCATGGTGAGTGGTGGGACGAGTTCAACAATTAGAATGGAAGGAGAGATGAATAGGATTGGAATGATTGACTGTCAAGCAAAATTTCGGCAACCTTCAATTGTACTCGGGTAGATTGCAATGTAATCGGTATATCACAGTGGCTCGTAAATCTGTGGTTCTCACGCAATCCGAATCGATCCATACAGACGCCATTCATCATATGAGGTGAGGAAATAACCATCACATTGAAATACACTGTCGGGGCATACACATCTATAATTCTTTGGAACCTCCACCCGTAATGTCAATGATGGAATATGAAATAGTACTAACGACATATATATTATATGATGGATCCCAACTGAACTTTAAAGTTCGAAGTTAACATACCTAGGTATACATCATGTAATATTCATTCAATGACGAAGGGATTTACTCTGTTGAATCAAATAATAGCCATTCAACGACCGTGACATGATCGTTCCGTTTAGTCCATTAGAATTTATCTTGATCAATGAAAAGTTAGTAATAATATAGCATTTCACCTGGAGCTAAAAGTGTTAAGCTTCGACTATAGTACACACGATACCATGAATAGAGCTAGATACCAATGGCTTGATGATCGCCGTATCTACCGTAAGAACAAGTTATTTCAATTTCTCATATCTGTATATAAAGAATTGGAAGCCCCCTTGATTTCATCTTTCCAATGAAATTTGCGAACACGACACAATTTTACTTCCACAACTGCAACAGATAGATCATCAAATCACAACAAAGTACGTGGTCAAAATCTACCCCTCTCGTTAAAATTTTGTCGTATGAGTGCAATTCCACCCACCCTTGCTAGTATTGTCTCTTGTCTTCAGATAGAAGCAAAGTATGGTACTCCTATCTATCACTGACCTTACAACCCTTACTGTAATCCCAACAACGAAAGACATCTAATTCTCAGTTTCGTTGGAAAATTGATATCATTCGAGCCTATCGACGCATTGATACATTCATTGCTATTTAGTATCATTGAGATAAGCGAGTTGTCTTAAAAGGTCCACCTACATCTTTCGGAACAGTGAAGATTCTCAAATCAGTCTGTCACCGCAGAGTATCTCGTTAGCCGATGCAGTCGATTATATTGAATTAATCATCATTTCCATAGTTGTAGATTCTTTGGAATACGCTGATACATCGATGTAGACGAGACTAGAGAAACCAAGATGTCTTTTACTGTTGGCCTATGATCTAGTCTCTTAAACCATCTGATTGTTTAATACAGGCTGACATTCCTTGTATTGTAGATCCTCGAACTCAACACTGAGCATTGATTCTTCCCAAAATGGAGTCAGATACCAACAAGACGGAGGTAGAAGTTCCTAACCCATTGCCAGCTGATCTAGTTGAAGCCGCCGAGATCTTGTTGGTACTGGTCAACAAACGTGTAACCGATGAGGAGGCTGTTTGGATCGAGGAAGTACGCCAAAGACCAGAGGTCCCTCCATCTGATGATGAAGACGACGCAGTTAGCTCTGATGCAACTATTGATTATCGCGAATCACCTACGCCAGAGCCAACACCACCAAACCCTACTAAACCACTATCGCCCCCTGAAACGCTTACCGAATCGGATGACTCAAAGAGCAGGTCCAGTCAAGAAGCTGTCTCTCGACCACTCAAGCACGGTGTTGCCAAAAGGAAGCGGGGAGCCGAGAATGCCAATAGTAGCACTGCTACACCTCTCGCTAAAAAGCCCCGCCAAAGAGCAAACAAGAGCTCTGCCAAAAAGCAAAAGTCTGCTGCAGCCAAGGTCCCAATGACTGCAGAGGAGAGAAAGGCAGCTAGAGAAGCCAAGGCTGAGGAAGAGCGCCAAATTTACCGGCAAAAGGCGTACAAGCCTCGTGCCAGAAAGGAGCTCGACGTTAAATTTGATGCAATCGGTGTTCCACTAGCAGCCGAGGGAATCCCAGCTGAGTTGGCCGTTGTCGAGAAAAAACCTCGCGCTGCTCGCATCAAATCAAAGCAAACACAATCTCAACCATAGAGAAGGAGTTCTAAGCTGTTTCGGCTTGGATATGGTGGCTTGGATTGGATTGGATAATGTGGCGTTGGGTTTTTGTCATTCTTGCGTTTGGTGATTGGGTTGGTCTTTACACTATATGCGACGTGCGTGTTCTCAAGGTATATGATGTGCAAGTTCGCTTCGGATATCATGGGTGCTTGAGACGCGGGATTCTTTCTCAATACATCGTGCTGCTTCCCGGTCAGTCGTTGATACATGTTGAGAGTAACAGTGGAGTTCTGATACGTGGCGGATATTGTGAAGGACGGGTCCATTCTTCTTGCTTGCTTGTGCGAGTGGCGCAGTTTGACTTTGGCTCTGTTCTGGCTTTTAGGTCAGTCGAGGTTAGTTTATGGAGGGATGATGAGGGTTTTGCAAACCAAGTGATGTAGGTTATTTTTAACTCATTATCCTTAAACATTGACTTCATTGTGATTGATTGAATGTGATTCTAAGCTTGGATTGTTATACCCACATTGCTTCACAGAGGTTCCATCGGTAAACCACTCGCAATGTTTTATCTGATTCTATGTAATCTGCTCTACTATGAATTCAACGGCGCAGGAAGCCTTGTCATTGCCTTTTCTTGATTTTCAGACGATATACTATCAACACTTACCAATGATACATTAATGCTTCTCACTTACACCTTCTACTACTGAAGTGAGTAAGGTGATAACAAAGAACATCTAGGGATCTATGATACTTCTCCATGCCCCCCGCAATCCACACCAAAATACATCACAACAAATTAAACACTTATCTACCTATCTCTCAACTTCTCAACCCCTTCATCCAAAAGTCACCATAATCTCCAATTACATTTAAACAAATAAATCCCACCATAATCAACAAGAATAAAAAATCAAACCTCTAAATTCACTCCTCATTCTCTCCATTGATATCAATCACTCCATTCTAGACCATCTCTACAACCACAAAACCAATACTTATGCTCAACTTATTATTAACCCCAATAATGAACAAAAAAGCTCATTTTCCTCTCAGCAAGATTATAAAATATCTGTAGTCAATTGAGCGATGGGTAGTAAGTTTGTGTAGGTAGCTCAATCATCATGTGCCATTCATTATCATCGTATTGATAAAACACCTGCAGAATCAAGGTTCACATGAAAGTGGAAATATTCAATACGCCGAGAAGGAAAAGTTTGACTTGATTTCTCACGTAAAGTATCACAAACGCGATGGTAGAGACCGCGACGATGTAGATGACTCTCAAAAGTCAAATTTTACTACTCACTGCTCATTTTTCAAAGAGAAGCTTGCTCTTACCGCGGAGATCGGGATATGTTAGGTATGATGGCTGTTGCCTTTTATTATTCATTCTTGGATTCTTGAAACGGAAGGAGGTGTGGATAATACTCTATTCGCCAACCTACCATTGAAAGTATGGGTGAATATTCTTTCCGGGAGTGGAAATCATGTAAGCATGGAAAGGAACTACTCTGTAGAGGCCGTTGCACAATTCGAGTATTGGGAATGAAATATAAGTCGACAGCATAAATTGATATGGCCATTAAATTCCAATCCTTAGCTAAGAAATAGTCTATCATATACATGAGTCACGGGTATGGAGAGGTATCAGTTTGCAATCGTAATTCTATTCTTGATTTTCAGAGGGTATTGAAGTTATTTGACATGCACTCTTCTCTTGATCCTTTGCAAAGGTACCTGCCACTATCAGTGGGAAACAGGCGGTTGCTTCAACATAAACTTTGACACTATCCGCTCCAACCTTGATCTTTCCCCAACTAACTGCTTCATCAGGTCTTGCTCCAGCATCACTTCCATCGAACTCTTGCGCAGTATTGATGTAAACTGCGCTCTCGGCCCCGTTTCTCATCAAGCAGGCATTCGCAATGTGATGTTTGACTACACCTCCACCTAGAATAATCATTCCTGCTCGTTTGGCTCGTACAGCCATAGTGTTTATCTTACGGATATCTTCAACGAGATCCACGCGGAGTTGAGCTGGAGAGGATTTGAAAGTGTGGAAGTAAAGCATATCGCCCAAGGAACCATCGGTAAGTGCTGGGCAGAAAATGGGAATGTCATTTTTGTAAGCCCAGTAAAGTAGTGACTCTTCATTATTGATCTCTTTGCCCAATCTTCTGATGATTTTACTGGGTGTCCAGTGGATGTGGTTGTCTGTGTCGGGATCTTTCTTTGATTCCTCCTGCTCAGCAAGCATGGTATCGAGAATGGGCATTACCCAATCTTCAAACGCGCAGTAGTTGTTATTGGGAACAATGAGATTTCCAATACGGTTTTGACCTTTGGCACGTAGCTCAGCTCCAGGAGTAGAGAATGAGCCCATGTAAGTGGGACCAAGACATTTAATGATATCTTCTTCGACACCACCGGCAGTAGTGACGATTGCAGAAATATGACGATGTTGAACGAGATAGCGAAGAGTACCTCGAAGTCCACTTGAGATCAAATTCGAAGTGTAACCAAGGAAAATGGTGGTACGATCTGTTGGTTCTTGACCACGCCATGCACGCTGATAGTGTTAGGTTTTGTACTAATGATGAGGAGAAGATTCACGTACCATATCATTAATTATTCGAACAGCTTCACCAATGGAACTTGCTTGAAAGCCCATATTATTCATACCACTCAACAGATCATCAACGGTAATCGGGCGACGCGCAAATTTGTTAAAGTCAAGCTCTTCGACTTTTTGCGCATTGACTGGCATTTCATTTGAAGGGACGAGAACTGCATCCATGACGGAGGATGGAGGTGCTCTATCGGAATTGGATGTTGAGGCCATTTTTGGCTTATTTCTCTTGTATATTGTGGTATCGACTGTATACAAAGTCAAATTCCAAGAAATAATAACGAATGTGTTGTGGTCATGTATATTTTCATATGTCTTGGTCAGGAGATGTGATCAAAAGTTTTGATGCAGGGAGAAGCGATTTGTGGCCCGTGTACTTCGTAAGGTTAACAATTTAACATTTTGAGGCTCTGATTCGAGTGTCGAAATTTTACACTTCTCTTCAAGCCACATCTTGAATGATTAGCTAATAGGTCGGGTACTACCTAGGTAGGTGGGTATGGGGGCATCCATATCGATATTGTGGCTGAAGAGTGGAGCACATAACTTGTGCGACTTCAATAGGATTAAATCATTGCGGGGAAATGGTTAAATGCTTATAGGTACCTGTACCTAGGTAGGTTATGGGTTTGAGTATGGGATCATCAGAACATTATCTAATGTGCAGGGGAATCATGGATGATTTAAGAATTGATTAGGTAATCTTGAAGCAGATTCCTATTGAGTAAAGGAGCTGGAGGTTTTCACTATGAATCAATATAATAATAAATCGACGAATCAGCATCGATTGATTCCTTTTGAAAACAGCACAAGTGTGGCTAATCACATGATATTATCGAAGCTAGGCCCAAAAGCTCTGAGGCTGAGGTCAAAATTCGAGGCTATAAAACCTTGAAGGATCGGACCGCAAACAACGAGTTTTGATTGGTCAAACTTTTAGAGTCAAGTCGAACTATATCGGTCGTGCTGCGGGAATGAACAATTGCGGCAACCTCAGTATTCGATCGAATACATTTCGCATGCTTCTCGAAATTCAGTACTGCACCAGCAACAACATTCAGTGCTGTCATTCAACATCAATACCCACTGCTTACACTTTTGACATTGTCTTAGTATCCGCTCCATGAACAGCAGCGCCGGGCCAGAGTCGTAAAGGCATTGGCCATACTGATAAATACTGGTAAATACTAGGTCGTCAGTCGCTGAAATATCGATCAAAGGACGACAGGTCACTGGGGACTACTACCGATTGTAGTCTTCCCCTCTTGCAAATCTCATCACAATGTTTGTCGCTCCAATCATCATCGTATGAAAACTGATTCTAACCTCAATCTTCCAGGACTCGACCACATACATCACCTCGCGCCCGCTCTCCTGTGGATCGATCTCCAAGGCGATATCTCGACTCCCGCGATTCCGATACTTATAGAGGGGCTGCGCGCGGCAGTGATAGGCGCCGATCGCCATCGAATTCAAGAGCGAACACTGCCGCATTTAATCACAATCAAAATCGAGAGCTTTTCTCAGATAGGCATATACTTTCACGAGATGCAAATCGAGATTCATCATTACGCGACCCCCCTCGAGGACCACGGGCTGGATCCAAAAGTTATATTGATCCCCCAAGCGGCCCTAGAGGCAATAATTTTGGTGATGGATATCGAGGCGATTTTGGATATCGAGGTGATTTCAGAGGTGGCAGAGGTCGTGGTCGCGGAAGAGGTAGCTGGCGGGATGAGAGTAGAGACCGCGATCGGGATCGGGATCGGGATCGAGACCGTGGCCGAGAAATAGAAAGAGAGAGGGACTATAGAGATGTTCGAAGGGATAATAGAGGACCTTTGGTACCGTTTCGCGATGATCGAAGCCGCGATCGAGAATGGGGTGGTCGGGACAGCTTCAAAGGGCGAAGGCCTTCATCTCCTCTTGGCAGGGGAAGATCTCCTAATTACAATAGCAGAGATACTCGTGATGTACCTTCAAGCCTGGACCTTGATCGTGCTCGAAGAGGCTCACGAGACGGTCCAATGTCTGTTACCTCGCCTTCATCCGAGTCATCTCAACCATTTGTTCATGGCTACGGTAGGGCAAGGGGAAACGGATTAGCACGTGGACGTGGACGACCTTACAATTACGATGAACACTATCATCGACCTCAAGTCCGCAGTAGATCTCCTGAACCGAATTTTCCACGTAGAACGCAACCTTCTGCAAGTAAGTCTCATGATTTGATTATTTTTCCTGTTTTGGCACTTTAATTCTGATCCTGTGCATGTTTCTACATTTGTTTTCTGTGAATGATGCTGACCATGTGAAGCTCCTCCTCCTCAAGTTCCTGCATTTGGTTCAACTGGAGCATCGGTCAGTAAAAGTCCTGTACCTGGTGTATCGGTCCCAACTGCGCCCCGTTTTCTTGCCGGCCGTGGAGCTCCAGGCAGCCTCTATGTTCCTGCGAAATCTATAATTCCGCAGTCCATCGAAAACCCCCCACTAGATTCCAGATCGGACACACAAGTTGTTGCAACACCAGAACATAAATTTGATGAGGTAGTACGAATTGACAAAAAACGTCGCCAGCGAAAGCCCTTATTCGGTAGACGCCCACCTAAAATACCGATTAGTGATGATTATTCCGACTCCGATTTGGACCCCTTCAATGATGATGACCCCGAGGATGAGATCAATTTTGAGAGTGAACTAGCGGAGGTCAGGCGTAGCATGAATGATGCTCGCAACAGACCCGACTTACCTCCTCTTGACCAGTTCTTTCTTGTCAATTCGTTTCGAGATCTGCCTTTGTTATTAGACACAAGAGACGTTTCGAATACTTTAACCCAATCTGTTGGCTCTGAGTCCGCAAAGGATACGCCTCACGTACCGACTGGGGGGGGAAATAAATCTGTATCTGAGCTTGAACCTCACTCAGAGCCTCAGAAAGAGTCCGACGTAGTGTTGGACTCGACGAAAGAAATGTCATCGGCCGATTCTAAGTCCTCTGTCGGTGAAGACCAACGTCCAGCTCCCCCATTTCTGAAATCACCCATTCCAGCAGCAACAATCGACTCGAGCGAAAATGAAAAACATCAACGACATTCAAGTCAACCTCTAACTATGGACCCAGGAAAGCCAGCTATACCCTCCCAGGAACCACGATTAACACCCAATGCTGTCATCAAAGATTCCAATTCCACTACTGATGTGATCACAAAAGATTCTATCCCCAAAGAAGCAGCCTCAACGCCAGCAATTCATCCTGCTCCAATGCTCATCGAAAGGAGCCAGTCGCCTTCTGAAGGAGAATCTCGCACCCCCACCAAACCCACCGAGATCGATGTTGATATTTCCCATCCCACAGTCACAAAAGCAGATGCTGAGAACTCGAAGGACCCATCCACTAAACAGAGTTCCTCCAAAGCGGGTGTATTCGAAGAGACTTCCCTAATAGATGATGCATCTAAAGATACCGCACCCTCGTACATTCAACCTGCTACTATTGAGCACACGGATCTCCAGCCTTCTACGACTGAGTCATCACTATTATCACGAACTGATCTTGAAAAAAACACCTCCAACAACATCCAAGCCCTCTCTAGCGTGGAGCTTCAACATGCTAGTGCAAATATCTCTAGCTCAGAGAAGCCATCTTCTCCTTCGTCATCAAGAAACCATTCCGAGCGTATCTTGGAATCGCTTGACGACAGAAGAGTTGTTGGAACATCAACAGATATAGCACCGCCCGTGTCAGACGAAGCATCAGGATTAGCTGCTGAGAAGGATAGAAAGTCAGAACCTGAACCAGTCTACAAATTTCCATTATCTCTAGGAACTATTGATACTGAGATCCTCCCAGATGCTCAAGCACCTGAAGATGATTCATTAATCAGCCCCAGAACTCAGGCTCCGATCCAAAGATCAATGGGTAAAGATGCAGATGGTGATCATCAGATGGAGGGTACAGAGACATTTGAAAATAATGAATCTGCAAACCAGGAGGTAGTCAATGACATGGGCAATTCCGGAGAAGATATTCGCCGGATTCAAAAAGATCAAGATGGTCATTATGATTCTGCACCACAAAAGATGCCTTCGCCAGTACCACAGGCCCCAGAACTAACGATGGAGATCCCCGAAGAAAGCGATGATGATGAAGATGAAGCCGAACAAGCCGGATTCCAACTTTTACGGCAAAAGCTTGTTCAACAAGAAGCCGCTCTCGAAGAGGATCGCCAGTCTAAAATTCTCGACGCTGTCAAGCACCCTAGGGATACAAAGACACCTCCACCGGAATCTTTGCCAATGTATGATTATAGTAAATGGGACGAGGACCCCGAGTTCTTGAGCTCTCTTGAAATTGCACCCGATGCCGAACCCTCTCTTACGAGGTTTATGGAAGAAAAAATGGCGCAGAAATGGAGAAGACAACAAGAAGAGGGGAAATTGTGGGCGGACAATTATGCCAAATACCGCACATTTACTGATATGGATATGGATCCAATTGCTGTACGAAGTAGAGAAGCATTTGCTAAAGCCCAAGACAGGGAAGCCGAGGAATCGGTCGAACGAGGCAAATCGGTAAATGGTTCAGATCCGAAGACAGAGGGTCAGCGGCGCACTGGGAGTAGATTTGCGACAGACCACGACATAGAACGCGTCCTTCGTGAATCCGAGCGTGAAGCCAAAGAATCGAAGGAACAGCAAGAGCAGGATGCCAGGGAAGAGACCGCTAATTCCAAGGAAGCGAGCATTCCAGACATGTGTTGGGATGATGAATACAAAGAGACTATGTTTGTAGATACTACGCATAGGGTTTCATTTGAGCGATCCTTTCGCATGCTTGAATTCGGAGAGTCCATCGACAATTTCACTGAAGAAGAGGCTCGGATTTTTCGAGAGAAGTACTCCCATTCTGGCAAGCAATTTTCTGTCATCGCAGAAAGCCTTCCAGATCGTGATTACAAGGCTTGTATTCAGCACTATTATATTATTAAAACAACTGACGAATGGAAAGCGATCTTCAAGAAGAAAAATAATCAGGTTAAAACTGGTAGGAGGAAAGGAGCGAAAAAATCTAGCGTCCTCATTACCAACATAGAGAATGGAGGCGGTAATGACACCGACGCTACACCTGATGTCGAGAATGGAAATGAACGACGTCGACCTAGGAGAGCTGCTGCTCCAACCTGGAATTTTGAAGCACCTCCACCAACTGACAATGAAGGTGCCAGCCCTGCACCAACCCCAGCGAAAAGAGTTGCTACCCCAAAAGGAGATGCGAATGGCGACTCGGCTCCACCCAAAAGAAAAGTAAAGGTTCCACGAGAGAAGGTTCCAAAACAACCCAAGACTAGTCAACTTCTAGCAGCTGCCCCATCTCCTGCTGCCCGCAACGATGATTCGCCGAATCCTCCTCCATCAACCGCTGCACCCGAGCCTACTCCAATAAGACCTCCTGTAGCTCCTGCTCGCTTTCCTCCACATGATAACATTGTTCCTCAACAACTTCCAGCATTTTCGCCACTATTTTTGACACCTGAAAGACTTACACTAGCTAATCTAGAGGTTCCAATTGCACCTGGACGTGTTGGATCTGCCCCTCCAACAGCTGTTGAATCTCAACCGGATCGTCGTTCTACTGCCCAACAACAAACTTCAAGCTATTGGAGTGTCCCGGAGGTGCATGACTTTCCTGAATTATTACGACATTTTGGTACAGATTGGCAAGGAATTGCAAAACATATGGGAACAAAAACACATACCATGGTATATAACGATATATTTTCTGATTGGCTTGATATCAAGAAAGGGAAACCAGGCTTTAAGCGGCTGGCTAACATTACTGAACAGGTCAAGAACTACTATCAACGCTCGGTTGATTCTGGAAGTAAAAAAGAATGGGAAACGATTACTCGAGATGCTGACTCGAAACGTGAGAGAGGCGAATCTACTGGACCGGCACCAACACCAACAGCTCCAACAAAGCGACGATATGACCCCACACCTGCTCCTTTATCAAGATCAGCTTCTGCTATGGATCTCGATGAATTATCTGCTAACCAACCTATAACTCTTTCCCAAACCTCCCCTCCTCAACCCACATTAAGTACTAGGTTCCCAGCTTTAGCTCAAGCTGGGCCAGTCCCCCAATCCATGAATCAAACGATAACTCCTAGTTCCTTGCCATCTAAACGCTCCCATCATCAGGCTAATCAACACAGCTTATCTCAAATTCCTCAACAACAACAACAACAACCGATATCAGCATCACCATCAACAACAGCCTCTCAGATACAACCACAACCGCAACAAATTCAGAGTCAGCAAGTTAGACAACCAAGAGGTCCTGCTATGGGCTTCTTCACGACTGATAATCAACGTCCCACATTACAGAGTAATCTTTCTCAACAATCTCAGACTGCTTCGCCAATTTCCGATCCAACCACACTCGCTTCTCAAAGATCAGCCCGGGTCGCTGAGGAAGCCCATCGAGAGAGACAGAAGGCTCTCGAGCATGAGGTAGAACGAATGTCACAGGAACAACAACAAGCCATAAAAAGGCTAGCTTTGCAAGACCAGGCCAGACGAGAGCAGCAGGCTATTCGAGAGCAAGCTATTCGAGAGCAAGCGATTCGAGAGCGAGAACAAGCCCTTCGAGAGCAACAAGCTATGCGAGAACAGACACATCGTGAGCAACAGCAAGCTTTCCAGAGACAAGAGCAGATAAGGGAAATGGAGGCTATCGAGCGGCAGCAACAGCAACAAAGGGAAAGGGAGTCGAAACAAGAACAGTTAGATCGAAATCTGAAGAGAAAACAAGAGCGTGATCATGAGCAGCGTGAACAACGAGAACAACAAGATCGAAAAGAAAAGCGAGAACAACGAAATTTTCAGATGAAGCAAGAGGAAATTGATGTCCGAAATCCACAACAATATGAACTATACTCTGCACACTCTAGCCGTACAGGATCAATGGCACCTACAAGACCCGGAGTCACATATCCAGCAGTCACCGCAACGGAGATTCGAAGACAAGCACCGTCTTTAGCACCAAACCAACAATATCCGAGAAGTCAAGGTGTCAGGAATTTGCTTAGTGATGGTATGAGTGTTGCACCAAACTTGATTCCATCTCCCTCTCCAGCTTTCGGTCGATCAGGCATCGTTACCCCGCCCATTCAAGAGCAGTATTCAACACCACCACCCCCACCAGCGGCTGTTGCTGCTATACGTCAGCAAGACACACCAAGAAAGACTTCCAATATCATGTCCTTGTTGAACGATGAATCCAGTGAGCCTAGTAGAGCTCCTCCCATAGCACAAGTCCAACCAAAGAGAGTTGGTGGTTCCGCGGCAATTCCCATTCAAAATTCACAAACTCCACCACCTCAACGTTCATTACAGACTTCACGATTTTCATCGCATTCATCTCAACAGTCGCAACAAATATCCCAACAAATTCAACAAAATCAACAGATGCAACAGCAGGCTCAGCATCAACTATCTTCTCAAACTAATCCACAGCATGGGTATTCCCAACCATCTTCCCAATCCATGCATCAACATTCATCCTCCGTGGGTCGCAGTTACACACCAACACCTTATGAAGGCCGAAGTCATGCACCTCCAACTGTACAACATCACCAGATGTATTCTCAACCCTCTCGCCAAGCAATTAGTTCGCAGTCTTCATCTATTCGTCGAGAACCCTTAAATGAAATAAATGCTCCGAGCGGATACACACGAAGTCCAATTACCAAGCTTAATGAATCACCTTATTCTGCTACTCCTCCTCCTGCTAGTCAACAGATGGCACGTCAGACAATGTCGTCTCCTCATGACTTACCTCAAGCTTCTGATCGTGATATGTATAGTCGTCAATCACAGTTCGCTGTGCCACAACAAACGAATACACCGGTGGACTTCCATTCAGGACCTCAAGTGGCAGCTAGTCATCGATCTATGGCATTCGGACAAAGTGGACAAAGTGGACATCGAACTCCACCAGCACCACGTGGTCAATGGATTCAAGGTCATCAAGTAGGCCATCATGTGCACAATTCACGACAAAATAGCTTCGATGCCCGAAACTATAATGCTGCTCTATCTACATCAGTTTCAGGTCAGCAAGGTTATGCTCAAGCACCTTCCCACCACATGCAATATCAACAGCAACAAAATCAAGAGCGCTTTGAGCATCACTATGAGAGAGAACGTGAGAGAGAGAGGCAGGAAAGGGAAAGAGAACAACAATATTACCGAAGCAGGGATGATCAACGGGATCCGCGTAGATAGATGTTTTTACGATTAAGATTATTGGGAATACGACTTGAAATTGTTGGCATATCCTAATCACCTGTCAGTTGTTATAATTATCCACAGGCGTAATCTTTGGTAAAGGATTCTGACGGAATTCGGAAAGTTTTATGGGTTAGCTGACTGAAGCTACCTTGTACAATATGTAACTGACAATGCAATTAAAAATCAATCATTACTTCATCACTCTACAGGTGATATCAGTGATACTGCAGTCATTTCCCCCTGGTTTTGGAGGTAACAGGTGCTGTGAAAGAGAAAGGTTGAGTGGAAAAATGAACAGGGAGGCATAGGCATGACTTGGAAGGTAAGGGAAAATGCGAGAATGTTTCCACTTGATATCAATCTTTTAAGCTTTCCATATTGTATTTGAATGGCCCACTTTAGTAGTAAACTAGGTATGCTTTTGGACTGGAAGTCAGGACATTAGCTGTGTCGTTTGCTATTCCTGTTTTAAACATTTCACGTACACTAGATGGGAAATGAGTATTGAGCTGTCCAATTTGTACTTGTACTGCTAATATAAGCATATAGTGCCAAATCTTACCATCATATGTATCATCCATTTATTGAAAAATTGTAAAACATTCATTACTATGAACCCAGCTCGGAAACCCCAATCAAGGTGCTAGTCTTTGCTCGATTGGAGATATCTACCTGGTCCTGAAATCCCTTTACCGCAAATTTCGCCAAAGTGTAATACCCTTAGCAAAGTCGAGAGCACGGCGTCGTCCGACTGTGTCTTCATCGTCTTTTTCATAGACCTCCGCTGGCAGAACGTCAAGTAAAGCTTTAACTCTAACTTTGACTTTCTCCTTCTCAATTGTGCTAACTTCCATGTATTGAACCTCTGGCCATTCCCAGGTGGAAAGATCACGTATATATCCCGCTGGTACGAATAATCAGTTGCGTGATTCGATATCTTTGAGACGTCATACTTACCTGCGATTTCTTCCTCCTTGTCTGAAGAATAAAAATCCTCAAGGGTGTGCTGAAAGACACAATATACACAGTCCCTCAGTTCCTCCATATCGAAATCCTCAATAACAATGTCGTATTCATCGTCATCAATAAAAGACTCGAGACCCGCACCAAGTGCCTCCGTATGGAATTCGCCAATTTAGCTTGAGAATGTCGTGTTTGGTGCCGTTGGGACGAGAATCGGGCCGCTCCATACTGTCTCTTTTGTAGGAACTAGCAAAGTCAATTCCTCTAGATCTGGGAAATCTGCAATTGCTAATCCTGTATCTGAGGCGTGCATATCACAAGGCCATTCGATAGATTCTGCTGGTATTGCTAGACGACGAATTTCTTCGTATGCTGGCATTGGTATGATTTTTCTGTCGCTTGGATCCATTATATTATCACGCCACGCGATGGAGAGGTTGTAATCCAACCATACGGTATCGATTTCCCAATTGACATATATGCGCTTGATTGAAACATAACCATCCTCGGCTTCTTGAAACGGGCGCTTCTGTTCCCAGAATACACCATGTACTTGTAAGGCTTGATCTCGAGATTCTCTATTGACGGAGAGAAGAGAACAGGGAGGGGTCTTGAGAATGTGATTTCGTTCGAGTAGCATCGGTTCGTGATGATCGATTTGTACAAGATCACCCCAGCAGTATTGCCAATGTCCTATTGTGCGTTCTGTTGGCACAATACCGATGCGCACAACTTTTGCTTCTAGGAGAGCCTGCTCCCAGATCATTGTCTGTGAAAATCTTAGCGGGAATCGTGGGATTACTTCAAGGTTGTCTTTAAACTAGCAGAAGGATACATTGAAATGTTTAACGTACTCGAACTTCAAGAGGAAGTTTAGGGAACTTCTCAAAGAGCACTTCCTCATCTTCTTTGAAGAGCTCATCTCCCAAAGCTGAAAAAAACCTGTCCGATCTTTCCACTAAGCTCAGAACTTTTAGACACGTTTTTATCGTCCAATGTTGTATAGATAAAATCTAAAGTAGAAGATGTGATTCCGTGGAAACGACCTGCAGTCACCAGCTCATAAAAACATTCGTTTCTGCTGGCAGACTGGATCTTTCCATCGGAAGGGACACTGGTTGCTTTAATCTCCTTACATTCATCTCTGAGGGTTTGGGAATCTTTATGAGAGATATCACTTGTTGAACTTCTGACAAGGTCAAAAATGACATCGGAAATACTATATTCTTCTTCCAATTCATCTTTTGGGCCACTTGAAGAATCTAAGTCTTTCTCAGTTTTGTATTCAAGCTTCATTTCTCTAGGTTCATTGTGACCAGAAGAGGGGGAATCTGGTGTGTGATCTGTCATATTGTTATTGTTGCTGATGTTGAAAGATGTGTTTTTTTGAAAGTTGGCAGGCTTATGGATTGCAATGGGGGACAATATTATAAAAGATGTACATAAAACGGTTGGAGTGCCTACTCTGACTGATAAGAAACCTCTTCTTAGATTAGCGTAAATGAGTGAAAGATTGAAGAGTGAAGTCATTGATTCGAAACACGTTCTTTGTGCCAATTTGAATTCTGAACTAATCACCGTCAGAATTATATACACAGCTGTATAATCATTTACCAACTACTGTTAAAAATTCTAGTACCAAATATGTAGCAATAACTATTTTAGTATATAAGATTAGATAATAAGCATTTCCATGACCATCTAACTACTTTTAAGAATGGATCTAATATTGAAATCTTCTACATGTGATTGATCCCATAATATAACTTTTACAACAAATGTTGATGAGTAGTAACCGATTTCCCCACTATATACACATCCCTACTACGTGCACAACTTTGAAAATATTAATATTATAACTTTAAACATCAATGATATACCTTTAAAGACTTGTATAAAGTTTGTATTAAATTATTTGAAAAAGGTTCAAGCTTCTAAATATATTTAAATAATTAATTTTTTCAAAATTAATTGATTTATACTTTTCTAATGACATAAAAATAAAACCATTTTAAAAAAACAATTCTTTTTTAATATAAAATAAGTGTTTTTTAATAATCAAAGAAGGTTTTAATTGATTAAATTAATAAGTTGATATAGAGATTTATTCCTTTTATAAGTTGTATAGTTAGAAACCTTATAGAAAAGATTTTAAATAAAAAAATGAAAAAGAATTGAATTAGTAATTTTGTTAAAAAGTATTCAATATATCTTAAAAGTCGATATCTTTATTATATTAATAATTTGTATATAAAAGCTAATAATATTACTATATTTGATTACTTTTGTAATCTGATTTGAACTATTTTCTATTATTGTTAATCTTTATTATTTAAAATATTCTTATTAATACCCCTCTTTTTTTAATTTAGTTGATAAAAGTGATTATAAAATATAATATACGGCCAAGAGATATATACAATTGAAATGAGAAGGACTTTATAATTGGTATAGGGAGAATTATAAAAAGGATAATGAGTACTAACATCTATAATAAAGGTAGAATAATAAAAGTTAGATAAGATAGATTAAAAGAGTTTATCATTCTATTGATAGCTATATGCATTAATAGGATAGCTCTCCCTTTTGTTTTTATTTATAAAGAAGACTTAGGGGATTTATAAGATATATAGATTCAGAATATAAAGAAAAAGGATAAAGTTTATTTTAAAGTCTTAAGCAATAGGTAATCGTTGAATGCTTTTGGTCTATATTAGCTTATAAATATATTCAATTCTATTATATATTGAAAAGCAGGTGGAAGATATCTTTTACTTATTATTAATAATCATTTTAATTATATTAATATGAAATTCCTTTCAAAATATAATAAATTAAAGATTATTGTCTTAATTCTCCTCTCTTATTTTATATATTGACTACAGCCTCTTAACATTGGAATCTTTAGTGCCCTTTTGATGAATTATAATACATTATTAAATAATTTGATGTATAATAATAAGGAGATTATTAATATAATAAAACATATATTTTGGAGTATATTTAAAAAGATTTAAAAGCTTATTTATATAAGATATAATATCTTATAATCCTTTGAAAAAATGAGTATATATTCTATAAATAGGAGTCTTACTATTGCAGGTTATGCGCTTAGCAGGGGATTGACTAGGCTGGATTGGGAATAGTACTATAATAGTACTATATGGGAAGCTTAGGCTTATAGAATTTATAAATAGAATTACTATTATTATTGAAGCTTGAATTGTTATTGTATTATATAATCTTGAATACATATAAAAGTGGGTTCTAGAAAAAGATCTGAATACAGGGACCTAAGCCACTTATTTATGCTTTTTTCCTGCCCTCTATACAGCCTATAATACGTAGGTGGCGTACATGAAAATTCTGATTTGAAATCAATATTTTGATTTGAAATCAATTTCTTTATTGATTTCAAATCAATTTTATAATAAAGAAAAATTAATATTGCGTCTGTCATTCCGCATTTGGGCTAGCTTCCACGTGATATTTCAAATTTTTCAAAATAATGAATTATTATTTTGAATAAAGAGCTAATAAAGGATTTCTTTTTGAATAAAGAATTCTTTATTTTATTTTATAATAGTATTCTTCCTTATATAAAGAAAATAAAGAATATAAGAAATTTTTCTTATAATAACGTAACGTATGGGGAACTCGGACACTTTTTCAATTATTCTACACGCGATCTTGTTCTACGAGCCACACAATCCTCCAATTCCAATTCCGAATCACTTGAACTATTCTCTAGCTCTTCTTCTTCAATCTCTTCTTCTGATTCTTCAATTGGGCGTTTGCGTGGCCGTCCTCGTGGCTTTTTCTCCTTCGGTTTTTCCTCCGCCTCACGTACCATTTTCAATACTTCCTTAGTACTAAAGACAAATTGACCTTGTAATTTGACTCTTTTGCCTTTAGTTCTTTTCTTTCGAGTCTCAATTACCTCCTGAGCATCAGAGAGCTGTTTCCGAAGTAGGGCTATCTCAGCATTTTGAGATTCTACAAGCCTAGTCATTCTCTTGGCATATCGACGAGTTGGCGATGCAGGAGAACCACTGCTTGCTAGAGCTGTATTAAAGATCTGATTTGCTTGCCTTAGTTCTGTTCCATCTGGAGGAGAACTCCTGAGTATAGACAAGTCTAGGTCTTGATTGGGGGTTCTCATTTGTGGAGTAGAAGGTTGCTGGGAGGAGTTAAATGGTAATGAATCGAGTACTTTTCGTGGGGCAAAAGGTACTAAACCAGCTCCTCTCCAGCCAGCTTTAATATTAGAAGAATTCAATGCTTTTTTTCTAATATTTTGAAAGAGTTCTACCCATTCAGCTCTTTGGATTCGCTTTACACCAGCTCGAGAATATCGATCGACCTCTAAAGCATGATATCGTTTCATTGGCCCATACACCGCAATATCAAGTGGCTGAAGCAAGTGAGAGCAATGAGGAGGTAATATAAGTAAATCAATATCATTATCTATACAGAAAGCAATAAAGCTACCTGTAATATGGCTTGAATGGCCATCCATGATCAAAAGTCGAGGTCGGTCACCTGACACTTTCTTGGATTCTGGTTCGAAAACCCTTTTTAACCATTCTAATCCATGGCTATTTGAGGTCCATCCATTTGTACTAGTAGAGAACTGCCAGCTTTGAGGTGTGTCCTTTGGAATCCATGCAGAATTCGTATTCTGAGCCTTGAAAATGACCATAGGTGATAGAGCATTTCCAGCTGCATTGACACATTCAAATGCAGTTATCCATTCTTGCTTGCCAGCTGTAACTTTCCAATTCGATTTCTGAGTAGAATCGACTATAATGCGCGTACTTTGAGTACTTCCAACTCCAAATCCGGTTTCATCCATATTATACATATCATCTAATTCATACTTTCGCTCAATGAGACGCGTGCGAAACGCGTCAAACCAAGCCTGAATATTCTCCGGAGTTGCTTCTTTAGCCCGATTAGACTCTAATTGACGTGAATAGCATGTTTTAAGTTCTGGATGTCGTTTTTGGAATCTATAGATCCATTCGTGGCCTATAGGTGGAATTTCTGTCGAGGTAGGATTTCGAGATGACGCGACCCGAACGCGTCGAAGACGAATTTCGTCGGCCATTTCCTTCACCAACATAGGTGTAGCAGGGAATCCAGTGATGGTAAGTTGTGAAATCCATTGTACAAGAGTATTTTCTTCTGCGTTTGAAAGAATTTGAGCCATTTCGTGGGTTTGGGAACGTGTTTTCTTCCCAGCCAGCCTATCAGCTAGGGTAGACTTAGGGACTTCAAAATGCTCTGCAGCCTTTCTAATTGATTTAAATTCTTTCAATTGAAGTGAAATTATAGCCTTTTGAAGCTTCTCTTCAATTTGAGCAGATGTAGAAGGTGATTGGGTATGCATAATAAAAGTTATTGCGGTTTCAAGTTGGTGATGGGCTAAAAGTGTCCGAGTTCCCCATATGTCCGAGTTCCCCATACGTTACGTTATTGAATTTTTATTATTTTATTATAATAATAGAATTTTATTATTATAATTAGTTCCCTTAATATTATAATAATATTAAGTGATTTAATTAATATTTATTAAAAACAACACTTACAATCGACTATATTGCTCCAAAAGCTTCTCCTATATCACCTATATTATTTAAAATTTGTAGGAATACTCTTACTACACCATATACATCAAAAACAATATGTAGAATGAAACTAGAATTTTGTTGTACTCCCATCTATAAGATTATTTTAAAGCTTTTTAAGGTTACAATTACATTAAAAGTTGAAGCTTTTATATAAGGACATAGATCTAAAGGTTTAGAAAAGATTTTAAAATTTAAAAAAAGAAAAAGAGCTTATTTAAAGTATTTAAATCTTATTAAAGAAAAGGAAAATAATATATTTTTATAATTACTTTCTACTATTATTAAAACTAAAATACATCAAAAAGATAAAATATTTAAAGAAAAATAAGAGAAGAAAACTAAGCTTCAAATAAAAGCTAAAAAAAAAAACTGAAAAGGAATAGAAGAAGATTAAAATGAAAAAGAGAATATTGTAAAAAAAGATTGATTATTAGATTGTATATAATATAAAAAAGAAGATTAAAAAGATTCTAAAATTAATAAAATTTTTAATCAAAAAAGATAAAAAGTTCTTCAAAACTTTTTCTATTATAAATCTAATATTGATAAAGATTATAAAGCTTTTTAATACTATAAAAACTAATAATTTAAAGAGGAAAAAAAAGAAGGTTATATTACGATCTAATAAAGAGTAAGTATTATAAGTTCTATTGAAATTCAAAATCTGAAGATTTTATTACGTTTTTAAATAGTATTATATCTTATCATTTATTAATTAAATTGCTAGCTCTTTATCTTATAGATTGGAATTGTTATTAATTTTTAAAGTTATTCAAAATAGGTGATCGAGATCGTGCATATAGCAGGGACGTGCATGTAATAGGGAAATCGGTTATTCATTCCACTCTATTCAATACACTCTCGGGTAATTGTATACTCCGAGCAATATTCTTAGATTTTAGAAGGATATCAACTTCACATGAAACTCCAGCAACTTCTGAAGACTAATCATCAATGACTTTGATCTTTAGAGAACCATTGATAATATTCTGCAACCTCGGTATCCTTTGGCTTGAGGATAACTTTGTGCCCTCATAACCAAACCCTGCCAGGGAAACTTTTCGCTATCTGAATATTCCCACGAAATTCCATTTTCACGGTCTCTATGTCTGCCAACGAAGATTTAGAGATTTCGGGCACCAAACCAGATTGGATCTTGAAAAGAACAGATATCTTGTACTCTGCAATCGATAATTTTGGCCTTAATTCTGTACAAACACTTCCGGCGTGCATGGTGGATATGGGGAAATCCGATTCGAAAACTACTGAAACCGCCGATGATAAAAAGGGATTCAACATCACTGTCGCAGGTGAAAGAGTTACGGTGGTCACCAACGGGGGTGATTCTGGTCTATTTGAGTGGTTTCCAACGGAAATAAAAGTAAGTAAACATGATCGCAGTAGGAACTATAGATGTCATGAACCATGAAACAGAGAACTAAGCAAAGTCCCATCTAAAAATATAGAAATACGCATTCCAAGCTCCAAGAATTGTTCTCGCTTCATTCAAACAAGTAAAACGTAATTCCTCATGCGGCGGTCATTTTCGACCTATCTATAGTGGTCCGCGAATTTCCCAGCTTTTCATAAATCGTCTGACTCGTCAACAAGCAATTCGAAAATATGGTTGTTTATACAATAAGAGCGTTTGTCCTAGTGGATCCATAGAAATACCAAAGATCAATTATAATGCCGCCAATGATACAGTGTGGCTCCGCGAAACCGAATTTTGGTCAGGGTCAAGCAGAATAAGATTCCCCTTGATTGTTCTCGGTAAGAAGTGGAGGGTCCGAAGGTTGGTCATTGATTCATCGTCTCGAAAAGCTCTTATAGAGATGGAGAATCTTAATCGCTTGTCTGTTGTTCTTGCTTCTCACTTTAGTAGATTGCGGCAACTAATTGTCATTGTGGACCATCTTGATCTTACAACTCCTGGTTAACGCGACGAAAGTACCTTTATAAACTCCTTGCCAGAAAGTTTCCCAAAAAGCCCCGTTGTTACCAAATATTCACCAACAATTCTTTCCTTGTCCGAAGAATTTGTAGTTGGTGTCACTCACGGGGAATGGAAGCCAAATCATTGATACAAATCAGTCTGTTCTTTGACGCACTCATTGAAGTCCCATTTCATGTGGAGACAGGAGACAGGAGACAGCGCAGACAATATCGAACCCAATTAAGACAATCTCAGCGGAAGATCTTCACTGCGCTCTACGCCGTAGAAAGGCGCATGTTGAGACGTGGAATAGTAAACTACTTTCTATCTTTTTATGCTAAACATGTAACGTACTTTGCCAACGGTGTAACAAGCAGATCATGGACACGAATCAAGATGCAGGCGGGCCAAATTATTTTGAAAATGGACTGTACCATCTGTGAAATTTCTAGCCGCTACTACGTACAAAAACCTTGAGGAAATAGATCGCAGCTAAGTGAATATTGCGACATGATAGCATGTGACTGTATATCAGAATCTGAGGAACGTTGGTAGTGTAATAGGAGTGAAAAATAGGATCTGAAAAGCATAATTCTAAATGATTAGCACGAAATGTATTCTATCATTTTGGTTCCTCATGTCGATTAAGTGTGACCATTATTTACTCTATAAACCCCAGGCCTTTTCAGAACAGATCTTGTCATCTTTTCTCCTCATGGTTTGATTGTTAAAGTCTTAAATGTATACAGGGATACACACGTCTCGCAGTGAAAAGCCACTTATCGTTCTTGAATAGATCATCTGGGAAGCTTGAAAACATGTAATTTCCTCATTAGAGCATCAAGTAATGTGTGGGTTATCTGTATCTATGTTTGATTAATTCATTCATCACAGCTGCACCTTTCATTTTCTAACAGGCTCTGTGGCAATCCACACCTCGATTTGATATCCATTCCTACACTTAGCTAGCTATAAAGGGAAGGAACCATATGAGTGTATTTGCCTGGAAAGGTTTTTGCTACCTAAGCGATGTTGATTCCTTCCGGATTCTATAGAAGGATACTACAGACCTCGGGATCTTGTGTGATCATGTTGCTTCCTCTTCCTCTTCTTCTTATTCTTTGAACTCAACAACACTTTGCATCACTTTATTGATTCAACGAAATATTGTTCTCATCAATTTCATACTGAGCTGTTAGTAATCGATAATTAATTCTATCCTTAGACTTCTTAAAACCTGCATTCATAACTTCAACTCTCGGTATTCGATAGCCCTCCCAGCTAGATCAAATCCATCTCCAAGCTCAAATGAAAATTTGAAGTTATAAGACCGACCTCCGCAATTATTCCCATAACGTCGATTGACAATCAGATACGATGAACCCTAATCTAGGCAAACTATACTATGCATTCACAACCCGTCCAAAGGAAATGACAGCATGGGAGATGGAAGATTGGGTGGACGGACAGTCGAAAAGAACAGGCAGGGGATTTTACGTCCCTAAAGGCGAAATTTTCTGTCGTGTGCTTAATCAAAATGGGATTCTATGTAAAAACACGGTATGTCCCGACAAATACACCCCAAGTTATAGTTAATTAATGATCAGTTAGAAAAATTTCGGGACGTCGAGTATTTTGGTTCATTACAAAAGATATCATGTGGTTGAATATCATACCTCAGCTCCTCGCAGCCGTACTAGAACAAAAGTAAATTTACATTGAAATGAGTTTGCAATTGGCTCATATTTTGTAGGAACAAGCAGAACGGTCCAAGAAGTGTTTCGAGCAACAAGTACTTCAAGTGCTGCGAGCAAATAATATCAATGTAAGTTTTGAGCTCCGGCTCCTTGTTGATTCAAATTAATGTGTTATAGGAAAATGGAACTTGGGAGGAGTTAACAGAAATGATCAAGAGATATGAGCTGCGTGAAAAGCAGCTTGGGTCTAAGAAGGCCACCCAGATTAGACAAGCGTATGACGCTAGCGAAGCTAATGAACAGGATGATGCAGCTTTAATAAGTATAAGACGACCCGTCGCAGAAGTGTTTTCAACTGTAATTGAGAACAATGCTAAATTGGCCAAATCGATTACCGCCATGGGGAAAGCAACTGAAATGGAAGCTGAAAGGCAAAAAATGGTGTCTCCTCGTAAACGAGCGGTTTCTGATATAGGTAAAGAAGGGATTGAAAAACGGGCTAGAACGGAGGAAAAGACTTCACTATCGGCTGGCGGAACAATTGAGAATAATCCCCAGTAATACTCTGGTCTGAAATCAGCTTCGAAGAGGCATGCAAGAAAGCAAATTACCCCTAAGGACATCGATTTTTATCCGGTCAAAGAGCGCAAGAGTATAAGGTGTGAACTATTGACTCATTGATTCATGGTTAAATACTGAATATTTCCAGGCATCATAGCTCTCTAACATCTCTGGCATCAGTACCCTTTCGCTTTCGATTTACATCATGCTCCAGCAGGTATTAAGGGTACCAAAAAGCGATAAGCGGTACCGCAAGCCTGAGACGAGTGGCCAAGAATCGGAGTAGTTGTGTCTTTCAGTAGAGCAATCGTAAGCATCATGTTCATTTTGCTGGCTCAAGTAGGCTGAGGTCGCTATTCAGCGTTCGAGTATGGCTGTTCTAACTTAAAAATCTCTTACCAGCTACCCTTATTGCGGTCCATGGCTACAGAGAATGTTAAGTTCTAGAAATATGGTGGAGACGTATCATTAGTAGTTTATTCTGAACAGAACATTATCATTTCTAATTTAGAATTCAGTTTCAAGTGATTAGTGATGCTCATTAAAGATTCCGTAACATGTCGGAACGAAAAACTAGGTATTGACATTGTATTTATGCATTCAAGGACCAAATATGAACACCCGTCATTTAGCTTTGTTAGCAATGTATTGCACCCCGAAACAGTTCCCAATACTCAATGATTTAGCTATTCCATTTTCAACAATGACGTTGAAATGTTTTTGGTTGGTCCTTGGAGCTTAGCATGGCATAGTATTGAATGAGTAGAATCCTGAATAGCTAGTTCATCAGTCTACTATGCAGAAGGGGTGTCGAGATATCGTGATTGTTGAGGCAGAATGACTTTGAACTCCACCCGCGCCCTAGAAGTTCTCTTTGGGCTCTGTTGAGAGACTAATGTACAGTATATTATCTGTTGTTTTGGAACAACTTTCAGCACAGCTATGTTTAACTCAACTGCGTTGATACTGGAATTCCTATCAAAAAAAAAAACGCTGGCTTCAAGACCATGCTCGCTAAAATTTTATACCACTCTCTACGTAGCTTGGCAATGAAGTGGCTCAAGTTGTGAGATTAGACCTGTTTTTTTTGGTAAACTTCTGAGTCTACTTCATGTAATTTTATATTTCTTGTGAAGAATTTACACTTATTTCACCAAAGTGGAAAAGGTCGCGGCGATTATCTTGAACAATGCGGAGTAAAGAAGTGGGCTGAATCAGGTGCGGAGGGATGGGGACTCTCATTGCACTTTGTTATCAATACAATGAATCATGACTTATCTATCTTTTTGATTCTCATCTAATCCAGGGAAGATAAGTATCCTCTCGAGTGAATATAATGGCTGAGTTTGTCTGCACTAAACCTATCAGGGTTAATTTCTTGGCTATTTCATCTGTAGAGTCAACGTCGTAAAACTTGCTACCTACATACCAGAATTACAACATCAGACTCTCATTTATATCATATTCTTGCTTACTTTCCAGGATGCTTCGATTTATTACTGATTTTCAAAAAAAAAGACTCGAAAGAATTTCAACCGCTATCACAGATCATGAACCTCACAGGAATCATCTGTTTCTTCACAAAGTCAAGACCATCTCGAAACAGTTATTATCCAAGGTTTCTAATTCTTCATTGAATCGAAACTTGGACACAAATAACAGTGCGGGCGAAGCACAAAATAATGGAGAAGTTCTTGATGATGCTGAGCCATGGGAGGAGGAGGAAGAAGAATGGACGTTTAATGGATTTCAAGGCTTGCCAATTGAACTGAGAGTGAGTGTCTCATTGCTAATGTCCAGTAATACTCCACAAGACTTACTTTTCAATGAAAGATAACTGACACTTGTGCATATCAACAGCTTGACATTTTGGAATTGTACCTCGAAGAACCACGCATTACAACATTGCATTTCGTCTCATCTGATCTTCTACAACATGACCACATGTTTGGAAAGCGCTTTCGTCTTACGTGTGGTTCTTTGCCCCCCATTCTATGTCTCAATCATGAGTATCGAAACATATTTCTTGATAGGTTCACCAAGCCTGGAATGACAAGATCGCAAACAACTTTGAGCCTTGAGGATGCATTAAAGAGAATCGTCAACGAGAAACGCAATACCCCCTTGCGCGATTCTTTCAATGATGGATCGCCCAGTGCATTTCCTATTTACTCAACACGCACGCACAGAAACATAATCTACAACCCTAAAGACATCATCTGGATTCAAGGAGACTTTTGGCTCGACGAACTACGAAGATCAGCACTTGCTCGCTCAGCTTTCCACAATTTGAAATATCTCGCGATTCCGTATAAAACACGACGAAAATCTCTGTTCGAGCTTGAAGATATGCTGAGCTTCCTCAGTTGCATCGTCTCGACATTTGTAAATCTCAAGGGCATTATATTGGTACTAAAAGTCGAAGACGTAGTACCTGAGAGACCAATTTACAACGGCGAGATACAATTTTATGCTCCAGGAAGAATTAGAATGGTTTCAAGTGTTCGCCATGATGTCTCTGTTGAATCCCAAAGAAGTCTTTCGCAACGTTGGAGACAGGCATTAGGCAAGCCAGTAGCATCGCCAGAAGTAGAAACCCATACTGAATACTGGTCAGCAAGACGATTGGCATCAGATGCATGGATGATACTTGATTTTATCAAATCGCGGGCGATTGAAGCTGGGAATCGAGGCTGTGAGTAATATTCTTGGGTCCGCGAATTATCAACTCATCACATCATCTAAATATTTGACTAACTAATGGGTGTCAAACTAGTTCCTGTTACTCCCTGGACAGATCCAAGCGCGGTCTCAGGATGGGAAATACCGTTTATTCAAGTCGTCACCGCGAGTCTGAGTACATCCAAAGGTGAAAGAGATATAGTGCCTACGATTAGACT
This sequence comes from Botrytis porri, assembly GCF_014898465.1. Lineage (NCBI taxonomy): Eukaryota > Fungi > Ascomycota > Leotiomycetes > Helotiales > Sclerotiniaceae > Botrytis > Botrytis porri. The sequence continues at coordinate 535,700 of NW_024066084.1, read as the reverse complement.
AGAGGATTGGAATGAGGAATAGGAAAAAGGGGTTTGGTGCCAGAAAAAAATTGTACAAATTACGGGGGTATTTCATGCTGTGAATCGTCTAGCAGATGAGAACTGGTCTGTGGATGCGGCCATAAAAGCTTCTATATGTAACTGATCAAAGGTATCGTCACATTGGGAAAGAAAGCGGTAGTCTTCTGTGTCTGCGAGATATTTTGGCAAATGATGAGGGTTTATTGGAAAAGGGCCGTTCTTGTACCAATGACATGCATCAAACAGTGATACGACATCTTTGAGAAGCTTAAAGTGATGTCTAATGATAAAAGGTTTCTGATGCAATTTGCACATTAATCAGACTTATGAATATAGGTAAATGAACACTCAAGCTTGGAACAGCAAGTTCCTCTACTGAATTTGCTAGCTTGCTTGGGGGGTAACTGTGAAAATGTATATAACATTGCGAGTCACAAGAGAGCATTTAAAACGTAGCGACCATAAGCATAAGCATGAAAGCAGGACTATCTCATTATGAAATCAAAACGAATGTTTAACAAATCCTAAAATCATTTCGTTAAATCCGGAGAGTAGTTTTTCCCGAGGAAAACAGTGCCGCCGAAACTCTCGACTACTATCAAACATTCATGGAAGAGTCAAGAAACATGTCCGTCATAGTAGACCTGCACTCCAAGAGTGCGCCCATTTCTTCCGCATACTCAGATCGATCTTCACCAGGAATTTATCGAAATTCTGCACTCGTCAGTTAGTAGGCACAGCGAGAACCAGGTCAAATCATCAATGCTTGATGGACTGTAGGGTACACTCACAAAAACGACCCAAAAAATTACTCCTCCCCAACAATCTGATTCGGAGAAGTAACTTTCGTCCCATTAAGCCAAAGCGACGGCAAAACAAGCGGAAACTGCAGCGCACCGCCGAATTGCAAAGCATAATTTTCATATTGACCTAGCGTAGTTTTCTTATCACACACATCCTGAGCCATCGTGTACAAAGTTTCCTGGACCAAGAAATTTTGGCTAGAAAGACTGATGCAGGCGAGACATTCGGATGTTAGGGCTGGCATGCCAGCGTTGCAAAGACAGCTTGCGATTAATTCGTCGCGGGCGGTGGGATTGCCGATGGGTGCTTTGATGTCTTCGAAAAGATCTACTTGACAGGACTGCCAGTGCTGTCGCATTTGCATGCATGGAGCGTCCACTATGATGTTGGTTAGCTGGGGCTCAAATGCGTCAAGGAATAGAAATGATAGGAATTGATGGATACTTACTGTAGCAATATAGAACGGGAATATCAGTTGATTTCCCCCACAATCCGACGATGGATTGTCTGGATTCGAGAGGAACTGTTCCAGCTAGCGCAGTTATGATGAATGCAACAAGTGCAGAGACAAACATGAGGACCTTCATAATGAAGAGTTGGAAGGAATGGCAAAATTAATAGATGAAAGGATGCTAAACCAATTTGGAGTCGTTATAGGTGCTCTTGATTATTTTCAAATATGATTGTGTAGTCTGAAATTCAAGAATTTATTGAGAGCATATTTAAAGGTAGATACACAGAAATCAGAAAGTCCTCCTAATTTCATTGAAGATGATGGATAATGAAGGCAGTGAATATTAGATAAGTAAATTAGTCACCTGAAACCCAATCTTGGAAGACAATGACCAAAATGAGACCACCTTGCTATAAGACACAATGATTTGAGAATAAGGTTTGCCTAAGAACAGATGACTATAATGACAATAGGACGATTTAGAACATCAGATGCAGCATACCTGTGCTCGCTAATTCGATGTCCGAGACCTTGGCAGGGAAATACAATAGTGCCTGGCAACCACCTGTAGATCTAGCGAGTGAAATATTTTTCTATCACCCCTTCAAATTGCAATTACAATTGCAGACTTATCATTCTTTGAAGGTAAGTCATGATAAGGGGGATGTACATTGCGAAGGATCTACACTAGAAGGAGAAGTCCTCAAAAAATCCATGGAGTATGTAACTTTTGAATTTTGAAAGGTTTCGATTAGATATTCAAAAACTATATGTATGGGTATTGTATGACATCATCTAATGACTGCTATTCCAAAGTTGATAGCTGATTTAGATATATGTCAATTTGTCAAGTTCTATGACCATCTAATCATGCGTTTCATGGAATAACTCTCGAATATTGATTCAAAAGATACAATCATGGGAGAGAAGCCAGTTTATTGTAATTGAAAAATTAATTTTAGGTGCTATGTTAAGATGATTCGGATATAAATTGGAGGACGAAGATTGATCCACAATCGTATGTCCAGCCCCAGAAATTTATAAAATGAATTCCGACTCAATGCGGTAGTCTGATCCTGGGCTTGTCATAGATATTCAAATTCTGATGAAGTCCTGCTAAATGTCATGACTGCACGAAGCCTTGAAGGAGTTGACCTGAAGGGCTCTGACCATTCTTTCAAGCTCGAAAAGCAATGTGAGCAGCGATTTTAGAAGAGAAACCCGCGTGCGTTGTAGAAATCCACAGAACAAATCACAAGTAACGGTCTTTTATCATTTGAACTAGAAAAAGGGTAGCAAATGAAGAAGCTCAGTACCTGGCTTTGACAATTTAATCGCGCCCTGGATGTTTCCTTTTCCACAAACTCCGAAGATGTCAATCGTTTGTTGGAAAATGTGACTACAATGCAAATAAATATCTTTATAGATCAGTTGGGTATTCTTGCTGGATAATTATATCTCGGTGGTCACCAAAAGTTCCCCCACCCTGAATTGTTTCCTCGTCAACGTCTTTCTCCCATGGCTTACGACGCTTTCGTGCAACTGGCTTGGTACCCTGATCCGTCAGAACTGTATCGGGAATATCACGGATTCCCGGGATTGTGGCACCAGCTGTGATTAAAGCGACAATTTCAGCAAAAGATGGAGGATATGGTGGCGGTGCCTTCTCATCAGCTGTAGTGGTAGCAGGTGGTAGATCATTTTCATGGTCGGGATGTGAAATATTGGAAGATGAAGGATCATCTGCTGAACTGGCGCTATCAGGCGTAGGGGCGTCAGCAGAAGAAGATGTGGATGCATGAGTGGCCAGATATTCCTTATATCCATCAAAATTGATGTCAATATTCTTCTTACGAGAGAGATAGAAGCACTGAGCCCGAAGCGTCAATTCTCGAATTTGATCAGGTGAAGATGCATTGCCCAATATAGCTGATAGACCACCCTATTTTATGTTAGTCGATGATATACCAAAACGTATAACTATGAATAACGCATTGACGGCAAATGCAGGAGGGATAATGTTGCCGAGGCAAATAAATGAGAGAATATAGCAAAAAGCTTACCTGGAACTCATTATCTGTATCCCATGAGTATGATACGAGATCCTTGTAAATGCTGATATCACTGCTTCCTGCTTGATCTAAAGTCTCTGTCGCCATTCTGGAGAACGAGATGAGATGGCGATGAAGAGAGAAAAAGACAAAAAGCTACTGGTGGAAAGCAGATGTCGGTGCAACATAGAAATTATGGTGGTAAATGGCGACGTGGACGAGGCCGCTTATTAGATGGTGGTTGTAAGGCCAAGAGAATCAAGAGGGTGAGGAGTTATGGTGTTGTGGTGTTGTGATACTATTGAGGTAAATCGTTGATGTGGTTGATAATGTTATTATTGAATTGTATTGGAAAGATATAGAGGTTTAAGTAGAGAATACTAGGTAGCTCTCGGCAGTAGATAGATCTCAGATTCACTACGATGATGAGGTGGGGTCACGTAGGTGGTTGTGATAAGGCTGAGATGATCCCAGACGGTGGGTTGACGTGTTCTATAGGTTCATTTGACTAACCGTAGTGAATTTCCAAGTTGCTATATGGCTTGCCGTAATTGATCAATCCAACCAATCATATTACATAATCCCGTCGATTGCTGGAGCCGTGGGACGGGTCCTATACCAAAACAGGAACAAACTTCAAGCGAGCGCTTCCTTGCCGCACCGCACCTTAGCTCTAAGCTTTTCGCCAGAATAACACTCATGCCCTCCACAAAAGTAACTCCCAACATTAAACAACTCTCTCTCTCCAACACACCTCAACACCATACATCTCAATTGCCCGATATCCAACAAACTCTTTCTTTCTTTTGATCTAACTCGTTTTTTCGTTATTCTACAGCTAGTTGTGTGCTGTGAGCTGATCGCAGTTTAACAGGGCATCATGTCTGAATTTATAGGGTGAGTTCCAAGGCTGAAACTGAAAGATCTTCTCCAACATTCTGCATCACATACTGACAAAGGCGCGTTTATAGATCAAGGATATCCCTGGTGTCAAAGAGTGATATTAGGTATTTACGATGGTTAAGTCATTTTTGGCCCAGTGTTAACGCGAGTTAAGATACGTCGGGACACTTCATGAGATTAACTCGGAAAACGCAACGGTGGCCTTGGAAAATGTCAAGTCTCATGGAACAGAAGGACGAAAAGAAAACCCCGATGAGGAGATCGCAGCTTCGGATAACATTTACGAATATATTGTCTTCCGTGGCGGTGATGTAAAGGATCTGCGTATTGAGGAAGCACCTGCGCCCAGAGAAAGCATCCCCCCACAGGTGCCCAATGATCCTGCGATTCTCGGAGTAAGTGAACTATCCTTTATAAGCAGCGTACCAAGTTATTCTTGGTGGTACCTATCGACTTCCTTTTAGTGATGAAATATTTCGGATGTTAAATCATATTGTCTCCGAGAGCGCAAAACCGTGTGGAGATTTTCCGTTGCCTTCCTTCTGATCTAGACTCCCAAATCATATAGTCGTTATTTGATTTTCCTAGCATTTTGGCTAACAAGATCGCGTATCATAGAGCGGAACTCGTCCAGCTCCTACATCCGCGCCAGGACCCCCTACTCCTCAAAATCAAAATCCCCGAGGACCTCCACCACAAGGACAAAATGCTCCCCCGCAACAAGGACCACCTCCAGGAATGGCGCCATTTGGGCAATATCCACCTCCTGGATTTTATCCTCCTCCGCCTGCAGGATGGGGTAGAGGAGCTCCCCCTGGTCCAGGGTTTCCAGGAATGTCGCCATTTGGTGGCCCACCAGGCTGGTATCCTCCACCCGGACATGGATTTCCTCAACACCCTGGCCAATTTCCCCCTCCTCCAGGCTATGGTTTCCCACCACCCGGTCAACATTTCCAACAGCAAAATCAGCAACAAAAGCCATCGCCAATTGGACCTGGTGCGAACAAACAACAAACTCCTACTTCCGCAAACTCAACAGACAAACCAGCAGATGTTCAAGCTCCTGGTGCTGGAAACAATGCTGGACCAGCTCCCAAGCAAGCAACACCACCTCCTTCCAAGACTTCACCAACTGAAGTAGATGCAAACACTACAAGACAATCTCAACCTACAGCTCCTCCCGCTGCTCGAGCTACCCCGAGTGGTCCTAGAAACGGCGGTCGCGTTCAACCAGCAATTCCATTAGCTAGTCCTGCAGTAACCAAAGCTCCATTACAAAACACCACTTCTTCTGCAACTCCAAAACAAAATGATACTTCCGCAAGTTTGAGAGATGCCACACAAGCTGCGACTGCCGCTGTTGCTGCTGCAATGGCTAAACTCCCTCCAGTTGGAGGTCAACAAACCAATGGAAGCGCAGTTGATAATCTAACCAGAAAGGTCAACGAAATGCGAACAACCGAACCTGTTCGCGCTCCCAGACAACCAGGCACTAATGGGTTTGCCGCAAGAGGAAGAGGCCGTGGTGGTCGGGCTCCCGGTCCAGCCAAAGTCGATGTCCCTGCCGCCGACTTTGATTTCGAATCTGCTAATGCAAAGTTCAACAAACAAGACCTAGTCAAGGAGGCTATTGCTGGATCTCCCCTTGGGGAGCAGCCTCCTGCGCCCGAGGCTGAGGTTGAGGAAACCGCACCCAAGGCATACAACAAAGCTACATCATTCTTCGACAACATATCAAGTGAGGCAAAGGACCGCACGGAAGCCGCCGGAAACAGAGCGGGTGGACATCAATGGAGAGGTGAAGAACAGAAGAAGAATGTTGAGACATTCGGCCAGGGAAGTGTCGATAATGGCGGCTACCGTGGAGGATACCGCGGTCGTGGTCGCGGCCGTGGTGGATACAGAGGAAGAGGTGGTTATGCCGGCAATGGACAGCCTACACGTGGCCGTGGTACAGGATATCGAGGTCGTGGTGATTCCCAGGCCATGCCACAATAAATCTTACCAAATCATGAATCGAATTTTGCTGGATCAGGATAAGTTTCTTTGCTGTGTATCAAAAACTTTTCGATGAATTTTTTAATTTCAGATCAAAACAGCAATGGGGAGGAGCAATTTTCTCAAAACGTGTTTACAGTCGTTTTCTTTTCCTTTTTTTTTTTTCTTTTTTTTCCTTTTTTTCGCGTGTATTACCACGAAGGGTCTCATGATTGAGACTGAGATATTACTGGACCTTCATTGGCTTCGGTGGCGCGTGAAGTAGGTCAATCGAGAATGTAGGGAGTGGGTCTTTTTCTCATTCACAAAGACAAACAGGTCTCGTTTGATATCAAACTATACTACGGGAGTTGGGTGTCAATGATGAGACAAATAAAGGTTGGCTGAAAGGGCTGATTTTGCTTGGATGAAGATTGTCATTCATCTTCAATGAAGAAATTTGAAAATTCTTCAAAAGGGGAGGAAAAGTCGTAAGAATCAGATGAGCATGATTGAACGAGTGAGAAAATGGGGATATGAGGTTTGATGGTCAATACAAAGGTGGGGAACTAGATACTGCAGTCTACATCTTCTGGAAATGCAAGAAATAACTATCAAACCAATATCGTGATGCACATCTTATGCTTTGGGAAATACTATCTTCAATTGTATTTTTATTTATATGGTTAAAGAGGGTGTTCGTTCATGTTCTATGCAGTTTGGGCATCAGTATGTATCATGTGATGTAATGCATTCTGGGATCCAATTCCAAGTTACCCATGGTACCTATATATTATTATGTACTGTATACTCGTAACCCCTATCATCTCGAACAACTAACCACTTAACTCACGAAGAACAACTACACTGCATAGCTCTATCCCCCCTCGGCACATCCCCACACCATCTTTCTTCTTCCTCTTTATCCCCATCCCAACTTTCCTTAAATGGATCAGCTACCATCTTCATGACTCTATTCAATACCTCTCTCTCGCCTCCCTTATCCACCCTCTTAATAATCTCATCCAAAACCCATCCCTTGGGTATAAATTTCGGATTCACTTTCTTCATTGCGATCATGCGGTTTTCGTCATCGCCGTCCGGTCCCCAATCTTCGTATATTCTTCCTTGCCATTCCTCAAGCCAGTCGCTGAGACGAGCGGTTGCTGATTCCATGGTATTGTTAAGACCGGTTACGCCTTCGTGGTGCAAAAAGGTGGTGGAGATTTCTTTTCGGGAGGCGCTGGTTTCGAGGGAGGAAATGGGGATGGAGGATAGTTTACGAAAGAATTGGTTGAAGTCTAGCTCTAGGCTTTCCATTGTATCGAGGAGTTCGCTGTATAAGGTTTCGAAATCAGGTTCTTTGAATGTTTTGAGTCCGAGACGGGAGGTCATGAGACGCTTGTATTCTGCTAGGAAGGTGGCTTTGTATTCTTCGCCTACGCGGGTTATGAGAGCTTCTGCGCGGGAGACGATTTCGTCGGCGGCTTCTTGACGGACACCTCTTTCGATGAATTCTTCGGAGTCGACACTGGCACCGGCGCCTATAAGTTCACCGAGAGATTCCCCTAGACGGACGAGATTCCACCAGATTATGGTGGGTTGATTGCGGTAGGAGTAGCGTAGCATATGGTCATCGTGATTAGGAGTATAACTAGGGTCGAAATTGTCGAGGAAAGCAAAGGGTCCAAAGTCAATGGATAAACCAAAGATAGATGTATTGTCCGTATTGAGTACACCATTTGTAAATGCATACGCTTGCCATGCTGCAACTGTCTTTGCATTGCGTAGTACAATTTCGCGATATAGACGAGTGAAGCGATTTTCTTCTAATCCTGCCGGACCTTCAATTGTGTCCTTCGATACTCCTCTTTCAATTTTTTCTGACTTTCCATCATCTGCAGAATTTCTTCCTGGTAATGATTCCCACCCTTGAAATACATTCTCGGCGATATATGTGCAAAGCTGTCTTATCAAAGCTCTGTCGCCACGCGCTCGTAGTATATCGAATGTTCCAATACGTAACCAAGATTCGGCGAATCTTGCCACAATAGCCCCAGGTTCAAGTGTTTCCCTCCTGACTTTCGAAAATGGCAAGAGAGTCAAAGATAGAGCTCGAGTAGTAGGGATCTTTAATCCGTTCAGTGCCTCAGAGACAATAAACTCCCTAATACTTGATCTCAACACGGCTTTCCCATCTGCAAATCTTGAGTATGGCGTTATTCCTGCTCCCTTCAATTGTAATTCGTATCGAACATTACTATTTGGATTTGTCGTCTCGAATAAAGAGATTGCTCGTCCATCACCTAATTGACCTGCCCAAGAACCAAATTGCCACCCACCATAACATTGCGCCCATGGATATCCACCCTCCAATTTCTCTTCATCCCATCCTAAGACTTTATTGCCCGCAACCGTTTGTTTGAATTCTTCCGTCGATTCTTCTCCCTCTTTAATTCCCAAATCTCTCATGGCAGTAGGACTTACAGCGAGAAGTTCTGGATTTATCGAATGTTCGGGTCGAACCCAAGTGAATAATGCGCCCTTTACCTGCCGAGGTCCAATTTCATCGCGAGCGGTCTTGTGTGATGCGGCAGGCGTTGGAAAGAGAGGATCGGGAGGCAGTGATGAGGTAAATGTCCATGATTTGGGAAGGTATGCGAGGGAATTTCCGGCAAGGGAAGAGGCCTTTGAGGTACTGTTTTGAGAGATATGAGATGCCATCTTAGCTATGCGCAGGCGGGGTACTCGAGGACTTGAGAAGAAATGCAGGAGCATCAACCAATGATACTATGGATGCTCTAGATGCTCTAGATAAACAGATGCTAATAAGTATTGTATAAATCTTGGGAAATCTTCAATGGATACCGTGAATGAGTATGGTTGGGGATTCGATGGAATACCTACTCGTAGATACCTTTGATTTGTGTCTACGAAGTAGTGGTCCTTAGTTTTACGGGAGGTGTGGTGCGAGGGTGCGTGGGGTTGGTGGGGTTGATGAAGTTTAAAATCGGCATGGAGCGGGAAGGAGGCTCGGAGGTTTACCTCCTTCCCCGCTCTTCAAGTATTGATAATAAATATCTAGGTTGTACTTGGTAATCTTACCTACATTTCCCTCTTCCTTCATTGTCGTTATACATGAATACCTTCATCAATTCTGCTTTCAGATTTTCCACACGTCCCCTCATAAAACGTTCTTACAAACTCCATTTCTCTGCAATTACTGTTCGTTACATCATGAATTCTGAAACCTCGGCATATCAAAGTTCTTTTGGAGCTGGAGGCAACTCAGGTGATTCTCCAAAGCAAATGAGTCAATTACAAAACCTCAAGTTAAATGACGGGACTGAGATTCCAATGCTTGGGTACGGCCTTGGAACTGCTCGTTTCAAAGCCAATGCAGACGGTCAGATCGATAATGAGATTGTGAAAACGGCTGTGATGGCCATCCATGCTGGCTATTATCATTTAGATGGAGCTCAAGGTATTTCTTATCATTCAATACATTCAAATGATTGTCATTGGTAACACTTATTCTTAGTGTATGGGAATGAGACCGAGATGGGTATGGCAATCAAAGAATCCGGTGTTCCTCGAGAGAAATTCTTCATAACTACCAAAATCACCGGTACCCAAGTAGTGGACACGCAAGCTATATTTGAAGAATCTTTGAAGAAGCTTCAACTCGACTATGTCGATCTTTACCTGATTCACGCTCCATACTTCGCCAAGACCCCTCAAGATTTACAGAAGAAATGGGCAGAAGTGGAAGCAATTCATGCATCCGGGAAAGCGAAATCTATTGGAGTGTCTAACTTCCTTCAAAAGGATATAGAAACTATTTTGGAGACGGCGAAAATTGTCCCTTCCATCAACCAAATCGAATATCACCCTTATCTTCAACATGGATCTCTGATTCCTTTCCTTCGCGAAAAGGATATAGCAATAGCAGCCTACTCTCCCTTGACCGCTGCTGTTAAGGCTTCTCCTGGACCTTTGGATGATACCTATTCTCTTCTAGCTAAGAAGTATGGTGTCACACCAGGTGAAATTGCATTGAGATGGGTTATTGATCAGGGAATCGTGGCATTGACTACTAGTGCAAATGAGGACCGATTGAAGGGATATCAAAAGATTAGACAGTTTAAGTTGACACCGAAGGAGGTCGAGGATATCGCTAAGATCGGTAGCAAGAAACATTATCGAGGATTTTGGAACGATAAGTTTGCGCCGGATGATAGGTCATAGAAGGTGTCATCGACGGAATGATCGAGCAGGATTCAGCAATCATATTTGATTGGCGAACTTGTTTGCGACATTCAGTTTCTTCGTGCTTGCGCCGGCATCTCATCCCTTGGCCGGTCTTTGTCGTCAACAATACCAACTTCTAGTTTTAGCGTTAGCGAATATAATGAAAAGCATGCATGACCTCATCTAATTGGGTTACACCTCGTATCGAGCAAGTAATATATTGAAAATATGCTAGGAGGGCCTAGGTAAAATAGTCAGAGCACAGTAATGAACGTACTTATACTGCTTGAACATTCTTGCAATGAGTGATCATGTATCTTTGAAGCAAAACACAGACACACCGAGGACAGAAATACCAGCACATCCAAGCAGATACTCCAATAATAGTCGGCTTTTTAAGCGGCTGACTCCTCACGTAGTTCCTAACGGGAAAGCAAGTATTTCCATATCTTATTTCTGGCGAGATAGTTTTGCAATCACTCTAGATCAAGATATCCATTTCTATTCCATATAACACTCAATCTAGCAACATATAGTATAAGAGTTATCGAATGACTTTGCATCCCATTAAATTACATCGATCTTACAGGCCGGGAATACTTGCTTTCCTTCCCTTGAAGAGCCGACTATTAACCTTATACTTTCGGGGGTTTTTATTAACCTTAATTTAGACCGTTTAGGTGTTGAGATGTGATGTGTTTTCGAGGATTGGGGGGCTTGTAGTTGGTGATATCTGACGTTTGTTGAATCTTGGTTTTCTGGGAAATCTGGAATGTTTCTTGACTTGCTATTTGATGTAGAAGTGGTAGTGCAGTTAAAAGAGTATGTTGGGGTTTCTGTCTTCGTGTTGGAGGAGGGTTGCTTTACTAGAGGCCGGAAATCATACACTTGAGTCTAATTTCTACACGAAATGTGGCCTCCATAGTCCATGGGTCTAATAAAATTATTAGAGCAATTTAAAGTCAAGTTCTCGTTTGGCAATCATTAAGTGTATGTGATTCTAATTTGAATGATGAGAGAGTGGTGCTCTATTCCGGCCTCTTTGTTCGTAGAGGGTCTACCCGCCAGGTTGGATTGCTTAGTCATTCACAATATCAACAAATTTCTACTTTAAGGTTATCATGATGTGAAAATATCACTGACATCCACCCTCCATCTTCCATCACTACCACCTTCAAGCAAGTGGGCAATCCCCTCACCCCGGATTCAAGATGTTGGAAAAGTATCTCCTTCGAGAGGCTAGACGGGATAAGGAAAGATCTGTTGAAGAGCAGCAGATATTCTCGCGCAAATTTGATCTTCATCAATACTTTTCACCGGCTAGTAGGAACACTAAGAGATTCATTTATTATGATCATTCTACTGGGATTTCTCATGTTCATGATGCTAATGAGATGACGGGCGACAAAAAGAGTTTGGTGCTTGCTGTTGATGGAGCTTGTCCTCATAATGGGAGCGAATTGGCTAAGACTTCATCCCTCGGGGTTTTCTTCGGACCACATTCGCCATTCAATATGTACGAAAAGATATCGAGAAATGATGGGGTTAAGCATACCAACAACTATGCAGAGCTCATGGCAGCCTCCTTCGCGCTACACCTTATCAAGAATAGTTCTTTGTTCAAGGAATGGAGAGCAAATCATGAAACAGGACTCACTGCTATCATTATGACAGATTCATCATATGTGTACGACATTTTCACCACATGGATTTGGAAGTGGCGTAAAAACGACTTCGAAGGCTCTAATGGTCCCATCGCTAACAAAGAATTGGTTCAGAACATTGATAAGATGATTCAGATCCTCAAGAATCGCAATATCGAAGTTCGTTTTTGGAAGGTTCCGAGAGAAGACAATGAAGAAGCAGACAGATTAGCAAACGCAGTTTTCGCAAATAAATCTATAAACATACGGGGAGATATCATCAGCCGGCCATGTTCACTAAGTAGTTTATACGCCCCCCACAGTATTCAAGCAGATAATCCTTTACTAGAGCATTTTGGACTACACCATCTCAAGAACAAATCTTTTGTGCCATTGATTGAACTCATTCTGCCATTGGTTCTCTCAGGACAAGACACCCAACAAATTTTTCTGTCTTTGATAGGTCCAAATTGCGACGGAGGATCCTTTTGGCTCGCGTGGAGCTTCATTCGCTTGGCCTTGTATCTCGTTTTAGAAAGCAAGTTTCACACTGCTGGCGAAATCATACCTGGATCGTGGCAGCCCATAGAAACAACCAGATTCGAGTGTACTGCTTATAGTAATTCTTTTCCGAGGGAATTTTCAACTGATCGTACTACAACCATGAAGCGAATGAAAGAAGAATGGCTATACTTGAATGAGGAGACAGTCAATTCTCTCTTCATGATTATGGAGAGGATAAAGGACACAATTCGTAGGGCACCCATGATAACCATGGGTCCCTTCGTTGAGGCTACGACAGGGTATGCGGATGCTATTGATACAGAGCATTGAACTTGATCCGATTATCATGTTAGACTGACATGGCATTTGGCCCAGTGTTAGACCAAAGAAATGTGGACAGAGTTGCTGGTAGGATGTGTTTGTGCGACATGATTCCCTATCATTCTTCTTTTTGTTGAACCCATGACGTTTTCATCGGATTTGACTACCTTCCTCTGAGCTGTCTTTGATTGGGTATGGTACTGTGGCGAGAGGAAATTATTTGATGGTCGCATTCCGATCTGGATTCTAGGTCGAAATTACACTTCAAGCTACCCGTTCCATGCAAAGGGTGTTCGCAAGCATCCTTTCGAAAATTACTCTCGTAGATATTCTAAGAAGTGGTGGCCTGTCTCTTTCCTTTTCATCCGTACCGGCAGCCTCTATACTTGACCATCAACCACCTAGATATGCCTGTAAGTCAAGAGATAAAGCAATGAACATCGCCTGCTCAAAAATCATAATCTTCTCAATAAGATCCCGCTTTCGTTTCAATGTTTTCAACTCTCCGGCTGCTTTTAGGGAGTTTGGAGGGGGGCTTGGAGGGGGGTGGGGGGGGGGACAGGTGCTCAAAAATTGATAATGACAGGAGACTCATGCATTGGACTTTCGGGAAGATTCATGAAAGGTTGGCTATGGGACGATTGAACACTTAGACTAGTCAGACAACCGATCTCCGCGAATGAGATTTCATGGGATCAATATATTGACAATATCTTAGCGCATCATTTTCTTCCGCCATCTTCCTCCCTCTTCTTGTGACAGTACAGATCTAACAAAACAACTTTGAAGTATACATCTCAGACCCTTCACCCGCTTTCAAGATTTCATAACTCGATTTCTCTAATCCCTTCACATTCACCAAATTCACAACCTCAACATGCGCATGTTTTTCCCTAGACAATTTACACCTGGACCATTAACAAGGTACCCCATAACATGGCCCATAGCTTTCGAAAATCTCAAGATCTCCATGAATTTTCTCTCGCTGACCTCCGCATATACTCGAGTTCACAATCCTCACAGATTCGAATTCGGATTCTGCTGTTGAGGACTCCTAATCCGAAATCCCAAATCTCTGCTTGTCCAGTCAATTTTCTCCCTACGGAAAATCACTAACACCGAAGTGACTTATCAGCACTGTAAAAAACACCTTGAAATCATCTTTCTTGATGATCCTCCGTGACAAAATTTTCTTTGACGTCATAATACACAATACATGTATTTATTGTATTGCTTCCGGCCTCGAGTTTGTTATATAAATAGAAGATAGGAAATACCTAGGTAGATCACGAAGATTCACAAAGGCTCAGGATAGCTTGAATATCTCAGACGGTTCCGTTTCTCTAGTTATAAGATCAGTTTCTCTCGTTTGAATCATCTCGATATCCACGGGATGTCTGCGATTGGATTGATCTTAGCTATACACACGCATTATCTATATACCTGCTAATCCGTGTTTGCATGCCTCAGTATTTGACATGACATCTCTGTAAGAAAATTAAAGACGTATTTTACCGTCATCTCTATTTCTGTTTCCGCATTCTCCAGAGTCCTACAAAGGTGCATCAGCTACCTACGCTCGACATATTAAGCTACTTGTTAATCAACGGTCCTAATAATATATTCGATTTCCCATTGTATCAGCCAAAAACATCCTTCTCTATATAATACCCAATCTTCTAACTGCCCTCTCATTCTCTAGGGGAGCATCCTAAGATTTCTGTACACATCCCCCTCTCCCTCTCTCCCAAACTTGTCAAAATCAAAATCTACACTCATCCATCTATCTGTATTCTCAGGCACGCAGTTGAAACCAACAGCAAAATTACCGAAAAAATAAGAGTGGACATACAACAGTAGGGATTCGCTGGTGGTCACCCACCCAACTACTAATCTACCGATCTGAGGCTTGTGTATGGCAGAGCGGACGGGATGCCCAATTCTCCTCAGTCTATGGTCGTATGTGATTGCGATGATTAGTTTGATGTTTATATAGTTCATGTGTGATATGATGTGGTGTGGGTGTGCTTTTTGAGTGTTTATTTGAAGATCGAAAGGGAGAGGGAGTTTTTAGGGGCGTGGGCACCTTGATTCAGTCTCTTGTTGTCTTTTGGTTTGAGGAGTGTGAATGTAGATGGAGAGGACTTATATAATGTGGTGCTGATAGGGTGGAAGTGGAGGGTAGAGACTATGTATGTAGTAGTAGCTATGGGGGTGGGAATCTTGGTAGTTTGACACTGTCTTCAAGAATGCACTAATATGAGAGTATATCGAATGGAAGATTTTGAAGACCGGACGATTGGATGCTCATTGCGAGGATTTAGAGAAGGTTTGGTATCTAGGATTGTATCAATGGAAAATTCCAACCCTCGAGCGAGGAGAAATTCCAATGGATATCATATCATGAGTACCTAGGCATATATACTGAAGAGGAGAATTTGAGAGTGTATGCAAAAGAATAATAATCGAAATCAAGCTAGTTATCGCATACGAATTTTCTATTCGATGAGAATTAATAGTGATCAGATGTGAAAATTTAGATTTTCTTCGTGTGATTGATAGTATAGTGCAGTCAAGACTCCACGACCACGAACAAACCCCATCACTTGACGGAGGCTGGACTCAATGTTATATCTGATGCAAGATATCATTACCACAGAAACAAAAGAAGGCTGGAAAGATTATTTATTCCCCCCTTCACATTTTTTCGCGGCCCCCAAAGCTTCCAGCCACATCTCCGCACACACCATATACTGACCACCACCAACACTCGCCAGCCTTTCTCTCAATCATTGTTCACACAATACCCATTCCTGACAAGAGATCCAGGTCCCTTATATATTCCCCGCCACACGATGCGACATAATCATCACCCGGTAACGCCCCTCTTCGCAGCATGTAGAAATGTCGGTGTGATATCCACACTCTCGTGGTGCATATTTTTCACCCCACCTGTGCATGCGACATGCACAATTTCCCCCACCGTTATATCGTCAACTCTGTAAATCCCGCTCGCGATGGTGGTTGTCAGGGATACGCACGAGTCACTGTGGAGCTTTAGCTTTGGGATTGGCGAGTTGGTGCAAGTGGATGGAGTGTGTGAATGGGAATTGAGATTTGGAATCGTGATTATGATTTGCATATCGTTGCGCTTGGGAAGAGTCATATTATTGGCGACGTCCAATCACATTGGTATATGGTGTAATGTCGATGAGACAGTTTGGGACATTCATTGATTTGACCCGTTATTCATTGAAGGATAATTCTTATTGGAATGAGAATGTCTATCATAGTTCATCGTCCGAGCCCGATTCGGTCTCAGATCCATCATCTGCAGGTACCGGAACTGGCTTTTTGGCAAATGGTAGTTCTCTTTTAGCTGGTAGCTCGGCGATTTTGGTTGTCTCTGTTGATTTAGGCGCTACTTGCATTTCCTCATCCGAATCATCTTGAACAATATTTTTTCCTTTGCGACTTTGAGGTTTTGACTGTGGAGCATTTGCCTCATCTTCAGTCTTCTCATCCGAGTGGTCAGGAGTTTGTATTTCTTGTTGGTCTGATTCGTCGGCAGTATCATCCTCCTGTTGCTTTTTGTCAACATCCATTTTTTCAAAAGCATCATCCGAATCTGAGCTTTCAGCCTGCGCTTCCTTCCCGGCTTTACGCTTCCCAGTTCTCGATGCGCCGGCGGTTCTGAGCTTTCCAGATCTTGTAGCTCGCAATGTATCGACTTTTTCTGGATCAATTTTGGCGCTTGCTAATAAGGTTTGTTGGTCCCTTATTTTGAGCTTCTTCTCATTCTGCAAGAGGCTAAACTTCTCCAACAGCTGAATCTCATAGTCGGATTTTGTTTTGTTTACTTCCCTAAAAGTTTCATTGAGTCCATTCAGCATTTTCTGTTGTTCCCTGTACTTAGGGTTTAATGCTTCCAACTCATCCTTTGCCGAACCTGCCGATTTTGTTGCCAGAGCGCACCATTCAAAAAGACCAATTTCTTCTTCTTCAGTTTCGTCCAGTTTGATTGCGCCGAGACGTTGCTGATGTATAGTTAGTATGTAATATGATAAGATTGCCAACGTAATGACTGGGAGGGTACGTACTTTGATCCCTTCGATAACTTTTTGGATCACGAGCGTCACGGCTTTCTTCTCCACTTTAGCATGAACCTCAACTCCTCTGGTCACATTCTCATTCCCTCCCTTCGGCGGCTCATGAAGCAGAGTGGATGACAAAATCAGAATCCATTCTTCGTCGCTACAGGGAGAACTCCTCGACTTGAGTGAAGATAGTTTGCTGTGCTTTACTAGAATGAAAATTAATATTAATTTGAGGTCCCGCAATTAACGCATGAATTTGAAAATCAGGGTTGAAAATCAGGGACCTCCAGCGCGGGACGATCCAAACAAAGGTTGGAGCTTACTTGAGACCGCAAATACGAGTTCACCATCCGTCCCAACTAACTTTAGATCTAAAGGTCGCGACCCAGCGGATTCGACGTGGAGAAGAAAAACTTCATCTTGATTCGTAGCGCTGGATGTAATGCGAAGGACCGCTGGAAGTTGCTTCGCCGCCATAGTATGGTTACGGCTGTGTTCCTGGTACTGGTCGAATTCGGTTCAATACGGTTGGTTGGTGATGAGGGTGATGAGAGTGATGAGAGTGATGGAATTAACGAGACTAATGAGATTAATGAAACAAGAAAGCTGAATCAAAGGATGAATGAGGGAAAGGAAGATGTGAATCCGTATTTAATGTTTCAAGAGATGAATTAATAAATAAGTTACAAGCAAATATAATGATGATATAACTAATCAATTTATTTACTATTTGCTTTGATACCCAGATATCAATGGTAGATCTGCTGGTAGATCAGGCAACGATGAGGAACTTATTTTCTATTGCTCACTTCACACCCATTCTGCCTAATGACAGATATCCGACTTCACTTTAATTCAGCTCAACACGAGGACTGAGAAAAAAGTATTTACATGGTATTTACATGGTATGATCCATAGCTATTATAGTACGGGTACGGACGGGTACACTTGTATGAAATACGATACCATACGGTCCATAATGCATACCATACCGTCCAAACCTACCATACCATACAGTCCATACTATACAGTCCATACCATACAGTCCATACCATATCTTCCATACTATCCATACCAGCCATACTATAGACCCAGTAATAAATCCAATAATACATCCAACCAAAATATTAAATCCAATTTAATATCAAAAACATCAATCAAATAAAGCAAATAGCACCAATCGAGTCAAGAGAAACATACGCGTCGCGATTAATATTCCATTTTTTTCGTCCAACACACCCAATCATTCCTTCTGATTCGCATCAAATCCTCGTGGCTGGTCAATTCCCATGATTCTTTCCTCAAATTAGCCAGCAGAGCTTCAATCATTCGACCCATCCACTCAATCCCCCGTGAACACTGAATACAGCGGAGAACTAAATTTTCCAACCCACTTCAACATTCAATACCCACCCGCCAGGAGTGTCAAGAGATTCATTACCTTTCGAATTTCCAACAACAATTCTTTGCTACCTGCCCTCAAAAGGGCGCTGGAGGTTTGGATACCAGCAAAGGTGGAAGAAAAACATCAACATCAATACCACACCCATCCTGATACTCATTTCAATTGAAGCCAGCGGACTTAAAATAACCAGATTCCAAGCACCGAGCACACCGAGCACCACAATTTCGAAACCAGGGAATCACCATTGCGACCACGAGTGCACTGATTCACTCATACATTCATTCGCTCTTCAATCAACACGAAACAAAACAAAGCAAATTACAGTTGCAGTTGCAGTTCCTCCTTCACGACAACGTCGAGAAAAAACACTCCGATCTGCAAGTTCTTTACGACATGAATTCACGATAGTTACTTACCCGCGATTAAGCTGATTGAAAAACTTGAACTCCTCTTAAAGTCTATAATTGAGAAGTAGTACACGGTCGCAATATTTTATCAAACTTTCGATCTTTTGCGACATACAATCGGGGCTCAAAATGGACCAATTGGTATTGAAGCCGCGGGCACCTGTGGAGGACGACGTGGAAAACTGGGACGATGACGACCTTGACATTGGGGGCGATGATTTTACATTTCGAAGTGCCTCAGTAGCAACAACTGCAACGATTGCGTCGACACGCAGAGAATCGGTCTCTTCACGTTTATCGATAAGATCGGACTACAACGAGGAACGACAAGTACATTTACCAGAAGACGATGAACGAGCCATGAACGATGCGATCGCTACAGCGAAAAGAGCCGGTATACCTTTACCGGAAAACGTACCTTCCTCGGCCTTATTAGGAGGAAGTATAAAGAGACTTGGTGGAAGAAAATTAAGAAAGGTGATTTCAGATGATTGGGATGATGGAGATATTGAAGTGCCAATCGGAGAAGCCTTAAAAATCAAACAACAAGATGGGTCCCAATTCCCAGAAACTCTACGTCAAGTGAGCGGTTCTGCATCTTTAAGCCCGCAGAAGACATTGATGGCTGCTCCAATATTTCATGTTAGCCCAAGGCCTGAATTAAAGACGAAGGTGGCATCGTCGAATATGCTTGATCGCTACAGAGATGAGGAGGATGATGACTTCTTTGGAGATGGCGAAGCAACAATAAAGGTTACAAAGAAACGGAACCCTCAATCTATGGCACCTTCCGTCACATCAACGAAGCCAGAAAAATGTAAGGAAACCGAAGAAGATTTCGAACAAGATCTACAACTTCCTTCAGATGGAGCTTTGAAGCTCACTACTCGTAAAGATATCCCGAAGACCCCCCAGAGTATCCAGGACGATTTTGACGACTGGGGTGAAGGCAGTTTAGGTACTCGATTTGGTGGAACGAAAAGAGATGGTCGATCCAATAGGAACTCAGATTCCTTTGCTATGAGCCCCAGTATTGCCAGTTCCATGACTGCTGAGAGTGAAGATGAAGGTCTTGAAGGTTTAGTGTTACCGAGTGGCCCTCTCAATTTCGAGGATATTCTCAAGAGGCGTCAACTCAATGATTGGCCCGAACGTCCAGTAGAGGTGAAGCAACCAAGAAAAAGTTTGGGTGGAAAGGATGACTTCTTGACTGGACTTGAGATTGGTGATGGAGATGTTTTCGATTCGAAGAAACTCACATTAAATCGTAACGTAAAGGTTAACCCTACTAAACAACAAAGCCCAACTCGGCCCAAGCCATCGGTTTCATTAACGTTCACAAACAAACCTGCGCCTCCTGTCACCTCCCGGCTCCCTAGGCCACATGGACATGAACGTATTCCATCATCTCTCGAACCTGTTTCGGAGAGTGGTGGGCCAATACCAAGTCGAAATCGTAGGTCGCAATCTAGGTTGGGACATTCAGTCCATTCTTCAATCAATAGTGTTGGGTTGTCTAACGCACCATCTTCTAATAATCCAATACCCCCATCAACTCCTCGGCGTCGTGAACTAGGCGCAAAGTTATCCACATCAACTCTGCGCAATGAGCCGACAACGACCAGTTCCCAACTATTGAAGCTCAAGCGGTCAATGCCAACCATGAAGACTTACCAGCCTTCGCCAGCTAAGCCAATGCCTACACGGTATGAGAGACCTCAGTCTCGGACGGAGATCAATAATAGGCCACTCTCAATGTCTCGGTCCAAGGAACCTGTCGAAAAAGATCGATCCGGAGCTGAGTCTAGCATGTCCTTTGTTAGAAAAAGTCATGTTCCATTCTTACCTGCTGGTGGTGCTTCCAGTTCTCAATCGCATCATGTCACTGCAAAAACATCCCGGCATCTTCGCCGTAACGACTCTGAGTCCTCAACCAATAGCGCCGATTTTCGTCCACCATCGAGAACGCTTTCAAGGCAAACATTTCGATCGCCCAGTCCGCGCAGATCTCTTCGGGGCGCCGATATGCTTGCTCGTGAAGCTACCATGAAGCGACAAATCACAAAACCCGTTCGACGAAGACATTTTGGTGATGGCTGTGAACTTGATGCTTTTGACGATCTACCTACCTCACGAGATGCAGAGCAAAAGTTTGTCAAAGAGCCAATTGGCCGTGGTCCGCCTAAACAGCTTTCACTTCGCAACAGAGCTCATCAACATATTATGCCCATCCGAAACTCATCACCTATACCTCTAACACCATTGACACCAGCAAAGACCAGGAGTGAATTACCGCGCTTTGCGCGCGATACTGCCGCCAGCCGCATGGCTCGCGAAGCAACATCATCTCATCGCACCGTCTCTGGGTCTGGAGCCCCTCTTGCTGCCCTCACAAATCAATGGAGAGCAAAGGTTTCAGCAACAACTGGACTCAGTCCTGTTCATGCACAAGGTTCACTTCGATCAAAAAAGAATAAGGTGCCCCAAAAGCCACAACTTATTAAGCCCATGGGAAATGTAAACAATCCCAGATGTACGTATACCCTCCGCATTGCTTTTTAAACTACCACTAATCTTTCTTTGTAGCTGTAAAGGGAATGCAATATGATCCGGTTAACTACCGATGGGAAGGAAACGAGATTGAAGTATCGGCCTTTGATATGCCAGCTTCTGCAACCCCGACAGCTTCAATACCTGTACAGACACCAAGAGCGACAGCACCGCAAATTTATCGGGAAAAAGAATGCTCGACACCTCGTCCTGCGCTCATCACCAATATAAACTCTGCCCAGAATGTCCAAGTCGTTGGCGGAATGGTCTTTGACCCGCAGCGTATGTGTTGGCTTAAAATGCCAGGGGACAACAAAAGAGCAAAAAGCGAATCTGGTGATACCATGGATGGATTTGATGCGCTCGATGATGAGGATGATGTCTTTAAGGATGTTCCTGATCTTGAGGAAGGGCCCTCTAAGGAGTCTGATGAAGTCTCGGGTTCGAAAGGTGAAGGCGCCAGTGGTCTCAGCGATTGGCTTGTTGGTGAAGAGTTTGATGTCGGTCCAGAATTTGTTAGGCGACAGAGAGAAGAAGAAGACCGCTGGAGGAGAAAATGTGAGAAATGGATCGGCGCCGCACGTAATACTGAAGGAAACTCTTGGAGATGGAGTATTCGAGACGTAGTAAATGAATTATGATCAGATACCAGGAAGGAATTAGGCATGAAGGCATGCTTTTTATATTCTTTGGGATAGTCCATTATCGAATGGTAAAGACAGGAATTTTGATGAGGTGGATAGGTCGGATCTTGGTTTGTACTATGAGATGATGGTTGGGGATTCTTTTTTATTACACTATTTGCATAATGCTTCCGTTATTTTATTTAGGAATTTTTGGACGACACGACATCAGGCGTATTTTTGGGAAAAAAGAATATCGTTGGTTTTGGTAGGAAGGCTTTGTTATTTTATTTACGTGGATGGATCGGAATGCCATACCCAATACCCACACGATGATACATGAAAAAGGGATTCATGATGAAAGAAACGAACAAAAGCTTAATAGAGCTACGAAGGTTATGACTGTTATGATCGGGTTTATACTTGACTACCTGTATTTTCTTGTATTCTACTCCTATCATTTACGGTTTATTTTTTATTTTAGGGGTTTTTTTCTTCCTAGGGTTTTCCTTCTACTTATTTCAGTATGCTGGGTTCGTTGAATTGAAGAATAATTATATGGCATGGATATCGTCATGGGTAGTTTTGTTGGGTGGAAGACTTTGGGGGGATGGGGGGGAAAGAGGGGGGACATTTATATATCATGAATTGAAATTATAATGAAGTTCTTTATTTTAGTATTAGGGTTTGGTTTTGAATATGCTGTTGAAAGTAATGTAGTAGGTGGTTTGCTGGTGTAATGATGTGATGTATGTGGGACGATTAGTATAGGGGTATAGGTATTGGGATACATATTGTGAGGTGTGAGGTATGAGGGATGTATTGAGTAATGAGTGATCGCTAACGCGTGCACAAGTAGGTAGGTAGCGCTACTCGCTATTGTTTCATTAACATTACCTCGGAAAGTTTCTTAGGGTTGATTGGCTGGGTAAGTGATCGCTGTGTTGTGTACCTAGTAGGTATATGGGTATGGGTACGTAGATAGTGACTCGCTAAAGAGTGGTTTTGGTGGGGTCCGCGTGGGTGTGATACCGTGCCCCCCCCTTTTTTTTAGGGGGGAGGGAAAGATGAACGGGTATTGTATTGTGTTATGGTAGTGTTTGATAGATTAGTGTATATATATCTTGTGAAGATTGTAGGATGAGAATGGGAGGATGAGGATGGAAGGATGTGATAAAGATGTAATAAGAACATAATCTGGGAGTAGTTGCTCTCATTGAGAGGTTTGGTGGTTTCGCTGAATTAAAATTTGGTAGGAAGGGAGGAGTGGGTGTTGAAATAGGGTATCGAATTTCTTGGGAATTCGGACGGGAGTTTATCAGATTTGTATGTTTGTAAGAATGGTAGGTCGTACAGTTCTTTGGTTTCTTTTACGATCTTGGATTTCGTGTGGACTGGTGTTTTAATGGGTGTGAGCTTGTCAGGTACAGAGGTTTGGATGGGGGTTTTGGATGTTGGGTATTTTATTGCGTGCATGAGGATTTGGTGGGATAGATGGAGAGGTTGAGTTTTCAATGGATGGGGTGAGCTTCGGATGTTTCGGGGGTTTGAATGGTTTGAGAATTGGAGATTGGGTTTGGTTTTGGGATGCTGTGGGCGCGACGAGATTGAAGGGATTTGAATGGGAGGAAGATATCTCGCCGAGGGGGTGGAATATGGAGGAAAGTTGGAAAGCTGGAGAGGGGAAGGCGGGCTAATCTTTTGATAGGTGTTGATGAGTTGAGGGTTGTGTTGGCGTGTGAATGAGACTGGGGTTATTCTAGAAATGGTGGAGGTACCTCTGTTATTATTACTGTGATCTAGTGATGCTTTTAAGATTACATTATGACTTGAGAAAGTTTGAGTCATAGTTGACTATGGGTATGATTAATTATCAAGTCTGAAACTAGGATTTTTGATTTCGGGAATGACTCGAAGGTAATTTTATACAAAGCATCATTCGAGAGAAGAAAGCTGATTTGATGATTCGAAGTCTCGAAATTTATCTTGTTATGGTGTGTGATTTGAGTAAAGATACACCTCGACGTTTCGTACTTTTTTTGCGTGTATAATATGGGAAAACGTGACTGGAGGTCTAATTTTCAAGTCTATTTTCGATACGATTTCTCGAAAATTGGATCATGACTCCAGAATTACCTCGATATAAGCTCTTTCCAAATAAATCGTGGCTGGAAATGGTGAATGTTCAGATTCTCTTGCGAAATACACCAGGATAATGAGTCGAATGTCGAACTATAAGCCGGTTCTGGGCATTATTCGAGGACAAGTCACCCGAGAAACAATTTAAGAGTCAATGGTAAAATGATTTTGAGGGAGCTTGGAGTTGCTTTGGAGTGCTTAAAAAGTCTTGGACTTTCCCTTGAGGCGGAAGTTTAGAAATCAAAGCCGAGTCTTGAGAGTGAAAGCAAAGATCAAGTGCAAGGCAAAACAAACATAGATTCTCATCAATAAATCAAATATATTTACCATCCCTAACGTACTTCCACATCCATCCATCCGCCTTCTTGTCCAACGAGTTGTATATAACTACTTTCGGATTTATATCTCAGAAGCCATCGCCATTGATCGACCTTTCAGAGCCATTTTCACTGTTACGAACCATCATCATGTCCATATGTTACAGTCCAAGACACAGATTTTCAGGTAGGCTCCTGTCATAACATCTTATGATAAAAGTATACTGACCGTATTTTTAGAAGATATCGATTCCGAGAGAGTAGAAATGGAATCTTTCAGCAGTCTGCGGTTGGACCACCCTAATCGCCGAGAAATTCATGCGAATCTGCAGGGAAGATTGCGATATCTATTGGACTGTCTCCGCAGTGAATATACAAGTTTTGAGGGAAGAATCCATGAATTGAAAGAGGAAATCAGTAGTCCTTCAGCCGGCGGAGGTCGAATGGAAGTCATGCGTGACAATATGCTTGGAGAGATTCTCGCGGAAATCGAAGTTTTGAGTCGTCAGCAGGAAAGTTTAAGTACAAGTATGAATACTGTATCAATTTGGGGTGGAGAACTTCGACAAGCAAGATGGCCATAGTGCTGCTATCGATAAAGATTTGAAGAGTATGACAGCCTTTTGATATAGATAGGTCCACTCGATGTATTAAGGGGGTGAGCGGAAGAATTTGCAGTTGGGGAGACAGTGTGACATCAATTACCGAAATATACTGCTAGAAAGCCTGAGTGGAGGATCTGTTTGTACTGCAGAATGCCTGATTTTACAGACTAGCCGAGTTTTTCCAATCAAATGAATCCTAGCCCAACCTTTATTGAATTATCTGTCAATTGGGACTTGTGTATAAGATGATTTGATGACAAGATTTCTTAATTCATGATTCCAATATTGATCTGAAATCGATGGCATTGCCATTTCGAAATATATATAAGACTACCACAACCCCCAGAGATTCTTGAGAAGTACCAAACTCGTTCAGCCTGCCACTTCAAAATCATACACCAGCATCAGTGCCACTTTCAAAGAATCACAAGACCGACCACTCAATATCTATTCTGATTCCGATCATCATTATGCTCAAACTCTCTAAGATTGTAACACCCAACGACCTCCGTCAGTATTCTTCAACAATCCTGGAATAGGGAAATAGCCATACTGACCTGATACTAGCGGGGTGAGATGAAGAATTCAACGATGTGTACGCAAAACTCAAGAAGCTTGATGAAATTGACTGCAATCTTGAACGAAAGTCAAGTTTGGACCGTGCCATATTTATTAACAATCTAAAGAAAAAGATCATTCGTGAATTGAACAGGAGTATCCATGCAGAGCGAGTCAAGATCAGTGAGAAGGAGGAAAGACAGAAAGAGGTGGAAGCTGTCAAGTTGAGTATATTGAATCAGCATCCACCGAGTAGTGAAGGATATAAAGCTGCTCAATTGTCGCATAACACTGCGTGTTGTATTCTTATTTCATACCAGACAAAGCTTCCAGATAAGCGTCGAAAGTGTAAAGAGCATGTGCAGTCTTGCGAAAGAGTACTCAACAGTTATTATCAGTAGCATTAAGATGAGGAGAAGGATAGTCACTTGACACTCCCTTCACATTATGACGAAGATTAATAGATTTCCTTCCCTCCGTGCGTCTATGATAGTTAGCTGAGGACTGAATGAGACGGGCGAAGGTATCTAGGTGGAGGATTTTACTAATCAAACAAATAGCCTGAATTTTTATACTGGTTTAGCTTCTACAATAGCATCCATTCTAGTCCAACCTCGATCAAATTGATCTATTAAAATGTGACTCTTTGTATCATATGATTTGAGAACAAACTTATTTGATTCTGTGATTTCGATGTTTACGCAGAATTGATGGCACTATCATTTCGAAAGACATTTAAGAATATTATGAAGTATGATTCGAATCGCAAAGGGGTCTCTTTGAGGAATCATTTGAAGGTTTTAGGAGGTTTATGAGGCACAATGTGACTCAAATTGCCTTTCTTATTGAATGACACAGTGATTTGGAATGACTGGAGATTCCTCTTAAGGGGCTCAAGAGAGCACAAATACTATTAATCCCCGTCTGCTTTAATTCCAATATCCAGAAACAGTTGATCATCAAACACCAAACATCAAATCGAAAGCTCACAAAATAACACGCCATAATTTTCATTGACCCCCTCAATAGGAACCAAAGCGCAACAACATTTGGTCATCTCCAGTCACAATTCTCGGTTCATCAATATTTCGCTCTTACATCATCGAATTTTGTTTGTTCAGCCTCAAAGTTCGATATCTCTCTCTGAACTACACTATTTAATGTCTATTTTCCCAACAAATATACATATGCCTGATATTCCATCTGTCGATTTGAGCTTCGAAGCACTCATGTCCGGACTCGGGCCCCAGTCTGAATACATAAAACATACCAAATATACAAGTAAAGTATCACACACTCTCTGTTTAACAAAGCAATGCTGACTTCTCATCAGGTCGTATTATTGGCTTGTTACGATTGATAAGGGATCTCAAAGATGTCCCGGACAGCTTGTACTATGAAGCTCGTCGCAGTTGTCATGATGGTGTCGAGGAGCTAAGGGAGGAAATCTTGCGCGACGAATACTCCTTGAACCGCGAAAAAAAGTGCTTGAGAAAGAGATTGAATTTAGATCTAGCCAAGATTGGGAAATAAAGTCGGGACAAGCTGGAGCTCCTCTGAACGGAAGAGACCATCAAATCATTAAGAACCTTCTGGAGGGTGCTGTGCAAAAGAAATCCGAGAAATTTGAAGGTGTGGGAATGATCAGAATGTGGAGTTTGTTCACAGATAGAGCATATCTGGATATATTGATCAAGCGCTTAAAGCCAGGCCATGGTATGCAGGCATACAGGATCAAACCAGTCATAAATAAGTACTACAGAGGCGTTGCTCCCGATCGAGGTTCTTGTCGATCCTAGCCTCTCTTCCACATAAGCTGCACCTCAGACCTATCTCAATCCCTCACAGTCTTGACACTTTGGTGAAGTTTGGAGCTGCAAATGCTAAAGAATACAAGTGATGAATTTTGTTGTGGAGCAGAAAGCCTGACTTTTCCAGTAACTAGACGAGCTTCTAAAATAGAACGCATTCCAGTAAACCTTTCGCTGTCCCATATGTAATATGATTGTGACACAAATTTTGAAACTCGAAGACTCAAACTAGCAGCCCATAGAACGCTGACTTTACACGGGTGAGTTAGTCGTTGTGTTAGAGCTCATAGGTATTGTAGGTCTATCATAGGAGTAACAATATTCGGTTTTAAGTGACTAAACTGGTAGGATTGACAGAAATGACATAAAAATCTATCATGCGCTGACTTAAAACTGTGCTCTTAACGCGATTTGCCGCATGATTTGAGGGGAGGTGATTTTAATGTCGAATTATGATATGATCGAGATGCTATGATTCGAATCAAATCCTTAATTTAATCATACAATAACACTCTAAGAACGTATTAAATAAGTTCCAACTCCCCCCAAACCTATGCTCAAATCTCAGAAACAGTTGCACATCAGACACTGAAATTTACAAGCTTTCTCTCAAATTAAATCACAACTGTTGTGGAAACGCTCCGGTGTTTATATGTCTTATTCTTTGCGGACTTCAGTAAATAGGAAATCTATATACCTCCTTAATCCAACTTTGACCCTCTATCAAAATAAAAAGCTGCTTTTGTCAGTGCCATATCAACAGGTCTACATTGTAAGAGCTGCACTCACAAATTAGCGACATGTTTGTTGTTTCTAGACCCAGCAGACACTTCCTAGCCGGTAGGTTTTTATTTTCTTTTGTTGTAATACATACGAAAGAAAATTGTCCTGACATATCACTAGATGAGGTCGACAAACTGGTCAGGAATTTCGAGCTTCTCCGTCCATACAAGCAGGATAGTTCAGCAAAGTTTGAACAGGCGAAGACGGATCTTGTTGACATAATGAAGAGACTTCGTCTTCAACATGATAAGGATCAGGAAACTGTTGAGCAGCTGAGGCGTAGACTTATCGGGTTGGTGACGTCCAAGCTCCGAGCACAGGCGAATCGCGATTTTGAATTATGTGATTTTTTTGATGCAGATCATCAAGATAGTTCGATTCGGAGAGACAAACTTAATGCTGAGTTACGTAAAATGGGAGAAGATATAGCCAAAATGTCCGGGCTATTGACTGAAGAATGATGCTGGGTAGGCTAAGGAGTCTGGCTAGAAGATAGCACGGTTGGAATAAAGCCCCGAATTTCCGATCGAGTTGAGTTTCTAGAATATAATGAATGCGTTGCACTTATACACCTTCTATCATATACAAATGCTTCAGCCGAGAAGAGCCAAGCTATTGAATACCCATCACCACAAGAAGAAAGGAATATTCTCTGTTCAAAGTGTTTCATTAATAGCCGTCCTTTCTCATTTGATGTTCCGTTTTGATGTCTCGTTAAGCGATGCTTCGGTCTTCAGATTCTTTCCACAGAGTTGTAAATTCACTAACAATTGACCCAAAAATGAGCTGCTCAGAGATACGGAGGCTGTTTGTCGATAGCCTCGGGGTGATTGATCCTCGATGATTATGATAGTGACAAGCTTATGAATGACGAATCCTACATATATGATCACAATATTGACAATTTGACAAAGTATATTGAGAGATTGAGGGTATTAGACGTATAGTGGGATGGGAAAAACAGAAATGTCTCAATACGATATCGCGTTTTCCGCCCTAGGGGTTCTGATATTTGACCTCGTAGTGAATGACTAGTATTGCACGATCATATTTCTAAGAATTTTCGATGCATTACTAAATTACTAATCAAATCCGAGCCTTTTTCGATGGTAATACCAAAGATAGTAGACCTTCTCTTCCTCTCAACCCAACAAGGCCCAAATCTCCACCGAAAAAATAAGAGCACAAACCAGGAAAACTATTACGAGTGTACACTGCAGCTATATTAAGTGTAGAACTACTTCACGATAACAACTTCTATTATCAGTCTCTTAATAGTCGGAAATCCCAGACCAAAGATTCATAGCTGCATATTCATTCTTGCTGCCATATAATAGATAAGTGCGAGCGGGCAAATCACTCAGAACCGAGCCTCTCATGGGGTTCGGCTAATTTACCGGCCAGAAAATAGCCGATTCGGTCTACTCGCTAGCCCAAATAAATTTCGACAATAATTATTGCAAATAATAGAGTCTAATATCTTTATTTATCCAAGCCGTTCTAGTATGTAAGTCATTTGCCTTATTGCAATCTTCTAACCAAAAGTTATCAGCATTTCGACTTCAAATGTATTTTGCCGTTTGTCGTCCTACCATGACCATAATTTTGATTTTATGGGGTTGCAAAAAGCGTTGCAGGTCATGTTCGAGACCCTCAACTCAACCTCCAATGTCTTTATCTACAGCTTATCGTTTAGCAAATTCCGCTATCTTGCTATCTTGCTAATTTACATGTTTGCTGAGGTGCATGTCGAAGCCAATGTTCGAAGATAAAATTTTCTTGCAAGCATTCTGAAATGGCCCGCCACAATTATATAATTGGAAGAGTTTCCTCATTGCAAATGTATCAAAGGTAGTTTAATCCACCAGGTCCTGGCTATCTTGTTTTACAAATCAGCCCTTCAACGTAACACGCACCACTATTATCATTTTCGAGACGAAGAAGAAAAACACGGTCAATCAGTGATATTACTTGGGGAATTTTCCGAAAATAGTCCCCAAAAAGCTGTGGAGGTTGCGAGACTTGTATTTGGTGTGAACGACAAGAATTGTGTTCGAGTCAATCTTCTCAATAACCGGTGTAAGGCTTCTGTAAATTGGGATTATACTCTTCTGTGTGAGTTTACCGAGCGATGGTTTAGTGTTATGTGCGGCTCTGTAAACGATCCTCTTGATAAATCGGATTTTGGAATCCTTGGTAAGCTATTTTGGAACACGATGATCTCTATAGATGGAAAGGAAGAGTGGTCAGCGCATGAAGTAAGTACTTACTCATAAACTTCAAATAATAAATACTGACAAGAGATCTTGGGTAGAGATTCAAAGCTGAAAATTTCTGGGCATGGTTAGCTGCAAGGACTTACAAACTCAAACTCCATAAGGAGATGTGTAACGTACACGAAGCTCGATACGAAAGCTATTCCCATCTTCTACATCAATGGCGCAATTGTAAAATCCGTCGCCCTTATCAGGATGAAACAAATTACGACCGTGATCGTGATAGCAAGATCTTTGATGAGTTAAACTTTTATGGAATCGAGCAAAAAGAATGGGAGTTCAGTAAAAGCAAATCTAAACTCTCGGGTCTAGTGAAAGAATTGCTGCGTGATAGACAATCAGAACTTGAGAAAAAACGAGCAAAAATCCTCACCAAAGCGAGAAGTGCGATGCGTAAAGCGGTTTGTGAAGTTAATGCTGGTGATGGCTACAGTAATTCCCTTAAACGTGTCGATGACCTGCTAAAACTAAATGGAACTTCACGAGAAGCATGGTTGGGGAAGCTTTTATTTGAATTACCTGCTTTAGCGCTTCTTGATACATTCCGCCACTACTTACAGCCTACAGCTTCGGAGTTAGAAAAAGGCGATCGACAGGCCCAAGAAGCTCTTGATAAATTAGATAAACAGCGTAAAGAATTCCTAGCAACAATTTCAGTAAAACCTGCTAAATCGCCGAGTAACTGCCGGTATAATCTATACGAGCGTATAAATGACTATCTTAAAAACGCAACCGGTAAAGACAGGGAACGTCGAGCGTTGAGAAACCAATGGGAGAAAGCGAAATATGACTATAGCACTTTGGAAGGTGTTTGAATTTGTGTGATGAATTATTGCCGCGCTCACATACTGGTCGTGAAAGGTCATCTGAGATCTCACAAGCGCAATATCCCTCTCGAAGACGAAGCAATGAAGCACCAGACTCAACATCAGACACAGCACCTTCGTTGAGGAAGCCAGCTTCATCGAAGCCAGTAACTACCTGCAAGCAACGTGCCCAGATGTGACTATTAGTTCTTCATCGAAACTCACACCTCCTGCAAGACAATACTCTCGATATTCTTACGACGAAGATTTCAGTGACTCCTCAGTTCCTGAGTCATCTACTAATACAAATAGAAAGAAAAAGGGGATCGCGAAGATAATGAATTTAGTTCAAAATTCAGGCTCTAGCAGAAGATCAAAGACAGAACACCGCTTATAAAATAATTCCCAGTCTACCTCATGTAGACCAACTTTAGACCATTTGGCTAGGAATCTATGAAACGAGCTCGCTAGCAGCTCTGAATCTATCCAATGATTTTTGATGCTAGGAATAAGTTATATATTGAGGGTTCAGTTTTTGATTGATGCGAAAGACGATAACTTATTTCTTCATGTAATAGGAACGATCGTTATACATACCCACACATACGAGATGTACAAAAATAACATACGTCATTGAAACAACCAAAAGATGAGAATCTTCACTACCAAAGTGATTTTATAACTTATGGGTGCGGGATTGCCATTAACCAACCCCAAACAAAATGATTCCTAGTCGATTTCCCACTATATCTGAGTGATCCAATGAGCTTGAATGATCGAATCTCCAATCCATATACGTACAAGGCAAACTACCCGCGCATTGTGTGTGTTGGTCAGTACTCAGCTAGACATAATATGCAAAAAAAATAAGTCTCACCAGAATCAAAACATTCATCCCTTGTGACTCATTTCTTCTCTGCTTAGAAACCCCAGGGCATTCGTAACACATCGTCTATAGAACTTTCTAACTAACCATCTTAGATAAACTACCACCCTCTGGACCCTAAAAAGGGCCACTGGAGTACTACAAAAGAGCTACTAACCACACTCTAGCAAGGTTCTTTAGAACACCAAAACTTCTTTCAAATAAACAAAAAAGCATGTATTCTTGAACTATCTTCTCATGAAACCCCAAACCTTAAAGCGTGAAATTCTCTGCCTCGAAGGTGGGGAGAATTTCGCTAGTAAAACTAAGGAGAAGCTAGTGCTTGTTATTTGTTATTTGTCGACTATTCGCCCACATACTTAAGCCGATATACATTAAGAATTATTTGACCTGCGACTGCAAATGCGAGGGTTGAGGTGGTCAAGTCGTCATTGTAAGTTAATCTTGAAATCTTGGAATACACAGCGACAAGGAGTTTTGATAGAGAAAATTCTATCCAAGATGTGACATTCATAGGCGGAATTTGTGGCTAGATGCAAAGATGATTATTTCCCAAGGAGACACACTGTATGCCACGATGAAAATCCATGTTTTCAGATGCTTCCAAACTTTGGATTGAATGAAAAGTTTATAGTGGCAATCAAGATAACCTTGACAAAATGCTTATTGAACATAACAGTTGCCATGATGTTGGACCCATGTGCCCTGTTTCCGTATTGAGAGATGAATTGTCAACACAAGATCTCTGTAAAACAGAATGATATTACCACATTTTTATGTGCCAACTCCTCAACGTTGTCCATACAAATAAGCACATAAAACTACATAGCCGCGCGATGCAAAAGTCCTCAAACCTATATATAACTACGCCGTCCAAGTACATACCACATAAAGATCCCCGGTATACCTGAATGACCGTAGAACGCCAATGCACGAACGCCGCCAGATAATGCAATATAACGCCATGACCGGAGAAAACTAACTCTCCACTTAAGCTTGACCCTCAAGTCTACTTTTATGAACTTGCTCATTAAACCATTCTCTTCCAGCCTCTTTTCTCTCCATAGATTCTTCTTCATATAAATCCATATCATCATCTCCCAAATCACTCGTTTCATCCCACAATTTATCGAACTCCGAGTTAGGTCCCGAGGCCGGTACAGCCCAGATATGTTCTCTTAATCTCTTATGTCTCTCGCGATCCTCTTCGATTCTCTGTTCAATCTGTCTCTTATCCAATCTCCCGACCCCATTCGGTTTAGCCTGTTTAGGCGTAGCATGTTGTGAAGTTCCATTTCCATTGGCTTCGTTTGCGGGCGGAGAAGACATGAGTACGTCGGGTTGGGTATCGCGTTCCTTGAGACATTCTTCGATTTCCGTAACAGTTTGAGGTAGGAGGAAGGATTTTTGTTGAAGGCCTTGGAGAACTTTGCGCACTACTTTAACATTGGCGGCTCCGGATCCATCTTCTGGCGCAACTGCATCAACGACCCGTAAGATATCTCTTTGCATCATGCGTACATAATCATCGTGTCCTTCTCTCGATGCCATATCGCATAAAATTTCGATGAAAAACATGATGTTTGCTCTATTGTTCATAGAATTCTGTATTTCAAGTCAGCTACATTATTTTCAACCCAAGTCGCTACCATAAAATTTCAGAAACACGCTTCCTTCGTTTTGATTCCCACAGATCCAATCTCTCGACACAAAACAAGAAATTTATAGACGTACTCTCTCCAGTTGTTCCAGAATGCAACTATGCAAATCTTCATCCATATCCCTATATTTCAACGCATACTGTGCCGTCTTATTCGCACTCGTAACACTCGCATTTAGATGTTGCAAATACTGCGTAAAGCGAATGCGCACTTCGAAGGGATCCATCTCTTCTTGCGATGGCTTAACCTTCGCTTTGAGCGGCTTGGTTGGTATAGGATCTGGTAAATTTGCGCGAAAAGGCGACTCTTCAATGGAATTGAGAAGTTCACTGTTGCGCAGTGGAGCTGGTCTGGTGGTATCCATGATGTAGTTTTGAAGCACTATACTCTATTGGGTGAGATTTTGGCGGTGGGGCGATGGCAGTATTTTGGTGGGATTGGGTGTGGTGGGGAGGGAGCTTTGTATGACTTCTGACTTCAAGGTTAGAATCTCAATATTGCAAACAGGAGATATATATCAAGAAGATACTTCGAGAATATATTTGAATTACTTACTTTGATAACAACTCCGATTGAAGAAAGAGATAATCAATATGAGTTCTTTAATTGAACATACGGAATCAGAAATGACCTTGACAGTTCTTGGTTGTGGTATGTTTGTGTGTTTGTTTTTTTCTGGACCTCTTTGATTGACTAGAGGAGCAATGAGTTCGAGAGAAAATTACACTGCCAGATTGGATCAATTTATTGTTTTGGAGACGGTGGCGTGCCTGTCAAGTACGGTAGGAGCCATCAGTCGTCCGTACCTGTTCTTGTAGGCTCTGGGACGAGATATGAATATGTACCTCTCCCACATGCGCAGAGAAATTATATTCATGTCACACTTTACTATATTCCTGTATCTATCAACTAAATCACTTGGACAATAATATCTTAGAGGCCAAATTTGATTTTCATGCACATCTGTTCAGTATACCAATAATTTGTGGATAAATGTCTCTCATGTTTTTAACTTTCCTTGGAAGCCGCACCTAGAACATGGATCAAAAGACAGATCCAAACTGATACTTCAGTGTAGGAACAATGGGTATAGGAATTCTCTCTGGAATACTTAGCTCACTCAATATTCCTCAAACCCCAAACCCCATTCCTCTAACCACATCAGGAACCTCAACTCCCGCCTACCCAAACGAGGCACCCACCTTTCCCCCCTTCAAAGTCATCGCCTGCGACCGTCGCCCCGAATTCACAAAAAAAAGTACAACAAGCATTGTCCTCCCATCTCCTCACAACCAACATCGTCATCCTCCAAAACGAGAATGTCCTCGCCGTGCAGCGCGCCGCTATCATCCTCCCAGCCTGAAAACCCTATACAATAAACGAGATCCTATCCGAGCCCGGCATGGCACAAGCTTTAGCCGGTAAACTCCTAATCAGCATCTGCGCCGGTGTGCCTATCGAGCAACTCCAAACCTTGCTCTTCGCCGAACAACAAAAGATCTCACCGACCTCGCATCCGCTTCTGACCCCTGCACTATCGTCCGCGCCATGCCCAATACCGCTTCCCAAATCCGAGAATCGATGACGGTAATAAGTACCTTTACTCCTCCCCTTCCTGAATGGACAACTGCGCTTTTAACCTGGATTTTCATACGCATCGGTGATAATATTTTTCTGCCTCCTTCAACCTTGGATGCGTGTACTGCTCTTTGTAGTTCCGGCCCGGCGTTTTTCGCATTGATGCTTGAGGCCACCATAGACGGTGCTGTAGCGATGGGACTCCCGCGAGCAGAAACGCAGAAATTGGCGGCGCAAACTATGCGTGGAGCAGCTGGTTTGGTTCTTTCAGGTGAAAATCCTGCGCTTCTGAGGGATAAAGTGAGTACCCTAGGTGGATGTACGATTGAGGGATTGTTGGTGCTTGAGGAGGGAAGAGTTAGAGGGACGGTAGCGAGAGCAGTGAGGGAGGCGACGGTTTTAGCGGGGCAGCTTGGAAAGGGAGATGTGGGGGTTGATGGGAGGAGGGTCTGGGTTTTCACGAGATTGAACGATTGGGCTTGGTATTTAGCTATGAGCAATGGGTGAGAGGAATGGAAAAATAGCTGGACAAAATGAAATGGGAAAATTCAGGGAACTGGGAATATCGAAATTATTTGCGCAAATAACTATTGGAAACATTTTCATTTGAGTTTCGTTGTGTGCTGATTTTTTAAGTTGAACTAATTGACTCTAATGTTCAATCTCTCTCTCCAGATTTATTCTTTCCCATCCGAAAACCAAAGATTTCAAGCATTCCCTGATATCATCCCTAAATTCAATCACACCCGAACTCCATGATATAGTGAGTACCGCTTTACGATATCACTTTTAGTACACGTGCCTCTTCCATCCTATACCAATCATATTACCACATATGCTATTCAAGAAGCAAACTTCAACCTCTTAGCCAAAGGCTCCTCATTTTCATCTTCATCTTCATCTTCATCTTCACCATCCTCCTCGTCCTCCTCACTAGCAGCCCTCTTTCCATTTCCATTAGCCACACTCTTTCCCTTCCCCTTTCCAACGGCAGTCGATTTATCCATCTCCATTCTCTCCTCAACCATCTCAATCAATCTTCCATAATCAGCTTCTACGCCCATTAAAGCTTCGTTTAATTTATCAATTCTTTCTCCACGATCAAATTGTGCCAATGCATCTTTGTTGTGACGATAGAGACGTTGTTTCACGAGGAGTTGCCAGAGATAATAGATGTGTTCATCTTCTTTTCTGGGAGGTGGGAGAGACTTTTGAGGTTTTCCCGTGTCTCGCAAAAGGGCTGCTTTGGCGGACGGGGGTATTATAGATAGGAGATACATTTCATGAAGGCGAGCGAATTGTCGAGGGGCGATTTTTAATTGCATTCGTAGCTTCTCGTATGCATCGGTGTCAAAGAGTTTGGCTGGTGCTGGACCTTTAGGGTTGATTTTCAACTTTGAGTCCAGTTTTAGTTTAAGGAAACGTTCGTCTTTGAGTAAACGACCTAAATCGTTGATGTCTCTTAAATCATCAAATGCTTCATTCGGATCCTCCACTGTGATTTCTCTTGTATATGGGTCACTAGATAAGTAGTCGAATACAGCATTATAGAATAGTGATCCTTTGCCCCCGCTTTGGAAAGGGGGTAGAATGAGAAATTGCGATATCCTTGAGCGACATGGAAGAGTGTTAAACGATACACCATCAACAGGGATTGTAAACTCGGGAGTTATTTTGTCGCCATTGGGGGATTGTGGAGGAGTAGCGGGCGTATACACGAAATAGCGATAAACAGTACAAAAGCCCATGAATATGTAGGATGAAGATTTCTCAAAAAATGAGGCTGCGGCTGGCTTCTTGTGGTACAAGAAGAACACTGTCCAACGTCCAAGATCATCTTCCGATTCATCAAGATCAAGCAATGTTCCCCCTTCAATAAACAATGGGACTAGAGTTTGCACACGCTTGATGGTTTGTTGAATAACGGGATCCGAGAGATTGCCTTTCCATATTTCGAATATTTCTCCACCGACCTCAATTGAGCGAAAGAGTTCTCCTGGTGGATGCCAATCTGCTGGAGTAGCTGAAATATGCGATTCAAAAACACTTGATTTTTCAAAAGCAGCTGTGCTGATGTTAGCAAGAGTTTTGGGAGCTTTGGAGAAGCGAACATACTCTTGGGTAAGAATGGTTCCAGCACTGCCTTCAGGTCTGTTGGTTCTATATCACCGACTGCTCTAAATTTCTTGTTGTAGGTAATTTGGAGGCCAGGTCGCATATCACAGGCATTATATTTTAAGTTGATTCTCAATCCCTGATATCCGAATATTGATTCCTCATCCCCGAATATGGGATATGTGAATTTTGGATTGAAGATGTGAAGTGAGGTTAAGCCTTCTGTGCTGGGGGTGACAAGGGAGATGTAAATGGCCTCATTTGAATCGGACGACCCTGTATTTCATTACGTTAGCTTCTATGAGGTATGAAATTGATCTTCGTGGAGTATTGCTCGTCGGCGCATTTGATTCCACACGGAGCATCGGGGGGAAGCAATAGAAAGCATTTTTTGTGAGGAACACGACCGATCGACTGGAACAATAAAAAAAGCTCTGGGTGGAGGAAATTGAGAATACCTACAATCGGAATCGATTTCAGCCATCTTTGCGACAGTGGTTTTGCTGTTCCTGTGAATGCGAAAGGTAGATAGGTCTGTTGATTGATTGTCGTTGTCAATTGAGACCGATTGTGAATATTCTTGTAACCTTAACAGGTTCAAAGCTTCACCATAGCTTGATAAATCGCGTAGGGAGTAGAGTGATTTTCCGCCGAGACGCGTTTTCTCCCCAGAAGTTACAGGGATTTCCAATCAAAATTACTTAACGTTGTGGCACTCTCTAATTATTATTTTAGTTTAGTTCAATCTGGTGGTTCAGCCTCGTTCGTGCATTGAGTTAAGACCCCAAATCTGTCATCCCGGAGTGACGAATTTATTTCTTTATAAAGGGAGTGGGAGTGCGCAATCATTGGTAAAAACTATCTTTCACCTGCTTTTCCGAGGATTTAATAAATTGTCTTGTCTCCTCTCTACCTATTGTGGTTCTGGTTTCGAAATGAAGTGGTGATATCCCTTTTGATCTGGTATTTATAGGATTGCGACGTAGATTTTAAAGGTGCAAATAGAGGGTATTCACGATGTTCGACGGTTTATTTATGCTGCTCATTTTGAGCGTGATAATGTGTTTGAGGTAATTTCCCTACTCAAAACTTGTATTTTATATGCTGACGAAGTGTTTAGTTGTTTTCTTGCTGGAGCAATTCCATTATCTATGACCTTATCGCCGTCCCAACTTCGATTAATATCTACGATTGGTATGGGAGTACTTGTCGGGACTTCGTTGGTTGTTATTATACCCGAAGGAATTGAAGCAGTATATACTGCAGGATCTCCGGCACATACTCATGGAGCACGGAGTATGAAGGTTCAAGAGAGAAGCTCTGAGCTTTCATGGGTTGGTGGAGTCAACACAATCGCATACTCGAACAAAGCAATTGTCAACCGAAGACATGCCCAGCAGAATTCGAGGACTGCGCAGCCCGTAGAAGTTGAGATTATCACCAGGGAAACTCTGGCAGAGGAAAAGGAAGATAGTGCACCAGAAAAGTCGAAGGAGAAACTCATGGGTGAAAGCGATGTGCATCACGGCGAGGACGAATCACCTACATTTTGGATTGGTTTATCACTAATTTTGGGATTCATCCTTATGTTCTTAATTGACAAGGTTCCAAGACATGCTTCCGAGAAATTACAGGCCCCGGTAGGTCCAAGGCAAATATCCCTCAACAATCTATCTCAAGGAATATCAAACATCTCTTCGTCTGATGAAGAATCAGACGGCTTTTTCCAATCACTCACGCCGAGCCCGAAGCAAAGTCGTAGTCTGGCTACAACGACAGGGCTTGTAATACATGCGTCGGCAGATGGAATAGCTATGGGCGCATCCGCCTCTACATCCAACACGAAACTAGGGTTTATCATTTTTATTGCAATCATGGTCCATAAAGCGCCTGCCGCCTTTGGACTTACATCCGTCTTACTGAAGCAAGGACTTTCGAAACGAGCAGCACGTGGTCATCTCATAGTTTTCAGTCTCGCAGCTCCATTCGGTGCCATCACGACGTTTCTATTAGTAAATATTCTCGGTGGTGGTAATATCGAGGGAGCCAAAGGACAATGGTGGACGGGAATGCTATTATTGTTTTCTGGTGGAACTTTTCTGTGAGCAATCCCTAATTCTTTCCCAACGAACCTAGGGCGGACAGGGCTAACAACCAGTAAATAGATATGTCGCGATGCATGCTATGCAAGAAGATTCGGGGATACATTCCCATGAACACACAAATTCTAATGGGTATCTGGACGGCATCTCACAACGTAAACAAGCGAAACCTCAAATGAGAGATACGCTCGCGGCGGTAGGGGGAATGTTGATCCCTCTATTGACGCAATTTGGTCATGACCATTGAGTGGACGGTTAGATGAAGAGGAGTTTGTATATATAAAAAAGGGGAGAAAGGGCATGGAATGGAAAGGAAACTCATGCTCGTCCTTACGAGCTTGCAGAAGATAAAACGCATAGATGGATGTTCTTGTGAGATATAGATGGGGCACCGAAGGAAGGAATACGATACCAATTATATTACGTTCCTACCCACTGGAACTTTTGGGATATTTATTTCCGTTATTTTCTCCTAATTAAGTTTGCAGTCAAAGATTGAAGAGGGGGGGGAGATGAACGCATGATTCGCTTACATCAAAGCTCCACTCCGAGACACAACCTTGGATCTCGAAACACTGGACCCTTTGACTCCATACTATTTTTAGAGAACAGACAATTCAGATGTATTTTACCATATTAATGCGGATTGGTTTCGCTTCATTGTTCTGGACGAAAAGTCCTGCGCTTTTCGATATTGAAACCTTGGAAAGGCTAAGAAAAGTTCGAAATGTAAGGGGTAAAAAGGTTGGAGGATTTGAAACGGAAGATATACACATGCACAGCCTTCTGTTTCCAGCATATTGGCTTAAGCCTTGAGTTTAACCTTTGACTATTGAAAAGTTGGTGAGCGTGCTCCCGATTTTGGTGAGCAGAGCGATGATGTATTTGGGAAATGTTTATTAAGAGGCCTTATCGCGATAACAAAGGGGAGGCGATTAGGTAGTGTTAGATTAGATTATTTAGTGGCACAGCATGAGTAGGTAGTTACTAGCAAGTGAGTTTTTCGCCCCCCCTTTTTTGAAGATGGATGGGTGGATTCTCGATTTGCAGTGATTCGTGATATCATGTGGTAGGTTTTCCTGAAAGAGTATGATTTGTGATGATGAATGTATGTGGTGAAAGACAAAATAGGTCATGTGGTGTGCACTGATGTAGGTTGGATGAGATGAATGGATGTTCATTGCGTAGAAACTGTAATTTGCATCTTACAACTTTCCTAATGAGAGAAGAATGGCGCGATGATGAACAGGAACAGGAGTATGCGACGATGAGATAACACATAAGATAACTCGGGTAATGATGGCGACACTGTCTAGATCTTAGTTGCTATTAGGCGCGTGGAAAATCAGATCTAGAGTAACTTATTGATTTTTAAATGGAATATTTGTAGCTATGTGACAGTTCCACCGCCACCACCACCACCACCACCACCACCAACTCAAT
This sequence comes from Botrytis porri, assembly GCF_014898465.1. Taxonomy (NCBI): domain Eukaryota; kingdom Fungi; phylum Ascomycota; class Leotiomycetes; order Helotiales; family Sclerotiniaceae; genus Botrytis; species Botrytis porri. The sequence continues at coordinate 494,609 of NW_024066084.1, read as the reverse complement.
CAGTCAATCAACGAATCGGTACCAGAACTTAAGCCCCCCTTAGATCATAAAGTTCATTCACTGAGGCTCTCATTGAACTACTACTCTGGTGGTAAGATAGAGATTGAAAGATCTCAGTTCTAGTTGACAGTCTTTCACAATTCTGCACTATCGATAAAGTCATGACGACGAAGACCTGAAATCATTTATCAACTTAGGAGCGAGTGATGTTGACACTTCAATAGGTAGTACAGACAGTACAGATACAGATAGATCTGCCCCTCGATTTATAGATTTATAAAGGAGGAACAATAATAAACTTGGAGGATCATTCATTCGATACTAGGTAATTCTACCATGTGTGATTGTCTGTTTGCAGTACCCTGCCATACCTTGATCTGGATATCTTCGAGTCGATAACATTCATCCCCAAAGACATCTCCATCCAAGACCGTGACACAACTCTGAATGGCCATACCGGCATCACATAGAAGCCATTCGTGATAACATACTAAATGATCATCCATTTTTTCTACTTTAAAGTTCTTCAACATCCTTACTTCATTAACAAATTATCCCTGGCTACTAGGCATGACCGCAATAATGACTGAGACCACCCAAAAGTTCATTAACTCCAATTAGCAAAATCCACCCACGACCCACGACCCACGACCCAACGACGTTCCACTTCCACTGGCTTACCACACAGAAGACTCGCTCTCATCTCAAGATCAACCTCAGCCCAGCCAGTACAAAGTACATTAAAAGTACGAAAGGATCTATATCACTCTCTTTTGGAATATTATCCTATCGTCCAACAATCCAACAAGTATAGACCATATCACTACGATTGATTCTTGCCATTTATATTCGTGATCGGTATAGATATTAATACATACTTGATTCAAATTGTGCCATTAATCATCGAGTTTCAAGCCTAACGACAACGCATTCGAATGTGTTCCCTTGGACACTACGTTGCACGACCTTCTCTCAACACCGCCTTTAACACACGTTAAAAGACGATTCCTTGGTTTAAATCTAATATATTCGACTTTCTATCAATTGGCGCAATTGTCTTTAATTTCTATGGTCGAGATTTCATCCGTTGATTGTCAATCCAAATCCTTCCCTTAGTCTCAAGCCTCAATCTAGTCAGGAAAGACCTTCACGACCTCCGCATCTACGATCATAACCCTTTCTCAGCCGTTTGACTTCGACGGAACAATTGGTTGAGAACAGAGAATAAGGAGAAAGCGGGTATGGATAATTTCAGACCTCTGAGCTTAACAGACAGAAGGGCTTCCATTGCACCCATCGAAAGAGACGGCGAAATGTCTCCCACCCGACCGTTGACGGTCGACACAAATGGCGACTGCATTCCAATGCCGCAACGATTAGAAAAGATCCTCAGTAGACCAAGAGGTCCTCCGACTCCAAACATGACGACTTCTTCCGCCGACATACAATCTCCCACACACTCGAGTCATGACCCCCCTCCCCCTCCTACACCGGCAGCGAGTCCAGGTCCTGATCACCCGCAACCAGATTGGAGTGAAGCGGGAGAGAAGGAGGACATATTTTTATCACAAATCAGAATATACTTCGCGCAAAGCTCAGCACCTGAAAGAACGAGGATATTGGGAGATCTTTTGAACTTGTGTACAAGCCAACAACTAAGCTTTGTACATCAATATGTTAGCCCGTTACTGAAGAAAGATCCATTTACCACTTTACCAGATGAACTATGCCTTCGTGTATGTTTCCATTTTACAAAGGTGAAGCTCAAGCTAATTGATTTGTATAGATTTTGTCTTGTATCGACGATCCGAAAGTACTTGCGCGCTCGTCTCAGGTTTCGAAACGTTGGAGAGATCTTCTTGCAGACGATGTCACTTGGATGAAATTATGTGCGAAGCACGATTATGGTCGAAGAATGTCAGAACATCATCCCGTTGCACCTCTGATACCGTCACTTCGACCTTCCCCACACCCCGTTCATAAGGCATTACAAGCAGGAGAGACGTCGGCCTTTGCACATTCTTTTCCCGGAATCAGCTCAGGATTGTCACAAGTCCCTGGAAGTTCCAGAAGCTTTGATAGTGCTACTGCCTCTGGCGCATTGAGAAGACCAAAGATTAGGTCATATAAATCACACTTTAAACAAAGATATTTGGTCGAAACCGCCTGGCGGACTGGAGGACAAAATATCGCAAGGCATATTACACAAGATCAGGGTGTTGTAACAAGTCTACATCTGACATCAAAGTACATTGTCGTAGCATTGGACAACGCTAAGATCCATGTTTTTAACACGGATGGAAATGCACAAAAGACCTTGACCGGGCATGTAATGGGTGTTTGGGCAATGGTACCATGGGAGGATACCCTCGTTAGTGGAGGTTGTGATCGTGATGTGCGAGTATGGGACATGGCTGCTGGGTTTGTTTTCCCAATCACATGTTTGGGACATGGTACTAACAGATAACAGGGAGAGTTTACATACTCTGCGTGGACACACTTCCACAGTTCGATGCCTGAAGATGTCTGATGCAAACACTGCAATTTCAGGGTCTCGAGATACCACTTTAAGAATTTGGGATATTAAGACTGGAGTCTGCAAAAATGTCCTTGTGGGTCATCAGGCAAGTGTTAGATGCCTTGAAATTAAAGGAGACATTGTTGTTTCTGGAAGTTATGATACTACAGCTAGAATATGGAGCATTTCGGAAGGAAGATGTTTACGAACACTCTCGGGACATTTCTCCCAAATCTATGCCATTGCTTTTGATGGAAAGAGAATAGCTACTGGAAGTCTTGACACCAGTGTTCGGATTTGGGATCCAGAAAATGGGTATGTATTTTCGATTGAGATGCAAAAATGAAACTAACAAATAATTAGATGCTGTCAAGCTATTCTTCAAGGACACACCTCGTTAGTTGGGCAATTGCAAATGCGAGGGAATACTTTGGTCACTGGTGGTTCTGATGGGTCTGTTCGTGTTTGGTCTCTTGAAAAGATGGCCCCCATTCATCGATTAGCTGCTCATGACAATAGTGTCACAAGTTTACAATTTGATGATACACGAGTGGTTAGTGGAGGTAGTGATGGACGAGTCAAAGTGTGGGATCTCAAGACTGGCCAACTTGTTCGTGAACTCACTGCTCCAGCCGAGGCTGTCTGGAGAGTGGCCTTCGAAGAAGAAAAGTGTGTGGTTATGGCAAGCAGATCAAATCGCACAATAATGGAAGTAAGTACCATAGTCAACCTCTTCCACTGAATTTTATTAACATAAGTTAAGGTGTGGTCATTTTCTCCACCAGAAGATGTTCTGTATGAGAACCCCTATGGCCAACAAACTCCTCCCATCACTGGGCCCGCCAGACCATTAAGTGCCATCGAATACCGGAGTGCTAGTCAAGACCAAGCTATGCAAGGGATCATGACACATGAAGCATCTTATCAGAGGGATGATATTGAAATGGTCGATGCTGGACTATCGACAGCTCCTTCACAAGCTACCGGGCCTACTTTCTTTCACGAAGATGACTGATTCTGGCCATTTAACTAATCTATATTAAAAGCACTCACTAATTCGATTGCTTCTTTCACGTACTCGGTCATGGAATCTATAGTCACTACTATCATTTCTCCATTGAGAGATGATTACAATACCGTGAGAGAATGCGGTCTCACATATTTCACTATCATCCTTCCGCAATCCTCATACATCACCTACCTATTTTATGTCCATATTGATTGACCTTTGATCGATCAAAGCACAGAAGACTTGTTTATAAAGAAGCAAAGAAGCATCTGGGGCAGGGCGTTTTTCATTTGACTGGTTGGCAGAATGGTACAGATGATTTTTAATAGCTCAAATACCAATAGGGCAAGGAAAGGGGGACAGTTCAAAGGAAAAGATTTAACCGGCGTAGCATCGAGAGAATTTGCATTAGGGATTCCCCACGGTCAGGGAGTTACTTGCTTAAGCTTGTCCTTTGAGTTGGTAGGGTAGCATAGTAAAAATGCGAAAGAATCAAATCTATGCTTTGGCTTTTCTTCTTGAGTGATCGATGAATGAGGACTGACCATGGAAACCCGAGTTGGACAAGAGGGTCCGCAAGTAAGGCCGACGAGGCCGAATGGTAAATTGTCGGGCTCTAGAAGATCCGGTACACGTGATCTTGGGTCGGAAGCTTGAGGAACAATCTGTCCGAACTAAACCAAAATGGGACTACTCTAATCGAAGCATCCCAACCATCAACATCTTTTGTTTGGCAGCTGCTGAGAAATTTCCACGAGTTATCTACCGCCTCCCTCACTCCCTACAACACATTCTCTACCACCACAACCATGTTCTCGAGAGCATTGAAGGCACGATCTGCCGCACCTCTGCGCAGAAATGCCATTTCCAGAGCTGCTCTCGTAAAGAGAACGGTCACCACAGACGCCGCCTCCGCGCACGCCGATAAAGATGCTGTCCCTCAGGTAAGATTTCCTGTTGAGCTATCCCAATTGACTATTGCATACATGAAATGTGTATATTGATGATCCCCTCGGAGTATAGGAAGATGATAAACCATTCACATTACAATTGTCGGACGAGTCTTTCGAGACCTACGAGCTCGATCCTCCATCCTACACCATGGAGACCACCAAGAAAGAGTTGAAGCAGATGTATATCGATATGGTTTCTATGCGGTAAGAATATGATTTGGTATCACGACCGAACTTTCCGCTGATGGGAAAATTTAGTCGTATGGAAATGGCAGCCGATAGACTCTACAAGGAGAAGAAAATTCGTGGTTTCTGCCATTTGTCAACTGGTCAAGAAGCTGTCGCCGTCGGTATCGAACACTCTCTTACTAAGGAAGACGACATCATTACTGCCTACAGATGTCACGGTTTCGCTCTTATGCGCGGTGCTTCTGTAAAATCTATCATCGGTGAATTGTTAGGTCGTCGTGAGGGTATCGCCTACGGAAAGGGTGGTTCCATGCACATGTTCACCAAGGGCTTCTATGGTGGAAATGGTATTGTCGGTGCTCAAGTTCCAGTTGGTGCCGGCTTGGCTTTTGCTCATCAATACAATGGCAACAAGAATGTATCTGTTGCTTTGTACGGTGATGGTGCCAGTAACCAAGGTCAAGTCTTCGAGGCTTTCAACATGGCTAAATTATGGAAATTGCCAGTTCTCTTCGGCTGTGAGAGTAAGTATCTAATCTGACTATGAGGCTGAGTGTATACTGATCGTTTCAGACAACAAGTATGGTATGGGTACCGCAGCCAACAGATCCTCTGCTCTTACCGATTACTACAAGCGTGGTCAATACATTCCTGGTCTTAAGGTCAACGGAATGGATGCTCTCGCTGTCAAGGCTGCTGTTAAGCACGCTAAGGAATACGCCAACGCTGGCAACGGTCCATTGGTCCTCGAATATGTCACATACCGTTATGGAGGACACTCCATGTCCGATCCAGGAACCACATACCGTACTCGTGAGGAAATTCAACGTATGCGTAGCACCCAAGATCCAATCGCTGGTCTGAAACAAAAGTTGATTGAATGGAACGTTACAACCGAGGATGAGTTGAAGACAATCGACAAGGAGGCAAGAGCAAAGGTCGATGCGGAGGTTAAGGAGGCCGAAGAGATGCCTTTCCCAGACGCTACCCCACAAATTTTGTACGAGGATATCTACGTAAGGGGAAGCGAGCCTCAATACATGAGAGGAAGGACGAACGATGAGAACTACTATTATTAGGTTGTTGGTATTGGAGTTGGTAGATGGTAGATGGTTGGAAGGATTGGAAGAATGAAATGTATAGTATGAATGGCTGACGGAACGATCGAATTGTTGGCAGAACGTGGTATGATTGAATGATAGATGGGTGGTCAATGCTTGCAATTCTCTTCGTTCGCCGACTCACATGTTACACCTACCTCCACTACCCTGTCTTGGTTTCGTTTCGTTTACTGTAGTTGAGACGAATTGAGCGCATACCCTATTCTAATACTGATTGATACATCGTGTGGTCCTGAGGCACCTGGTGTTATTAAATCCATTGTAAGGTTCCTTCACCTCCCCTCCCACTCTGACCACTATCTCCTGGTCGTACAACACCTCCATACCCCAAGTGGGAGGAAGTCTTTTTTGAATGGTTCGTCATCCACCTGGTGGGACAGTGGGTGGAAAATTCATGCTCGACGATACGATACCAGAATATTATGGGAGATCAACCAAGTATTCACCTAACCTGCCTTGTTTTGGAAATGAGAGGTGTCCTTTCCATGATGTAAGTAGCGACGTCAAAACCTGAACTTGTGGCAGCTAGACGCGAGTCTAGAGGTAGTTTAGAGGTAATGGTTCATTTGGTACAAAGCTGACTGTCCAATCGGATACTAAGCTCAGCTTATGTAAACGCTGAGTTTTCGATTGCTTCATGCTAGTTGAACAGCAGGATGATCATTCTCTGGAATTTATACCTAGTTCCTTAGCTAGTATCACTGGTCGAGTTTACAAGAGTAATACTTTCAAGGCACTCCCTGTAGCTTCTCTTATTGCTGATTGAAAAAATTCGTCTAGGATTCTCTATTAATTCTTATTATATCTTCCTCATTATCTCTACTGACCTCTTCCTCGACAGCTTCCTTGACACCTTTTCAAAGCATTGAGATTCTCATCCTCGAAGCAGATCTTATCATCCGACTTTTAATCAATTACCATTCTAGAGCTTCCGCTGTCATTCTATTTCAAACACCGTTCGTTGTGCTCACACTACATCACATGAACCATGGCGACCTCGAGCACATCTACATATTTTGAAGATCTGCCCATCGAGCTTCGTTGTCCTATTATGAAGTCGGCTTGTTTCGAGCAACGAAATATCGATGTATCATTGCGTACACTCGAAATTGTCGCGACCTTGGGAGGACCTGAGTCGGTGACTGCTTACGCTGCAGGTTCACTGATTACCTACACTAAACCTCCACCGGTCCTACATGTTAACAAAGAGTTTAGGGCCGAAGCCCTCAAATATTATAGCCTTGTAGACTTTTCATGTCCAAGATATAGCGGTGCACTAAAGGGATCTCAGTTCTATATCAATTGGAAGACAGATAGATTGTGTTTCAGCTCAATGATTGATTTGATGGCTCGTGAACGAGGCTGGTATGGCCCAGGATTATCTCTGGCTGCCAACAAAGTACGCAAAATATGTCTGAAAAATGGCCTGAAAAATTTGGGCTGGAATATAGCAGACATTGAAAGTTTAAGGATAGTAGAAAACTATAGATTAAGCGCACATCAATCGACGGAAGTGATGCGTACACTTCCCTGGAGTCATCTGATTGACGAATTTGTTATCTTCTACAATAAAGGGACGGATAATTCCAATTCTAGAGGAGAAATTGTTAAATTTGGTTCGGCACCTTTAATTTTAAGTGGAAACAAAACATGGCTTGATGGTATACATTTCAATACAGCGAGGAACAACTTCCAGACGGGAAACGTTACGCAAGGTGCCGGTGCATTCTTCATTGATCATCTCGATGATCTTGATTGGCGATGGTGGTATGATCATGAGCTTTTGGGTCAAGAAACGACAATGCGTGCTTTCGAGCAGGGGCGAGAGGCAAGAAAAGCTGTGAATCGAGTGCGTCTTCTTTATAACGTTGAGAGAGTGGAGCCGCGACAATTTGAGCCGTCGGTTATAGTCCAGATTCCTAGATTACCTCCCTGCCTGATGGGGTCAGAGCCCCCATCCTGATCCTACTTGCTCGCATCTATTTTCTATGGACATGCCTAGCGAATGTCAATGGCTTTCTCTCACACAGTTTTACAATTGCATTGATGATACCCTTGGCATTGAATAAAGCTACATTGTTGGATTATGGCTGCTATGGCTATTTGAAAAGGACGATCAAAGGCGTGTGACCGATTCCGGTTCGTAAGACATTTCTTTGTAAGTACGATTTGATATACGGGAAACAGAACAATCAATCACGACTACGATTTTAGTGGCCGGATCAATTTAGAACTCAACAAAGGGGCCGCTATGCATAAAGCCAGCTATTCAATCTATGTCTAAACGGCAAATAATCGTTGCTGCAATCGATCGCCTTCTCGAAAAGTTTGTATCGCACACGTAACGTTTTCAAGTACAATAATAATTGGGTATAACATGACCGATATAACTGGACGCCGCAGACAAGATTCACCGCACTCAATACCAGGCTCGTTGACTTTATCAGAAGGGAGGACGCAAATTCTAAGTGGCAAAACAGAGGTTGGACGTAGTTTCAGCAGTCGCGACGCGGCTGATCTTTCGGGAACAATTCAAGATTCTGGTGAACGGCCTGCAATGCGTTCGCAAGATTTTGCTGGTGGTCTTGGTGGTAGAGGTGGTCCTGCATTACCGGGAACGGGAGATGGTGAGAATGATTTGTCTGGCATTGGGAGACCGGCTGAGGGTACAGGACAGCCGAGTCCCAAACCTGCGGAGGCTGATAAGGATCTGAAATTCAAGATCACTCCTCCTGCAAAACCAAAGCCACAGGTATTGGACATTTCACAGTTCAAGAATCCAGATGGCTCTTATGATATGGCTAGAATACAAGCTGTGGTATCGACTCGGGTTCAGACTGGTATTCGGGAAACGAGAGCGGAGCGTCGGGCCCAAAGGGCTCGGGGCTCCACGGTTTCTGTGCCAGCAATGAAACCCCTCGATACTTTGCAAGCAACGAAACCTTTGGGTAGGGAAGAAGAAGCTTACCCTTCGCAAGGTGGTAGATCGAGCGGGCGAGGTGGACAACAACGGAGACCGCGAGGAAATCTTAATCTCTCCCCTATTGCTGAAAGAAATTCGATGGGTAGTAAAGAGACGGAAAATCCCGAAAGTCAAAAGAAGACTGTTTCACCTGGAGATGGTGAGGATTTGGAGACTGGGAAGGTAGATTCGGATAAGGGAAAACGGTCTGCCGTGGAGCCTGTAGCAGATGATGACGGCAGCTTATATAGTGCATCTCCTCCAAGACACCCGGTTCCAAAGCCTTTACCGCATGGTTCGAATGTAAGTAAATCTAGCACACGCTTCGCAATTACACGTGCTGACCTAAGTAGACTTCTCCAGGCCGAAAAGAAAAGTATCGTAGATGGGCTGCCGAGCCTGCAGATCCACCGACTGTCGAAGAAAAGTTCCAGGAATGGGTGGACCGTGGTAGAAGCTCCGAAGGTAAAACCGCAGCTCAAGAACTCGAAGCGTGGGCACAAAATGATCTATATGATGCACGCGAAAAACATCTGGCATGGCTTTTTCAACAGAGAAGTGCAGCGAGTCGCCAGCTCAAAATTGGAACCGAGCAGAGCAAACTACCCCAGTTGGAAAACGTCATCATCCAGTGCACGCTTAGTATCAAAGAAGCTATCAGGTTGGAAGAAAAACGGCAAAATCGGAATGCTTTCAGAAATAATGTGAAGTTAGAAACAAATGTTTTGGTGAAACGCATATTGGAGGAAGTACTTCAAGAAATGGATCGCGAAATCGAAGTTGATGAAAAGGTCGAACAAGTAAAACTCCAGATGCATTTGCGTCCCGATTCCGTTTGGAGAAAGGCGTTTGATATGATGCCTGCCGAGCGAGCGGCGCTAGATATACAGGCTGGACATCACTTCGCGGCACCTGCACAACAACCATCACCTATGGTACTTCGAGAGTCTTTCGCCGAACAACTTCTGAGAGATAAATGGGAAAAAGAAGATGCGCCTGAAGAACTTGAAGATCTTTTTGATCATATTGGTACATTCTCCGATTCGCAAGAGAGAGACACATATTGGGAAGCTTTCCAAGATATTCGTCGAGCCATATTACTCCAAAGAAACAAGGAATTGACGGACCTGTGGAAACAACAAGCGGATGAGGTGAAAGCCGATCGACAAGATGCTTGGCTGAAATCGGAAGCTGAAGCTGAGAAAAAGCTATTGAAATTACGTCAACTTGATAAACCAAATAAGGAAGAAGAGGAGGCAAAGAAACGTCACTTTACGGACACTCTAGCGGCAAAGGTAGCAAAGAACAAGGTTGAGGATGTGGAAATGGGTAAGAAGCTTGAGGATATTGAGGGGGTATGTGATCCGCCAAACGTACCACCGGTGGCAGGGCAAAGAAAACGGACGGATATTTCTGGACTTTTGGCAGCTCTTATAGGTAGGGGAGTTTATATACCTGAACCAGCTACACAAGGCGAAAAGGATTCAGGAAGAAAAGGTCTACTCAATGTCCGCACAGCGCCTAAAGCAGCTGGAGACATTGGAGAAGCTGAGGCAGCTGCAGCCGTTAATGTATCTTTGGCTCCGAGAGATTCCGCGGAAACAGAACCTCGAACAAATTCAACCGAGGAAGAAGAGAAGATACCACTTCCTGAACCACGTCCTGGTTCGCCCTTTAGAGCTGAAAACTCTCTTTCGCCGATTCAAGAACAAAGAACAAGTCTCACTTTTGAAACGGATCGTGAGGTTGCAGATTTCTTGGAATATATGGCGATGGTAAGACATAACGAGGAGGTAGTCAGGACAGGAGAAGGCGAACCTATTGATCCAGAGTTGTTGTTGGAAAAAGAAAAGACGGTGATGGATTCCGGTCCGATTGACCCAGCCGAAGAGGAAAAAAGTCAAAAGCGGATTCAAGCCGCGAAGAAAAGATTAGAAAAAATTGTTGCTAGACTGGAGATGCCCAAAGAGGAGCTAAAGGCTCTTGAGGAAAAGGAGCGCAAGCAAAGGAAAATGGCCAGAGAGAAGAAAGATCGTGAAGAGGCGGCTGCCTGGGAAGAAGCTGAAAGACTCAGGAAACAAGAATTGGAGGATGCGGAGACAGCGAGAGGTAAGGCCGAAGCTGAAGAAAAGGCAAAGGAGGAGGAGAGAAAAAGAAATGAAATTGCCAAAGGGAATAAAGCCGAGGAAGAGAGGAAAGAGAGAGAGAAAATGGAAATGGCGGTCAGAGATCAGATCAATAAGGAGAGAGAAGAGAAAGCGAAAGCGGATAAAATTGCAAGGGACAAGATGGCTAAAGATTTGAAAGACAAGGAGGAGAAGAAGAAGCCAGATTCCCCAACAGGTTTTGCTGGAGATATCTTGGCCAAGATAAAAAATGATCTCCTGGCAAAAGCTGGAGGAGTCGATCTTTCCAAACCAGCAGGTGAAGCGAAGCCAAAGCAGGAAAACAAGGATCTTGATGATTATATAAAAGAGATCAAACGCAAACTTGAAGAGGAAGGACGTGCGCGGAAAGAGAATACGGGTAAGGGCAAGGACAAGCCTGAGGAAGGTACGGCAAAGGACAAAGACAAGCCTGAGGAAGGTACGGCAAAGGACAAGGACAAGCCTGAGGAAAATCCACCTGCTGAGACTGACTCTGCCAAAAAAGCACTCATTGAGAAGGATAATAGAGAGGAAGCCGCCCGCAGAAGAGAAATGGAGCGAAAAGATCTCGAGGCTGCCAGAGTACGAAATGAAGAAGCGGAAGCGAAAAAGAAATTGGAAGCGGAGGTAAGAAAGAAAAGGGAGGCGGAGACGGAGGCGAAAAAGAAATTGGAGGCGGAGGCGGCAAAAGATAAACCGACGGTAGACTACGCAGCCAGAGACAAAGCCGAGCGCTTAGCACGCGAGGAACGAGAACGTGAAACGAGAGAACGCGAAACGAGAGAACGTGAAACGAGAGAACGTGAAACGAGAGAACGTGAAACGAGAGAACGTGAAACGAGAGAACGTGACCGCTTAGCTCAGGAGAGAGCAGATGAATTAAAAAATAGACCAGCGCCGACTGCGGAGCAAAAAGCAGAAGCTGAGAGAAAACGTGCAACGATAGAAGATGAGAAGAAAAGACGGGACAAAAAAGCACGAGATGAGGAGGTCGAAATCCAACGGCAAAAGGACCAACTTGCAGAAGAACGTAAGGCTAAAGAGACTAAAGATAAGGCGGAAAAGGAACAACTTTGGATTGAGGAGGAGAGAAGGCAATTAGCGGAAGGTCTGCGTGAGCAGAAGCGGAAAGAGCGCGAAGAAATGGAACGTGTGGAGCAAGCGGAGAAAAATCGATTAGCAGAAGAAGAAATGAATCGTCTGTACAACGAGCTTCAACGTGAGAAATATCAGCAGCAGAAGGAGAAAGATCGAATGGAAAGAGAAAAACGTGATCGGGAAGAACGTGAAAAAAATGAACGTCTAGAGAAAGAGAAGAGAGATCGAGTGTCGCAAGAAGAAAAGGATCTTAAGCAGAAAGATCTCGAAGAGACTACACGTTTGAAAAAAGTGGAGGAAGATCGACTGGCCCGCGAACGTATAGCGAAGAAGCGGAAGGAAAAAAAGAGTGAAAGATCAGTAAGAGTAGAAACTCTCGGGTCAGAAACAAAAGATCCTGATCTCAGAAAGAAGAGAAAGGAACGTGAAAAGAAAGAGAAGGATAAAAGAGTCGAAGAGTTAGCTGCAGCAGCTGCACTTGCAAATAGGGCTGCAGGAGGTGGACTTTTCCAAAACATCGCCAACAGATTAAATTTTCCCGATCTGTCCTGGTTGACTCCCAGAGGTCCTACACATTTGCAAGTAAGACCTGCTGCAGATATAGCTTCCAATCCTCCATCTCCATCTGTTCATTCTCCTGTTCCGGCTGACTACGAGTTGGCCCCTGATTCTATAGCTTGGATGCACGCTTATGCTGCCAAGGCTCCTGCTCGCAGAAAAATCAGTCTCAATCTTATGATTTTCACTTCTGCGAAACATTATTTGCCGGATGCGACACCGCCGCATTATTTGGCCTGTCATGATATTCCGGTAGTGTGGAATGTGTCGCAGTTGAAACGACATCTTTCGGCGATCGTACAGAGGGCGAAGGTGGGGGGGAAGAAAACTATGAAGTTGAGGATTGAGAGGAGGTGGTTGAAGAATGGGAGTAGGACGTTATTGGAAGAGGGGTTTAGGGATTGGGAAAGTGCGGTGGTAGTTATGGTGGAGGAGGGTGAGAATGTGGAGGAGGGGGATTGGAAAGAGTGTGTTAGGGAGGCGGATGGAATGGCGGGCTGGATAGAGGGTTGGCCTGGGAAGGGAGAGCTGAGTATGCCGGGGGATAGGAAGGCTTGGTTGGCGGAGGCGTTTGAGGGGGTTTTTGAGGGTCCGTTGATTGGGAAGTAGAGGGAGTAGCGGTGATGATTTTGATGCTTTGTGATTCGGTTATGGATGAGGTATATTCCGTTATTGCAATGAAATTTGGTCTCGTTTGTTCAAGTATGTAGTTTATCAAAGTTTGTTCATAAAATTGTTCTTTTGATAATCAGCAATTTATCTCTAGTTGAAATTGATGTGACTTGATTTCTTCAAATCAAAATGCAACTGTCCCAAAGATGTCATTCTTTTCAATAGTGATTTAATACGACTCTTCTGTTGGTATTTTCTTTTTAGTCTTGATTGATTGCATTCTTTACTAGCGTATAGATGAAGCTTCCCAAACCTCTTTTATTGGAGATCGATTTCCCCTCCTCCCTTCAAGGAGTATTACAGTGATAGTTATTAATACAAGAGTATATTTCAATACAAATTCCCTCAAGTTAGTAGGATTCATCCAAAGTACAGTGAATGATCTCAAGTTGTATGTTATAGCTAGGTAGCTGTACTGGATGAGCGAGGGTGCTAAACTAGTAATATTACAAAATGTTAATTTTCTAGAGTGGTGAGTAGAAAGAAATATAGAATATCATACTACAGCACCTTTTGCTAAGTGCTTTTTTGTATGCCTAGGTAGGTATATATCAATTGAATCGATACTCGAAGGAAGTATTCATCATTTTCTTACTACTAACATGAAGAAAAAAAAGTGAATTGTCGCTCACATGATTGACGAAATAAGACCATAGATTCTCGCTTAAAAATCTAATTTGCTCAAGCTCTCTCAAATAAAATTAGCAAGGCTTGTCAGATTTCTCAATCCAAATTTTCAACATCTTGTATTCCTGACTCTGATAAATTCGATAGGTTATGTTGACAGCCACACCCTTGATACTTCTTCAAATTGAACACAGCTTTTAAATTGGAATTACTACCACCAGCCATGTCTTCTACCCAAAATATTGCTTCTCCTGACAAGGATCGCAAACCTTCATTAAGAACTCGAGTTTCAAAACAACCTGATGTTAAAGAACCATCCAATTCGGCTCAAAGATCCCTTCGGCCGCTTCTTAAACAACCCATGGCTACTACCGGAACAGGTGCCGCGTCTCTAATTAATACTACGGCCACAACATCAGCAACTGCTAACACAGTCGGAAAGTATCGATCAATTTATCCAAAGCTGGATACGGAACCGATCCCAAGTGAATCTTTGGAACGCATAGCGATATTTCCCACCCGTCCCTTTTCTTCTTTCTCACTCAAAAAGAAGACAAAACTTTGCAAAAAGGCCCCACGACTTTCAAAAGAGCTCCCACCTTCAGTACTAGAGAGACAAGCGATCTCTAGATCATCTTCTTCCATTGCAAATCCTACAAAAAAGTCCGTAAAGGCTCACGATAAGCAGGCAGCTGCTACTTTAGCCACACCATCTATCTCTCCTCTTACTCATAATACAAGTCATACTATCGATTCTGTGGACGAGGATAAAAAGCCAGCTACAAAAACAACAATGGCATTAAAACAATCTAAAGGTCCATCCTGGGTCCCATCTCAGAACAGCAACAAGCGTAGTCGCGAGAAGTTCGAGGAACCCGAGGAGTAAGTGATCTTTCCCACTATCATCATTCCTCACATCTAACAATTTCACAGAAAGAATTACATGATTAGTTGTGGTCTCGGCGGTCAACTAGACGATTACGCAACATTCTACTTCCCAGAAACCGTTTTTAGAGCCATACTCGAGCTCGTACCTCTCTTTCGAAAATTTCGCAAGCCTTACTCCAAATACGTCTATATCCGCGGATACATGGCTTCATCTTCCAGAGTTATCATTCAATGTCTTACTCAGGGTACAATCATGCCGCTTGAATTACATAAACCAGGACGAGCTGAAGGTCTTTCCAATTACCATTTCGTACGTACGTATATTATGGCGAGTGATTTTAACCTCCCTCTATTGTGCGATAAGCTTATGGATTCGGCTACGAAAGAGTTTTGGGGCAGTAGTGAAGAAGCGGTTATCTTACCGGATATTCGGGACTTGCATACTGTTTACTCGCAAACGGAGCAAGGTAATCCTTTGAGAAAGCTTTATATTGCAGTCTTTTAGTACGTTCCCATAACATCTTCCTCTCCCCTTCCCTCAATCCTTGAACACACAATAACACAAAATTAAGCTGGCTCTTGACCTCTGATGAATGCAACCAAGACACAGGCATCCCTAAAGTTTCCAGCACCGAGCTTTGGAATCTCCTCTCTCGCTCTGAAGATGCTGGTGTAGACTATATCGACTACTGCAGAAGCCAAATCGCAGTTCGTGGAACTCGTCAGCATCCTCTTGATCCACGAAAATGGAATTTATGCGAATTGCATCAGCATTTTTCATATGAGGATTGTCCTAATTGGATTAAGAGTCCTAATGCGGTCTAGATCATAATTGAACTTGCGGCGTTGAGGATTCACTGGCAGGATAATTTTAGGTAAACTGTACAGTTTGTAGATATTTCGAGAGAATTCGACGGTATGGAGTGATCTAAGATCAATATCCGCAACTTGGAAATTCTTGGTGTAATATGAAGTGGGTTTCTGATACCTTTGATGGGGGATGATAGTTACATGTTTCATGAAGATATTCCATCTATGCTTCTACAAGCATACGGAGTTGCAACGGTTTAGAAACCCCTGTTGCATTTCTGCAGATAGTTTTTGTTTCCAAATTGAATAAATTTCTTAAAGTATGCTTCTTTTAAGATTTACTTACATTCTTTTGCTTCTTTTGCTTCTTTTGCTTCTAGCTGACTATCATATACCGGCTTTTTCTCTAAAATGTTTGAAACCGGATCTTGGTGGCATCTCGTCCATGCTCAGAGTGATGTTAGAATTGAGAGGAGCGTCAAGAATTGAGAATAATAAGGGCAATTTATGTTTCACACAATTATAAGTTAAAGAATCAAACTCTCTTGAGTGACAGAGCACACCAATAGATACTTCAGCGTTTGGTACTCCAGCTTTCAGTAAACATCACTCTATTACAGGTTGTATAGGTTATAAAGTTTCATGTACTGCTGCGTCACCCGAAAATGCTTTGGTCAGTCAAAATTACATAATCAACTCACTTCAATGTCTCTCTTTCTTCATCAATACTTGTCGCGTTGAATTTTGGCGCAACTTGTACCTTCCAAAACACTTACGTCTGTCTCAAACGTTCACCAAACCCTTCATTTTTGTTTTTGAACTTGTCTTAAACGACTTTTCGTCTGTTGTTATCTTTTAAGCTCAAACCGTTCTCATCTCTTCTGGAGATATCAACTCTGGGCAAGATATGGTTGGTCAATCAAGGAAGAGAAAGGCGAGTCAAACCGACTTAGGAGTGGTGGTTTTATCAGATTCTCCAGAGGAGGATGACATTGAGTAGAAAGTCATCATCGCAGATGTCACGAGAGATGTAATTCAGAAAACTCCAGCATATCATAAATCTCCGGATGTTTTAGGGCAGTCCAGAACAGGAACTTCAACTTCAACTTTGGCTGGGAGAATAGCGGGTACACGACACTCATTTCTCGGAAAGAACGGTACGCAGATGTTGAATATTTATATTGGGGAAGAAAAAATGTTGTTTTGTATAGGTTTATATGAAGTAAAAATTGTTTCTTAGATTTTATATCGCTCAGGATCTACGTCAACCGAATAACTAATAAGCAATATAGGTTTACAAAGACTTATTGTGCAGCAAGGTTGAATTTTTCGATAGAATGTTCAACGGAAACTACAAAGAGGCGAATGAAAATGCGGCGGTACTCTGAGAAGATGATCGTGAAGCGTTTGACATGTTAATGTGCTGGGTCACAAACGATAATATCCGGTCACTTAGGGGTCAAGATTTCCGCAAGACATTGCATCTCTGGGGTTTGGCGGACAAGCTCTGCTTGGGAAATCTAAAAAATTACGTTATGGACACATGGCGAGAAAACGATGATTCAATTGAAAATTACTACGTAGCTGAGGAGTTCCGGTACATTTTTAAGAAGACAGCAAGCAAATCACTACCCCCGCCAGTATGCTACCCGTATGCTTCGATTCCAGTCATTAAAATCGCCAGCTAACGGGCGTGGGTGTTCGATCGATTGTCACGGCGAACCAATTCCATTATCTGATGTTGATGTGGCCGCTCTCACAAAGCTCTTAGCTAAGAATGAGGAAATCCTGGAGAGTTACTTGGAAGTAGCAGGAAGAGAACATAATGCGAGTGGCAATGTGATGGGTCCCAGAGTGTTCCGTTTTTATTGAATATGCTATAATCGTCCCGGTCGCTTGTTTCAATTTGCTTCTGAAAGAATGACGATACTCTCCACCTCGAATCTATACGATGCTCGGTAATATAGGTTCCTTTCGCGTTGCTGGGAATTCAATTTTGCTTTAGGGGGACGATGGCGAGCAAAAGCAGATATGGCACCATGTCATCTTACATTAGAAATTTCTGAGCCCACATCAAGCGCGTATAGACAGCTATCATATCTAATCTAATGTACGTCAATGATCATGAGTACTTAATCCTTTCACTATTCCAACTGATCTTAGACGGTTGTGGGCGCGATACATTATCTGAGTACAAAAAATGTGCATAGATAGGATCAGGATCTTTCGCAATTGAATCATGCTTTCGTCTCATGTATTTTGATTTTTTTAATAGCTTCACTCAAATTAAATTCATCCATAAAGTGTTGGAAACTTGGAAGTGAATACGACAGCAGTAGCCTTGCGAGCTTCCCAGGCGTCTTCTAGGAAGTCAGCTCCTCAACATAAATAAGTCACCTTTATTCACGATTTATTAATCACCAAGAAATCTTTGAAGTATCCACCTATAGGCAATTCCGAACGGTCTTACGCGTCGATTTCACGTAATCAAATATGGCTTCAAAGAATAACTCAATTTCACAACGGTAGCTTGCTCTGCCATTAAAGATTCACTAAGTTTATGCTCACCTACCTCAGCTTTTCAAAAGGCATAAACTATTGTGGAGATAGATTCATACTCAGATTTTCAAGCCCTTGTTTTTTAGATCAAACAAGGCTTCCGCGAATCGCTCAAAAAATCTGAAAGATGTCTCTTTTATGGGGTAAAAGTTCCTTCTTGATCTGATACGAACTCTCTGATACTAAACAATTTAATATTTTTGCAGGCACTGAGATGGTGGATCTGTTCGTTGGGCCTGACAAGAAGCTCATCCATGTTCACAAAGGCATTCTCCCGAAGAAAATTCAATACTTTGATAAGATGTTTGATGGCTCTTGGATCGAGTCTGCCAATAACTCAGCTATTTCTCCTGAGGGTACCGTCGAGTCATTTGACTTGCTCATAGGATGGATCTACCGTGGAAGCTTGCGTCCGCTTCAGGAGGATATCAAAGTTAATGGAAGACTGGGCGGGGACACGTTCGATCTATACGTGCTTTGTGAGAAGTTTTGTCTTGCCGAAGTAATGGACGAAATCATGGACGCTATACGAACCTACAAACATACTAGGGATTTTCATGGGGGTTAAGAAGATGGTTCTGGCTTATACAATGTCCCAAGAAGGATCAAAATACCACTTGTATGCACTAGACTCCTTGCTTTACGTATTGAGTAGGAAGAGCTTTCGGGAGAAATGGAAAACTCCTGAGATTTCAAGGGCTATGAAAAATGAAGTCTTGTGCAAAGACTTCCTGGAAGCTCTGAGAGACCAAGTCTGTAAAGGTATCAAGGCTGAAGACCCGAGGTTTGGGAGCAATTGTTTATATCACACCCACGCTCTGATAAGGAGTGCAGTCAGAAGCAGATAAAAATAACAAGAGAAAAGCCACAGTTGATCCATAAGATTTATCAGTGTTCACATTCGTTTAGAAAGCTCTGCTACTCGAGTTACTGTGATTTTAATTTACCAATATCACGCAGATTCTAGAACATAACCTCTACTTCCTTCGACTATTTGTGTGAATGAAAGTGCTGTGACTTCTCTGCAGTAAATTTAGCATGTAAATTAGAAATATATCTACATCTAATATGAACAGCCTTACAAGTCCAATATGTACTTTTTTGATGCTAGGGCACAGTCGGATGGCTGAAGCGAAAGTCCGTGACTTACTAGTAACTACAAACATCTCTCATCTTTTAGTCAGACTTCTTAGGATAATTCACTTTTCTGTCTTGCTCGAAAGGATTGATTTACACGTAGGATAAGTTTTTCAATTCACCTCTTGGAAAATGTTGCTCCTTTTGCAATATCTCAAACCATTCACCCCAAGTGGTCGATCTTCGTGAAGGTTCTATTACCGCTGAGATCCGTGGTTCTTCAAGCCACTGTTTTCTCAGTATTGATCTTAAAAATTCATACTGATTACACGGGAAGCTTTTGCTGCTTGAGCCAACTCTGAAACGCTTTGCACCAGACTTTTGATCCCGATCTTGAAGCATGTCGGGATTCAAGCCTCAACGTTCTAGTGCTGGAGGGTTTTTGGCGGCTAGCGGTGGGAAACAAATCGGAAATGCGCCCGCGACCATGCTCTCAGCTCTACCTGCAGCTTCGATCGTCGAAAGGACTGTCGAGGTTAAGAAATCACCAGCTCTTATATTTCTTAAGTATAAGTCCAGAAATTGGATGTGAATGATACAAACTAACTTCTACCAGCAAGACAGAGATGGTAGACCTCATAGCAGGCCCCGGAGAAGCCCTTTTTCGAGTCCATAAATCTTTTATCTGCAACAAAATATCATATTTCGATAAAATGTTTAATGGTGGATTCAAAGAAGCAAAAGAGAATTCGGCAAGATTTCCGGAGGACATTCCGGAGTCTTTTGATATACTTATCGAGTGGGTATACTCTGGACACATTCGATTTTACGAGGTTGAAGTCAGCGCCAGACCGGAGAGCTGGAACTTCCTGTGCTTTTATGCGTTAGCAGAAAAGCTTGGTCTCACTCAGTTGGAGGATCGTGCACTGGATGTCTATCGACAGAGTTGTAAAGCTAAAAATGCAACTTTTAGCATGGACTGGGCTACAAGGGCATACCAGATCACTCCACAAGGGTCAGCACTTCGGCGATATGCTATCCAGGTGTTGGTTTGGAGATTTCACACCCAAGAAGATTTGGGTTTCAATCTCAATGACCATTTCATCAAGGCAATGCAAAGCGACAGTGATATCTTTACAGACTTCATGCTTGCACTTCTCAAACATGTCAAGGTGGCAATACCAACAGATCCGAGAGTCACTGATCCAAGGATCCCTGCCACCAAATGCGAATACCACAACCACACAAAGGACGAGGACTGTTATAAGTTTAGGAGAACTTGAGTAGTCATAGGAAGTTTTGTGAGAGGATTTCTGTTGAGATGATATGATGGTAGAATCAAGGAGTCTTCTATGTAGAGGTTCGACTCAATATACCGTCGTTATATCTCTTCCTTTGAACGACTACAAACTTTCACATCACGTGTATTGTGATACTCATCCGTCTCCATGAGAGTGGCGCATGACCTTTTAATTTTCTAACAAAGAGATAAAGCCCCTATTCTCAGAACTCGCGAGTGATGTTTGGAATCCCATTTATCTATCAATCAAACTCACGATTTTTGTTGCGCCAGGTCTCTCCTGACATTTAATTTGGTCCAATTGATGTCAGTCCAAACTTCTTGTGCACTATGACGTGTTGATGTATTTCTTTGCGTTTTATCCACATATATTCTTTAGCCCTAGAAAACATTACTGTATATTCAGCCTTTTCTCTTCCTCTTTAGTTCCAGAACTATTACTTTCGAATGAATGTTCACATATGCAAATAGCAGCGTTTGAATCTTGACCACATGTTTTTGATTGGCTGTTTGGGCACCCTTAGAACATTTTGAGGTGATATGAGACATACCACATGAAAGTCTTTGATAAGTCCTCGAGGTTTTATTGAACTACGATGATCAATGTTCAATTTGGAGCAAAATGCGGAAACTCGTGGACAGTCAATGAAGTAATGGCTATGGGCATACTTCACCTTACAGTTACATAACATTCGAGAATCGATGTGTTTTTATGAAGGTGGTGTATTGGCTTTCACTGATTCTTGTTGATCTTCGTGAATTCTTTGTAAGAGAAATGCTCATGACCCCCGAGTACTCAGCATCATTAGAACCGCACGTGACTACGTTTCTATGGTAAAATGTGAGAACCATGGCAATATGGATATAGATGTAGATATCATTGTGAATCCATCGAAACCATACGCTAGACCTATTTTGAACAATCCGGTAAAGTGAATCTACTCACTAATATTGATTGCTTATCTTGGTACAAATCTCAATGATTACTAGCAATACCTATTGGAAAATTCTTTACTTGCCTTCACGTTACATTTCATAAACGCAAAATCATTGCAAGCTATCATATAGATCGAAAAGCAAGATTCAAATTATGTACTCTTCAATCTCTAATAATTACAAAGAGAAATCACTAGTTTGTTTCTCAAAACTTAATATGAATTTAAAAACGAAATTGAATTCAACTTCAAAATTGCTTCCATTTTTTAAATTAGTATTACTTTTAATTACCTTTTAAGTGTTTGAATAATATTAATAATAAATAGTAATATCGATATCAAAATAATTAATCTATATATTAATTCAATTTATATACATTATCAAGTATATAAGCATATTCTTTATACTAAAATACCTTATTTTGATAAAATATTCAATAACTGTTTCTTTAAAACTTCAAACAATTTTATAAAGTTTCTTAAAGATTTATTTAATTTATTTAATATCTTACTTGAATAAATATATTCTTAGTATTACTTATTTCGATTATTGAATTTTATTTTGTTCAATAAATTTTGTTTCAATTAGGACACTATCAATTTTTACCTATTTATAAACAAACTATATATACTAGGCCTTATAAATCAGACAATAAATCTTTTATAATAATTTCTTAAAGACTATAACCTTCTAATCTCAATTGAACAGGTAATCTACATTTACAGAAGATCGAAAAGCAAGATTCAAATTACACACTCTTTAATCTCTAATGACTTGTTACGGGAGCTGCCTCTAGGGTCACGTGGAAGTGTCTAGAGATCTCTCGAGGTGGTTTAGACTAGACTTCAAGTAGGAATTCAATAAGGTTGTAACTGGTTGCAATTCTCGTAACTATAGTAATGAAACTAATGATTGTTCTTGAGCACGAAGCTCTACATGTAAGGAAACCCTTTCCCTTATATAGACCTTTGCACTCTGCGATCCCATCGATCCCACTCACTGAGAGTAGTGGGCGTAGTGGGATCCCACTGATCCCATTGATAATAATCGGTGGGACTGATGGGATGGTCCATCACGTGATACTAGTCCCGTGAGTCTTGTCGTCCTGTCTTATTTCCTGTCCTAGGGCTAATCCCTTGGGAGCTTACTAATCCTAGCAAGACCTCTCTTGCTTACTGTGTCCTGTATTGCTTATTCTTCTTAGGACCCTACTGTCCTAGGAACCATGTCCTATGATTCAGTGTATTCTATAACTAATACTATATACATGCCTGAGGCTTTCCTTGGGTGCCTAGTGTCCCCCGGTATACTGCAGCTGAATCACTGAGGCCTATAATATCATTATAGCCTATAAGTCAGTGATTCTACAGCCTGTTACTAATCCGTTGTAACATGACTACAAAGAGAAATCACTAATTTGTTCCTCAAAACCTAATATAAATCTAAAAACGAAACTGAATTTAACTCCAAAGTTGCTTTCATTTCTCAGATTAGTGTTACTTTTAATTATCTTTTAAGCATTTGAATAATATTAGTAATAAATAATAATATTAATATCAAAATAATTGATCTATATATCAATTCAATTTATATACATTATTAAGTATATAAGTATATTCTTTATATCAAAATATCTTATTTTAATAAAATATTTAATAATTATTTTTCTAAAACTTCGAATAGTTTTATAAAGTTTTTTAAAGATTTATCTAATTTGTTTAATATTTTATTTAAATAAATATATTCTTAATATCATTTATTCCAATTATTAAATCTTATTTTGTCTAACGAATTTCGTTTTAATTAGAACATTATCAATTTTTACTTATTCATGAACAAACTATATATATTAGACCTTATGAATTAGATAATGAATCTTTTATAACAGTTTCTTAAAGACCACAACCTTCTAATCTCAATTGGACAGGTAATCTACGTTTACAGAAGATCGTTGCCGAGTTCAAAACTACGTTTATACGTATTAAATGACTTACTGTTTGATTTTTCCCTAACGCAGGAGCCTGAATCAACACCTTTAGCCCAATTAGTGGATATCATAAGAGAAGAGACTGATCTGACTGCAGATTTCCTCATAGCCGTTCGAGATCAAGTCCGTGGTGGCCCAGTGCTAACCGATCCATCAACCGGTGATGGTAGCATTTATCATGTTCATGGAGAAGGAATCAGTTGCAGTTGTTTATTGAATGAAAGAAAATAGAGCTAAAATTCGAAGAGTGTCCAGCCTCCTGGAGTGGGAAGGATATCCATGAATTTTTGTACGGGATGAAATGGGAGCGACTGCAATGGCTTAAGCTCATATAAATCTTCTGTAGTCTGACATAGTCAATCAATTCGTCTAAACTTTACGCTCATTTCTCGAATCGTGAAATTTTAATATGTAATTTATGCTAAGTGAACCTACCAATTACCAACCTCTTCCGAATCTCATTTCGAGGATGGTGTTGAGGCCAGAAAATAGACCACACATTCTTTGAATGCATACACCATTACTAAGAAAACTTTCAAAAAGTTTCTTCCAGCAATTTATTTCCAGACCCTGGTTATAAAGTGAATAATTCAGTGTTCTTCCTACCCTAGCTTTCATATTTAATCGGAGTCTAAATTATATATTGTTTATAATAGTTCTTCCAACCCAACCCTAGGGAACGACTGGAAAGTATTGTAAATACGTGTTTGTTGAGTTCAAAGGACATCACTCTTCATCATAGATAGAAGAATATACAAACGCCTTATTCATCTAATTTTGCTCCCTTCACATTATCGCGTGAAGCGATGCCATCTGAAGTGTAAACACCAATTTCCTAGAATAGTGTTCATCAATCTTCCGATTTCTATTTCTTTCAGGTATCATCATGCACCCTGTTGTGGAATCATGTTTCACAGTCGGATATTCTCGCATGTGCAACCTACTTAGATCTCGAATATTCTCTAGACCAATTTTCTAAAACTCGACAAAGAACCTTGAGACATATAAAGATCCTTTGAAGGTATATCGATAAGTTGTTATGTTATTTAACTTCTCGTATCCAAAATTACCCGGGACTCTTCATCGATCACTTGAAGGTACTATTTTATTACCCAGTCTCGCTTTAAACTCAGAGTGTGCTAATGCTAGAAAGGCCAAGCAACTAGGAAGAAAAACGAAATGGATCCCTCGAAGAAAAAGAAGTCGGGGACCAGAACGTCGTTCTTTAAGTGAGCACAGTGTCTCTTCATTGTGGAAATGTATATACGCTTGGTGGCGTAAGAAAATCTTGCTAATCTAATTTAACTAGGAAAGCGGAAATCCAAATGGTAGAAATCCGCGTTGGGGAAGAATTGAAGTTGTTCCGAGTTCACAAATCACTTCTATGTACTCGCGTACCCTATTTCGATAAGATACTCAGTAAAGGATTTTCAGAAAGCATAACGAATAGTGCGGTACTCCAAGAAGATAACACTGAAGCTTTCGACGTATTGGTAGATTGGGTCTACACGAATAGACTACCACCAGAAATTGCTTCTGGTATCCGTCGATATATTCTGGCTGACAAGATCTGTCCTCCTGAACTTATGGACCAAGTGATGGATAGAATAAGAACCGAGTATCCGCTTGGCCCACCGGATGTTTTAGATATTTACAGCAGACTGCCGAACGGTTCCAAGCTTCGCGTATTTGCGCTCGATCTAATGACTCTCGAGTTTTTCAATCACAGAGAATCCAATTTATCTAGTCTTGTAGATATGAACGCAAAGAACGAGGAGTTTGCAACAGACTTTCTGACCAACGTCCGAAGTTGTATATGCCATCCGATGTCTGTTTCCACGCCTCGGAGGAACCATCACTGCGCGTATCACTATCAAAAAGATAGAACGTGCAAACCCACGGGAAAACTTCAGACATGAATTGAGTATCACGTGGCAATGTTCAATATATTGCTGATTCCAGCTGGATCCCGAATAAATTTGGATCGATATGAAGAGAATTAACAACTTCGAAATAAGCCTCGAGTAAAAATTAAATGGGAAATGACTTTAATGTCTCAAAGAGAACTTCGTGGTAGAGAGCGAGAAGATTTCCACCATTTATGCTATTACAGAATCACATTACGTCCTACTAAATAGTTGTGTGAACATCTCAAACATTTCATAGCTCGCGAAGATTTTCCATTCACCATCTTGCATTCTCTCTCCTTGGAAGCACCAAACGCCTCAATATTCTATCTGCATCGTGCACCTACTTTAATTGATTCATGCTTTCTAGATTAATGCACACCAAGAAATCGGTGTATCATGTGTCTCCTGAATTACGCGACTATGGCTTACGTAATCTTCATAAATTTCAGAATCATGTCAAGCCAATCTACAACGCCAATATACAAGAAATATCGAAACAATACCTAATCATCACTTGATCTGAATGTGAGATCGTCCAAAGTATATTATAGGATAAATTCTCCTGGACTGCAGTAATCATTCTTAAATCTCTCACTAGCTTTCTCAAATACCGTGATATTGATTGCTAATTATCTTCTACATCAACTCGAATTCGCTCGGGGTGTTTTACCTTTGGCACAATTCACACTATGTCTGCATCAGCTCAAAATTAAATACACCATCAACAGAGTTTATACATGCTGAAAAATTCTAGAACGCCCACACAATCACTTCTGATGTGTATATTCATTTCGGTCAAAAGAGGTTTAACACAACAAGTAATACTTAAAGGAGTTCTGAGACGCTTGGATAATAAATACTACCATAACAACAAACATCCCATAATCCCATTACTGTTAAGCTTGACATCTTTACTGTCACTACCAAAACGGAAAGTAGAATATGTATTTTGTAGCAATGTCGATTAAGGTACGGAAACAAAATTACGGTCCCTTAAGCTGCGAATCCGCGCAACGCTCGTAAACTTGAAAGACAACAGTGTGCAAGAGTCATCCAAATCAAAGAAAAAATCGCATCGCACTCCTCATTTGCTAGCTTATAGTCGCAGACCTGGCGTATTTATATGTACGCCCCGGACCGCTAGTAGCCTGAGTGAATACAGATTATCACGATTAACCCCCATTCTATAGACAGACTCGCATGTGATCTCAACATCGAGTTCAGTTGATAGCTCTTTATATACATCTAGATGGCATTTACTTTCAGCTCTCGGAGATCTAAGCATTTGTTAGAGAGAACCCAGGGTGGAAGAGTCATTTTGGGGCTGACAAAATTGGGTCGGAATTGGCCTTGTGAATTTACAGTTAAAGTGTTATTTCCCTTTCGTCAAATTCGGCGTGTATCGTTAGAAAAATGACAGCAACAAGCATGTAGATGAAATTTAAATCGACAGCTAGATAAAAAATAGATAGATGGCAATACCAGTTTATGTGAACGCCTGGTCCACATCGATATTTTCAAAGATTCTTGTTGCTCACTTGAAGAACTTCTGACTGCCTAGGGTGTCCGTATAGTGGTCACTGTTGAAAAGCGATGCTATCATCCGGATTTAATTGATCGTGTCTTTTATATTGCGAAAGCGCTTCACACCCGAAATTTGCTGAATATGGAGATTAATCGAGAAAATCTTTCCAGAAAAACCTAAGTAAATCTCACTGCCAAGAAGAGTTAGGCGGCGTTTACTTCCATAAAGCCATGTCAATAACCCCCATAATTTAAAATTAAGTGTAGTTGAATATCAGATTGCGCCGAAGTGGTCTTATGCCACCATTTCTCTCTCGAAAATCCTTGATCTTGCAAGTAGTTGAATCTCCAAATATCTTACCCACTAGCGTCAATACAATACTAAAATTGATATTCACAACAAAGATTTTGGTGGCAGTAACAATGAATAGAAGAAGCAATTGTACCGACAACAGGTGAGAATGAAACTTTCCTGATTCCTCAACTTGCTATATGCCAAACACCAGGATGACAACTTTACAATCAAATTCTCTGCTTGATACCATTTATAATAATTCTAGCCAGTAAACTCATACATAGGTTTTCTGAGCAATTTCCAAAAGCTAGCCGCAGCAGATCCCATGTGTTCATCTACACGATTGGCAACTTGATGACTGAAGTAATGTCACAGTGAAAGAAACTTTTTATTCCCCACTCACTCCGGATCTCTATTTTAAACTTGTCGCTCTTCTCATCAAGGTAGTCTTCGTGTAAATAACCACTGAAAATGCTACTTTTTCCTTGAAACCTGGTTGATCAAAGATAGTACGCTGGAGATCTCAGCTTGGTTATAAGGTATGGCTTCTCCAGTCAAAATTAGACATCTCTTCATAGTATTGAATATCTGCCTCTTCTAAACTCATCGTGTCGAGGGTTTTCGGTATATTTCTGTAAGCCGCACGCGAACAATGCAATTTCTCCCTACTCGAGAGTCAACGTGCTTGCTAGGTAGTAGGATATGATGAAATGATATATTTTGGACTGCGCGATTTGGTGTCTCTACTAGGGTGGATAAAGGGACAGGCGAAGCACATGCTCTATCCTCCCCGACAGATGAAATCGATGAAATTGATTTGAATTTCATACACTAATGTAAGAGCGCGGCGTTTGTTGGTAATGTGTTGTTATATCGTGAGAAATTAGGGTAAGCAGAATGCGGCACAGTAACAAAACTTATCAAGACTCCATTTTTGATCCACCCTATTTCTCCGCAAATACAACCACAACAAGAACCAAGCTTTATTTTTCGTAGACTGGTTTACAGTTTCTTTTTAACTTGATTTTTTAGACGCGAGAAACGTCAATCACCTGAACAGAGTTAAATTTATGAACTGAGACTGTTTCTTTGAATCATCCTTTCTAAGTCCTCGGAAGAATTCACTATGTGGTGGCCATTTGGTAAAAATTACCCCGAGCGTCACGCCGAATATGCCGATGGTCAGGCCTACGACTATATCGCGATTGGAGGTCTTTCCACTTGTTCACTTACAATCTATCTCTCCATATCACAATTTCCTGACTCCTAGCTGACAAACATCTCCAAACCAAAAGGCGGTACAGCTGCTTGTGTCTTAACTTCACGATTGAGTGAAGATCTAAATGTGCTGTCCTGCTTCTTGAGCGCGGGCCCGCCAGCGATAACTTCATGTCCCGCATACCCATTGTATCATCAAACATCTTACGCTCTGATGGTGGTGCTTCGAGTTGTGAATGCGAACCTATGAAGTATTTTGATGATCGCCGAAGCTTGGCATTTTTGCGGAGAAGTTATGGGCGGAGGCTCTAGAATCAATAGTATGGTGTACACACGTGGTACTGCTGCAGACTATGATTCTTGGGCACAGCTTGGTCATCCGGATTGGACTTATGGCAAGCTCTTGCCCTATTTTATTAAAAGTGAGACTGTCGTGGGCTCACATAAGTCGGAATATTGTGGGACTTCTGGTGTGTAGTTCTAGCCAATACTTACTGGCATAATTTTAGGCGCTGATCCCGGTGTAGGCCCATGGATTACCCAGAAATTTCCTTTTCATACTTGGAGGTTCGCAGCATATCGAGTGTAAGTACATTCCAGTATCTACAATATCTAAGTCTCGTTTGCGTGCGTCGCCAAGGCTTACTTTTCCCAGCTTTTCAAACGCTGCTAAAGCCCTAGGCTTTGTCCAAATTGACGACCCAAACACACCTGACGTCATGGTCGATGGGCTCCCAACAGTGTTCTTTACAGTGAATGAGCAGCGACAGAGAGTATCTACCTTCGACACCTTTCTTCCTCGAGAAATAGTCTTGAAAAGAGAGGAGCATTTGACACTCTGCACTAACACGGTTTTATCACGAAGTGCCTTCTGAAAAGAGGACAGAGTTCTGCGTCCCGATAGAGTCTTCTTCAAACTTTCTAATCCGAAATCTGACAAGATATATTCGGCTAAAGTCAAGAAAGAAGTCATCGTTTGCTCGGGCACTCTAGGGACACCCCAAGTCTTAATGTTGAAGTATACCACCATTTCTCGATTTCAAATACTCGTCAAACGGTCAGGCAAGCTGACAATGAAATTCAACAGTGTAATCGGTCCCCGGAAACATCTAGAAGAACATGGAATCAGTGTTATCAAAGACCTACCAGGCGTTGGATCCGGATTGGTACGCAGTCAATTCTCCAATTTTATGACTCATGGAGAATATCATGCTGACCTTATGATAGAGCGATCATCACGGTATTCCAATTGCATGGAAGGTTCCAGTCAAAGAATCACTCACTAGACTAACGATCCATCCAATGCTAGGCGTACTTGAATCCTTCAAACACATAGTTTTCCGTTCCGGCATTCTCAGCTTGCCCATAAACAATATAACTCTATTCGTTCAATCTAGAATACTCGACCAAGACTATACCGGAATTGACAATAAAAAGCTTGCCACAGCAAGTAGTCAGATTCAAGATTTGATTCCAGATATTGAGCTTATGCCTCTCGCCGTCACCGCCATGGATGATTTAGAGGAGCACCAACGTTTATTTTCCAAAATGGGTATGTTCTCCATCTTGGCCACTCTCGCGAAACCAAAATCTCGAGGGACCGTTCGTCTTGGGTCTTCAGACCCACACCATAGACCGAAAGTTGATTTTGGCATTCTATCAAATCCTGAAGACTATGTCGTTGCCCGAGCCTCTGTGCGACTTTCCTTGAAAATTGCAGAGACTATGAAGGCTTCTGGATTCCCGCTACAAGAGAACATTACTTTCCCGGAAGATAAACAGGCCAAAGATGCGACGAATAACAATGATGAGGAAATCGATAAATTTATAAGGCGTAGGATCAGGACGATATATCACTATTCTTCTAGCTGTAGGATGGCTCCTGTGGATGATGCTGAATCTCCTGGAGTGGCGGACGATCAGCTGGAGGTCCATGGTGTGAAAAGTTTGAGAGTTTGTGATACTAGCATATTCCCACAGATTATTTCGCATCACTACAAGCGCCAGCTACAATGGTGGCAGAAAAGTGTGCTGATCTGATCAAGAATCATGGTTGACAGGAAACTCAGATGTAAGAGAGAGTGTTTAGCCAAGAGTATTGGGATTTTGTGGTTGTCTACCGCGAGATTACGTTTCTTCTGGAACATGGCCTCGAAACGTTTTCTGAACATTCCTTTGGACTTTTTTGTTGATTACGATGGAACGAAAAATCATCTTCGCTCACATCTGGTAGTATATATGAGAGAGTAGGCTTTGCTCATCAAAGATTTCACTCGATTAGCTTGGCCTCTCAGTGTCAATGACTCAGTAATTTCAGTAGCCTTTAACAGTCCATTGAGCCATCTATAGGTCATTAAATATTTTGAGTAGCACGACTTTAAATCTATGTGGAGTTATGATTTCCTAAAACACTGTAAGATCTCATATAATGACCGATAAAGCATTACACCAGCTAGAACCTTCGTGGTTGTGTCGATCCACAAGGTGCCGGCCCACACAAGCGGCTATTACTAGTTTTCCTCCCCACCAATTCTTCCAGCGGCATCATATCAAGATCCGCCTGCATATTAGCAGTCGGCATCCGTCTCCTATATCTATAAACAATAAACAAAATCAAGCCAGATACTGCACATATAACCACCAGACTCCCTACAATAGTCCCTGCCACGACAGCTGCTTCGGGGACGGCACTCATATCACTGATTCTATCATGATAGAGTCTAGAATGGCAATTGGATGATGGGTTTTGGTAGAATGTGCTTGAGACTTGTACTGGTACGCCGTCGAGTCCAAAGGATGAACGATTTCCCGTGCTTGGTGCGGTCAATGATGGCATTATCGGTGTATGCGTAGCATATGTGATGATACCGTCTGCACCAAGATATCTGAGAAGGTGACCGACTGTTGTTTGTCCTTTGTACACCAAGTTGATATCGGATCTTCCATATGGTTTATGTCCTTGGCATGCAAGGATTGAATAGTTTCCTTCGGGCCCGACAAGAGGAGTTGCGCAGTAGGGAATATCGGAGCCACTTTACAAAGTGTCAGAATAGGTCCGAAAAGAATTGTAGCAAAACATACCAACGAACAATACTCGGATTCGCAAAGCAAGAGCTATCACAATACCTAAGTGCCTTGTAGGGAATGCAAGAGGTGAAATAATCTATCGACTTCGTATGTCCACATCCCACTAATTTAAGAGAAGAATTCCAAAAGCAGGTTGCGGAACCCCCACATGTATATGAATTATCTAATTTTGATTAACATCGTTGTACAAGATTGATGAGTATTCAGTACAAACCAGGGTTGTGATCTACCCATCCACAAATATTTGGCGACTCGTATGTATGATTGGCGCTGGAAAACGACGCTGTAATCAAAGAAGGGCTTGGTGTTTGAACCGGTAGCCAAGACGTAGTCCGACTTGCGATCGATGTTGAAGGAGCTGCTTCCCAAGGAATTGCATCAACTTGGATGACATGTAGAAGCACAGCTAAAAAGCTTAATTTTGCCATAGCAGTCGTACATAAAAGCAATATGACATTGAAGAGGATGCTCTTCGTAGCCGGATACGAACAACATTGAGTCCTCGACTCTAACACGAGACTTTCCTTCATTAACAAAGCCAAACTCGGTGAGAAAGCATGTGGATGTGAGATCTTAAATAGAAATCAATTGTTGAAGGGTCGGAAACATTCCAGCTGGGAAATTACTGTTTTGTGGCGTATTGATACACAACGAGCCACCTCCACCTTGCATCACAGTAAAGTCCCGATATCAGGACCATGCTTTGTGAATCACTAATTGCTTTTTATTGAAGCTCGAGGCGCTTGTCTCAAAGTTACACAAGACACTGATCTGATTGATCAATTACTCCTCATTTATGGCGGTGTATCTAAATATCTAGCTCCTTTTCATTTTGGCAACCTCAAAACATTTGCTAGTTGTGTATCAAAATCATCCCACAACTCCGTGAACGCCTTGGCAATGTACATTAAACCATTCGTTACAATGGAGCTGCTGCAGCATCCGATTCGGCTATTGGTACCTCGGCAATAGCTTGAGCTGTATCTACAGCATGAAATCCATCAAGAGTTACCTTCACAGCACCTGCTTGAACAAGCTATGTAGAGTTAGCATTATGAAGTGGATCCTTATCGACGTGTACTTACAGCGCGGCTCAAATCATCAATTAAATCATTCACGTCCTCAATTCCTACACACAATCTAATGATATCTTCTGGCATCTGTCTTTCCTTTCTGGTCTTCGCATCAATACTAGCATGACTCATTTGGCAAGGCATGCTGATCAGACTGTTGACACAACCAAAACTGACACTAATACCCCATAACTTTGCTGCTTCAACAATTCTCTCAGAAAGAGTAACATCGCCTGTTTCGAAAGATAATACAGCTCCAGCTCCACGAGCCATGGACCAGTGAAGATCATATTGAGGATGGGATTTCAAGCCAGGATACCTTACACGGAAACCATGTGTTTCAAGAAATTCAGCAATCGCTTGGGCGTTTGTTTGTTGTCGTTCCATACGGATTGCCAAAGTCTTTATTCCCCTCATGAGTAAGAATGAATCGTTTGGTGAGAGTCCGCAACCAGTAGAATTAATTGTGAAGTACATCTTGTCTCCAATGGCGGGGTCATTGAAAGCTAGAACACCAGCCATGATATCGTGATGCCCAGAGAGATATTTTGTGCCTGACTCATAGACTATATCTGCGCCGAGATCCAAGGGATTGCACAGCATAGGAGAAAGCATGGTATTGTCAACGACAACTAGAGCTTTCTCATTCAACTCGTGTGCTGTCCTTGCAATTGTCGCAAGATCGACAATCTTTATCAAGGGATTGGTTGGTGTCTCGAGCAAAACCATAGCCGTTTTAGGACCCAAGACTGCTTTGACTTTATCAGGTGTAGTCGTATCAACATGGTGTACAATTATTCCAGTATTCGCAGCCAAGTATGTCAACAATCGATTGGTACCTCCGTATAGATCGTCTCCTGTGATAACTTCGTCTCCGGGTCGTAAAACTCGTGTAATAACATCTAATGCTCCCATGCCAGAACCAACGACCAGCGCACGGTTAGCGTTCATGATCTTCGCGAGATGTCGTTCCAGATGTGTTCTTGTAGGATTTCCGGAACGTGTATAATCATATTCTGATCCACCACCTGCCAGATTTTGTTTGAATGTGGCAGATTGATATATCGGCATGCTTGAAGCTCCATATTGATCCTTAGTCTCGGTGTAGACTAATTCGGTGGCCAAGGCATATCTTCTGCCATTGTGAGGACTGGATGGTGCAGGCGAGGGAGGAAGGTTGTGGCCATCAAGGTCAATTTGCGGGAATCCTTTCTTGAGGGCACCATTGGCTTTGCCAGCTCCAGATGCTTGTGAGGAGCCTGATGGTGAAGACATGTTGGTATTGTGTTTCAAGGTCGTGTGAGATTGTAGAAGCGGGGAAATTTCAATTGAAGCAGCAATGATTCAAGAGGATGATAAATGATAAATCGAACTTGGACTTGAGATTGAAGACTGGTATAATATATCAAACTCTTGTAATTTGAACAAATGGTTATGGTCGATAAAAGTATGTAAGAAAGTATCGGTTTTGTTTGTAAGACTCAGAAATTTGGTTCCCCAGATATAACTTTGTAGGCAAGATTCCGTAGCGCCGTGAATCGGACTTTGACTCTGAAGATGTGGGGTTGTTTGACGCTAAAAATGACGTGCTCACTTATCACAATCCGCCTCAAGATAGGGATGATGGTAAGCATTCACATAGAGAGGGGTATAACAATAATAATGATGAATAGGAGGTAAACGAGCGAAGTGAAGAATTACAGTAGTATCATTTCGATGCGGCCCAAAAGGTGGATGATGTTAATCCGTAAAGGTAAGAATTGGTGAAGCTTGGTAATTTAAATCATCATGAAGTATAAGTTAGTTTCATTGAATCATGAAGAGAAAAGAAAAGAAGTTTTCCTTTCTTTGTTTCTATATCATTACAACCCTCCAAACGCCGTGCATAGCTACCTAGTATATTACAACGAGATTGTACTTAGATGACCAGATATACGTGATAAATTCGTTAATCCATTGATTCAGCAACGCTCTCTTCAACATCTTCATATCCATCACTAGAAGTCGTGCCTCTTGTTGTTGATGTAGTTTCTGCAGCTATGTGTCGTGCATGATTGTCTTTAATGATCTGTCCGCCCCCTTTTCTACCGAAAAAATCCTCTGTCCGTACACCTCGAACATTCGAATGGTCGACCCCGCTCATGGATATACCTCTTTCCCTCTGTTCTCTGATGAATTCTCGAACTGGAACCATAGCTGCATCTCTACATGCTTCCTTGATATCACTTCCTGACATACCAGCCATAACTCTTGTAAGATATTCAATATCGAAGTTATTCGGGTCGGTTTTTGTATCTTTGAGAATCAAATTCAATATACGCCTTCTTTGCGAGTTCGAAGGTAATGAGACAGGGAATTTCTTGGGCATTCTTCGTAAGATTGCCTCGTCAATATCTTGAATTCGATTTGTAGCACCAAGGATCATGATTCTAGCTGGCAATCCGCTTTTATTCGATGAAGTGAGACCATCCCAGAGTGTCATAAACCTAGAATCGTTAGCTAGAATTATGAAAGATTGGCAAGATTTTACTCACTCTGCTTTGACCATACCACTGGCTTCATGTTCACCACTTCGTCTTTGTCCCAATACTGCATCTATCTCATCGATGAACACGATACTGGGTTGCAACTTTCTGGCCAAAGAAAATACTGCGCGGACCAGCTTATTTGAATCGCCATACCACTTCTCTGTCAGAGTCGAAATATGCAAATTGATAAAACAAGCTCCACTTTCATGCGCCAGAGCCTTTGCCAACATAGTTTTGCCGCACCCTGGAGGACCATATAATAATACACCTGAAGGTGCAGATAAAAGAGGGGATGAATGCGAGTATAAATGAGGCATCGTAAGAGGGTATATAACGGATTCTTTCAATTCTTCGATAATATCGTCCAGACCACCAATGTCTGTATAACATCAGCACCTTAGTATTTACTTTTTTGCAAAGGGTACTCACCATCAAAACCGACAGGAATGTCCTCTGGAGCTACAACTTCCATGGCAATCTGATTTTCATATTGATCGAGGATCAAATCTTCCTTGCGAGGGCGGCGAGACTTTCCTCTCCCTGAGACTGTCTCCTCTGAGTCTGAATCATCATCACTATCCCTTCTGTTCAGTCTTCGCAGATTCGCCGCGGCTTTTAATCTTGCTTCTTCGTGTTGTTCTTTCTCAGCATCATTCTGAAAGGGTAGAGCCGGTATTAAACTCTTTGCGACATAGTAAAAAGAGGCAGTCTATGAATGTCAGTTACATTAGTCGTTGTAAAGCAAATTGTGAGGATCTTCAGGGCGTACTCACAGAAACAACGATCAATAATAAATCTTGTAAGAGGCCATACTTCCTACTATTACCATCCCCCATCATGACGCGCAAAACTCAGAGACAGTATGGGCCACCTAATCTCAATGCTTCGATGCTTCGAAAAGGGAGTTTTAAGAATAAAGTGTATCAGAAACGCGATTTTATAGTTGTTCGTCTAAGAAGAACTGAATAGCTGACTCGAAATCGCGACGGTTTGCTTGTGCTGTGGCGTTTGTTCGGTGTCTAATGTGGCTGAAAAAACTTGAGAGGCTTTGACACGTGCTCAGACCACGGATCTGCAAGGGTAAATTCCGATGAGCCACAGAAGCCACTCGTTTAACTTTGTTTACTTTGGCAAGAGGTTTCCCCTCGATTTTGGATGGAACTACCCAGTGGCCTCAGCAGTTGCACTTATTAAATCTTCTCATTTGAATTCTCAATTGTCGCAAATCAAACCACTCCAGCGAATCAAACTCTACCAACTTAAGACGATATTCGCAATTACATGGCCTCACCGCTAAAATCGCGTTACTCATTCACTCATCTCGCGTCGCAATCCAAGCGCATTGTTCACATTAAATGTCGAAGTTCAAGAACTCAACACTTGCAGGACTGATAGGGTCAGACTCAGAGGATGGTCAATTGGTAGAGCGCACAATGTCGAAACAACAATCAAAAGATAATACGGCTGCGAAGAAAGCACGAGGAAGACCTAAGACTGCTCCATCAAAAGTTACAAAAATAAAGTCTCCGGCGCGTCGCGCAAGTGGAAGAATCAATGGGAAGCCAACGCCAGAATCATCACCCCAGGCGAAACGAGGAAGAAAGAATGTTCATACAGCCAAAATAAATCGACAGAAGGATACTGGGAAGGAGGCAGAGCAAATTGATGAGAAAGAAGACGTCAATATGGAGGATGCAGTTTCGGGTGATGAACTAGATGGTGAGGTCACTGCGCCAAGGGAAGTTGAAGCAAAAGTTACGAAAAAATCGACTGCGACTCGAGGTAGAGCCGCTAAAACAGTGGTTCCCGAACCAGAAATCGCAGAAGAAATCGTAGCACCCGTAAGCAAAAAGGGTAGGCCTGGAAGAAAGGGCAAAGCAAGGGTACAAGAGGAGCCTGTTACAGAACAAGAGTCGCCTGAAAAGGTTATTCAAGAAACTCAAGTACCAGAAACAGAAATGGAATTGGAAGAAGATATCGAAGAACTGGAACAAGAAGATAGCATACCTGAGGTGAAAAGGAAAGAATCTCGCTCGCACAACGGATCACGGCAACGACAGATGTCCGTTTCGCGGCACCGAGCGGGGAGTGTTTCGGATACAGAGAGGAATGAGCCAGCTGTCAGACGCAGGCTTGGCGAACTTTCAAAGAAACTTGAGCATGTGGAGGTAAAATATCAAGATCTTCGAGAGGTCGGGGTCAAGGAAGCAGAGAAAACTTTTGAGCGGTATAAAAAGGCGGCGGAGGAAAAGACAAAAGGTACGAAACTTTAGTGCTAGGAAATCAATCGGGTACTAACCTTGAGTAGCGTCGAATGAACTTATCGCTTCTTTGAAGGCCAATCTAGCAACTCAAACTTCTTTAGCAAAGGAAACTCGAAGTTTGAAGAAAACAATTGAATCGCAAGACGCATTAGTCACGAACTTACAAGCCCAAATTCATCAACTGGAATTGTCGTTATCAGAAGCACAGGTGGAGAACAAGACATTATCAACCAAGCTTGCAGCAAATCGTAAAATAACAGCGTCATACGAAAGCGCAAGTAACAAGGTTCCAGGCAGTGCTATAAAAGCTAATGGTGGTATGCGCATTATTGGAAGTCAAGAAGCAGCTCAAGCTGCACAAGCCGCTCAATTGAAGGAAGACCTATACAGTGATTTAACGGGACTAATCATACGTGGTGTCAAACGAGAAACCGAAGAAGATATTTTTGATTGTATTCAGACAGGTCGTAACGGTAGTAAGTTGCGCTACGTCCTCTTGAGATGATGACTTTGTACTGACTTTAATACTAGCTCTTCACTTCAAACTAGGCGTTGAGAGCGAGAAAATGGCAGATGGTGATCCAGATTGTCGATATACGCCACTTTTGGATCCGAGTAGAGATAAACCCTTATTGGATCTATTACCAGACTATCTTGTTGATGAGATAGAATTTCCAAGACCACAAGCTGCTAGATTCTACGCACGAATTACGAGAGCACTTACAGAGAAACCTGCAAGTATGGGTGGACCTGTTGAGGAAAGTGATGAATAGAAAATTTGTCTCGGGCGTTGATTTGGCGGCTATCTTCGGGAGGGAAAGATTTAGGTGTTTGGAAGCGAAGGTTACATTTATTGAATGTTTTGAGAGCAACAGTCTTTATGAAATGATACCTGTCTATATGATACCTCTACATTTGCTACTTATCCTTTTAACATAAGTTAATTACAATCTAAATGCAATCATTTTACTGTCTACGCAGAAGGCGCCATTATCTTCAATTTTTGATGTCAACTTTCAAGCTGACCGATACATGTTTTCATGTGATTCGTACTTTTCCATGAAATAAATATATGCAGGTTACTCCGCTTGCTACTTTACTTACGTCCTTCAGATCTATCTGTCGGACTCAGAGCAAGTAGACTGGAATTCATTCGCCTCCTCCCCAAATTCAAAACCAAACAAGTATACGACTGAGCAGTCTTCTTTAACTAAATACTCCCAGATATTCAGGCTCCAACGTCGACGTCTATTTCATACCTCGATGACTTCGTTTCTGAGTAGAAGTGAGTGTAACCGTTCAGGTTTTGGAATCAATCATTCCATGGAGGAGGTTATTGTACAACCTACATCTCTTTTGAATAACCAACCATACAGAATGCATTGTACTCCAGATATTTTAGACTGTGATAGGATAACTGTACTTGGATGATATCAAGATGAATACGTACACACAACATACACATATGCATTCCAAACCAGACTCTAGCCTGTAGCCTTAAAGACTTATGAAATAGTCCTGCTGCAATCCGGATCAAATTCATCCGACTTCGAATTCTCGCAACTCGAGACGTTGGGCTACTTACTGCTTAGATATTGTAGCTCTCAATAAATCCAGGCATTCGACATGAATCCAGTAATCGAATTCATCTTGTAACCAAAAATCATTCATTGCTGAACTATACCATCTGTATTATTGGATATTGAGGCCCTCGTCATCCAATGAGCAATCACAATATGAGCTTCTTCCAGTGTTACAAGATCTATCCAGAAATGTTGCATCACTCGTGTAATCAATCGTCTAACTTCTAATTACTTATAGAGTAGTTCCCAAGGTTATGTATGTATGTATGTATGTATTAACGAAATTACTCAGGATCTTAAAAATCTACAAGT
Source organism: Botrytis porri (assembly GCF_014898465.1). Lineage (NCBI taxonomy): Eukaryota > Fungi > Ascomycota > Leotiomycetes > Helotiales > Sclerotiniaceae > Botrytis > Botrytis porri. Next base: position 455,404 of record NW_024066084.1, on the reverse strand, counting down.
CAGGAGTGTAAACTGCTACAACTAGTTCCCTCAAAGTTACAATCGCCAGAACTATATGGCATTACTTTCACCTAATCCACAGGAAGATGAGGTCAACGAGATGTGAATGACTATCAGGCCCTCAACACTATTGTAATTTTGTCTGATTAGAACACACATTATGAACCGATACATAGATTGACCAGTAACCAATCAGGTCCCTTAGAGAAAATCAATTGACGGGCTTAGATGTGTTCATATTGTATCATAAGGCTTTGAAACGATTGATCAAAAATGATATTGGTAGTGTACTTTAGATGTGTATATTATTGGATAGTATTATTGGTGATAAGTGATCTAGATGATCGGAGCACACTTGTATCAATTTATCAATAATCGATCATCCTCGAACAATGTTTATTTTGATTGCTTTAAGGTTTGTATATTGTAAGGTTTGAGATTCAGAAATGTTGAAAAACAACCATATCCCATTACGTGAGAGAGAAATTTTCGAACGTTTCGGTAGCGAGGGTAGGTCCGATTTTTATATTACTCCACACGTTCGAAGAGCTTCTAAGGGGAGAGAGACCCCTCCGAGCCCTCCTCCTTTTCCGTCCCGTAGGGTTTCGGTTCCCCATGTATTATCGCTATGGAATTCAACAGTTTTTGGGTTGAGAAATTGATCAGACAGGTAATTTCTATTAGTCTTACTAGGACTAGGAACGTTCGAATTTTTGTATAGAACCACAAAAGGAAAGAACGTTAAATAGAATTCGATGTTTTTCCTAATCTGTATAAATCGCATCTGCAACCCTCATTTAGATAGGCATCATTAGTCATTCATTCGTGTACCCCACCAAGACGCAAGAGAAATGTCAAAACTCCAAATTTCAGTGATTCCAACCAAGATACTCGATATCAAAAGCTTTAAAAGGCAAAACAAAACACATACAAGCTGGCAAAAATGGAGGGCCGAACCGGGGTTCGAACCCGGGATCTGTCATATTCTATCACGAGTATACGTGGGGAGAGTATCCCGAAACAACAATCCTACCACTGGACCATTCGGCCTAATTCTATTTGGCGTTTGTTGTGGCTGCTATTTCAGTATATCAAAGTGTGGAGCGTAGCAGCATTGTTCTGGTGATTCGGTTGCGTAACATGAAACTTTAGTCCTGAGGTTATGGGGGTGAGAAATGCTAATATGTATGGACTGCTTTCGAGTGCGTCATTTTAGATATTCATTCGAAATTTGACATCTCATTCAGATTGTATCAAATACAAAACCTGCGGAAAACAGAAGCAAATGTATTGCATACTACCAACACAGGTTATGAAAATTATTCCTTCACTTTTTACAATTACGAAAAATCTGATTTTGATTTCGGTGTTTCGCTTATTTTGGATCTGGTGAAGGGGCTCCACTGAATGTAATGAATCGCACACCAAAATGATATCCTAGGCATTTGAATATCAAATTTGAATTGGGTTACTCGAAGAACTTAATTGTCTAATCTGGATTTGAACATTAGAAGAATTTGATGAGTCAATTTCGATTTGGATATCAGGAGGAGGTCTTGATTGTCCATTCTGAAGTGAATACCAAAAGAACTTAATTTTGAATCTGAATTGGAATATCGAAAGCGGTTCACTGGTAAATTCGAATTAGAATATCCAAAGGTGCCAAAGGATTTACAAGGTAGTTAGTTCACTTGGTATGCAACTTATCGTTCGACCCCGTGGTTCCTGGCGTGAGAAGCACTGAGGCACGTTCACAGTGGATTTGGTGGGGAAAATAAGCTTGCATGCACGAAACATCTTTTGGGCGCATGGCAAACCATACATTAAGGCTGAACCACCAGAAAGGTATCAAAATATTCATTCATATATGAGGTTTCTGGAAGTGAATATAATGGCTCATATGATAACGACCAAATTCACCAGATTTCACCGCCAATATCTTTCAAGATATTGACTAACGCTTTGACCGAGATTACTGAAACATTTCCGACAGTCATCTATCTTGGCGATTATGATACTGCAACGACTCATTTTAATGAAATGGGGACTCAAATCGGCGGTTTGGCATCACGAAAAGTGATGGTCAATTAACAAACAAACTCAAATGGATCATGATTCGCCCCCACCAGCATACAGTGAGACCCCGAGGCCATTACGGCCTTACAATGGTGCGAGCCCCTCTCGAATTCAGCGCAAGCCCGTAACACCCCAAACGAATACGGTGACGCCCTTGGGAAGCGATATCGATAATTCGACGAAGTATGGTCGATATCTACCAGAAGACGACAAAGCGGGGAAATATGGTGACAACAATGCTGCTCAAACTTTGGTGTCGCAATCGCAAACAGTTTCTATTCCACTCGCCGGTTTTGAGACCCTTCAAATCACCCAAACAAGTACGACTATTGAAAGAACAATTTCTGCCCCCGCGGCCCCTTTAAATTTACCAGCCCCCTATGACGTTCCCAAAATCGCAAACGAAATATCATCAGAACTATCATCCACTCCATCCACATCCTACGTCTCAAAAGCATTTCAAGAAGCACGGCATTTTGCGGGAGGACTCATATCACATCCACCAGAAAGCACAAAACACTTTTCTATTCTACGACATTCACATGGTCTAGTATTTTATCAAGGTTGTTCCACAACCCTTACAGTTTCAATCTTCTCGGATGCACCCTTACCACTAGATCGGCAGGTATGGCTTCAAGACAAAGGGTGGTCTGGAAATACTGGGATGCGTCTGAAAGCTTTTGTAGGAAATAATAGTAGTTGGATTAACGTTACACCGACGATCCCCATCTCAGCAGAGCAACTGAAAGAGAGTGATGAGCGAGCCTGGCAGCGAGATATCAAGAAATTTTTGAAAAAAACAAAACATCCCAAACATATATTGCGCGAGACTCTTGTAGTCCGCATACCGGTCGAAGCAAGTGATGGGTATTTCCACCTTGTACTTTGTCAGGGCGAGAAGAAAAAAGTTTTATGTCCAAGTCCTGTTTTCCGTATTCTTTCTGCTTCGACAAGTCCTTCTTCAATGAGAGGTGCGAGTTTGAGTACTTTACCATTGGAATTTGGGGCTATGGCTATGACTGTTTATGCCAACAAGACAATTGGAGGATTGGTTTCTCCAGTTACAGCTACTGCAATGAAAGTTGCTCAACCTTTTATGCCTTCTAAAACCCGGAAGGATGCAGCCTTGGAACTTTATGGAAAAAGTGGAACAGAAGATATGGTGAAATCGACCATCACAAATGGAAATATTCAATATAAGGAAGCGAGAAGTTTCTCATATAATCAAGCTGGAAGTGGAGATAACGAGTCGGGACCAAGACCGCCTTATCCAATTTGTTTCATCGCACGATCTGAGATTGAAATGAAAGTGGGAGATTATTTCAGTATGCCTACCATGACTTTATCCGGCGTTGCAGAACATATATCCCATCAACTCCGAGGTCATTATTTCGCATGGATTCGACGATGTCCTGGTAAAGGAGCATCACGTCTCGATACGGATATCTGGTCTCAAACCGTAATATCTTCATTACCAATGCAAGCCTCAAATCTTCACAAAGCAACGATTATTGAAGCCAGCAAAAGAAAATTCAAAATTCATTTCATATCCGATTGTTTCGACTCTCAAGCCTACGATATGAAGAATTTGGAAATCAAAGTTATGGGATTTATACGTCCAGATGCGCATCCTATATCTGCAAATGAGATAGAAGAGGAATTGGTAGCTTCACTCAATGATATCATTTTTGCGCAGACGATACTGGATCAGCCGGTTTTTGCACCGGAGATGGGGGAAGGACAGGCAAGAGGATTGTTGGAGAGAGCTACGACGGGATATGCGGATGTGAGGTTGAGGGCGCAGAGGGAGTTGGACAGAGTACCTTTGGGTAAGATGGGGTTGAGGATGGAGGTGGATAGGTTGAGGGATGAGGGGGTGGGTGTGAATGGATTTTTTGTGGTGAGGTAGAAGAATGATTTATGATGGGTGGGTTTGTTGGGGTGATGTGGATGTAGTACAGTTTAATTCTTAATCTTTAATATACGATCCAAATTCAAATACCAATATCTACGTAAATAGATAATCAAATCAAATCAAATCCAAATCAATCGTTGAACCATACTTCTACATAACACTCAACTCAAACTCCCCTCTTCAAAACCCCTTTCATTTCTTCAATTCCCTAAGATCATATATAACATCTTCACACTTCATCTTCATTAAACAATCCTAATACATACATACATACATACATACATTAAACTTCATGCATAACATTATCTAGATTTCAGAAATCTAGAGTCGAGACGCTAGAGATTGTTTCTATTCTTATCCTTAGTGGTGATGTTAGCTTAAGAGTAAGAGTAAGAAGATATCCGGAATCGATGTTGATTTCAAGAATATATTAAGACTCGTTTGATTAGATGCTCGTAAAAATATCAGGCTATATTGCTCCTCGTTTCCTTCAAACTCATTCTTCTCGTCCTCCACCAACCACGCCCCATCCCATCCTTCTCCTTCTCGATATCCCTCCTCTATCTCCCTCCTCACATCGTCATCTTCCTCTTCAATTCCCTTCTCCCATTTCCCTTCTTATCTTCTTCTCCCTCTGTCTCTTCCCCTTTCCCCTCGTATTTTCATTTCCAATCTCATATCCTCATTCTAGTATCCATCCATCCCGAAAGATCCTCATACTTCATTTCCAATCTCATATCCTCATTCTAGTATCCATCCATCCCGAAAGATCCTCATACTTCATTTCCAATCTCATATCCTCATTCTAGTATCCATCCATCCCGAAAGATCCTCATACTGCATTTCCTCATTCTCATTCTCGCAATCCAGATCAAATCTACATCAAGGAAAACCTGGAACTGATTAATCTCTTCTGGAACAGCGTATCCAATTTGATTTTGATTCTGTGAATTGGTGATTTGGGGATTCGAGGTCGTCTAGATTGTATGGGTTGAGTGCGCTGAATGAGTTGAATGTGTTAGGACTCTAGATTTATACCGTGCGATATCGTGTATTTCCCATGGCGTAGCGAGAGACTGGGAGTTACAACTTGCGATATTGCGATGGAGTAGATATAGATATACATAATTAAGAGATTACCAAACCATTTTATTGGTACTTGGAAGATACCTCAAAATGCCAGGATAGTTATACTTACTCTTCCTTACTCACTCTCTCTCTTTCTTTCTATTTATATCTATATCTATAACGTAGTTTATCAGTGCGTACACTATATCAGTACATACACTACTTTTATCTCAATTTACACTTTCAAACCCATATTATTCAATAACAATTGAATCAATTAATTAAAACTATTCAGAATCTAATAATCTAAAATCTATTATATTATTTTGATAGGTTTTTATATTATAACCTATCTTTTTGTATTTACTATAATATCGAATAGAAAATGCTTTTCTATTGAATTTACCCTCTTTTTAATGTTTATTATATTAAATTTGAATATGAACCTTTTGCTAAAATAATATATCAAAAGCTTCTTATTTAATAAATATTTCTTCTTAATATAATTAGGTTTTTTTCATATGTTAATATTTATTTAATACTTTATTTATTATTCGAAATGTATAAATCTTTATATTCAAAAGTGTATTTTCATAAGCTAATTGCTTTATATTTTTAATTAAAATTAGTATAATCTTAAATATAGATGTAAATGAGCTTAATTAATAATGAGTTATTTGAGATTTAATTAATATTAATTAAGAAAAAGCTTCAATTGGATTATAAAGGGTTTAAAAGATTTATTGATTTAAATCAAAAAAGAAAAGAGTAGATATATGAATTCGAATATTTAATTTCGAAAATATAATTTTAGAATTAAATAAAATTAAATCTGTTTTTTAGAATTTTGATTTTATATTCTAAAAAATAATTGATTTTTTGTATGTAGTTTTAAAAGCTATAAAGAATTCAATCTTCAAAATATAATTAATATATACCTTAATAAATTCATTAATTTAATTATTATATAAACATTTTAGATTATTAAAACAATTAATATTAAATAATTGAATTAAATAATTTAAATATAATAGTAAATATAAATATATAATATTATTTTCTTTATAGTATACTTAAAAAGCTATTGATTTATAACTTTTATACCTATTTAGCATCAATATTTAATATTTACTTTTTCTTTAATTCTTAATGTTGAGCAAACTTGGTAAGATGTGTATACATAATATATATAATCAAAAGGGTTGTTTATTTCTGTTTATCCTCTTCGTATAAAAAGGGAATTATTATATCTATATATATGTACTACCCCCACTTACACACTTTATATATATATATAAGGTAAAGCGTGACATGTAATGTTATGTTGGTGGTCACGTGTTCCGACACTTAATATACTTATTAAAATATTTCAATTATTTTAAACCTATCTCATTATTCGTTCATTTATTAGATATAAGTTTAATAACTTAATTTATAAAAAGATTAATTTTAATATATTAATTGAAAAGATAACGTGATTCATTACCGAATGAATTATATCACTAAATAGATTACTTTCATCTCAAATATTTATGTTTCAATTTAATATGTATTTTATCAATCAATTATTATATAATTGAATAATAATGAAGCTTGAATACTTTTAGCTATTAAAAATATTCAAAAAGATAAGAAACTTAATATTCAATAATCTGTTAAGTTATATAATATACTATATACAATACTATATTATAGAATAAATAGTTTTACTCTTTATATCGAATTTCTATTAAATGATAATAATCTTTTGAAATTAGAAGAGGAGATTATTATTCAATATATAATTGATATGAATATAAGAAGTTTTATATCTAAATATAAGGAAGTAGAAGATATAACGAATTATATTCTTAAATTAAAAGAAGTAAAAAGAATTAGAAAGTAATGGGTGTATTGATTTGTAAAATGTAATAAAGAATTAAGAATGTGTTTTACTTATATTTATAACTTTCAAAAAGCTTTTTATAAAGATTTTAAATTTATTAGAGATTGGTTTTAATTTATATTAAATATATAAAACAAATTTAGTATTCTTGGTTATAATTTATAGAATTTTAATGAAATAAGCTTTATAATAGGAATTATAAATACTGATATGATTGTTATTAATTCTGAGAGATTCGGTAGGAATAAAGTTATATAATTAGGTAATTGAGAATGAGTAATATTGATTATATATGATAATAATAAGGGGGATATTATACCTTCATTTCTAATAGTTTAAAAACAAATATATCTTTTTAATTAATATATGGAAATCGATCTTTCTATAGATTGAATTATTAAACCTATTTTTAATAGATGAATGAACAATGAGATAGGATTAAAATAATTGAAATACTTTGATAAATATATAAGAAATCAAATTAAGGATAAATATAAAATATTAGTATTAAATAGATATAAGAATTATAAATCAAAATTATTCTAGAATTATTATAAAGAAAGTGATATTAAATATATATATTTATTATTATATTCAAGTTATTTAATTTAGTCTTTTGATATTAAATGTTTTGATACTTTAAAATAAGAATATAATATTTAAATTAAAGGGTTTATAAAAGTATATATCAATTATATCTCAAAGGTTGAATTCTTTATAGCTTTTAAAGTTGTATATTAATAATTAGTTATAAATTAAAATATGAAAACTAGGTTTCAAGAAGTAGGATTAATTTTATTTGATTCTAAAGTAATACTTTCTAAATTAGATATTCGAATTTATATACCTATTCTCCTCTCTTTCAATTTAAATCTTTGAATTTCTTAAACTCCTTATAATTTTATAAAAACTCTTTTTTAATTAATATTAATTAAATCTTGAATAACTTGTTATCAATTAAGTTTTTCTATACTTTTATTTGAGATTGTATTAATTCTAATTAAAAGTATAAAGAGATTAATATATGAGAATATACTTTTAAGTATAAAAAACCATATACTTTGAAAAACTAATAAAATATTAAGCTAATGTTGATATATATAAAAAATATAAATATGTTAAAAAAGAGTATTTATTGAATAAAAAACTATAGATATATTATTTCAGTAAGAAATTGATATTCAGATTTGATATAATAAATATTAAAATGAAGGGAATTCTAATAAAGAAGTTGTTACGGGAGCTGCCTCTAGGGTCACGTGGAAGTGTCTAGAGATCTCTCGAGGTGGTTTAGACTAGACTTCAAGTAGGAATTCAATAAGGTTGTAACTGGTTGCAATTCTCGTAACTATAGTAATGAAACTAATGATTGTTCTTGAGCACGAAGCTCTATATTGTAATGAAATCCCATTCCCTTATATAGACCTTCGTTCTCTGTTGTCCCACTGCTTCCCACTGTGTCCCACTGGGCCTTACTCAGTGGGACTCAGTGGGACACCTTGGTCAGGTGATATTTTAATCAATCTAGTCATGTGACGACCTCGGTCGTAACAATTAGTTGTGGATTATAGAAAGTTCAATACGTTTATCAAGAAGGATCGATATCCATTTCTATTAACTACAGAATTAAGAGATCAATTGGGCAAAGCTACAATATTCACCAAGATAAACCTGTGCAACGGGTATTATTTGATTAGAATAAAGAAAGGTAAGGAATAGAAAATCGTTTTTAAGATAAGATATGGGCTATACGAATATCAAATTATACCCTTCAGGTTAATTAATGTACCAGCTATTTTCATAAGACTTATGAATAATATATTGTTATAGTACTTAAATACTTATTGTATATACTACTTGAACAATATTTTAGTATACTTAAACAACAAGATTCAATATATCAAAGATATCAGTAATATTCTTGAAAGTTTAGTTAAAATTGATTTGCTATATAAATCAAACAAATATGAATTCTATATTATGGAAATAGAGTTCCTAGGATTTATTATATCAAGCCAAAGGCTTAAGATGAGTAAAGATAAGGTTAAAGCAGTACTTGAATGGAAGCAGTTAACCATATTTAAGGAAATGTAATCATTTTTGGGATTTATCAACTTCTATTGAAGATTTATTAAGAGTTATTCAGAGATTACTACACCCTTAACTACATTAATTAGAAAAGATTAAGGAAGCTTTGAATAAACCGCTAAAGCGTAGGAGTCCTTTGAAACGCTTAAACAAACAATGACCGAGGAGCTAATACTATTAATATTCAATCTTGATAAGTAAATCATAATGAAGATAAACTCCTCAAATTTCGTTATAGAGGCAGTTCTGAGCTAACCAGATTAGAATAAGAAATATCAATCAATTGCATTTTACTTTCAAAAACTATTATTAACGTGATTTATCAGTGTGCGGGTCATATCAGTGTGCGGGTCATTTTCACCTCAATTCACTCTTTCAAACTCATATTATTCAACAACCATTGAATCAATTGATTAAAACTATGAAAATTATAATAATCTAGGATCTATTATATTATCTTGACAAGTTCTTGCATTATGTCCGGTCTTTCCGCATTTACTACAGCATCGACTAGAAGATGCTTCTTCATTAGAATTCCTCCCTTTTTGACGCTCGTCGCGTTGAATCTGAATATCAACCTCTTGTTGAGATAATATATCAAGAGCTTCTTGCCCAGTAAGTACTCCTCCTTGACGTAATTGGGGTTTTTTCGCGCGTCGACGCTTGCTTAATGCCTCATTTGCCTTTCGAAGTGTACGAATCTCTGCATTCAAAAGTGTATTCTCATGAGCTAATCTCTCTGTACCTTTAGCTAGAGCTAGTACAGTCTCAAATATAGGTGTAGGGGAGCTTGATTGATGTCGGGTTATTCGAGATTTCACTAAAATTGATTGAGAAAGAGCTTCAGTTGGGTTGTGAGGGGTTTGAGAGATCCATTGATCTAGATCGAAAGAGGGAGGGGTAGGTGTACGAATTCGAATATCTAACTTCGAAAGTACGGCTTCAGGGTTAAATGGTATTAAACCTGTTCCTCGAAATCCTGATTTCATATTCTGAGAGATGATTGATTCTTTATATGCAGCTTTAAAAGCTATAAAGAATTCAACCTTCGAAATATGATTGATATGTGCCTTGATAAATCCATCAATTTGACCACCATATGAACGTTTCAGATTGCTAAAACAGCCCGCATCAAGTGGTTGAGTTAAATGACTTGAATGCGGTGGTAGACTTAAGCATATAATATCGTTCTCTTTGCAATATGCTTGAAAAGCTCTTGATTCATGGCTTTCATGCCCGTCTAGTACCAACATTCGATACCTGCCCTTTCTTCGGTTCTTAGTGTGCTTGTCGAAGTGTTTCAACCATTCTAAACCTGTCTCATTGTTTGTCCATCCATTAGATGTAGGTTTAATAGCCCAATCCGCAGGAAAATCGGTTTCGGTATACCAATTGGAAAGATGAACCTGTCCTTGAACCACTAGAAATGGGGGTATAGTTTCACCCTCCCCATTGCCACATATGATTGCTGTAGCCCATTCTCTATTGCCTGGTTGTATTGCCTTGCTTCTGCCATTCCGTTCAGCACTAGTTACTACCATTCCGGGGCATATTATACCCATCATAAAGCCCGTCTCATCGAAATTGTAGAAATCGCCATCCAAAATGCTGTATTTCGCTCGCATATTCGCAACCAATCGAAACCACTCTTCAATAAGCTTAGGATCTTCGCAGAGAGCTCTTTGAAAGTCATAAACACGACTAAAACGCGTCTTTAATTCGATTCGACGCTTTACGAATCGATGCGCCCAGAGCTTCCCAACGCGCTTTGCACCCCTCGATTCAAGAATATGATTCGCCATATCTTCTACATTTCTTAATTTAGGTGGAAATCCTCTCAAATCCATATCAATTATATATTCAGAAATGATATTCTCTTCTAGTTCTGAAAGATTATAAGATTTAGGTCGATATTCGGAACGGGAAGTAATACCATTAATTCTACGCTGTAGTGTTGTATTCGAGATATTATATATCTTTGCAACCTTTCGAATACTTGTTTTTTTGTCTTTTTGAATAGCTTCGATAGCGAGGAGTATACGGGCTTCTTGATTATTCGAATCCATTGTGGATTGTTGATAAAAACGCGTATTGAAAGAGAATAGAGTGAATTGAGGTGAAAATGACCCGCACACTGATATGACCCGCACACTGATAAATCACGTTAGTTGAATTGAATTATGAAATATATGACAAAGAATTACTAACAATAATTGATACATTTAAAAAATAGCGAGTTTATTTGAAAGGATTAAAATACCCAGTGTAGATGTATATAGATCATAAGAACTTGGTTTATTTCATTATAATGAAGTAGTTAAACAGATGATAGGTTAGATGGTTAGAGATTATGGTTAATTACAATTTCAAGATTTCATATATTAAAGGATCAAAAAACGCTAGAGTTAATGCTTTTAGTCGAAAACCAGAATACCAAGAAAATAAGTTGTATAAATTATACGTAATATTCAAGAAAGAAGGCGAATCATTAATTTACAATGCACTACAGCTTGTAGCTACTCATATATTGGAAGATAACCATCTCAGAAACCAAATCCAATCATATTACAACAAGGATACTACAGCTATACGCATATGTAAGGCAATAAAACCAGGATTTACAATAGAAAACGAAACTATATACTTTCATGGGAAAGTATATATTCCAAGTCAAATGATTAAGGAATTTGTAACGGAACAATATGGGTTGCTAGCATACAAACATCAAGGAATTGCAAGGATATTTGTAAGAATCCAGGAAATTAGTTATTTCCCATAAATAAGAACAATAATTAAAAAAGTTGTTGGAAATTGTAACATTTATATACAAAACAAGTCATTACGATATATTCCGTATGGTCAGCTCCAGACCCTAAATATACCTTTTCAGCTATGGAAGTCCATTACATAGGACTTTGTGATCAAACTATCATTTTTAAAAGATCCTATTATAGGAATTGAATACGATACAATACTCAATATAATAGATAGACTAACGAAATTTGTATATATAATATTATTCAAGGAAATATAAGATACTGAGCAATTAGTATATATGTTCCTTAGGATTATAGTAAGTATATACAAAATATTAGATGAGATAATCTCGAATCGAAACAAGCTTTTTACCTTGAAATTCTAGACTACCTTATTAGTACTTATGAGTATTAAGAGAAAGCTATCAATAATCTTCCATCCACAGACAGATGATTAAACAAAGAGGACCAATCAGATAATGGAAGTATATCTTAAATGCTATGTAAATTATCAACAAGATAATTGAGTAGAACTATTACTCATAGCACAATTCGCATACAACACATTAGAAACGGAAACCATAAAGATAATATCAGCACGTGCTAACTTTGGGTTTAATTCTAGAGCATATTAAACACCAATGCTGCAGGAGATTAATGCCGAATCAGCAATAATACAAGTCGAACAATTGAAAGATTTGCAAAAACAGCTCGTTCTTGATCTAAGATTTATATCATCTAGAACAATAGTGTACTACAATACGAAACGTAGTATAGAACCTACGCTTAAAAAGGGGGATAAAGTTTATCTGCTACAACGAAACATTGAAATCAAGAGACCAAGCAATAAACTCGACCACAGGAAACTAGGACCATTCAAGATTGATAAGGTAATAGGAACCGTTAATTATTGGTTAAAACTACCAAACACAATAAATATCTACCCAATATTCCATATATCCTTGCTCGAACCAGCACCATTAGGAGCACCGAATGCATTATTTACAGAAATTGAACCAGTTAACCCAAATGCTATATACAATATCGAAATAATATTAGACTGTAAATATATTAGAGGTATAATCAAATATTTAATTAAATGGTTAGATTACCCATATACCGAAAATTTATGGAAATCAAAAACAAACCTCAACTGTCCTGAGAAGTTGGAGGCATTTCATTAGCAATACTCGGATCTGCCTAGAAGGAAGAAGAATTCATTGAAGCCAGAATCAAAGGATCCAAGGAAGAAGAATTGAAAACAAAGGAACCATTATTAAAACCAACAACAAAGATAGGCACCAATTCTTTTTCTTTTTTAATATATTCCTTTTCTAACCTTTCCTTTTCTTCTAGAGTATCGAGTTTATTTAAAGTATATAGATTATAGTGTAGTATATTGGATTCATATTTCAACAAAGTATGCTTTTGTTTCCGCAAACGAAGAACTTTAGTCATTACTTCCTAAAAAACACTTATAATATGTTCTTCTTTTTCCTCAAGTTTGATCTTTTGGTGGTTCAAATTATTCCAATCATTATTGAAAGGGCCATAAACGTTACATCTATGCCCTTGACGAATATATTCAGCATACCGAGAAGAATCTAAAGAAGATACAATACATTTACGCTTTTGATGTTTATATAAAGAACAAGACGATATTTTGAGACCACAAGATTCAACAAGATGAACTAAATGTAATCTTTCCTTTCGTTTGTGAAAATTATTAATCATATTGAAAGAAACAAAACCATAGTACGAATATATTTCAAAGTAGGGTAAGCAGTTACTATATAACGCTTGGGATAAGTGTTAGAATAAAAATGGGATAGTGTTACAATGGCATCCAATACATTATATTATATAATATAAATCGTATATGATAGAGTATTAAGAAGCTTTAGTACTTCTGGAGCATGTTACAATTCTTAACGATCCAATATATCGGAGAGATCCCAGAGACTAGAACAAAGCATAAAGGTTTATATAAAGAATGGGTTTTATTATAATATAGAGCTTCATGCTCAAGAACAATTATTAGTTTCATTACTATAATTATAAGAATTATAATCAATTATAACCTTATTGAATTCCTACTTGAAGTTTAATCTAAACAATCTTAAGAGAACTCTAAACACTTCCACATGACCCTAGAGGCAGCTCCCGTAACATATTATTACTATTATTACTATTATTACTATTATTACTACTATTACTATTATTATTAATAGAAATATTTTTAAAAAAACTAGATTTATAAAAAGCTAATTTTTTATTATTATTGAAAATTCTTTTCTTTTTTCAAAATAATAATTAATTATTAAAATAAGAATATTGAAAAAGACCTAATTTTGATGTATTTTCAAATGACCCGTTCACTGATATAACTCGCTCACTGATAAACTACGTTATTTGAATGAATGAATTCGAGATCGATATGTATCAATTCAAATTTATTACTTGAATGATATGACAGTATAATCTTTCGAAAAAATGCTCCTTGACGGATCTCAGATTAAAACTTGATTAAAGGCTCATTATATTCAGATCGCCATTAAATATCTAGATTGATGATATCATATCATATCAGTGTAATGAATATCCCGATACCAGAACGCGTTATCATGCTAGAGGATTTCGAGAGATTTTCGAGGTCCTAAATGTATATGATGTTGCGTCTATCTGGAACAAGTTATAGCGAATTCTTTTTGACGATTTGAACTCTTGTAGAGAAATCTAGGATGCAGTTATGAACGGGCTAAAAATCGCGCTATGAATGACGAAGTATACTAATAGCATGTCTTCGATTGTCATGGATTGGTTAATTATAAGTCTACTTAGTAGGTTTGATATTGATCAAACTAGTTATACTCTTGGGGTTACGTGGCTTAGTGGTAGAGTAATTGGCTCCGTGACATCGATAGCATTCACTATATGACGAGCGAGTCCTGATATCATTTATATAAACATGAGATAGATTCATTAACTTATATTAATGATTATATTACAGTAATCATATACTTCTACTTGATTAATCTTAAAAACACATCAAAATAGACTTACTGTTTTACTACTTTTGCAATAATAAATTATAATATTTAAATTCGATAATTCAAAAGATTTTATATTCATAATATTCAATGACGTAGTTTATCATCAATTAGATCATATTACTAAGTAGATCGTTCATTTTATATATAAAATTTATTCATATAATAATTATATACTCTCTAATACGCTAATACTAGCGCAGTAGAGTACCTAGGTACATATAAATAGCTTCTACATAGTATAATAAGAACTTCGTCCTTCTTTTATATTACAATCGTATCAATTTCTTTATTTAATAATGGAATTTTTTGAAAATTGAAAAATATAATATTTAAATATATTTTCATTATGAATTTCAAACTTTTTATTAAAAATTTGAATTAGTATAAAAGTTATTATAAAAATGTTTTTTTTTGTAACGAAAACCGTAACAATTTTGAAATGTTTTGAAATATTTTGAAATATAATAGAAATATTTATATAAAAACTAGATTTTTAAATTTCAAATTTTTATCTCTTATTAATTTTTTAATTTTTTAATTAAAAAAAATTGATTAATTATTAAAATATAGATTTTTAAAAATGATTGATTTTAATATATTTTAAAATGATCTACTCAATAATATAATCCGCTCGATGATAAAATATAGTAATGAGTTCTATTGTAAAATGACTAAGTCAGATACTCTACTTTCGGACCACCCCCCTTTTAGGCCACTTTTGAATTACTTTTTACACCAAATATGGAATTTTTAACTTTCTTATTTATAGATAGAGTTTATTAAAAATTTGTATACATATAATTCAGATCGTTTTAAATCTATTATGAAATTTTTAGATTTTTAGAATTTTCTTGTATTGAGATCTAAAGCTTCAAGCTATCGATTTTTAAATTTATATAGAAATTACATATAAATTTGAAACTTTTATAAACTCTTTAATAACTTTTTAATAAAAATTACTAAAAATAAACTAAAAATTTTATTATAAATTTATAATATATTTATTTTGAAAAAAAAAAACTTCTTATAATATAATTTATTAATACATACACCATATCAACACATACACCACTTTTATCTCAATTTATACTTTTAAATCCATATTATTTAATAATAATTAAATCAATTAATTAAAACTATTAAGAATCTAATAATTTAGAATCTATTATATTATTTTAATAGATTCTTATATTATAATCTATCTTTCCATATTTATTATAATATTGAATAAAAAATACTTATTAAATTTACTCTCTTTTTAATACTCATTATATTAAATCTGAATATTAACCTCTTATTAAAATAATATATTAAAAACTTTTTATTTAATAAACACTTCTTTTTAATATAATTAGATTTTTTTTATATATCAATACTTATTTAATACCTTATTCGTTACTCAAAGTATATAAATCTTTGTATTTAAAAATATATTTTTATAAGCTAATTACTTTATACCTTTAATTAAATTTAGTATAATCTTAAATATAAATATAGATGAATTCAATTAATAATAAATCATTTGAGATTTAATTAATATTAATTAAAAAAGAGTTTTAATTAAATTATAAAAGGTTCAAAAAATTTATTAATTTAAATTGAAAAAGGAGAGGGTAATATATAAATTCGAATATTTAATTTCGAAAATATAACTTTAAAATTAAATAGAATTAAATTTATTCTTTAAAATTTTAATTTCATATTCTAAAAAGTAATTAATTCCTTATATACAACTTTAAAAGCTATAAAGAATTCAATCTTTGAAATATAATTAATATATACCTTAATAAATCCATTAATTTAATTACTATATGAACATTTTATATTACTAAAACAATCAATATCAAATGATTAAATTAAATAATTTGAATACAATAATAAACATAAACATATAATATCATTCTCTTTATAATATACTTGAAAAGCTACTAATTTATAATTTTCATATCTATTTAGTATTAATATTTAATATTTACCCTTTCTTTAATTCTTAATATATTTATCAAAGTATTTTAATTATTCTAAACCTATCTTATTATTTATTTATTTATTAGATATAGATTTAATAATTTAATCAATAAAAAGATTGATTTCAATATATTGATTAAAAAGATAAACTTATTCTTAAATTATTAGAAATAAGAGAATAATTTTATTCTCTTTATTTCCATATATTATTATTATAGTTCATTCTTGATTATCTAACTATACTAATTTACTTCTATTATATTTCTTAGTATTAATAATAATTATTACTGTATATATAATTCCTATTATAAAGCCTATTTCATCAAAATTATAGAAATCTCTATTCAAAATACTATATTTTGTTTACATATTTATAATTAATTGAAATCATTTTTTAAGAAGTTTAGAATTCTTATAGAGAATTGTTTAAAAGTTATAAATATGATTAAAATATATCTTTAATTCTTTATATTATTTTATAAATCAATATACTTAAAGCTTTTTAATAATTTTTCCTTCTTTCAATTCAAGAATATAATTCGTTATATCTTTTATCCCTTTAAATTTAGAAAAAAACTTTTTGAATTTATATTAAAAATATATAAAATAATTGCTTGTTTTTTTATTTTAATAGATTTCAGATATTATAATCGAAATTCAATTACAAAAGTTTTTCCATTTATTTTTCAAATAAATATTATATATATAATATTATATAACTTAATAGCCTTTCAAATTAAGAGTTTTTTATCTTTTTCAATAGCTTCAATAACTAAAAGTATTCTCCTTTTTTAATTATTTAATTACATAATAAATAATTAATAAATCATATGTTGAAATTGAAGAGTATAAATTGAGGTAAAAGTAGTATACATATTGATATAGTGTATATACTGATAAACTACGTTAAATAAATATTTAAAAGAATATCCTTAAAATTATAGGGATTATTTATATTACTTCAAATTCATTATATACTATATTTTTATATCTATTAATTTTTTTGAATTTTTTTTTGAATTTTTATATAAATTTAAACTTAAAATTTTCAAAAAGATATATAGTTTTCTTTTAATAATTATTATTAAAAAGTTATTAAAGATTTTATAAAAGTTTTAAATTTATATATAATTCTTATATAAATTACAAAATCGATATTTTGAAGCTTTAGATCTCAATATAGAAAAATCCTAAAAATCTAATAATTTCAGAATAAGCCTAAAATGGCTTAATGTTACGATGGTCTGCCACAATAGACGTCATGTGACCCCGACGCTTAGGTAACCGGATCAGAGGGATCATTAGTGATCCAGTTGATCGGATCAGAGGGATCATTTGTGATCCGACTGAGCACAGAGAACGAAGGTCTATATAAGGGAATGGGTTTCATTACAATGTAGAGCTTCGTGCTCAAGAACAATCATTAGTTTCATTACTATAGTTACGAGAATTGCAACCAGTTACAACCTTATTGAATTCCTACTTGAAGTCTAGTCTAAACCACCTCGAGAGATCTCTAGCCACTTCCACGTGACCCTAGAGGCAGCTCCCGTAACACTTTGAGCACCCTTTCTGCTTCAAGTACCGATTCAATACCAACCGCCAGTATGGCAGCCAACAGTTCTTCCAAAAGCCAACAGGCCCCAGCAAGCAACTTCGATGATGTCGAAATGACTGATGCTCCCAAGGAGATCACCATCAACGAAACACTCAAGATTGCCTTACCAGACAAGTACCAAGGAAGTCGACAGGAACTCGACACCTTCCTATTGCAACTTGAAATCTATTTTAGATTCAACCAAGACAAGTTCACCGAAAGGGAATCTAAGAGTATTTGGGCCGTGTCATACCTCAGAGGTGAGGCAGGCAAATGGATTCAGCCATACTTGCGCGACTATTTCGAGCATGACGATCAGGATCGCATGCAACCCACTCGAACAATCTTCAACAGTTTTGAAGGGTTTAAGACAGAGATACGTAGAATCTTCGGGAACTCCAATGAGCTAGAGGTAGCGGAAGATAAGATCTTCAACCTCAAGCAGACAGGATCAGCATTGAAGTATGCTACGGAATTCCGAAGATATGCGGGAACAACCAAGTGGGACGAAACCGCCATCATGAGTCACTATCGTAAAGGACTCAAACCAGAAGTCAGACTGGAGTTAGAAAGATCTGCCGAGAGTGTAGACTTGAACGACCTAATCCAGGACTCCATCGAATCAGATGATCGTCTTTACCGATATCGACAAAGTCAAAGATCATACAAACCCCAGGGAAATCAAAAGCAAGAGCGTTACCGCAAGAATGAGGGAAGACCACGTTACAATCCACAAAGATATGGAGACCCTATGGAACTCGACGCTACGCATCACAAAGGTGGGAATGATGATCCGGAAAAGAAACGAAGACGAGAAAATAACTTATGCTTTGAATGTGGGAAAGCAGGGCATCGGGCAGCAGAATGTCGAAGCAAGAGAACGGGGGGCAAGAAGGGCAACTTTAAGAATAAGTTCAGCAGGGGCCAACTTAATGCCACCTTCACGCCACAATTATGTGCTGTTAGCATGACAGGGCTAGCCACGCCACCACCAGCTTACGAAGAAGAGCTCGAAGAAGAAGAGGTCGAGGGCCTCTCATGGGTAAACAGGGACCCGCAGTTAGGGGAATCATGGTCCATTCGAGAAATTGACCAATGGAACCGTCGTATCTGGAGATTTGAGAATACCGATGAAGGAACCATCAACTATGACCTCAGTGTAGCAGACGCTGAGGAGGGTGAATCCTACGAGGTTCGGTACATCGACCAGCACCGAATCCTATGGTTCGGGATCACTACAAACACATCCTTCGTGGAAAGAATTAGTGAAGAACACCTTCAATGTCCAGGCCAAGGGGAGCTATGGGAAGTATTCTACTACCATATATCTGAGAGAAATGAGAGCCAGACTCTGTTTCTTTGTAGAAAAGTTGGAGGAGAATATTGTGTCCAAGCCCAGGCCATATTACCACCACCAGTCGTGGGTACAATAATGAGAGTAACTCGAGGAACCTCCCGATACACCTTATGGAAAGACTTACTCGATGATAAAACTAGATCAGGAACGAACGCTGTCTATCTAGAAGAGGAAGAGCCTCGACGTGTAACATTTGCCGATGAGATCATCCAGAATAACGAGAATGAGCAAATTACACCACAGCTGAATGCTACAGGACAAGCAGGACAGATATACTGCAAGGTCAAAATAAACGGACAAATACAGCAAGCCATGATAGATTCAGGGGCTACAGGAAATTTTATTGCACCAGAAGCTGCAAAGTACTTGGGAGTCCCACTCCAGAAGAAACAAAACCCCTACCAATTGCAGTTAGTTGACGGGCAGCTAGCAGGATCTGACGGGAACGTTTCACAAGAGACACGACCAGTACGAATGAGCATAACCCAACACTCAGAGGTTATACAGCTTGACGTTGTGCCATTGGGCCAACAACAGATCATCTTAGGGATGCCATGGTTGAAGGCACACAACCCTAGAATAGATTGGTCACAAGAAACAGTGACATTTGATCAGTGCAAGAACGGTCACGACGACACGTTCAAGGCGTCCGCGAGACGTAACACGCGCCAAGGAGAGTTGAACGCGAACAACACCGGCGACGTAGGACACCCAGTCCAGGGTCCTCCATTAAGAGCGAAGGCCAGTACACCTCCTCTACAAATGCAGAAGCCAACGACACGGCAGGAAATCGCAATCAAGGCAGAAGAGCCTATGATACCAGAACAGTACAAGAAATACGAACATGTGTTCAAGGAACCAGGGATCCATGAGGCTTTGCCAGAACACAAGCCATGGGATCATGAGATAATATTGGAGGAAGGCAAGATGCCTGTGCACACCCCAATTTATTCAATGTCAGCCGATGAGCTGAAGACGCTCAGGGAATATATCGATGACAATTTGGCCAAGGGATGGATCAGGGAATCCACGTCCCAAGTGGCAAGTCCAACTATGTGGGTACCCAAGAAGGATGGTACTAAGAGACTAGTTGTGGACTACAGAAAGCTCAACACGCTTACCAAAAAGGATCGATATCCACTTCCATTAGCTACGGAACTAAGAGATCGATTAGGCGGAGCAACAATATTTACCAAGATGGACCTACAGAACGGGTACCACTTGATTAGAATGAAGGAAGGCGAAGAATGGAAGACCGCTTTTAAGACAAGATACGGGCTATACGAATATCAAGTTATGCCTTTCGGGCTAACTAACGCACCAGCTACTTTCATGAGACTTATGAACAATGTGCTGTCACAATACTTGGACACCTGTTGTATATGCTACTTGGACGATATCCTAGTATATTCAAACAACGAGGTCCAACACACCAAAGATGTCAGCAACATTCTCGAAAGCTTAGCCAAGGCAGATTTGCTGTGCAAGCCAAGCAAATGCGAATTCCACGTTACAGAAACAGAGTTTTTGGGATTCACCGTATCGAACCAAGGGCTCAAGATGAGCAAGGACAAGGTTAAGGCAGTGCTCGAATGGAAGCAGCCTACCACAGTTAAGGAAGTACAATCTTTTTTAGGATTCGTCAACTTCTATCGAAGATTTATTAAAGGTTATTCAGGGATCACAACACCCTTAACCAATTTAACAAGAAAAGAGCAAGGGAGCTTCGAATGGACCGCCAAGGCGCAGGAGTCATTCGAGACGCTCAAACAAGCAGTGGCCGAGGAGCCAATACTGTTAACATTCGATCCTGAGAAGCCAATCATAGTGGAAACGGATTCCTCAGATTTTGCTATAGGCGCAGTGTTGAGCCAACCAGGTCAAAATGAGAAATAGCAACCAATCGCATTCTACTCTCGAAAGCTATCACCAGCCGAATTGAACTACGAAATATATGACAAAGAATTACTGGCGATAGTCGACGCATTTAGAGAATGGCGAGTATATTTGGAAGGATCAAAATACACAGTACAGGTGTATACGGATCATAAGAACTTGGTTTACTTCACCACAACGAAGCAGTTAAACAGACGACAGGTCAGATGGTCGGAAACCATGGCCAACTACAATTTTAAGATTTCATATGTCAAAGGATCAGAAAACGCTAGAGCCGACGCTCTTAGCCGAAAACCAGAATATCAAGAAAATAAGTCGTACGAATCGTACGCTATATTCAAGAAAGAAGGCGAATCACTGGTTTACAATGCACCACAGCTTGCAGCTACTCATATATTGGAAGACAACCATCTCAGGAGTCAAATCCAATCACATTACGACAAGGATGCTACAGCTATACGCATACGCAAGACAATAGAACCAGGATTCACGATAGAAAACGAGATCATATACTTCCACGGAAAAGTATACATTCCTAGTCGAATGACTAAGGAATTCGTGACGGAACAACACGGGTTGCCGGCACATGGACATCAGGGAATCGCGAGAACATTCGCAAGATTACGGGAAATCAGTTACTTCCCACGAATGAGAACGATAGTTGAAGAAGTTGTTGGAAATTGCGATACCTGCATACGGAATAAGTCCTCTAGACACGCTCCGTATGGTCAGCTCCAGACCCCAGACATGCCTTCTCAGCCATGGAAGTCCATTACATGGGACTTTGTGGTCAAACTACCACTCTCGAAAGACCCTACTACAGGAGTTGAGTACGACGCAATACTCAACGTAGTAGACAGATTGACAAAATTTGCATACATGATACCATTCAAAGAAACATGGACTGCTGAGCAACTAGCATATGTATTCTTTAGGGTCATAGTAAGCATACATGGAGTACCAGATGAGATAATCTCGGACAGAGACAAGCTCTTTACCTCGAAATTCTGGACTACCTTATTAGCACTAATGGGTGTTAAAAGAAAACTATCAACAGCCTTTCACCCACAAACCGATGGTCAGACAGAGAGGACCAATCAGACAATGGAAGCATATCTTAGATGCTACGTAAATTACCGACAGGACAATTGGGTAGAACTATTACCTATGGCACAATTCGCATATAACACATCGGAAACGGAAACCACAAAGATTACACCAGCACGCGCGAACTTTGGGTTTAATCCTAAAGCATACCAAACACCGATACCACAGGAAGTTAATGCCGAATCAGCAATAATACAAGTCGAACAATTAAAGGATTTACAAGAGCAGCTTGCTCTTGATCTAAGATTCATATCTTCCAGAACAGCAGCGTACTACAATACGAAACGTAGTATGGAACCTACGCTTAAAGAGGGGGATAAAGTTTATCTGCTACGACGAAACATCGAAACCAAGAGACCAAGCAATAAACTCGATCACAGGAAACTAGGACCATTCAAGATTGATAAGGTAATAGGAACCGTTAATTATCGGTTGAAACTACCAGACACGATGAATATTCACCCAGTGTTTCACATATCCTTACTCGAACCAGCACCACCAGGAGCGCCAAGTGCGCCATTTACGGAAATCAAACCAGTTAACCCGAACGCCATATACGATGTCGAAACAATACTAGATTGCAAGTACGTCAGAGGCACAATCAAGTATTTAATCAAATGGTTAGATTATCCACATACCGAGAATTCATGGGAACCAAGAACAAACCTCAACTGCCCTGGGAAGTTGGAGGCGTTCCACCAGCAATACCCGGATTTGCCCAGAAAGAAGGAGAATCCATTGAGGCAAGGATCGAAGGATCCAAAGAAGAAGAATCGAAAGCAAAGGAGTCGTCGCTAGGATCAGCAGTCGAAACAGATGCTTGTTCCCGCTCCTTTTCAACACGTTCATTTTCCAACCTATCCTTTTCCTCAGCTGCATCCAGCTCATCCAAGGTTTTCAGACCACGACGCAACATGGCACCAGCACGGTCACGAAGGGATCGTTGCTGAGTGTCGAGGCGAATCAATTTAGAAAGAGTAGCACGGCGCTCCGTTTCCAGACGTTGTTCCTCGCGCTCCAAAGCATCCCAATCCGAGACAGTGGGAGGAAGAAGGTCACACTTCAGACCAGCTTTAACACACTCACCACAACGACGAGACTCTGACAAAACACGACATTCAAGTTTGCGGGAAGAACAACGAGCACAAGGATCATCCATAATAAAACCTCTTTCTTTGAATTTGGTATACAAGCAAGCACGATTTTCAGTTGATTTGGGAGTCCTAACAACAGGCATTATGAAAGAAAGAAATCAGTCATTACATTATTACAAGAAGTGGGGTAAACACTATAAGTAACGCTTGGGGACAAGCGCTAAGCTAGGAAGGGGATAGTGTTACGATGGTCTGCCACAATAGACGTCATGTGACCCCGACGCTTAGGTAACCGGATCAGAGGGATCATTAGTGATCCAGTTGATCGGATCAGAGGGATCATTTGTGATCCGACTGAGCACAGAGAACGAAGGTCTATATAAGGGAATGGGTTTCATTACAATGTAGAGCTTCGTGCTCAAGAACAATCATTAGTTTCATTACTATAGTTACGAGAATTGCAACCAGTTACAACCTTATTGAATTCCTACTTGAAGTCTAGTCTAAACCACCTCGAGAGATCTCTAGCCACTTCCACGTGACCCTAGAGGCAGCTCCCGTAACACTTAAATTATATATATTCAAATTTTTATTAAATTAGATTATATATTGATAGAGATATTGATAGGTTAAAAAAGCGATTTTTGGTATAAAAGGGTGGCTTAAAACAGAAATGGCCCGAAAATAGGGTGGTCGATTTATATATATACAAATTTTCAATAAACTCTACTTATAAATAAAAAAATAAAATAATTCATTTTTTGAGATTTTTAGTAGTAAAGAATGGCTTAAAATAAGAATAACTTGAAAGTAGGGTACTCGATTTATTAATTAAGTAGAAATGCCTTAGTACTGTACATACATACAGGAAATAGAAAACAGAATATCCTCCTAAAGAATAGAAACATATACAACCCATGAGACTAGAGCTAGGTACAACTTCTAGATCTCATAGTATGAACCTGGAGAGATTTCGAATAGTGATTATAAATGTGCTCTGGAACTCATTAATCTCTTTTCTACTTTTACTGTTGAAGAGACTTCGTTATGTATGATACTAATAAAATATTGTAATCTTATATTCCACAAAACACTAACACCGCTCTGTGTAGGCATTGATGTACTCTGCCGTCAAATATAGAATCAATTTCTGCGTTAGTCAAAAGTGACATGTGACATATGAAACTTTCTGAAGACTAAAGATGTATTCATACCACCCTCAATAGAAACAACAGTCCAGAATGCGTGAAGACGGGTTTCCTGCGCATGAATATTTCCAGATCGTATACTTTAGAATGCGAGAGTTGAATGAGGATTCAGTATGCGATTCTTGGAAAAACATCTCATTATACGATGAGTATACAGTACTAGGGCACAGCTAATTGTCGAACATCAAAGTCATACTAAAAGTTATACAAATTATCAGTATATTTTTCAATAATAATATAATATATATATAATAAGTTTTATATTAATATCTTTATTTTCAATTGAATTTGAATAAAAATAGGATTATTTATTTTTAAGATTTTTAATTGTTATAAAATCTATAAAGAAAGTTAATATAAATTCAAAATAATAAAATTTATTAGTAAAATTAGTGAAAATTAAAAACTTTTCTTTTAATATTAATTCAATCTTATATATAATAATATTCTATATTTTAAAATCATAAAAAATCAATTCTGAATTTCTGAATATTAAATAAAAATACATTTAGAATTTTAATTGATTTTAGTGATTTTGAAAATTTATTTTTGATAATTAAAAATAGAGTAAAATGACTGTTTTTAGTATGATTTTTGAAACCGACGAATAGTTGTGCGCGGTGACTAGATACTAATCAAGTAACCCTACCCTACCTTTGTATTTTCATATCTCATCATCGAATCTCATATTCTTATTATCTATTCATGACAAAAACATAAGTTACATATTCTCAGCTAATCCTATTTCACCCGTCAACTTGAACGAAACTAACATGGACATGCGATTGACTCGACTCGAGTACATATGATACAGCGAGTAGCAATGAATCCGCAATAGCACATGTCGAAATACGCAAATCGAGCCAACGAGATTCGAGAATCGAATGTGAGAATGTGTGAGCATGGAATTAAGCTCCAATGGCAAACCAAGCGTCGTGTTTGGGTATCGTTGAGAGTTATCGTGAGACAATTAGATGATGATCAACAGCAGCGCATCTGAAATAAACGCCATGCATAATTTGACCCAACCCGCTTAGGTCACGGAAGAGCGTTATCGAATCACCTTCATCTGCCCGCGCCACAATCGGATTCGATCACGTGATATATAATTACAGAGCTTCTCTCCTTCCAAAGAAAGATATCACTTTTCCTTCCCCTCGCTAGTCAAATACATCACTCGCTGTACTATGTACAAAGATCTCTGCATCAATAACCCAAAGATAAATCCAAATCCCTCATATCATATCTATCACCATACCATTACAGAATTCTAAAGGTCCTCCGGAATCATCGGAGATTTCCACGAAGCAGAGCACGTGCTCCACGCGACAAATGACAAAATTCGGTTAGTGAATGGAATGGATTCAAGCCTCTGTGTCGATCGTCGTCTGTGTAATTTTAAATATGTAGGTGTGTATCTCTTGTGGAGGGAGTTATGAGGATCGCTGGTGTTATGACAAGGGATTTTTGTTGTTGGGGTTTGGATTAGTTTGGTGGCTGTGTTGTTTGTGTGGTAGGTAGGTTGAGGACATGATGAGGGAATGGAATGGAATGAATGGCTTTGGGGATTATGAGGAAAGAGGAGGGAAGGTTTTGTGTACGGGTGGATGTATATATGTATGTATGTATGTATATATGTATGTGTGTATATATAGAGGGTACACCGTACTATGAAAGTCGAAAGTGGAAAAGGAAGAGGAGAAAGATTTATTAGTTCATGATTAGTGTATTTGGGGGATCGTCGCAGATCTTGTCTGTGAGTTGGGGTTGGGGTTTGTGAGGTGGCGACGATGATGGTGTGGTGGTGGTTTGATGATTATGGGTATGAATTGGGTTAGGTAGATAGGTAGATGCAGGTAAAATGTAAGTATGCGGGAGAAGGTGTATTTAATTGCTTTCCGTTGTGAGATAAGACTGTCATAACCTCCTATACTCCTGAATCGTACATTATTTGAATGTAACCAGCGGATGTCAATACAAGTCGGATGTCGAGATTTTTTTTAAAAAATTACCTGCCTGATACGACTAATAATGTTCACTCCAAAGTTCAACGGCTTTATTAAGGGGAAATTTGTTCAGATGGGTATCTAGGTACCTAGGTAAATACCTCGATAGATTGTGAGGATATTCGCTGAACCAAGGTAGAGAAATGTTAACAGAGGTTCAGGGAGCAAGGAAGTTTAGGACGGTACGGAAGCGCTTATATATATTAATGGATACGTGACTTTCGACGCTTGAGATGACAAGTAAGGTTGAAGATTGTTGATATTTACCGAGGAGAGATAGTAGGTAGGGGATTACCTTGGATGAAGATATATTATGTTGATTGATTGAGTAAGAAGTATCTAGGGAAGTATCGTAGGAATAAATTGTTTATATTATTTTTTATATGTTACTCTATTACGAACTTCTTTACTCTTTCTTCACTCTTTCTCTACCTTTTCTTTACTCTCTCTTTACTCTTCCTCTCTCTCTCAATCCCTTTATTTTTCATTCATATTCATTATTCATGATTTACCATCCAACCAACGGATCACCTTCCAATTTCCTATCTATTCCTGTTCCTGTTCTTGACCTGATTCTGCATGGCACATTACCAGCATGCAAGGGGGGTTGGACAACTCAGCTAACCCATTTCAACATCCCTAGTCTCAACCAAGGTCAGTGATAGGTCCATTTTGAACCCCCTTGACAATCATCAAGGAATCCTCATTTCATCTTCAATCAATTCACCAACGATATCTCACCTTCCTTCCATCAGATAGGTCCGTGTCGTGTTCCTGAAGCTTATCCCTCTTTGGATTAGAGCATACTTTGATTCCCAGAGATAGGCCAAATTGTAAATCTCCCAAGTACAGACAGTCGATCGCTCTTACTGTAAGGGGAAATACTTGGATCAAGGGATTAAATGAATTCGGATCAACCTTACTGCAATGGACGTTAGCTTATGACACTTGTGTGGAATTTCAATCGTTTCTCCGCAATCCGCTCAAATGCACCACACACACACCGGCACCAGCACCAGCGAAAAAGAAGAGACGAACCCTTTTTCCCTGGGGACGAATGATGACCTCCTCGTACCCAGGTATTGTTATTATTATTATTATTATTATTATTATTATTATTATCTTGAGCTTGTACCACCCACCACCACATACCATATGCATACCACCCACTCACTTCCTACCTACCATACACACACCACACATTACATCCACATTCACACCCACATCCCACATCCACATCCACTCCACTCCACTCTTTCTTTTCACTCTCTTACCATTTCCTCTCTCTTCCACTCTCTCTCTCACTCTCACCCTCATCTCTCCTCTCCTCTCCCTCTTTTCCATCTCACCACCGTCGTTGCTTTTTTCCTTCACACACCCCCCAATCTTTTAGAGTCAGAATTAACTCTATCTCGTCGTCCTTCCTTTATCGACGAGGATAAATTAAGATCAAACAATCAAATAATTCCATTAATCCTTGGTTGGTTTAATAATTATTGAAAGAAAAAAATATTCATTGAACCATCCATTCACACAGTCACTCTCTGCGACGGGAAAATCAATAATTGGATTACATTCTTTACACCAACCTTCAAACGCGATTGTCTCCCATTACCTTCTTTTCGAATACAACTCACACATTGTCAATAGATGAGGATCTAGTTGATTATTACAATAATCATACCAATATCGTACCCGATCAACAAGATATTCCTCGGAGCGAAAGAATACTAATTGTCTCGAAATACTAATTGACGTCCATCCACAATCCAATCCATACTCAATCCACAAATCTTCAAATCGGTCAAGATGAAAGGTCGTTCTCATCAACATGCGCGTCATGCGAAGCGCGCCGAATTAAACCAGGAAGATATGATCGCTGCTCCAATTGAGGTCAGGCAACCAGATCCAGAGCCAGCTTTACAAACAATTGTATCGGTTGTTTATGTAACAGCTTCACCAACCTTTAGCGGATCGATTGCAGGTTACTCAACTGTCGGACAAGAAGATGAAACAACATTGGCTGAAGAGACACACTCCTCAACTAAAACTACAGCCGCCAAGACTTCTTCTTCTTCTTCTTCAAGCGCAAGTCACACAACAACTTCTGCCTCCACGCTGAAAACTTCCGCTTCCAGTTCTTCCGAACTTCCCAGTTCCCTCGTCGCTACAACGTCTGTAGGAAGTTCAGTCGCTCTTCTCGCAGCCACCGATAATCTACCAACAAGTACCGCAGTCGCCTCCGCTACGAGTGCTTCCTCTGCCAATGCTTCCTCTACTGTAGCAGCCGATACATCGAGTTCCGGCATGAGTGCCGGTGGTAAAGCAGGATTGGTCGTTGGCATCTTGTTATTGTTTGGAGTTGGACTTGCTCTTCTCTTGTTCTTCTTTAAGAAGAAGAAGCAAGCAGCCAAGGCTGAACGTCTTGATGATGAGAAATCTGCCATGGTAGCTTCATCAGCTCGTCGCGCAGAAGCTACACGTGTAGAAGTTCAACGTCAAGCAAGTCAACGTTCAAATGCAGGAGGAGCAGCCGCAACAACAGCTGCCCATCGTCTATCTCTCCGCCCTGTTACACAATTCCAACCCTTCAATGAGAAAACTGGAGCCAGTCAATCACCTTCTCAAATGGGTGGTATGTTAACACCAGTATCAAGTGCCCCTAGCTATCACTCGCAACAACCTCAAGACCAGAATAGAGACAATCCATTTGGTAATCACGCTGAATCTATCGATACACCTAATACCAATGGTCCACCTATCATCGAAGGTTTCAACGATGGAGGTGAAGTAATTGCTACTTCTGCCGTTGGTGCTGCTGCTGCTGCTGCATCGTCTCCTGCTTTTAAGTCTCCTGCTCCAGCCCCTCTCAAACCAGTTGGTTTAGCTCGCAGCGCTTCTAAAGCCGGTAATGGTCTCAAAATGGATTTCACTACTAAGCCCAACACAGTTTTGAGCCCACCAAGTCCTTCGGGTTCTGAATTCAGTACTGCGTCAGGTGCCACTCAAGCTCAATCTGCAACTGGTTTGGCTATTGCTGCAGCTGGAGGTCCTCCTAATACTACTGTTCACCGGGTTCAACTTGATTTTGTTCCTTCCATGGATGATGAACTTGAATTGAAAGCTGGTCAATTGATTCGAATTTTGCATGAATATGATGATGGATGGGTAAGATTCCATTAAAATTGCTTATTCTGAATTACACATACTGATTGAAAGCAGGCTCTTTGCATTCGTCTCGATCGTTCTAAACAAGGTGTTGTTCCTCGAACTTGTCTCTCTACTCGTCCTGTTAAACCACGTCCTCAACAACCTGGTCCTCAAGGTTCGCCTGCTATGCGTCCTCAACAACGTCCTATGTCACCCAGTATGAATCAAGGTCCTCCTCGCGTTCCGAACAAAGATGGTGGTCCACCTTATCCATCATCTCCAATGAGACCAAATGGACCACCCAATGGACCTCCAAGACCCATGGGACCAAATGGACAAGGTCCTCCCCGCGGTCCAGGTATGATGCAAGGTCCCCCAAGATCTATGTCACCAGCTGGACCACCAAGACCAATGGGTCCAAACGGACAAGGACCTCCTCGTGGTCCAGGTATGACGCAAGGACCTCCAAGATCTATGTCACCAGCTGGTAACAGACCCATGACTCCACAAGGTCAACGCCCAATGGTTCCTCCAAATCATCCAAATCAACAAAGACCAATGACACCTCGAGGACAGGCAACCGAACAAAGACCAGTCTCTCCGCCAGTTCAGGCCGCCGAACCACGACCAATTACCCCACCAAATAATGAAGTGGCGCCACAAAGTGAAGGACGTGCTCGGAGTGATTCGGATACCGATCCTATCTCTAGACAACCAAGTCCTACATTGATTACTTCTGCGCCAACAGATAGTCCTTCATCTCCACCATCTGCTCCAAATATCAGAAGTCCAGTGGATAGAAAGCCTGTTCCAGGTCAAGCCTTGTAATTTACATACCTATCAAACGAATATGGGATGAATAGATTATCTATATCCTAATATAGACTTCATTCAAGTATAAAGATAGGGTCTTACATATGGCGCAATTGGGAATCGAGTTGATCAAGTAAAACTCGATATGAACAGAACGAATGTACACAAGTTTTTATTGGCGCATTTTCATTAAATCGAGTAGCAAAATTCACAACTCTCTTTCTTCATTTCTTTCGCGCCAATTTTGCAATTCTCTTGTGGAGGGTGTTTTTCTATTTTCCTTTTTTTTTTACGTTGTTCTTTCGGAGGAGTTCAACCCAAATTTAAGACACTTATTACATGGGCTAATAACAGTAATGTGTATCGATGAACGTTCTTCTTTTCTACGACGGAGCTTTTTACTTTTGAGATACCTTTCTATTCTAGGAAACATGTTATATTGGGTGTGAGCTGAGACTTTCAGGTTTCAATGCTAGTCATTGATGGAAAGATTGATTTAGGTGGGGAGGAAAGAATGGGAAGTGAGATGAATTGGGGATAAATTTCAATTGGTCTGTATGAGGCATTGAACCAAGAAAGAGCTGTGCTTTGAATCGATTCAATGGCTTTTTTTTATATCATCCCTCCATTTGAGTGGTGTGGTTGATGAGGATTCATTTTACTATTATTGAACGGTAGTATTTTGGGATTGTGGATGAGAAATTTGTGGAAGAAGGAATTTTGCTAGGTCTCATTTATTTTTTGATTGATCTGGTTTTGCGACTAGATGATATTCATATATGGATGAGATGATGGGAGGGGAGATGTGATTAGGCTTGATTTGGGAAGGGGAAATATTTAGTGGTTAAATAGGCATAGGGATATGAAAAAGAATCAAAATAAGAATAAGAAAAAATAAGTCTTATAATGGTTTGAGATTTTGTGAGATTCTGGTGATGTAATGTGATTTGGTGTGTTGTATTGGATGTTGTGATTGTGTGGGTTTGAAGGTTGAAGGTTGGATTCGGGTAGAATAGGAGAGGACGGGGGAAGGAAAGAAGAAGGGTATAAGTGAAGCTGAATGGAGCCGGGAATCGAGAAGAATGAGAATGGCGAATTATATACCTAAGTGGGTAGATTAGATTGAAAGGTTGAGATTGAGGGGAGGCATTGGTTTTGAGGATAGTTTATTACTTTATCTAATTGAGTAGATGAGGGAGGGGGGGATTAGAAAAATATAGGGAATGGATGGGATGAGTTTAGGGATTAGATAGATTGAATAGAATGAGATGAATGAGATGGAATGAGATGGGATAGGATGAGATGAGATGAGATGGTGAAAAAAATATAGATTAAATAAAGGTTATTTAAAGAATTAGAAATTAAAATGAATAAATAAATGAAATTAAATAGAAAAATAGAAGAGAAAATAGAAGAGAAAATAGAAGAAAAAAAGTATTAAGATAAAAAAAAATTTGAGATAAAATGAGATAAAAAGAATTTTTTTTAGAAGTAAAGAATGAGATAAGAGAAAATAAAATAAAATAGAATGAATTAAATAAAATATGTTTTAAGGAGTTAGAAATCAAAATGAATATATAAGATTAAATAGAATAAGATGAGATGAGCTAAAATATAGTAAAATAGAATCGATTGAATAGAAATTATTTAAAAGATTAGAAATTAAATAAATGAATAATGTTACGAATCGGCCTCAATCGTAACTACGATTACTCATATACGTATATATATATATATACAATTACATATATATAGCTAGTATATAAACACGCTTTACAAGTACTTTACTATCGATATAGTTATAGATTCTAAAGATGAATTATACCCTGCTCTCGTAGTTGTTCTACGACAGAGTGTTATGTATAAGATTAAATGAGATAAGATAGAATGAAATAGATTAAATAGAATAGATTAAATAGATTAAATAAAAGATGATTTAAGGATTAGAAACTAGAATGAATATAAAAGATTAGATAGAATGAAATAAAGTAAGAGATGAGAGATAGAGGGCTAGAAGATGAAAGTTGAGAGGTATAATATTAATCAACTACTATCAGCTCAAACTTATTTTCATATTAAAAATCAATATTTTATTATATTTTCAAATACTAAAATCTTTATAATATATAAATAAAATTCTTTTAAAATTTATTTTTATAAAGTTTTTATAATACAATTTAATATTTTCAAAATTTTAAAATCCTTAGAAATTTATATTATAAAAATTTATATAATTAAATTAAAATCTCAAAAAGGTTACTTGATTTTCATTTATTTTACTAATAAATCTCATTATTTTTAAAATAATATAACTTTGAATTTCTAGAATTCAATCAATAAAATATTAAAAAAAAATCAATATTATTTTTATTTAATATTTTATAAACTTATATCAATATATATAAGAAAATACTTAGATTTTATTATTAATTATTAAGAAATTCATATATATAAATAATAAGTTTTAGTATGAAAATGAATTTAGACTAATAGTAGTTGACTAGTACTATAGAATGAGAATGAATATAAGATTAAGATGTGAGATTAATATATAAGATTGAGATATATAGTACCAGCTGCTTATTAAAATTACATCTAAAAAAGTCATTTTACTACTTTTATTATGTATAAAATTAATAACTTTAACTAGATATTTTTATTTGAAATTTTAATATAAATATTATTTCGATATTAATATTTAGTAAAATCATATTTTTAATACTCTTTATATTTTTTTAAATTATTAATTATATTATTTAGAAACATATTTATTAAAGGTTATAATTTTCGCTTATTTTATTAACAAATTTCAATATTTTGAAGAAAAAAAATTTCTTTTAGTTTTGACTTATTATTCTTTAATATGAAAAATTATTAAAAATAAATCATATGATATTTATTAAATTTCATTTGATTTTTAACCTAATTATATAATTGTTTATACAAACTAATAATCTTGTAATTTAAAAATTAGAAGTATATTCTATAAGATTTGATGAATTTTAGTGTGATTTTGACAAGTGGCTAGTAGTAGTACTCGGTGGCTGTAGGATGGAATACGAGATGTGAGATTGAGATGCGGGATGGGGATGTAGATGAAGGAGGATGGTCTTATAGAGGGGTTCAAGAGTAAAGATGGTTGTGAAGGGAGTTGTAGATTGGAGGGATTTGTAGAAGGCTGTGGAGGAAGGGGGAGGGGAGGATGGTAGTGGTGGTGGGAGTGGTGGGAGTTTTGATGGGGCTGAGGGGGGATAGACGAGGGAATATGAATAGACGAGGGGATAGATGAGACTTAAATAGGTAGCGATTTTTGATTATGGAATTTGATCTTGGAATTTGGTATTTGGTATTTGGTAGTTGGAAAAGGAATAGGAATGGAAGGGAAGGGGAATAGTTTATGAGGGGATTGAGAGGGAGAGAGGGAGAGAGGGAGAGAGGGAGAGAGGGAGAGAGGGAGAGAGGGAGAGAGGGAGAGAGGGAGAGAGGCAGAGAGGAAGTAGATATGTGGGGGGTGGAAATATGTGTTTGACTTTGAATATGAATATGAATTTAAATTTGAATTTGAAACCCAATATAGCTATGGATGGATATTCATATATACAAAGATCAGAAAATACACCCATTCAGGAATCTGGAATCTGGAAAAGTGCAGCTAGATAGCTAGGTAGCTATTGACTCTCTGGGTGGAGAATAGTGATTTGTGAGTGGTGAGTAGTGAGTGGTGATCGATGGGTCGTAAATGGTGAGTGGATAGCGGATTTTGTTTTGATTTTCGAAGGAAATATAATTTATGATGGAATAGAGATTAGGATGGAATGATTGAGAATTAAAAGTTTGGATGAGGGTTTTAGATTTTGTGATGTATGAAGGGAGGGGGTTTTATGTTGCTGGTAGGAAGTGGGGGGGAGTGAAAATTTGTTAGAGAGTTAATGGGGAGGGGATTGCTTGGGTGTTGAGTGCTGGGTGTTGGTTTTGATTTTTGTTTGAGAGATGAAGGATGTGGATGCGGATAGGGAGGGGATTACAGTAGAGGTTGAGAAGTGGTGAGGATAATGGTAATGATGATGGTAGTGACAATAGTGGTAGTAACAATAGTGATAGTGACGATACCTACACAACGATGAAACCCCCCCCCTCACAACAATCTATAAGGTTACCACTCCAAAAAAAAAAACGATGCGAATTCTCAAGTAACAGCAAACCTTCTCTCATTCTTTCTCGCAACTTCTTTCTCTAGAGAAAAGAGAGATTCTAGATTATGGGTTTCACTAGAATCTAGAAGAGGAATGGTGTATGATTAAAGTGATGTTCTAGCGGGTGGATTTGAGAAACCCTGCGTCGCTTTTCGTTGAAGTGATTTTTGGGATGGGGGTTGGTTTGAGGGGGAATGGGGAGGGAATTTATTGTGGATGGATGGGTAGATAGATAGAATAGAGTATACCAGTCTATGAACGGATGAAATGAAATAGAGTGAATTGAAGTAGAGGCGCATTATATACACCTAATCAAATATTGGTCAGAAAGAGAGATTTATATAAGATGCAATATGCACTATTATAATCTACCTTCTTGGTAAAAGGTGAGTTGAGTAAGTAAAGAAGTAAAGAAGTAAAGAAGTAAAGAAGTAAAGAAGTAAAGAAGTAAGAAGTAAAGAGTAAAGAAGTAAAGAAGTAAAGAAGTAAAGAAGTAAAGAAGTAAAGAAGTATATAAGTATATAAGTATATAAGTATTAAACAACCCCCTTCCCCATCCAAATTCTCACAGTATGTCTAAATACATAATAACATAATAAAACTGCACTAGGCTGGCGGTGGTTGTGGTGGTGATGGTGTTTTGATTTTGAGTTGTGTACCCAAGTTTGTTTGGTGAGGGTACGTTGGTTTGTAGTTTATGCTGTGGGTATGGGTATGGGTGTGAGTGTGTATTTGGAAAGGTAGTCAGAAAGGGAGTCAGAAAGGAAGAGGGGTGTTCCCGGGCGTGTATGAAATATGATTTGTCGTTTGATATTTGATGTTTTGTGAAAACAAGGGGATTGGTGGTGAGGGGGTAGGAAGTACGATAAGACTAGAAGTGGGAGTGACAATAATTATGATGGCACTGATGATTAAAAGCAGAGTTTAGGATTAGACTATGAGGAATATAAGGGAGAAGAGATTGGAGGAATTGTGGTTTTTTGGGTCTTGAAGACGGGGATTGAGATTGAAATTATTTGGTTAGGTAATTATATATACAGTGAATGCACTTTATTTCCCAATGATCCTCCTCAATAGAGAAGACAAAGCACCTTTGAGATACATCGCGCAGATTTTGAGAAGTGATGGTGTTCTTTGGTAGGAAATGTCTGCGCTTGATGGATCATGGATATTAACTTGCTGTACGGTCTACCATTCAAAATTGTTCTGCATTCCAGGTTAACAAAGATACCCAGATGATGATTAGTGGAAGAGTTCTAAATTTGTTATGTTGTAAGATTACTTTGATAATTACTTTGGTTTTGGTTGAGAGTTGTGGGGTTTATGTATGGGTGGTTGATATTGATGGAAAGGGGAAAGGGAAGAAGAGGAATATGATTGAGATTGAGATTACTGGTGATGTGTGTTGAAATGGGAGATTGATATTCGACGACTTAATCTGTAGGTGGGGAGTGAAAGAAAGGATATTGAAGAAGGGTAAGGGGGTGGAATATAGTATGTATTGTCATTTTCCTACGAGAAATCCTTGAAAACAGCGGCTTAAAGTCTAGATATGCCAGGACCTTTTCGAGAGAAGGATATGATTTTTTTGATGCTGATAATTCTCCTTTGGCTCCAGGCAAATGTACAAATCAAGAGAGAAGTAAGTTGTGGAGCATACAACGGTGATGTTTCTCGACTGTTCAAAAGTTTGACAGTGTTCAAGAGTGAAGAAAGTGTTTGTGGAATTATATCAATCATCTCGGTGATAGTGAGATCTTTTTCATTAACAATGATGTTACCAAAGTACCGATTTATTTCCCAATACATGAAAATATTCCAGAATTGGAGATGTGAAGGTTACTCATGGAGTAGGACATGCAATCAAATTGGACGGTCCCGCAAAGCAGTCTGGATGAATGCTTGGTATGGTTGGATTAGAACTATTTTATAGATGTGGAATGCCAAACTTATACATCAGATGAATTCCTTCTCTTGCTGTAGAATTGAATTAGACATTGAATGATATTTTTTGTGCGAATAATAACGGTTGATTGGAATCGCTCTATCTTAGCGATTTCGGTTGCTCAGTAACCTAGATTAACCGATTGACATTTGATGTGGATGGATATAAAGGTACGAGTCTTTCTCTCTTGTAGATCTTCAGCATAACCAATACACCCTATACAAAACAGATTTCAGGAGACCTTTTCTCCCAATCGTGAATTTGATCAAACAATCCCTTCCGAATTCCATACACAGAGTCCTAAGAACTTTCCATCATGCAAATTGACACAGCGAAGGCAATTCAACCACACTTGATGATCAAACACTACAAACAATCCACAATAATAGAAAAGAGAACAAAATAGCAACAACGTGATATGCAATAGTAGTGACGTCAGACACTACGAGAAACCGTCTCCATCTAGGTATGTCTCAAGAATTTGAGACATGAAATATCCCATCATCATCGAATAGTGCAACTCGCACTTGAAAGTTGAGACTGCAAATTTTTGGTTTCGATACTCGTACATTGCATAGAATACACTTAAATGGTTTTCATGAAGAGATATGAAGATCAATATACCATTGTTACAATTCTTCAAATCCTCAGGATTTCGGGAGGAAAACAAATCAAAAGAATCTATTCTTTGGCCGAAAGAAATCATCCCCATTTTCCCTCTCTCTCGCCAAACCAACACAACACTCCAAAAAGTAACCAGGTCCGAGTCCCACCTGACCCACAGCAATTACCGAGTCTCCCCACGGACCAGAAGCTGCTCCGACGCGGCGTCAATTCTGCGCTAAAAAGTGGCTTGGGGTTTATTTTTGAGCCGCAGAGTGGAGGTTCGGAGAGGCTAGGACGGATTGGGTGGAAGGTTTGATAAGAGGATGGTATATTAATATGTTTGATATAGGATTGGGTTCTGTGTCTGTGAGAAGATTGGGAGGGTTGGGGAGAGGGAAGAAGGAATATGAGGATATTATTATTAGATGGGTATATGAGATGTGCAACATTTTGGGCAGGTTATGGGTTCTGAGAGTTTACGGGAGAGGGAGGGAATGGGGATTGATTGTTATGGGGAAGGTTACTGGGGGATGGGGATTATGGTAGATGGGATCTATTATTATCAGGTAGGTATAATAGATGTGCAACAAAAGGATCAAAGAATAGAATAGAAGGCGAGATGGAAGTGGAGACTGATGGAAGATGGAAGATGGAAGATGGATCGGATTGTATTGAGGCCTGTGTTGGTCGTAGAGGTGATCTGGAAATCGTTATGGTGCGATTTTGTGAGTATATTATTATTAGAAAGCTATATTAGATGTGCAACAAAATCTATCTTGAATCATAGAGAGGGATGGAGGAAGTATGTAGAATATAGGTTGAGGGAATTTAGATTTGGGATAAAGTATATACGGCTTTTTGTGTCAGTGGTTGGACTTTGTAAATCATGATGATGAAAATCTTTTCGAGTAGACTTTGAATGTGCTTATTACTAGGTGGTAGGTAATTGCATGATGAATTAAAGGTTGGAATGAGAATCTGAAAGTTTTGAGTTTCAGTCCGATGATTAGATAGTTTGAAACACTGGTTCACTATGTATATATTATATATAATACTTTCAAATACTCCGCACATCGAGTTTGTGTTCAATCCCCAATCCAGGAATCTTTACCAAGAGGAAGTAAATTTTTTCGGCCCGTGCATATGAATAACCTTTATCAGTACCTACTACCACAAGTTCCAGAAATTCTAGCTCTTCCCAAGATATGTCTCGGAATGACCAAGACAACTATCTTGCACATTCTAAATAAAGCCTACACAAAGCCACATAATAAAGCCCGATCAACTAGGTATTCAAAAAAGCCTTACATGGTTATCTCACACCAAACTAAACCATTCCCTCGACCACGAGAACACGAAATGTTGCACATCTAATTCGTGATTCTAATAATATCTCAGAAGATCAAACTCTCTGCCTGCTCTTCATCAAAAGACTTTCTGATGTCAATCACCTCGCCTCAATCATGGAGTCACCGGTCTGTAGCCGCTTTCGACTAATAAGGCAGACAGTATTAGAAGATATCAGACGAGAAGTGGGGGGAGAATACCTCGGCTCACTCGGTTGTTAGCAGGAGTGGGGAACTGGAAAGTTCTGAATAGATCAGAGCGGACGATAGTGTGATCTGAGCTTGAGGTAGAGATTTGATATGATTTCTGGGCTCGATTTTTCTGAGGTCTCAAAGTTGGGTCGATGGACCGAGTGTGTTGAGGCAGATGTGAATGGAATCTATCGTACCTAGTTGGAGAAGCTCGAGCTCCAACTACTGCGAGAAATGGAGGCGTATATAGATGTGCGGTGCTGCTTTGGTAATGTAGCTGCAAAGTGTGTTTGTCTTAATCGTTGGTTTCTCAATCAATCATTGTATCCCTCTACGGGCGTTGAAAGAAGACCATAAATTGACAGGTGGAGGGGACGCTTGTTTTTCCAAAAATCTGCACTTCTCCCGTTCCTGTAGACCATCAAGCAATGGCCTCTGGAGCTCTGTATCAATTCTTGTTGTCTGATAGTGTTTATCTCTCGAGTAAATGGCCATCGGTATATTCAGCTGGCCAGAATGTCATGATAGCATCCATGAGCTTGCTGCCAGTGTGTAAGTTTAAAATTGGTACTACCAATGACCTTAATTCATACAACATCAGCTTGTTTTCAAATGCTCCAAAGTTTTGAAAGCAGTGTCAGGTCACGGGTATGTTGAAGAATGAAAAATTTGTCAAAGTGTTGTTGGCGATCCTGTACCTTTGATCTTCAAGTATCTAGAAACCTAGATGAAAGAGTTCAATAAAACATGTCGGCGGCATTCAAAACATGAAGCTCCAGTCACGAGATGCAGAATTCACAAAGGTAATATGGGACGAGAATGATTTATCCCGCCGGCCGATCAGCGGATGTCGCTGTCGCTTACAAACCCTTGCTCTTTTTTATCGACCAACCAGTGAATTGCCCGCACCACAGTCAACGGTTACCTGCATCTCACTGAGCCTTACCTTCACCATTACCTTCTTATACTTTCCACAATAGAAATATCAAGTCTCTCTATTCTATTTTATCTGGAGTCAATTATATTTCTTCCATATTTGATAGTTGCTTCTCTGAATTTTCTCACCGGTCTTATGATACTCTCTTAACTTGACAATTGTTTCCATCTTTACGGTGGGTGATATTTACCAAGGCGCGATGGAGGTGTTCGTGTCAAACGTACCAGTTCAAACCGGAGAGCACGATCTTCGGAATTTTCTCAGACCCAAGTTGAACAGTCTTGCAATTCGTGCATTTCATTGTTATACTGCGCGAAGCAAAGACTTTGCGAAAATTACCTTTCGGACGACTACAGATGGAGAGAAATTTCTACGCAAGTTTGGTGAACGGAGACCCAACAATAGACAGCGAAATCCAGGGACTGGTCAGGCAAAGCTTATTTATCACAGTACACCCATTTATTGTGAGAAGAGTAAATCAGCTGCCAATCCATATTTGCTCCGGTGCTTGGAAAAGGAAGAGAAAGAACGCGTTGAAAATTCCTATCTTAAGCATGGCCCACCAATTGCTAATACTTCGTTTGAATGCTCTTCAATCATGTGTGGCAATTGGAGCTATGTTGGAGAGGAGTTGGTTTTCATGCCGGAGTTGCGATGGCAATGTAAAATCATCGTTCATTTCAAGGAGAGAGCAATGATATTGGTTCTGGATAACAGATCAAGGATGGGAATTCGGTATGATACAATTGAACTCCTCACTACTGATGACGGCCATTACTCAGGAATTACTGCAACACTTCATCAATCTCCTCATTTTTTCCAACCCCCTCCAAAAGACAATCTCCTTGAGATGGCCAATATGTTTAGTAATATAAACTTCAGAAACGGCAGCAGGCCTCAGACAAAAATGTCTCGAGTCGCTGGGTTTGGCGATAAGCACAAGGAGATCGCGGGTAGCTCTCTTGTGTATCGCTGTATATTCAAAGATACGAACGGATTCTCATCGAACATCGAGCAAAAGTTGGAGGCACTGAAGAATGCTCGAGGCATTCCCCCAATGATTCATCATTCTGCTTCAGTCATTCGTCCTACAGAATCTCATATTATCGGACTCAGGAAACTTCATGAAGCTTTAGGAAGTTTCAATAACGAACTACCATTTCCATTGACATTTCAAGTCCAAAAGCTAGCCCAAAACGGATATCTGTCTCCTCGTCAAATAATCGATCTTCTACCAGCCTTCACTTCGATGTTTGAAAGAACTACTCTTCCAATTTGCGTCACGACCATGAGGAGACTATTTTTGCAGATCCCGTACCCTGGACCCAATGTCAAAGCGGAAGATTTTGACAAGAACGCCATCATTGAACTACTGCTGGATATTGAGAAGGCTTCGACTCAAGAGGCTCTGTACGCTGAAGGATTTGGGGGCACAGCTTCTCAGAATACCGCTTTGATTCATCGGGTTACCATTACTCCTGCCGGGATGTATCTAGATGGCCCCGAGTCTGAAAGTAACAATCGCATACTCCGTAAATATGCTGGTGAGCTTCATACTCCTCCCGTATCCTTTTTCTCCCATTTTACTTGAATCCTTCCCATTTCGAATCTAAGAAACACCATTCTAGCATACTGATAGCTGACTTTCCATCAATAGGCAGCCATAGTAACTTTGTACGAGTGACCTTTTGCGATGAAGATGGCGGTAGAATTCAATATGCATCCAATGTCTCTAACGACGAGATTTTCGACGGAGTTTTCAAGAAAGTTCTACGAGAGGGTTTCCAAATCGGAAATCAGAAGTATGAGTACCTAGGCTCATCACATTCTTCTCTTCGTACACAGTCTTGTTGGTTTGTGGCACCTTTCGAACAAAACGACATATATAATGATGCCCGGCATATCATACACGACTTGGGCCGATTTGCAGATATCCGCTCTCCAGCAAAATGTGCGGCACGAATTGGACAGGCATTCTCTGATACACCAAATACTCTCACTCTTGATGAAACAGTCACAGTGGAAATAGTTGCTGACGTCAAACGAAACGGCAGAGTCTTCAGTGATGGAGTGGGCACAATGTCAGAGTCATTGATGCACAAAATATGGGATAGACTACCGAACAAACACCGTGTGAAGCCGACCTGTTTCCAGATTCGTTATCAAGGTTAGTTTGAACACCCTATGAGCCTATGATCTAGTTATCGTTCTTGAACCAAGCTTACCAATCATGACAGGTGCCAAAGGAATGATTTCTCTGGATAGTAGTCTCCCAGGCGTTCAGTTACGACTCAGAGAATCTATGATAAAGTTTGAAGGATCGAACTCGAATGATCTTGAAATATGCGGCGGTGCATATAAACCCCTCCCTATGTATCTTAATCGACAATTCATCAAGATTCTGGAAGATTTAGGAGTGGAGCCTGAATACTTTATGAGGCTCCAAGCAAAGGAAGTATCACGATTGAGAGCAATTACAGCCAATGCATACAATGCATCGACATTCCTTCAAAACAAAAAAGTTGGAGATGTTGTTCTTCTCCCATACCTTATTGAACACTGCTCTGCTTTAGATTTGGACTTTAGAAATGATTTGTTTCTACGCGATGTCCTCGAAATGACAGTCTTGATTGAGCTTCGCACGTTGAAGCACAAGGCCAGAATACCCGTCGAGAAAGGCTATCATCTACATGGCATCATGGACGAGACAGGAATTTTGGAGGAAGGCGAAATTTATTGTTGTTGGCTTGAGGATGGAAAGCGCACCACTCTAGTCAGATCGAATGTTGTTATCACTCGTGCTCCTGCCCTTCATCCTGGAGACATCCAATTGGCGAATGCCGTGGATGTTCCTGCTGATTCTCCATTGAAGAGACTTTATAACTGCGTTTGCTTCAGTCAGAAAGGTCCTCGGGATCTACCAAGTCAGTTATCGGGTGGTGATCTTGATGGAGACCTCTATTATGTAATGTTTGATCCTGACATGAGATTAAAGAGGACTGTAACGCCCGCAGACTACCCACGACTACCACCTCTCGACATCGGCCGTTCAGTCACAGAAAAAGATATGGCAGATTTTTTCCTAACATTCATGAAGACAGACCAACTTGGTGTTATATCCAATAGACATCAAGTGTATGCAGACCAAGATGAGATGGGAACCGAGTGTTCCGCTTGCCTTAGACTGGCGGAACTTTGCTCGACTGCAGTTGACTATTCCAAGACAGGCATAGCGGTATATTATTCTTGCCTCTGATCTATGAATTTTACTAACATTTGGAACCTTTTAGCCTATTCTTGATCACCCAGGTGTACCTAAGAGTAGTCTCTGGCGTCCTGACTTTATGGCTCCAGGTCCTCATATTAAAATCTCCCATCGGCCTGATGATCGTCTTGAATTCGCGAAAGAGTATGTTCCAATTGAGGCAA
Organism: Botrytis porri; assembly: GCF_014898465.1. Taxonomy (NCBI): domain Eukaryota; kingdom Fungi; phylum Ascomycota; class Leotiomycetes; order Helotiales; family Sclerotiniaceae; genus Botrytis; species Botrytis porri. Next base: position 411,719 of record NW_024066084.1, on the reverse strand, counting down.
TGGACGAAGAGGACGAAATCACGAATGTCAAGTACTATGAAAGTAAAAAAGTTTGTGGGAAGCTTTACCGTGCAATCGACGAGCGAAAAGTCTTTGAAGATATTCAAAAGCTAAACGTACATTCTAATGATAGTCCCGATATCATGCAGCACATGTGGGAATTCGTTAAATCTCGTTCCCAAGGAATTCAATGGCAACATTTGCGCGAAGATGCCCTCGAACTTCAGGAAATGTAAGTGTTTACAATTTGTTAAATAGCCCAGACTGTGGTTCAAAAATGAGAGGCTTTGACTTTTCGATTCATTGAGAGCATTCAAACGTTTCGAAAATTTGAATTGGTTTCGAGTTTTAAATCACCTCTGAAAATTAAAGCCTTACACTCAGTCCACCAGTCTGGACTATTGAACAACCCATGTTTTCATGTCTTCCCTTTCTTTCCTATGACCATCCAACTAACAAAGATACAGTTATGAAAATAACATGCTAGACATAATGCATCAGTACAGTGAACATCCAACTCGTCCCATCAGCGAACGCGAGGTATTCGTCGGCAATATTCTCGGAAAAGTTGGATCTGTAAGCAAAAAGCAACGAGAGTTATGCACCAGCATGAAAGAGAAATATGACGAAATCGCAGCATTTATCGTTAATTGCATTATCAAGGTCAATGATGAGTATTCGGATGAGGCTCTCGAGCGAAGTATTGCTTGTTTTGCAGTTTCTTTGGATGAGAGAAAGAGAAGAGGTGCTCGAGATGAACCTCTGAAGAGCTTTAGATATTTGGCTGCGGGTGTTTGCTTGAGGGAAATGGAGAGAGTACCTGGTCTTCTTCCGAATAGTTGGCAGGGATAGAGTTGGTGATTGATTGTTCGTGGGAACTTGATCCAGTTTCTTCTGTTTGGCAAGGATAAGCTCTTATTGAATCAGACTTGATGGAGTTGGGCGAATGGATGGGACTATGGATTTCTTTTATGAATGGAACGGTGGAGCCTGATGTGCCTCACATCATCTGATATCTTACGGTCCCATTCTTTCTTCAATGGGTTCCGCTTAAAGCTTTCTGGCCTTTCATTTCGTGGTAAACTTTGGCTACCTAGATGGAGCCTCAGAATGAATCGGAAAATGGAAATATTCAATGCATCATAACAATATCGCGAGTGACTAAAAGACGATTTGATTACAGGCTGAATAATTTGTTCGAGTGCCTAGACTGCAGCCCAACACCCAAGGATATCGAACATCCAAAATCTCTCAAATTTCAAACCCAACTTCGGATTTCGAGATTCTTATAGTGGCTGCATTGGTTGCAAATTGCTCATGAAATAAACTGGCAGTAGTCTTCTCACTTAGACCAAAAACTCCATCTTGAATTGGATCTTACCGTGGTCCAGATTTTGGAAATACCCAATTCAATACCGGCTTTTAGCCCTTTCAAGATTGAAAGCTCTCGTGGTTGACGGTATTTACTAGAGCGACTGACACTTTCAAACCATTAGTGTGATGGGGAACAATGAGAGAAACTAATTACTACTAACAAATCTTTCTGAAAGATACTTGGCATTCCCCAAACGAGTGGTCGTAGTCGTGCAATTCTCAAATACTTATTTTGAGGATTCAGGAGGAGATGTTCCTCGAGAATATCTGTCCAGAGTATTCGAAGATCTCCGATCGTCTGCAAGGACCCAACATCCACTTTGTAACGTTGAATAACTCGTCCAATGTTGTAGTGAGGTCGGCAATATTGAAGTTTGAAGGAAATTTAGATGATAGTTGATATCACAGGTAGATAGGAACAAGTTTTCAGCTGTACAAGAAATGGGGTTCAGGCGAATAACTTTACCCTTGTGTAACTGTTGTAAGATTCCATTACACCCCAGGCCAATAAGATCCTTGAATCGTTTCGATATTTCATGATGATAATTCAAACAGAATCTTAACCTTGCTGTATTCCACGACTTTACTCATGAATCATAACCACCAGTGGATAAGTTCGAACTCTGTAATCCGAGAGCAACATGATCGAGAGAACTCAGGGTCAGAATTTATCTTATTCAAAACCCTATTCTCAAGTACTCTGAGCGGAGAGAATTTCGTGAAGAAACTTCTTCTAAGATTAATTCTCTGATCTAAACTAGTCTTCCAAATAGTACCCTTACCTAACAACATCTTCAAGCTTACACGTATATACTTGGATCCCTGTGCGTCTTCCTCGAGTTCAATGGCTCATCGTAATTTCAGACTATGAAAACACTTGCTAGTTTCCGGAAAACCTCTTATAAGGTTAATTCTCTTCCCTACGTTGTCTATCAGGACGACCACCATGATTTATCGACACGTAATGTGGAATTATATTACTTCATATCAAATTTAGAACACTCGGTTTTAGTTGAAAAGATGTATTTCGATCCTATCGTATGTGAGAGACGAGAAGAGAGCTTTAAGATATCGATATGGCTAGGTCATCTGTTGAAAGGGGCGTCAGAGCTCGCCTGCCAATTAGCCTAGAGACATCAACCAGGTCATGAAGTTGGCGCTGGAATTTGAAAAGGGGCGCCTGCAATGTTCGTTTAGAGTGAGGCTCGAGGGACGGTTTTTTACATTATGGCTCGATTTTCAACACTTGGTAAGACTGTATACATTACTGAAAAGGTTGGAAATGGAGCACTTGTTCTTCAGTATTCGCAACAACGTAGAAATTTCGCGGTATTCCTGTTCCACGAGTACTCGGGTGGCAACAATTCTGAGTAGGGTCTTATATTATCGAAGAATGTATAGAAAGAAGGCGATCTAATCTGAAAAGTTTTGAAAGATCCTAAGCAGAAAGGACACTTGAATTTGATTTTCTGGCTCACTATATACCACAACTTCGACTCTCGCGGAGAACCTGAGAGGTGTATTGAGCTTCCCTTGCTGAGGAATATTTTAGACCCGACGCACTCAAAGATAGAGTCAAACTCCTAACTAAAGAGTAAAGGAATCAGCCTAGAACACCTTTCGATCTCAAGCAAGAGCAAGCCAAGGTTAAACCACTAGATAATGACTATCCTGCGAGAGATCTCATGAGGCTCAAAAAAAATCCTGGTAAGCTTAGAAAGTCTCATCTCGTCATCTTCATTTCTGAAGTTTTCACATTGGTGTTTCTTTACTGTACCCCCTTTTATGTTGTTGTTTCCTGCTCAACTAGGCACCAAGATAACACATCAAGTACCATATGCAGCACATATCTACATCAAGACATTTAAATTCCATGTCATTCCACGTCCACAAACAAGTGCAACGCCTCCATCACACATCTTTACGGATCACTTCGTCTCGCAGTACAGTGAAGATCCTGTATTAGACTCATCTGTATATGCATTTCCATTCCAGACTTGCGCTGTGGATAACTCTAGTCCTATTTCTTAGTAAAGTTTCCTAATTTCGTATGATTATACCGACACATGCGCCGTAGTCATGCTCACTCAACAAATGGGTCGACACTTGAGAGATGACAATGCGCGCGCGTTCATCATGACCAGGCTTCAAAGCTGTATGCGTCATGGTATAAAAACAGTGCAAGTGAGTATCATATTTATTGGTGTGAAACTTCAACACCAAACTCACCCTAAGATGGCGACAAGATGCGACACAGTACCAAACAAACTAATAGGGCGGGTAAGCGGAGAGAAGTCTTGCGCTCTCAGAGCTGGTGATACAGTAAAAGTCACAATCCCATATACAGCGTCAAAACAGCAGAAAATCTCTCACGGTAGAAGAACATACTTCGCGCAGAGCCTTCAACGAACCCATTCCTCTATCTTTTCTTCGACAAACTACCTTTAAATCCAAAGAACCCCCAAGTTTACCATTCTCACAACCTTGACCTCTCCTCCCTTAAACCTAGCGACCCACTCTAACATCCCAATTCACTTCACTTCACCTTACCTTCACCCCCCTTCCATCCCATCTCTTCCCGCTCCATAAAACCCCCAATCAAGAACCCCCAATTAACCCCTTCCCCCCACGCCAAAAATTAAAAAACGCCCCACTCCATCCACCCCATTCACTCCCATCTCCACACCAAAAACAGCAAAACTTCAGCCGCGACGGCCTGCAGTCCCAGTCTACATGTACGATCAAGACAGTCCGAAACTGCCTTGCGAAACCGCACTCTATGCACTATACGATCGAAGTACCACAATGCGGAAGAAAGGCGACATCTCAAACGGCGGGGGAGTGAGATATTCTAACCGCTGCGCCACGAGGCGTGTGGAATGCTTATGTTGGGTTGTCGGGATTGGGGGTATATAAAGGTGAGGAGAGGGAGGGTGGGGTATGGTATGGTATGGTAGTATTTGGGTTGGGCGGTGTGGATGGGCGAATGAGAATGAGTAATGGTGATGGGGAGGAGGTTAGGATGTGAGGAGATTGTATTGTGTGCATGGTTTGGGAATCGTTTTTTATAGGTATCTGGGTAGTTATACGTATGCGCTTTTCAATCAATTTATGGTTCTTTCATTCACAATCACTCGTCGCTGACTACACTCAAGTGTTCCATCTCCTGAATTACCCATCTGTATTGAACTACTTTTACATGAGCGCAGCTCTTCCCTAACTTCATTTAATCACTCATCTAGCATCTCTTTCACTACTTCTATCCACTGGAAGGCTTGTCTTCTGCACAACCTCACATAAGTTAAAACCTGGAAATAGAACGTTAAGAGGTGATATATTATCAGCTTTGCCCAAGGAATACTGAGCAAGTTCGTCATCCTCCCCAGCCAAGAATTTCATTTACAGCGCTCACCCATCACATATAGGACACTCGATAATCATTGATATTATTGTTATTATTATTAAGCTATTCGCCAGCAGTTGTAGTTAGAATCTTCTAAAGTACAGTGGCCCAAAGTCTGTGCGCGTATGGAGATCCTCGGCATGAAGGCAACTGTAGCAAGACGACATTCTTTTGATATGCATCTCCCACCCCAGTTTCAGTACTATTATAAGTGAGTAGAGTCGGTGGATTGAGCGATGATAACAATTTGCCATTCACTTCCAGACACCAGTCGCTTTCCATGCAACTGATGTCACAGATATGATAACAACTGGTACCAATAGAAGTGTGCCAAGGGAACGACTGATTCGTTCGCCAATTTTAATTTAAACCTCTTGAAGCATCGAGTCTTCTTCTCATAGCTAGGACCTCTTTGCAAACCATATCGACCCACGCATCAAACCTACTTTCCATTAGTATGCCGACCGAGGCTTTAAATTGACTCCACAAAACGTAGAACACCTACTCAGATATCCCATCTCCCCAATCAACTTTCTCGTAAACCCCCTTTTCCTCCTCCTCCTTAGGCGTCAATCCTGGTCCCCTCCCAACCTTTCTATCTGCTCTCTCTGTAGCTCCAACTCCCATGAATAAAGCCCGCGGTGTGATACCCACACATCTCGCTACAAATTCTCTGAAGCTCTGATCTGGCTCTCTTGCGTCCATTGCACTAACACCACTTCTTTGACCATCACTTCTAGATGCAGTTGTGCCAGATACAGTTGTGCCACTTTCCATTCGACATTTTCCAGATGTTTGGTATTCAGGGTTGATTTTGGTATTGGAAGATGAAAATGGATTATTGTTTGGGTTGGGAGAAAGGGGAGCAGGACTTCTAGCAGGACGTCCTTCCATACGGAGATAGAATTCCTCGCGGGAAATATCGCGGCCCGTGGCTCTGACAATTTGAATGTGGAGACGAGAGATAATGTCGAGATCGCAGGCAAGAGGACCAATGGCGCAGAAAGTTGTTGGATCTGGTGTATCTGATCAGAATGAAGCTCTGTTCCACGATAATGTCTTATGTGGTATATGCAGGAAATGGTGCGGGCATTTACTTACGGATGTTTGGTGGAAGAACTGGAGAAGGAGCTTCTGGTATTTGAGATATCTTTGGAGAAAAAGTATAGGAGCTAGCACGACTTCCATTTCGTTTGTCGGGATTGAAAGACATGGTTTCTGATTGCCAAGTATGAGTTTGATAAGAGAAAAAAAAGGATCTCTGGTGAGCTTCTTTGGTATTCGAATTTATCTTTCTCCTCGAACCTATCGAATACAGCAGATGTTTAGGATAGAACGATAGCAATATATATCGAAGGGAAGAATTGATTTGCAAGGGGAAGAAAGTAAAAAAACTCTAGGTTAAGGCCCGAATGGGGAAAATTGGATGACAGTTTATTCACTTTGTGTTTGTGTGCCGATGAGGGTGAATGGAATGGAATGTCAAGCAAACATCGAATCGGTACTGTGAAGAGATGAAATTATTGTATGGCATGAGCACTCCAAGCATCGTGAGACCAAATAAATAGGTGGCTCTTACCTTTATCCCCATCAATTAGGGCAAGCACTAGTTCCTACCATTTGAAGTGACAGCAAAGAGCTATCTATAATCGGGAAAGAACATCCAGACGAGAGGGAACCTACTCACGTGTTTCTTGACCTTCATACCCTTTCAAATTCGCCTAAGTGTTTTTACAAAAAAACTCTTCATCACCTGAGAGAGAGACTAAAGATTTCTCTCGCTAGTCTAGAGTATCTTGAGGCAACATTGTACGGGAGACTTGCCAAAAATCATCACTCTTTACGCAACCAAAGAAAAAAAAGCTCGAAAGTAAAATGTGATTTTTATTGGCCTATCATAATACCCTATTAATGATCTCTTTGTCGTGACTTTTCATTGGCCTCAAATCCAAGGACCACTCTGCAAAACCGCCCTATAATCGGTATCATTTGGGCTCGAATAAGCAGGTAAGCCTACATGTTCATTCAACCAATCTAATACCGTCTTATGCCACACCAAACTATTCTCCTGGTTCAAAACCCAATGGTTTTCATCCGGGAAACTCAAAAATTTACTCTCAATACCCTTTGCCTGGAGAACATTGAATGCAGCAAGACCTTCCGCGATTGGAAGACGGTAATCTAACTCATTATGGTTAATCAGATGAGGAGTTGACCATGCATCGGTGTGGTTTGCTGGATTCCAACGTGCGTAATTGTCAAAGTTCTCCCAGAGTGTTCCGTTGAATTCATGTTGCATGAACCAAAGTTCCTCAGAGGAATATTGGGCAAGAGTGGAAAAACATCCATCATGTGTGAACAAAGCCTTGAATTTACGTCCAAGAGGTTGGCCTTGAATCCAGTTTACCATGTATCCACCATAACTAGCACCCAAAGCGATAGCTCGATCGGTGTCGACAAATGGGAGATTCTCTTCGATGTATTCCCAACCTTTGACGAGATCCTGGTATGGTCTACCGCCCCACTGGTTTTGAATTCCGTCAGTGATATTCTGACCAAACCCTGTACTGCCGGTGGGGTTGAAGGCTACAACAACATAGCCTTGTTCGGCGAACACGGCCATATTCCAACGGGTACTCCAAAGATCTTCAGTCGCTCCCTGAGGTCCACCGTGGATATAGAATGCTAGTGGGTATTTTTGTCCTTCAACAAATGTACTTGGTTTAATGACCCAAGCGTGGACTAGGTAGTCTCCATCGCCTTGGTAGAAAACATCGGAAATGAAATCACGAGAAATTCCGTACGCCTTGAGACTGTTGAGATTGGCTGAGATGGTGGTAACACCAGATGATGCATTGGTGGCAGCTGAAACACTGGGGTCAACGGAAGAGAAGACTGAGTTATCGAGAAAGCTTGAACTGCTGACAAGTAACTTGTCTTTTCCTTGCGGGTGAAGATCTGTTACACCGCCATCTTTGTAGATAATGGATGGGAGGGTTGTGTTTGCAGGATCCGAAGAAAATGTGAATAGTCTAACTCTAGCGAAATCTTCGGCTACTGCGTGAATAGACTCTCCATCTTGACTGTAAAGGAGTGTAGTTGGGCTACGATCCCAAGCTCCCTTTCCATCTTCTGAGGCAAAGAATTCAGTGGCAGTCAAATCGGAAGTGACGTCTGCTACTTGCAGAACACGGTTCTTGTCACTTTCGTAGGCGATATGTGCCATACGAACGAAAGCAAGTGAAGATCCAGAGGGTGAAAAGACTACAGCGTCCGAAGCGCCTTCGAGCTTGGGAGTGGAAACCACTTTCAATTCGGGAGAGGTTTCGGTAAATGTCGTCAATGGCACATAGTAAACATCAGACTTAGTTGTGGTAGCTTGGTTCAAAGTAATGTCCTTCGCAATGAAAGATAAACCTTTGCTACCAATGTCAAAGCTGTTCAAAGTTAGAAATTTTCCTAGAAAGTAACATGACGTCATTCACATGCCTGTTTGTAGCACCGAATGGTGGGACGGGCGATTCGAGTCCAGATCCATTCAAAACATTAATTGGTTCACTGAGGGTATAGTTACTGCCCGTGGTTGACAAAGCCGCGTACCAGATACTGTTTCTCTGAGGTGTGATGTCTTTATTATGTTAGTGCTGGTTTTCAAAGAGAGTCTTGGGAGTTCCTCACAAGTGTCCCAATGCCTCACGAAAATGGTGGTATATGCTCTTCCAGTCGAAAGAGGTGTAGTAGCGAGTTCGGAATTATACAAAGTACCATTGGGTAAAGCTTGGCCACTGAATGCAACACCGAGAGTTCCCTCGCCAATGTCAACTAGCTTGAGGTTATCTACTGCTCCAGGAACAGAACCTGCTGAGATGGGTCTACAAAAAGGTCAGAATTGAGTCAAGATACAAATGGAAATCCGTATTGAGGTTTGCACAGCATTTTGTATAGCCAAAGACCACATGACGGATGTAATAGAAGACTCACTCCGCACTTGGTGCCGTTGCATCTCCGACGACAAAGCTAGTGGATCCATCATCTTCCGAAACGAACCAAATAATCTTACTTCCATCGCCTAACCAATTGGCATTGCTGATGCTACTAGAGTTGCTGAATAGCCAAGATGTACCATTCGCAAGGTTCATCACACGGAGCTCATGAGAATTGTGATGCTCCTCAAATGAGTAGGTAGCCACAGTGTAAAGTGCAAGCGTTCCATCTGAATTTGGGATTGCCGACCCTCGACGAGGAGAACTCAACATAGCTTGAGGAGTAAATGTCGGTGTAGAATTGGTGTATGTAGCATTAGCTAACCCTGCGGATAGCAGTGCCACCAACGACAAAGAGCTCCTCATCGTAAAAAGCATGATGGGCAGGTATCCTAGCGGACTGCGAGGAAGGACGGTAAGAGGAGGGTGATTTCGATACACAATTTGTCGGGGAAAAGCCGAGCTTTTATATATTCATTCAATTGAGCCCCGCTAATTGGTTTGTTATCTCGAGTTATGATGTTGTGCTGGACTGCCAAGCTCCATAACAGTAAACATATTGACAGTTTACGTCCGAAGTTTAAACAAGGCAATATGCGTTCACTCAACGGTAAAGTCACACAAAGTGCGGAGAAAGCTTTCCCCTGTAATGTTCGTCTGTGGTCTTATCGTGATACCAGGATTCCATAAGGTAATTCCAACTGTTTGGGAAGATCGGCCAGGGACACACCAATTTGAATTGGCTGAATCATCTGAGTTTACTCGTATCAATCCAAATGCTCAACCATGAGGTTGGGCCAATCTAAACCTGAGGGGAAGGTCCGTAAAAATGCTATCGGAAGCTATCATCCAAAAGGAAGGTGCGAGTGTCTTGGCTATAAGCGCCAAGCGCCAAGACAAATTATTGAATGAACATATATCACGTGACTCGCCTCCAAAGACGCGAGAGCTCTGTGATTGCGTGCCCAAAGTTGTGAGTCGTTCTAAACCAACCTCGAGACCGACCTGTACTTCGAGCAAGGCTTGATCCGTGTTCCGAAAGAGAGGATTTGACAAGTTCAAATTCTAACATGGGGTCAATGCAAGTGATCAGCAATTTGAATGCTACAATGATCTTAACGGATACCTAGACAACGACTTCAAGCGAGAAATAGAAGTCTAAAGACCTGAAAGTTTTGAAGAGTATTTTTTCGTTTTGGAGATTGCGATTGCACCTCTTACCCACCAATAGTGGGGATTGAATCGGCTCAAAGAAAGATGTATTGTGTATGCTCAAAGAATGCAATCATAGCCATGGGCCAAAACCCGTTCGGCACACCTTGTACCTTGCAGAAAATATAGTATACATGCTACATACGCTTGTAGTACAGTGGAGAGAGTTTATTTAATTCGCCATTACCATCCCAATTCATTATGCCTTTTTGTTTTTATCCTCAAATGCCTCAGTGACATTTAATCCCAATCCCTCCGAGTCCAAATACATCTTGTTACGTCCACCAGCCTCTTGAATGATTTGTGCGATTGCTCTAGCATTCTCGATTCTCTTCAAATCGACATATGATCGACTCTTCTTGATAGCATCACCAATCAACTCCGCAGATCGTGCTTCTCCCTGGGCCTTAACAATCATAGCTTGCTTCTCTTGACGTGCCTTGTCAACTACGAATGCAGCACGCTGAGCTTCTTGCTGTGCAACTTGCTTGGCCTCTACTGCTGCTGTAAACTCGGGAGAGAATGCGAGATGCTATTCACTCATTAGCATCTTTGTCATTTCTAGAATATCTTAAAAATATCATACTGTTAAGGAAACATCATCGAGCATGATGTTAAACCTAGCTGCTCTCTTCGACAAATTCTCTCTGACTAATCTTGCAACCATCTCACGTTGAGTGATCAACTGACTGGCGTTGAATTGCGCAACTACACTCTTCAAAACTTCATTCACAATCGATGGTAGTACTCTCTCATCGTAGTCGGTACCTAAAGTTCGGTAGATTTGAGGAAGGGCATCGATTCTGGGCCTTGAGAGAACACGGCAGGTAATGTTGACCATCTGTAAATCCTTGGTACCGGTAAGGGAGGCGACATTGCGTGGCTTTGCTCGAACATCATAATCTATAGGAGTCTCAAACCATGGGATCTTGATATGTGTACCTGGAAAGCAAAATCGTAATGTTAGCCACCACGTTATGTGAAATAGTCGCCCCAGGAAAAGTAAATACATACCTTCACTGTAAATTTGCTTGCCAACACCACCTAATCTCGTATACTTGATAGCTCTGTGACCACCATCGACGTTGAAAAGCGCATTATTTCCAACGACCATGATTCCACCCAGTGCAATAAGTGTAGCCACTCCACCTGCTATTCCCTTTGGTGCCGGTCCTCCGCCACCATTTCTACTTGCTTCACTTGCAATTCTCTGCAGCCTCTTGAAAACATCTTGTGGATTGTTCGACATGATGGCAGCTTTCGAAAGTTTGGGCACAATTCGATCTGCGAATTATTGTGGCGGGGTTTGAGGGGAGTATAATTGTGATGCGGAGGGGGATTTGTGAAGCTCAATGATCAGATCAACGAAAACCGTCCTAGCGTATTTTTAATTTAGCCGCACCTCACTCCACACAAGCTTTGACGCCAAGCATAGTGAAAGTCGTGAAGCGCGATGGACTAAACCTTGCTATCATTTCTATCAAGAACGTGTGCTCCTTCCATACTGCTCAAAACAACATAAAAATCGATTTTTCTCAAAACAGAGGCAATACTATTAAATCACCTTTCCTTCCGCAATTATAAAAGGGATTTGGATTGTCGGTGCTCATAAGGAAGAGGACAAGAAGGGTTTTAGAGTAGCCAGAAATCACTTCTTCAAAGACTTTCTGTGCCATTTCTCAAATTTGCAGTGACAAAAGAAGTGATCAATCCATTTGCATTCCTTTCTAAAGGGTCAAATCTTGCAAACAAAATCATCTCAACTCTGTCCATCGCATATTTCCATAGTCTGGAACATTCATTGCCTCTTTCAACATGTCAATAAAACCACCTTCCAAGTCTGTATTTGTTGGAAATATTCCTTATGGTAATTTATCATCTTTCTATTTGACCGGTCATCATTCCTGTACCGTATCAAAGCTAATTTATGCCGTATGAAAAGGTCTTACCGAGGAGCAGATAATAGATATTTTCAGCAGCGCGGGAAATGTTGTCAATTTTCGACTTGTCTATGATCGCGAAACAGGTAGACCCAAAGGCTTCGGTTTCGCAGAGTATCCCGATTCAGGTACGTGCAGTACACTGCATATTTGGTTTGCGACTTTCCCATCCATGGTTACACTGCTAAATATTTGCGCGTCCATCTAGATTCCGCAGCTTCTGCAGTAAGGAACTTAAACGACTACGAAATTATGAATCGAAAATTGCGCGTTGATTTCTCAAACGATGGTGGTGAGGAAGAGAATGTATGTCAAGCTTCTATCCTACAATAATCCGATTTACAAATATACATAGAAAGTGTGCTAATTTGTGTTTCTTTCCAGTCTGCGCCAAATTATCAACCTCCCCCTCTCAATACGAATGGCCTTCCAGTTCCACCTCCATCTCTACCAATTCCTCAAGCCTCAAACACCTCCCCATTGCCGCCTCTACCAATAGGCATCGAGTTGCCCCAAGGCCTCACCTGCCCTGATGCTATCTCTCGCACTCTGAATACTCTCCCTCCATCCCAACTTCTCGATGTCCTCTCCCAAATGAAGACTCTTGCCTCGACCGATCCTCAAAAAGCGACCGAACTCCTCCATCAAGCTCCCCAACTATCCTACGCCGTTTTCCAAGCCCTTCTTCTGATGGGTCTTGTTCAACCTGAAGCCCTCTCGTCTGTTATCGAGTCATCGATCACAGTACCAGTATCCGCTCCCCCCGTCCCAAGCATTCCTCCACCCGTTGCGGCCATTCCTCAATATGGAGGTTCGGCATACCCATCTGGTTATCCACCCCCTCCTCCACATATGGCAGGCCAAATGGGTTTGCCAATGATGGGTACGCCGCCAGTACAAGGTTATGCGCCACCTCCTCCACAACAAAGACAGGCTCCTCCACCGCCAGCTCAAGTAGCCGAACCAGATGCAGATGCGTTGATGGCGCAAGTAATGGCTATGCCACAGGAATTGATTGATAGTTTGCCACCAGCTGATAGGGCACAATTGATGGCGCTGAGAGCCCAGTTTCGTGGATAAGTCTATGGAGTGGGTGAAATGGAAATGGCTCAATAAGGACGTAGTTCTCGTGATTTTTCACCTTATACTTCCTCGAAAATTTCTGGTTCGGATGTCAGGCGTTGATGGGTAGTTAGCATAGGAACCAACTAAGTAGATCCATCAAGCGAATGTAAATTTAGTTGCTGATTGTATTTGTCTATTCTTATTTAACTATATATTCCGAAATGCATAGTTGAAATGCGTGGTATCAATGTGATTCTACATCCTTCAAAATCTAATATCCCTCCCATCCGACCTCTTCCAATCTTCCTTTCTTTCCGACAACTTCATCTTCCATTTTCTTCATATAGTTCTCCATCTTTGCAAACACCACACTATCACTAGCTCCGATTATTCTAGCTGCTAACAACGCTGCATTGACGCTGTTGTTAATAGCAACAGTTGCAACAGGAACTCCTCTAGGCATTTGTACTATGCTCAGAAGACTATCCATTCCATCTAATGTACTTCCCTTCACCGGTACACCAATGACTGGAAGAGGGGTTTGCGCAGCGATCATACCAGGTAAATGTGCCGCTCCGCCTGCAGCAGCAATGATAACTTTAAAGCCATTGGAAGCGGCGTCGCGGGCGAAATCTGCCATGAGTTGTGGTGTACGATGCGCAGATGTTATAGTAAGGAAGTATGGAATTTGAAGTGAATCAAGGATAGCAAGACCGGGTTTGAGAATGGGGAGATCTGAGTCTGAACCCATAGTAATCGCGACAAGCTTCTGGGGTGAAGATGGAGATGAGATTGTCGTAGATGTGGATTTGGGGAGACCTTTTCGTTCGGCGCGCATGTTATCGTTAAGCGTAATTAGGGGTGAAATAAGTTGCTCGGCTTGAGCCATGGAGCTACCAATGACAGTGATGTGGCCAATTTTGCGGGCTGGCTTGGATTCTTTTCCATACATGTGAAGGTTGGCCGTGGGGATTGCGGCGGCTTGTTGCATTAACTCCTTGTGGGAATCCTTTGACGCTCCACCAAGGATGTTCAACATGATCGTTGCAGGAAACATTGAAGGAATAGCTGAGTTGGGGAAGGATGGCATGATTCCTAATATTGAAAGAAGTTGAGATTTGAATTGAGACATGGTTGGGCATGCTTCAATCGTGTAATGTCCCGAACTATAGTAAGCTTGTGTTAGTACTCGTTTGAAATTGCCTGTTGAGACGACGCCTCAAATGACTCACTTGTGAGGGCGAGGAGCAATCTCATTGACCAGTATTTCACCATCTCCCATAACAAATAGTTCAACCCCAAAAACACCTTTACCCCAAAGGCTACCCACTGCCTTGCGCGCTAAGGCTTGTGCTTTCCTTTGGAGGTCACTAGAAATTCCTCTTGCTGGAGCATAAACTAATTTGCAGATGCTATCTTCGTGAATTGTTTCGACGACCGGGTAGGCGATCGTAGAGTCCCCATCTTTGGAAACTTCATTTTCTGTCTTCACAACCATTACCGCAAGCTCCATTCTGAAGCTCGCCCATTTCTCGGCATATAATGATCTATCCTTTAACACTTCAAGGGCATTCTTGATATCGGATTCTGATTTCACAGGGCAATTACCTCGTCCATCGTAGGCGTCTTTTCTTGCCTTAAGCATGAATGGGTATCCATGTGTGCGCCCGAACTCCTCAAGATTTCCAGCCTCTACCGCTTGTGATGTCGCGGTCTGTACTCCGGCTTTAATGAGGTGCTCTTTCTGTAAATACTTGTCCTGGATGACTCGCAACGTCTTCCAGCCTAAAGTTATATTAGTGTTGTTTCAAAGCTTGAATCAACATATTCATGATGAATATCACAACGAATACCCACTGGGTTGCACTTCCACTCCAGAGTTTGCGAGCTCTTCCAATACATATGTGTCCACATGCTCAATCTCCACTGTTAAAACATCTACTTTCTTCGCAAGTTCGCGGATTTTCTCAGCATCAATGAAAGAGCCATCGAGATGGTCGTTCTTAGCATTAACTTGTTTGGCTGGGGAGTTTGGTGCATCGAGAATAATAACCTTAACACCAAGAGGATTCGCAGCTTCGCAGAGCATCTGCCCCAATTGCCCTCCTCCCAAAAGTCCTATAGTTTTCTCCATGATGTCGTATGGTGGGGTGTTTGATGATTGCGGGGTATTGAGGAGGATGAAAAATTTGGGTTGGGGTAATGTATATTACCAGCATTAAATCCCGCGTTTGCTCACCGCTATTGGGCGGTGAGTTGCGAAATCCGATATCAATGTGAATTGCTATTCCTAGAGCGTGGATCAAAAATCATGTCAATGAAAGATAAGTTTGTGGCTATTGGTACATCAATCTCTATCCAATTTCAATGGCTTAAGTCACATAACATTGATTACATTTGCACCCGAATCTATCTATCTTATCTCACTCGGGGAATCTCCGTGTGTAGTGATGGCAACTTCTGGAGACAATAGTATTGTACTCAAATCAGCACAAAAGCTTTGGTTCCTGTCGATATGTGGAGCGCATTCTCCGGATTTTATCCCAAATCATTTTTAGAGCCCTAAGGTCATGGGTATCTAGAATGATGCTTGTAGACACATGCTTGTCTCATGAGAGCCAATATTGTCTTTTGGCTTTGTTGTGGAGATGATTGCCTTCTGCAGCAACCTCCTTTCCACAGCTTGTGAGTTTTCATGGTGCTCAATATGATGTTGGTGCTCGCAGAACATGGTCTGACAACTTCAAGCTGAAAGCCATACATCATAAACTTGCATGGCCCGATGCCGATGATACCAAAGTGGTTATTTTAGATGACCAAGTCGGTAATCGTACTGTTACTATGTTTGTGATAGATCTGTTGGTCTGATGACTAGTACTTGCAGCCTCGACATATTTCCCGAGACTGTAAAAGCAGCCATCGTGTAAACCGTTTTGTATGACTGGAGGTGTATATCAAGTGATGCTCACGTCGCGTTGTAGTTTACAAAACACATACCGCTCTGAACCATTCATCATTTCATGTTATTTATATGAACTAGGTTTGCAAACGGATCGCATCAATATTCAATTGTATCTTTGGTCTCTTCTGTTCCTATCAAAGCAGTTTTGCTCCGTCAGTTTGTGCACATGATTCTTCTCATTTCGATCAAGTCATAATACTCCCAACTTTCTTCGCAAGACTTTCCAAAAACAGCAATATTCAAAATTCATGTTTATTTGTATTCGTCAGCTTTATGAAAATCCTAAAATCTACAGTAAAAGAGGACTATAGCCATGTCTTCGGAGGGAAGCTCGATCAGTCCATCCATGGAAGAAGCACCTCCAGCATACTCGAGCGTTGATGGTATTCACTCCATATCTACACCACATTTTCATATGCTGGATTACTTGAAATCGAGACTGGTTAAAAAATTCTCCAATTACAATAGTACTCTTAAAATCCTCATTTTCAGACATCGCCTGAGGTTATATGAACTTTACCATATGCAAGATCATACATTGCCCGTACAGATACACCTCATCAAACTCGGAGTTGATGCTCCTTGTGAAAATATGAATCGGTCGAAGGGAGATTACAACCTCCAGCGCATGAAGAATATCGAGATTTCGACGATTGTCAACCAGGAAATCTCATTTTTTGTTCGAGTCTATAAGCGAGGTCATAATGGGAAACATCTATCGCAAAAGGATGTGATTGATTATTTTAATGCGTGGGACTATGTGGTTCAAATGACGCAGCCACAACTTCGAAGTGCACCGAATCTCGTGAGGGGTAGTGATATCATGAGGAGATGGTGGTGCAATGATAATTCTAGTGATTATTCATATCTTCCTCTCTTGGAGTCATATTTCCCAAAAAATTATCTCTGAATCATATTCTCTGTTCGAATTTTATGTATAAACATCCTCTTTGGCGGTGTTTTTTCCTCACACCTGAACTTCAACAAAAATTTCTTGCAACGCTCCAGCATTTTTCAAACCAACTGAGCACACAACAATATTGTAAATACTCACTACACAATTTTTCGTACCGACGCTTTGGTCTCCGTATCCTGGAAGAATTCCTCATTAGCTGACGAAACTACATTGTCTTAAAACCTATCAACCTTTTGATGTCCGACTACTGTCCAGTTCCAGGCAACATTTCAATGGTTGGATCAGAGGCTTGGTTAGCGTCCGAGAAGTATTTGATGTTATTAAAAGATTCGGTGCCTGACGAAGATCCGCGAATTCCACCCGTGATGACATTATCGCTTTCCACGCAAACTGCTTGCTCAGAGAATCCACCACTACCAGCTCTAGTTAAAGAGGTATTATGGTATGGCCATGAGAAGAAGTTCAAAGAGTGTTTAAACATTCCGTATTCTCCATACGTTATAAGGCTTCAAGAATTCTCCGCACGTATCAACAACAACGACAAGGACAACAACAAGAATGACAAGACGCAACCCATTCCTGTGTCATGTGCGAGCTTATTGATGAAGAATGACTTGCAGGATGCAAAGCATAGATTGATTGAGCAATTGATTCGCAACCAAATAAAAAACTTCGAGAATTTTCATGGAACTTTCAACAAACTCACAAATTCATATCAATGCGAAGGGTTGGAATGGTTCGATGAATCATATGACAATGCTGTCATCGATTTTTGCGGTTCTCGAAAGGTCCAGATTGAATTGGACAAGCTCAGATACGGAGCGTGGCAAGCTGGAGCTCGTTGGAGGCACGCATAATGATAATTGGAGACAAGACGTTCCATTATCTGGACTGAGAGACTGATATAAGCTTTTGACCTTTGAAAGTAGTCCAGTAGTTAGAATAGATCCAATGCCTCAAAACAATTTGAATGGTCGGATTGATTTCAGAGATTGAAAGCTTCTGAATGCCAAGATGCAACCCTGGCTCCTGAAAATCCTGGACACGTCCTGAGAACAGTGATTGTCTGACACATTCGTTTGCTTTCGAATTGTTGCTTGATGGTACCAAAATACGTAGTTGAAACACTCCTTTATTAAGTTATACAAAAACGATATTTGAATCACAATGAGCAATACCCGACTTATATTACACTTATATGATCTAGATAGCACGAGAAATGTCCACTTCAATGGAGTCCCTTAGAAATTCTTCACGGGTACTTAAGTATCCTCAAGCCAACGATCCTCCGTCAAACTTCCCGATTTTCATAGCAGTAATTATGTTCCTTAGCAACGCAGAACCCGAACGCCGTACTTCTACAACTATCGCCCCGGCCTCGAATCTTATGACTTCGAACTCGTATAACTTTCCTCGAGCTACACGAGCCCTCACGCGTCGTTACAAGGAAAAGGCTGCGAAGATGGGGATGGGCATGGAGTGGATCGATAAAAAGGTATTGTAGGATTTGGAGATCGTCAGAAAGGGATATTTATCGACGGGTAAGGGGCAGCCTTCTGACGAGTTTATTCTCTGGTTCTATGATTTGGGGCACTATGATAGAAATTCATGCTAGATTCGATTGCTTTGTCAAGACATTGGTGTGGGAAACAGTCTAGGTTTGGGTTCCAGTCGGGTTCGAAAGGAAAAGTCAATCTACTAGCGTACACAGATCGAGAATAACTTACAACCGAGATACCCTATCCAAATTTCATATTTTGCTTCAAATTTACACGTGTCCACAAAGATAGAGTTAATAGTTATCTGGTGAACGCAAAGGCATCGAGGCTTGCGCATGAATTTGAGTAACTTTCACTCTTGTCTGATCACCCAAATAGAAAAAGTATTCATTCACAGCCAAATGGGCTGATAATTGTTATTCAATGCAATGATGACAACAATGGACCATTCAGATTTGGAGTCCCTTTTCTGTGCTAGACCATTTTTGGCCCCGAATTCGACTCTGCAGGCATATTGTACTACATATTTGCTCAACTGAAGACAAACAAAACTTCTAAACCCAATTCTTCTATGTATAATCAAGTGCTGCAACCTTTCTATACACCAGCTAGCCATCTGTTACTTAAAGCCTTACGAGTGAAGTTATGCATAGTCCAACCACAGACTCACTTATGAGCCTCCAAATCCTCTTACTCGACACTCCTTCGCCAATGTCCTCAAATCCAAACCCGCCTCCCCCAAAAGCCATGGACCCAAATACCGAAGCAAGAACTACAACACAATTACTAGATCGCAAATCAACAAATGGCGCCAAACATTCAAGAGCTCCTCCTCAACTAGCATATACCTCCTTCAGCAGTCTCGGCCTACGAGAACCGGCAGGTCCAAAGCGTGTCGACACTTTTAACCAAGAGGACTTAGCTACTACCTCTCCTCCTCCTACAACTATGCAACAGATCAAAAGTGTGCTGGGACCCGAACCACCTCAAAAGTAAGAGATTCAAACCCTGCAATTATTTAGGTACGTTTTATATATCTGATATAGAGGCTCCATTGCTAACTTATGGAAAGGAGATTGTTGTACTTCTGGGAGTTATTTGTGAGAGCATGTTGCTTGGTAATTGAGGCATGATTTTTGGGGAGGTTGAGGCTTTTGGGAAAAGAGGTGCTATATACGTTGAGCGCGTGTGGATTCGGTTCAAGGGGTATTGAGATTCAATATGAATTATTATTGTGCCTTTGTCCTTCTTTGTGAATTGGGTGAGAGGAGTTGTGGATAATTATTCACTGCAGTTTCATTTTCTTATCTCTAAAAATTGACTCAAAAATAAGATTTTCCTGACTGTGTATTATTACTTTCAATTTCCAAGCGGAACATTTGCCTGTTAAATATGATTTGATGATTCGAAATATCTGGTAGAGTCAGTATAATACAGTTTCGGGCGCTACATAAATCTCTGAATGTATTCACGGATCAATCTCATTTCTCTCTTCATTTCCTGAAGCAATCAAAACGATCCATCTATCTAAACTTCATACCAAAGTAATCGATATTATATGAAATCGCCTGCGGCCTGCTCGACTATTCTTGTACTCAAAATGCTTTTCTCCAAACACCCCTCGGGAGCTCCAGATCAACTCGAACTGCACAAAGCTGCGCTCCTTTACCATAAACAAAAACATACTTTGCCACCTATGCAGCAAGTGCAAAAACCTCCAGTTCATTCACCTGAAGAATCTATACAACAACAAGTGGGTGTATCAACAGATACTCAGGTATCAATTGGCAATGTTTTTCAAGATGGAATATCAAGTCTCCCTGTGATGTATCTGCCCGACCATCATCTTGCTCGACTTCGAGAGTTGAAAATGCAAAGACTCGATAATTTTTCACCTCCAATTGTTGAAAGACAAGATACCGAAGAAACTACACGGGTCCAGAGGATCGAAAACGTTGTAAAAAGGAATTCAGTTCAAGAATACCAACCCCTCAAGACCTACATCATTGCACAAAGGACATCAATGAAAATTAGCAATCTCTTTCGAGCACATTTCCACAAGCCAAACATTCGTACCTTCTCTAATCAGCTGTCCGAAAAGCCACCCAAGGCGGAAATTGAGGAGAAAGCCATCATCCACATCAAAGAAGCAACCAAAGGAGCAACCGAAACCAAACCTAGGCCTCCAGTTCCCACCCATGATTCTAACTCACCTTTACCCGCACCCAAAAACTCATCTACTCTCAATCTGGCTCCACGGGCTAGTGCGGAGCAGAGTCATGACTATTCCGAGAACACCATCGCAGTGGGAGAAGACAACAAGAACGAGATTCAATGTCATGACTTGGAGTCGAAGGAAATTGACGCAAGTACCACAAAGGAAAAACATAAGTTAAATATTGGATCTTCAGAAGCAAATAAAGTCAAATTATACCAGGCGTGGAAGAGAAGAATATTAGATCTAAGTGGTGCAAAAGAGGTTAATAATTAGTAGAAGAACTTCGAGATGTATTGTTGAAAGCTGGAAATATTTTATGTTTCAGACAGGAAAGGGGGGAAGGGGGTGCATACTTGATAATGCTCTGTGGGTAGTATGTTTAGGGGTAGTTTCATATCCTCTGTATTTAGTAACAATTTTATTTCTCTTCAATCATATGTTGTCATCCGAACTTGATTTGCAAATATTCATGGACTTGATTTCTAGATGATTATTTCACAATGTTTTTGACTCGAACTTGGAAGTTTCGAATAAGTCATATAGTTGACATCAACGAATCCAGTCATATAACGGGAATGAAACAAGAGGAATCATGGTGCTCATTAACATGGTATTATATAATTTCCCTGTTGTCATTCCTCAAATCTTGAGGAAACAATATATGAACGCCGATAACTTTTCGTCTTTACATACAATACACATTGCCATTTCATCAACATACAAAACACAGATCAACCATCCAAGATGTTTGGCTCAGTACTAGCTCCACCACCCATCGATAATGTCACAGACCTTAAAGAACCTAACTGGTCTAAAGAACAACCTCCCTCGTACACACCATCCGGGTCTTACCTCACTGGACCAGACAAGTTCGTTGATCTCCATCTCGATGACCTCAAAGACACAAACTATGATGTTTGCAACGAAGCAGCAAGAGCCTCTAGTAGATGGGCCGACGGATGCGCATCAGAAGTGACTGTCTCACCACCCAGCCAAGCATACTTTGCCGACGTAGGAAGTCAAAAATCTGTCACGAGGGTAGTTTCTCAATGGTCCCAAGAACAAACTCTCCCTGTTTATGAGCCGTACCAGATTGAACAAACTATGATAGCAGAAGCCAACCCCCAATCCAACAATGAAGCAACACATTCCTCAACCTGGTGGTCCGCTCGCTGGTCCACAACATGGGCCCAAGCATTCGGAGACACAATCGCACCACCCAACCCCGTTCACTTTCCCTCTGCAAAACCCCCGTAACAATACCTCCGTTAGTAACCTCAACCAAACCACCAGTCTCACCGGCCGAAACCCGCACAAAGGATTCCACAAGACCAAAATCTTACTCGCCAAAAAACTCATGAGTCGGATCACTTCAATTCACGGAAGCAAACACACTTCCACAACTTCCTACGAGGAGCTCACCCCAGACCGTCGGAACCCATACGACAACGCAGCAAAATCCTTCATCGACTGCGCCAAAACTTTACTTCTACAGTCTGAAGGACCGAATCAACGAGTAGATGATTGGATGATCATGGGATTTATTGATGAGAAATATACGGTTCCAGAGGATGGAGAGAAGAGACCGTATTTGTTTGGAGAGTGGGAGTATTTGTGGGCGGTTGAAGAGGATGAGGTTGCGACGAGCAGGAATTCAATGGTTGGAAAAGATCCGAGAGCTGGGAAATCTTGGAGAGATGGCTGTACGTGGTTTCCGCAGTGTCGTGCACCGACAGCGGAGGATTGGAGGTGGTGGTGGGGAGAATGGAAGAAAGTGCCGAGGGCGATTCGGGAGTGGAAATCTAGGGAGGAAGTTTGGCCGTGGCAGCGGGGACTCTAGGGTGAAGTACATTCGGTGGGGAGAAAATGTGAAGTTTGAGATGACATATCGTTAAAGGAGAGAGATGTGTTTTCATCGTATTTTTAGTAGAGTAGTTTTTCAGATGGGAGATTTAGGGAAGCTCAGTAGGCCTCAGTAGAAAGGGGGGGTTCCATGGAGCTTTCCAGAAAGTTGTCTCGAATTTCATTTGAAATAACTTTGTATAATAAAAAACAATCTTTAATGTAGCCACACACGAACGATTTTGAAACCAGACATAGAAAAACAGTCCAAGAAGCATCGATGATATTAGATTACAATACTATAGCACAACATAACAGCTAAGAAAATCCCAGTCTTAAAAATTGTATATGTGCGCTTATCCATCATATCCAAACCACACACAGACAACAAACTTCCACTCATTCAATTCGCTCTAAATATTACACCTAAACCTTCAAGTCTCATCATTCTCGCTCCTCACAAAAAGACCTTCTTCCCAAATCCTTCATTATCCCCCTCTCGCAAACCTCACGACCCTTACACATCCCACTATCTCCATCCTCTCGCTCTCCCACTCGACTTTTCTTTCCACGTACATCATCATCATCATCACCCACCATACCCCTCCCTTCTCTATATCTCTTACGTCTTTTACTATGAGAAACTCCTTCATCTACCCTTCCCTTTCCAACTCCCAACCCTTCTGACCTCCTCGTCTCCCATTCCCCACGCTCAACCCCCTCAATCCATTTTTCGGTTCTCTCTCTAAATGCTTTCTTATCAACGCTCTGAAGGGAAAGCGTTGATGAATACTGAGAGATGTCATCAGATAGAGTGTATTTATTTGCATCGAATCCGTGGTGCGCTTTGGTGCTTTGGAAGGATAGAGTGTAGGTCACCAGATCTACGGGCTGGATGGTGGGTGGTGAAGAGGTTGTTGTTCGGACTGAGTCGGTGCTATGAGGTCTGATGTATCCGGAGGCAAGTTTTTCACGATTTGAAACTTGTGGAGAAGTAGAAGGAGGATCTTGATTCTCCTGGAGAAGGCCCATTTTGAAATGAGTTGTTGTTATGTAGATATGTTTAAGAAGCAGGTGAATTGTGAAGCGAGGTTTGGGACTTTAGAATGATTCTTATTTGTGCTTCTACTCTCTTCCTCGTTTTCAGGAAACCTCGAAACTTAAGAGCACAAATTTGACACTAATACACATGATCGTTAGAATCACAGTTTTTGTTCATTGTCAATGACTCGATGTCTCTCGCTAAGAGTCAATCCATCAAGTCATTCAACACAATGAACATCACTCATACCAAATTCGAGCACAAGATTTTGATGATTCAAATTAACTCGCACGATGAACCTTCATCATATCAGCCCATCCAATCCTCCCATCCCTAACATCCACTTCTAAAATGGCGAATCCTCAATCAAAAAGCGCAAAGCGCGAAAAAAAGAACGAATGAACGAATGAACGACCTCCAGGAGAAAAAGAAAACATCCATAAATACACCTACCCATCATGGGTATCTCGACTCCCGCGAACCAAACTCAAAGGTCGAGCGACCTCCTCAGTTTCATCAGACCAAAGACCAGAGACCCGAATGACACCCGAATTGTCCCGAGACTGCGAATTTATATAATCAAGTTGCTCTTAGTAAATCAATTCGCTTAATAATTCATTTTGAGCTCGCTTCTACCAAGATTTACAGAGATCTGCTAGCAAATATATTCTTCTACGTGAACTGCAGCAGGGAAATCATTTATATACTTAGATAGGGGGAGTTCGGGATTCACTCTCTACTCTCTACTCTCTCTCATAATCCCATTCTCCCCTAACTCACACTCCATTATACTCTCCACAGAGGAGCTAGCAACCTAGCTACTCCAAGAGACTTCCCAGCGTATAGAAACCCTCGCCCGTCTGATCGAAGAAACGATAATCCTACCAAAGTATCCACGCAAACTTTGACAAAAATGGAATTGCGGCAAAAATACTGAGATACCGCGGTTTGCATGGTCGCCAAATTCGTGCTGAGACTTGCGATCTTACGTAGATACAGATATGCTTATAAGCTCTTTCCCCAAGAACTCCTCATCCACCACCTATCGTTGTCATTTGAAAAAGAGACAATACTCCACGAGTATTCAGATGACAACGACAATGACAACAACAACGCACAAACCATTCGCAGTACACCGACAACAAAGAGTCCAGAATCAAAATTCATTATTATATATTAAGCTCCTTTATTCCCAACTATTCCCAACTATCCTCAGCTATCCCCAACTATCCCCAGCTACTCTTCCCACAATATAACATCCAAAGCCCCAAAATCCATCCCTCACTCCCTCACTCCCTCCCCCCCGCGCTCCCCCATCTAGCTCCAATAACCACAACTACCTAGCTAGCTATCTGCCGACAAACCCCCCAACATCAACTCTGTACAAGAGCGTCAAAACTTCAATGCTAATATCCAATCTCAAAATTCAGATATTACGAAACGATGTCGAATCCTCGAACGAAGAAATGAAGTTGAGATTATTGGAACAGGAACAGATTTCTCAGAGTTTTCATACCCCTCCTCTTTCCTTGCTCTTGCTTCTTCCCAAATCGATAGTTGATAGATAATGAACGATCGATAGCGGTACAGCAACCATAGCCCACAAACCCACAACAAGAAACAATAACGATAATTCATTATCATCCCCCGCCAACTGTCCCACCCCTCAAACTTCTCCCCTCAAATCTCTCCTCTCTCCCAACTCCGACAAACCCCCTCTTTCAAACATCTCCCCTCACCCCCCCCCTCTTCAAATGCACAAAAAAAAAAGAAAGAAAAAAAAGAAAAAGAATCCCCCTAATAAAGCATCACCACCACCCAACGATACACAACTACCCAACCATCCCAAGCTTAGGGATATCCAAACATCATGATTCACTTCATACTCACCTACCTACCCACCTATTTACCTATACCGAGCAAGCGAAACTTTTATTCATTCATTCATTCATGTGCCCACTCACTCCCTCCCTCCCCACAAAACTAGCAACAAGCAAGACAATGAAGATTCAAGAATAATCTACCGTATGACTAGGTTAGGTAGAAGAGAAATAGAAAAGAAACAGGTAGAAAGATTACTTTTCTCTCTCTCTCTCTTCTCTCTCTCTCTCCTCTCTTCTCTTTCTCTTTGAGAAGAAGAAGAAATACTGTTTAATGCTTCTCAATTCTCAAAACACTAATTCGATATCTCCATGCACCCCAAAAATTCACACACACACACACACACACACACGAATTCAATCCACAGAATCCCATCACATAATCTCCCCATTCATGAAGAGATAGACAGATAGAAATCAATCATAGTTAAGAAGAAGGTAGGTCTCTGTGTATAATTACAACCGAGTCCCTAATAATTTCTAGGTAGGAGGTATCAAAGGTCTTTCCTCCACCTCCTAATCACTTTCCCGAATAATCCTATCTATCTTCTATCATCTTTCTTAATTCAAATCGCCTTCTAGGCAAACCCCACCCCATTTTTCTTCCATATACAAAGCTTGTGATAATACACTTGCAGTAATAATAATCCACCTACCCAACCAACCACCCATCCAACCATCCAATCAATCAATCGATCAATCGATCAACCAAACAAATAATAATGCCAGGAAGGAAAACTTTCTTAGGTATTCGCAAACGCCAAAACTCCACATGAATCATATCATTCCATCATATCCCATATGTCCATCCATCCCTGTATCCCCTAGAGAAACGAACCCTTTTCACCCAACGCAGGATCTCTTCTGGGAGGAGAACGATTTCTTCTAAATCCCTTGGTTTCCGAACTCCACGGTTCTAATTCTTCAAGATACTCATCGAAAGAAGGAGTACTAGAAGTACCCGATGGACTTTGTGTTCTCGTATCGCCTTTGACGAGTCCCAATCTTTCTTCTTCGGTTGCACCCTTGACAACCTCATCACTTCCATGTCGAGAACCCATGCGTTTTCTATCAGGTGAACGGACTTCTTGTGGAGGTCCATCAGTATGTTGTGGTCCTCCACCCTTTCTGAAGACATTCTGGAATGAAAATTGTCTCTTAGCAGAGTGAGGTGGGGGTGTTGGCGGAACTAGATTACTAGCTCTGGACAGTGGACGGTGTAGATCTTCTTGAATTGTGATATGTTTACCTCCCGAACCAGTATACTCAGTCTTCTGATCACGTAAAGCAGGTGGTAAACCTAAAGTATGAGTATCATGAATGTAGTAAGCTTCATCACTATTTTCGCTTTTGTAAATATCGCCATCACCACCTCTGTAGGTACGAATATCGGTCAAGGGGACGGGGTGAGTAGGACTTTGTAGGTTGACAACAGTATTTGTGCCCGAAGAAAGAGATTTGCCACGAGCTACACGATTGCGAATAGTACCAAAGATGGAAGAACTAAGACTGGTACCTGGACGATCTTCTTCGTCGCGATCTTCTTCTGGATCCGGGAAATGAGACATACCAAGAGGTGGGTGAGCAATAGGTGTTCTAGGAAGAGTCGACCTATGAGTTGGTTGCTGGTGTTCGGGTAAAGGAGGAACAGATGAATTAGCACGAGATCTCATACTCGCGCTATAGTTCGAACCAATTGTCGTTCTACGTCTTCGAAGACCATCCCATTCAACAATTTCATCTTCGCCAAGTGGTTCCAAGTGAGACTCTTCATGAAGTCTCTTGGCTTCCTCCATTTCCATCTTTTGTCGAGCTGAAGAGAATTTTCTAACAATAGCTGCTGTTCCTCTGATGGCATCTGCCTTTGGTTCGGTTTCTGGTTGTTCTTGTTCGGCAATAATGCGCATTTGATCGAGGTCACCTGCGAAAATGGCAGCATCTGGAACATCTTTGGCTGATTTCGATAATTGAAGAAGAACGACTCCAGAACAAATAACGAAAAATCCCATGACAACCGTAATAATAGAGGTTGGAGTTCCTTTGAACCCTCTAAATAAAATGGCCGAAGTGACAATGGTAGAACTCGTAAACATAACATAGTATGTAGGAGTTACCAATGCCGCATTGTAAATATTAAGTGCTTTGTTCAAATAAATGATCTCTGTCAAAAGTGTGCAGATGACGAAGACGAATAAAACGTACAAGAACCACTGATTGTACTGTTTTGTACCACCAATTTGAGTAACAATTGCAGCTCCCAAACCTTGTGTCGCAACAACACTAAGTCCTCCAATCAAACTACAAATTGACAAATACACAAGCATGGATTTCTTTCCATATCGTGGTCCAGCCCAAAATCCAAGAAAGGTGCAGCCGATTATGATGACAGCGGCGTAACTAAGAAACCCCGGAGCAATCACAAAATGTTGCATTTCTTGAATTGTCGCCGCCGAAGCTTCCGCTGGCGCATTCATAACAATAACCACAGATCCAACTATACAGAGAAAACATCCAACCTTTCCAACCATACTCAGTCGTTCCTTGAGGAAAATGGCGGATAAGATCGTGGTAATGACGACACTGAGTGCGCCCAGCGGAGTCACCAAAATAGCATCAACAAATGCATATGCCACAAAATTGCAAATTTCTCCCAGAATCATGAGAGTCATACCAGACCACCACAAGGCATTCTTGAGGTACGCATACCCCTCTCCTGCTTCTTCATTATATTTCTCATTGGCTTTCAATAATCCAATCTTCTTCAACACAAACGATATTCCGATGAATACTCCTGAAGCCACGGCCAATGAAATTCCAATAGCTTTATATATAGGTGGTCGCACTTCGGTCGCCGCATCTGTCGTGGTTGTGCCATTTGTCGTATTTTCTCGAGCATATATGAGGTTCGCAGCCAGGAGAGCATGCCCGGCTTGATCCATAACGGAGGAGGAGTCGGCGGCAAATCCGCCGAGAAAGGATATGGAGACTTGAGGTTTTTGTATGTCGCTCTATAGAAATCTTTGTAATTTATTCGGTATTGGAGGGGGTAAATCGAATAGGGATATTCCTTTACAATTGAGAAATTAGTTATTCGGCGAAGTTTCGTGGTTATTGTTGAGATTTCATGTAGAGGTAAATTAGAGGGTTAATATTCCTTGACTGTTGAGGAATCATGCGCGCCAGCAGGTTGCGTAGTGATTTCGTAGTTATATGTTGAGATTGCGTGAATTCGAACGGGAGGATATGCTCGGAATAACGCAGACAGAGAGTAAAGCCAACCGCAAATAAGTTAGTTATTAGTATTGTCTCGTTTTGTTTTGTTCTGTTTGAATTGTGTGTGCGAAGATGTTGTTCTTGGGGTATATTTGATCCAAATCCGTCGAGGCAAAACCAAGTACAGTTGTTATTGTTTCTCGAGTCCTTTTGCTTGAATCATACACGATTGTATATCGAATCAATGCTTCAATTAACAGAATAATATATAAAATCCAAGTGAAGCGTGAAGCGTGAAGCATGAAGCATGAAAAGGAAGAAGATACTAAAGTGGATTGGTTAAGTGTATATTACGATTTTCCAATGGCAATGTAGCTAGAACGTAAGCTTGCGAAACTCTAGAAGATCGTGAGGGTCGAGAGGGTTGTGAGGGATTGGGATTTGGGTGGATAAGGCCGTTCGAGAAGTTTATCACTTTGACATTTTAGTCGAGGGGCTGGGCTAGCAGGCTTTAAGGTATAAAGTGCATCACTGGCTTGCTGGGTTTATATAAACTTTATTAACAGGTTTTTTTTGGATGGTGGATCGGAAGGATATATATAATCTTACAATATGGCATGGCACATTGAGGTAATATATGGTATATAGCTACCTATCTAGTATATATCCAAATCCCAAGTTTGATATACGGCAAAGGTACTCGAATCAAAAGATTGAATTAGATAGTAGATGATACTAATACTTTGACTCCGTATCTATGGCGCTAACCATGTTACAGTTCAAGTCTTTATTAAAATTCACAACTATGCTATGTCAGGTATGACGGAATGATCGGAGCATCTACCTAGGGATATATCAAATAATATCAAGTGAATCTGAATCTAAATCTAAATAATCTCCAAACTTATATATCATATCTAATAACTATCAAAGTCACTAATAACTACAGTATCTACCTACCTACCTACCTACCTACCTACCTATCTATCTATCTATCTATCTATCTATCCAATCTCACACATCTCAAGTTAATCAACAAAAAGAAAAGAAAAGTTAGGTTATCGTGCTAATACCCTATCCCTATCCCTATCCCTCTAATAAACATCCAAATTGATGTCATCATCACCCACATTCTCCTTGAAAGTTGAAACCACAGACTAGAGAAACCACAACGAAAAGTAATTTTACACAGGAGGTTTCATCCTCTCATGAAGAAAAGCGACGAGGGATTCCAAGGTTTGATCTTCTAAATGACAATCAGTGGACGTGATTTCGGAACCACAACAATACTCATTATGACAGTACTCTCTACTCTCTACCTACACGACACTACACCAAGTGCCCCTTTAATCGGTTACGTATGTTTCATCTGCATTAATCAATTTTTTGATTGGATGAATCATGTCAATCCTATTCGAAATTTCCTGCATGAACTCGAGGACGCCGCGAGTCTCTTCTTGTATTTCTATCACCACACTCTGGAATTTGTACAGTGAGCTCGAATCAAATCATCATGATACTAGCTAGATACCTACCTAGGTATTCAACCCATCAAATGCCTTGCATGCATAGCACATCACCACCTCAAAGTGGCCTCGCCCATCCAATACGAGCTTTCCCCAAACACCCAGCCCGCACTCCAGCCCAAGGAAGCTATCCATTCGTGTTATGCCTGTCGATATACATAGTAACAAATCGTATGCTCCTCATCCACCCCTTAGCTCACATGCGCAATCCCTACTAACCTCTAACCCACTCTATGAGAATCCCACAACAATCCCATAACTAATTTCCTCCCCAATGAATGAGTATGATGCAGATAAAAACAAAAACAAAAACAAAAATAAAAACAAAATCCTCTGCATCTAAATACGCAATCCATCCACCTATCATCCACCCACCATTCATCCCCATCCCCATCACCATCTACAAAAAACGTGTACTCCATCCATAGCCATACCAAGCTCCATCCACCCATCATCCACATCTCTCACTCACAATCTCACACGCATCCATCCATCCATCGTACAAAATACGCGTGCCAGCCGCGCCAAGTCGCCCCATGCCCATAATCTTCTACATTCTCCACCATCATACTTCATAGATACTGTACTTCGTATATACCATACTCTATCTCCTGCATCCTTAGTTTACACTTCGGGGTTGGGAATTGTCCGTCCGTTTGTCTCTTTTTATATTTACATATATTCCGTACACTGGCTCGTGGGTCATGGCTCGTGGGTCAGTATCCAAGAATATCTTTGTATGTGGATACCTAGTAAGGTTAGGTAGAGATTTTGAGGATTTTGAAGATGTTGAGGATAGCGTATATGAAGGAACTCAAATCAAACCAAATCAAATCAAATCCTATCGATAAGACAAGATACCTACAAACCTAAGCAAGCAAGTATATCTTCGATTCGTACAACTTCCCAACAAATATATAGTTAAACAGTCGCTGGCTCTCCCATATAATCAACAACGGAGTTTCGATTCGCTAGACTCGGTGACTTGGATCGATGTAGGTAAGCTAATATCACACCACACTCACACTCACACTCACACTCACCATACCATACCATCCATTCCTTCCCGACTAATAAGTGCGTGCTACTCCCTCCCTACCTACCTAGATATTTCTGCGGGGGGAGCTTTCCAAACATTACTTACAAGCTTTCCCTTCTCCCTTCTCCCTTCTCCCATTTCACATCTCACTCACAACTCACAACTCTCTCACAGCACAACACTTCCTCCTCTTCCTCTACCTCTCCTTAAAATACACACTGCATATCTATATCCAATACAAGAATCCTTTTCAAACCAAGTACTCTCAAACAGATTTCGCGAAACTGCTGGTGCAGACTACTATTACTACTATCTATACCTAATCGGTGCAATATTGAAATGCCCTTGGTGATTTTTAGATATTCCAAAAATGAGAAAAAGGTCACGTGTAACGTTAAAAGATCTTTTTGCACAAGGATTTGGACGAGAAGCTCAGTATTTGGTATCATTTTCGAAATTGTAATATATTGACTGCTATCGTGTTTTCTCAGTATATCACCGAGTACTAGATCTTGTTTCAAATGAGATCACCATATATATACAGCACGATGGATATAAGATTGTGGCTAGATTCATTCTGTACATGTACGGTATTCAATCACAAACGATAAACACAATGTATATAGATAACCTGGATTAACCTTTTCCATCTAATACTCTACTCTAGGCATACGAAGATCTAAAAATCTCGCTGATACCAACATATCCCCTATAAGTATAATCCATAAGAATAGTCAAAGACCATCATAAACCATTCTTCATCCAGAGGCTTTCTCCGGTGCTCCACTATCTTTAGCAGAATCACCAGAACCAGAGCGATTCCAACTCACTCTCTTAGCAAGCTCTTTTCTGACTCCCCATCGTCCTTTATTAGGAGTTGACTGTGGAATATCCAGTCCAAAACGTGAATACTCTGCCCATTGCGCACGATAATAGCCTGCACCACGACCCGAAACTCCTAATGGGAGAACTCGCTTTGTACCACGGAAATCAATCTCGCCATCATTCTTGTCAGGCATGCCACAAAAGATACCTTCTACTGTTCTACCTCCTCGTGCTCGAATGCTTATCGTACCAGTGCCTTTCTCAGATGATCCAGAGAATGTTCCTTTGCCGTACCATGTGAACCCCATTGGATCGTTGTGCGTGAGGCCTTCGACTCTATCATCCAAACAAAAGAACCCTTCGACTATGCCGATGTCAAAAAATCCTAGCACTTTTCCTTGTTGCTGGTCCACGTGAAGACGAACCATCAATCCCTTTGACTTCGACGACCAATCCTCTTCTATCTCCTTACTAGTGATATCATAAATACCCGTGATCATTTCAATGAAATTCTGTTGATCATCCTCTGTCCATTCCTCAACTTGTGATGTATCACCCTTTGGTGAAGGTGTTGAACCAGCACCATCACGTTCAGTGTGTGACCTTGCAGTTAAAGATCTTGGAGTAGGAGTTCGTGGCTCTTCATCCTCCTCAATCTCAGCATAACCATTCCATTTATCAAGAAACTGCTGAATCGTCATATCCACAAGACAAGGACCATGAGGTATCTTGCCATGAAATTCACAACGACCACCTGGAAACCCAACACCAGACATTGCCTCAAAGTATCCCCAAATCTTGCCATTGCCAAATCGAATCTTGCCGACAGTAAAGGAGGAGTTGAAGGTTTTATGTGGGATCTTTGAATTTATACCACGCCATTTGAAACGATACTCTCGAGTAGTAGCAATCTCATCATCTCCATCATCTGCGGTATCATTATCATCTCCAGACTCTTCACTCGATTCCTTATCTTTGGCTCGTGCCTCGTGGAACTTTGAGTATTCAATATCTGCCCTAAAGTGCTCCTGGGTAGGACCAGGATCAATAAGCAAAGAACCTTTGAAAACGTCCAACTCGAAAGTACCCAAGAGACGATCATGGTCCCAGATCAGTTTGATGCGTGAAATGTAACCTAGACCAGGGAAACTATCTAGCTTAACTTTGTAGGTGGCCTGAATATTTCGTAGACGGTCCCGATAGTATTCATCTTGAAAGGTCATCGCATTTATGTGCTCGTTGTCGCGTTTGCTTCGATTGGCAGCTAAGCACTGAGCAATATTAGGGATCTCATTCTGACTAGAGGAATGCTCTCCAGTCTTTTTTTTCCCAGTAGTTTTGCCGAAATACATATTTATAATTGCTAGGTTGTCAGTTGAACAACTAGAATGCGAATCCGGAGGTTTGGAAAGATGAGGTGATTATGTATATGTTTACTCGAAGTGCCCCGTGCTTATCTACCTATGAAAAAGAAAGCAAGCACGTTGTCTGCGACTGCCATTACTTCAGTGTTGAGATATACTATTGAGTAATGAGTCGATAAGAACTGATGCCGATTTGATTATCCACTTCTAAGTTTGGAAACTGAAAAACATGATTTCGTCTCTTGCACTTACCCTACCAGATCTCAGGACGTAGGAATCTTCTTTCCTTCCCTTGGGCTATCAGAAGAGATAGAATACACTATTCAAGAAGTCCTTCTTTCTGTACAGCTTTTTAGTATGAGATATAATTTCCGAACTTGATTTTTGTCAACGAATGCGTCTTAGATCTTCGAACTCCTTGTAGGTTACTACACGAAGCTACAGAAATCAAACTATGAAATTTTCCCCTCGACACTACATTTAAACGATGAAAAAGTTATGAGACTTCAAAATCCAAATAAATAATTAGAAATGTGAGACATTGTTCTTTCCGGGGCGTCTCAACGTGAGAGAGCATGTGCTTGTCGAAGTTCAATGTAAGCGACAAAATGTACTTCAGAATTTTGAGGTCCCGACAAATCTTTTGAAGCATCAAGGACCACTTCATTGTCAAATTCGAATTTGGATGATAGCAAGAACATCTTAAATTCGAAGCATATTGGGCCTCATGATTCTCCTTGAAAATACTCGACCAGGAATAGAGTCTTATGAGAGAAAAATGTAGTGGTTTAATATTCACTATCTGACCACTTGAATCCTCCGTCCATCATTTTTTAAACATTGGTCCGGATATAATCGCAGTGTTGCGTGATATCCTTACAGCATTGTTATCTGTGTTTATGAATGAATATGCCTTCTGGAACTCTTTGGCTTATACGAGCTTATCTCATTCAAAGATCCGTATCATACACAATCCCATCTAATAAAAGGCATAATCCAATACTCGATCAAACCCAATTCATAATCTAGCTTTCAATCTGGAACTCATGGCCTGATTAAAAGACATTGGATACCCAAGGCTCGAACACGAGCTACCCAATCATTTTTTGTGATAACAGTCAATATCATTGTTGACTGTGTCGTTACACCAGGCGTTAGTGTTGTTCTAACGTGACTCTAGACGAGTTCGGATTCATGTCTTATTGATAGCTTTGCTTGCAAACATCTATCGTTCAGGCGACGTTTCGTTCAGTTGTGTCTCAACTTTCGAATTTTGTAAATGGTGAACATCATTTGATCTGATTGATCATTATTTCAAGTCAAGATTATTCAGATCATCTTGGACGCCCAAAATACCAATCGCATAATGAATTCTCTGATGAGTACTAATCACGAATCCCTGATCAGTTGCCTGCTGCTGTTGCATTGCAACTCTTTCCCCATTGCGTGTAACATTCACCACTTGTAGACTTACTCGCTCGTCTCTCGTCCTTGTGTACGGTGGACCTCTTCCCATTTCTCCAGCCTTGACCCAAGATGTTTCGCAGCCGGAAGCAACTTAAAAGAGATTAGTAAAGAGAGAAACATTAAATTCATAGACAATGAAGAAGTTACATACTAGCGAGTGATGTTTCCCAACCCGTCAAACGAGCCACATCGTTAAGCCGGCATATCACCCACGTCCGCTGGTCCGGATTTTGGAACTACAAAATGATCAGTACAAGATTACAGTATTCATATATTACAGACTTACTTGAACGCCCGCCAAAAAAAGACAGATTGTGCTTTCCATAAGTGCTGCCCCAACTCCCGGATTGACTTGGGGTGTCATGCTTAAATCCGGTGCAACGCCAGCAGCGATACGACCGAGCTCGTTGGCAAAGAACGCCGTTTTACGAGCCGCCATACCTGCGGCTACCATTGCTGCTGGCGGCATAGAGGGATGAGATCGGTGACAAGCGATAAGACCCATGTAATAATTCATCCATATGCCAGCAATACCATAAGTTCGGTATTGCAAAGCTGGGCCAAAAGGAGTTTGAGTTGGGGTCGAGAATTCGTCGCCTAAAGGTTGAAAGTCTTCACCAAAATGATCTTCAAGTACACTGAATGCATTGCGGATATCCTGCCACTCTTCCTCTGCCTCAAGCCTTTGAGCCTCAAGATCCACATCTCCGCCCTCGGAGCTTTGAGGAGATGAAGTATGCGTTGGTGAAAATCCCATAGGAAGAGTTGGCTCCTTAATATTTGGTACCATGCCTGCAAAATTTGGCATTTGATTACTCATAGGGTTGTTGGCAGCTTTCATGGCCAACGTTTTCCTCTTCAAGTCTTTGGCAGCGAAATCTGCAAGTCGTCCCATCAACAGAATGAGATGATCAAAAGTGCCGTAAACTGCGTCTAATCGACCGAGTGGTGCACGCGGAGGGCAAAGACTCCATCGGTCATACTCAGTGAAGAGCCTTCCTCCACCTAATATACTTTGGTAAACGTCTTGTTTGAAGTACCACCACACAAGATCGCGTTGCATTTCATAAGTTTCAATATCCTTAGGGCTATAAATTCTGTTTTCGGTATTCTCCCAAACTTCATCAATTATGCGTCCAAAGTCATCATAACGAAGTTTTCGGCCCATCAATACTCCAACAATATTTTCGTCCACATCTTCTAATGAGGCTGCGAATTTACGTTTTTCTTCAATAAATGTTTTACCCATATGTATCTGTTCCTGACGATAGCGAGCACGGTCTTCTTGGCGCAGCTGTGCCCGCAAGTCCTTCAGATGACGAGTCATACCAGTGAAGTCAATGTCTCTCACAAGGGTCCTTCCCCCAAGCAGATGGTTACTCCATTTTTGATGATCAGCACACCAGCACTCATAGAACGCAAGCAACATGGTTGCAGCCAAAGTAGCAGGATGTTCTCGGCGTCCGGGCACGCATACGCTCTTTGCAATCCTTCGTAAAGCAATCGCGTAGTGCTTTAAAGATGCGGTTATGTGGGTATTTTGCAATTTCGCAATGTGTAAGCTGGCGCAAGCGAGTATTGCGTGGAGAAGCGCTTCATTTTTCAAGGCAAGCATAGGAAACGTATAAGTCCAGATATGTTGTTGAGAAGATGGCACAGGCGTCCCCCGGAATATCAAAGAAGGATTGGCCGGATTCCGCTCAAACATTGAAATACTCGGTCCAGTCACATTGATAAAATGGCAAAATATTCTGGCCGTCATACTGTCATTGAGTGGAGATGACCGTAGTGAGGGATGGTAAGCCAATAGCATATTAGATCGATCGAGCAGCGAGGTAAAGGAGCGAAGACTTTGATCTTGTGCATTCTGTCGAGCTTGGAGGGCAATTACTTGCCCAATGCCATAGTCCATGTTCTGAGCATTGAAAGTATCATTTTCGTAGTCATCAGCTCCTTGATCATTATCCAGGCTCATTTCATCATCGTCAAATGTGCGTTCATCTCCCTGGTCAACCGTGGCATAGTCCTTCTTGTCGATGGTATTATCGGCTGTATCTCTTGAGACCATGTGATGTGAAAAGGTTCTATCCGATGTATGACTGACCTGCTGTGTCATGTCAAAGGGAGGTGTATATGCTGTTTCTATATTCGGCGTCGCTTGGTTTGTGAGTGGGGTATGTGACATACTTGAAATCAAATTAGGTGGGTGAGAAAAGGCCGGTTGGTGCCAGCTTTGATTACTCTGAGTGGTCACCATAGGTGGCGAGAGAAGTGAAAATTGTGGATTTGTATTTTGTGTATGTTTTTGAGGGTAGGCATGGGGTGTATTATTCTGGTTCACAATCCATGGAGAGTGACTGGACTGCATAACGGGGAAATTTCCAAGCGGTGATTGTCGCTCAAAGAGAGCATTGAAATCATAGTGAGTAGGCCCAGAACCTGGAGGGGATCTGTGTTCGGGAGTTGGTAGGTATGAACGATCCACAGTATCTCGTTGGGCTGATTTTGCCTCCGGGGTTTCTTGAGGAGTGTTCCTTTGGACTACTAAGTCTTGAGTCGCGCGACCGGAAAAAACGTGTATGCCTTGTTCGAATCCTTGATTTTTCTCATTGGGGGGTCTAGATGGAGGGCTATTGTATGTGCCCGAGTCACCTGGTTTTGGTGCAAGATTTGGTAATTGTACTTGCGTAAGAGTAGAAGGTTTTGGGGCCTCAACACGACGCTGGTTCGGCCGACCAGATCCCGATGAGAAGGTTGTCTGGGAAGAATTGGCAAATGGTCCCCGAGTTGCACTCAAAGGATCCTTGAACACAACTCGCTGGATATAGCCCTCACAGTGCCTTTTGGATTTGGAACAGTTTTGACATGTTGGCTTTTCTTCACCACACTTGATCCGTCGTTTTCTACATGCTAAGAGCAGGATAGAAGTGTCAGTCCTTTGAAAAAATAAACCTAGCTTTGGTGCGGCTTAGACTCACTTAAGCATCCCGTTTTCGTGCGCTTCCTACCCTGAGCCTTGGCACCAGATTGTTTTACACCTGCGGGACTTTCTTCTTCCTCTTCCTCCT
The DNA here is from genome assembly GCF_014898465.1 of Botrytis porri. NCBI lineage: Eukaryota > Fungi > Ascomycota > Leotiomycetes > Helotiales > Sclerotiniaceae > Botrytis > Botrytis porri. The sequence goes on along the minus strand of NW_024066084.1, from coordinate 373,881 downwards.
CGTTTTCAAGATCCTGCGATTTCTCTGGATTCATATTGGAAATGACCGTGGGTATTGGACCAAGCGTAGTTATATCTCCCCTCTTTAAGTAGACGATTCAATACTCGGGCCTCATGATTCCATCATGGTAGTACTCGTGTAACCTCGGGAAACGTCAATTTTCAGTAGGCTCACCCGTGAATTCGGGAGACCATAATATATACTACAATGATCAAACAGGTCGATGAAATTGAGACAATGGCGATACTGCCACCACGAGGGATTATCAACAATAATAACCAATTTGTGTATCCTAAGGGATGTGAATCATTGTAACTTGCAGCTTCAGTTCAAATGTGACATGACCAATGAAGTATAGCTAGTTATGCGTTGACGTTTGATAGTGTATGCAGTTGACGTCTGCTGTGATACCAGTATTTGGGTGCGTAAAGGTGGGATTAACCCAAAATCGATAAGGGCTGAATGAGATGAATTTCAACTTCCAAGGTAAAATGTGGTTGCTCAGCTAGGTAAGGTAGATGTTATCGATTATCTAAATGATATCATTCAATGGCGACAACGAGCGCGCGGTAACAACGACAGGAACGATGGCGACGATGATTGTAATGGTAATGGTAATGGCGATAGCAAAGTTGATGATCAAATATGGATGTAGAAGAAAAGGCGTCAAAAGTAAAGAGAGGTTTGAAGGAAAAGAAGCATCCAGTCTCTTTTTCTCAAAATTCACACTTCACTTTGGTCCGCGGTTCCCTGCAACACGGCTGTTGTTTTTTTGGTGGACCTTTCCTCTGGTTGAACCGAGCTTCATCCAAACTGGAAAAATGGACAAATTAGGAGGTAAGAAGGAAGTAGGAATTCAACGTACCACTACAGAGCGGGCTTTATGTTGAAGTGGATATATTTTCGAGATTACTGTATGAACCTCTACTCGAGTAGCCAGTTCTAATTTTGGTGGCTTGCCGGATGAGAAGATCCCCCCTAAACTCAAAATGTCTTTCATTTACAAGGCTGCGTGGGATAAGAAGCGATTGGCTTGAGCTTATGAAAATCCCATGAAGTTGGGCTTCTGGTATTGAAAAATGGCTTTGACATCAAACTTAGGCACCCGAATAGACTGGCAACACTACCCACCTTGATCTTTTAGATTCGGATGTGAGAAAGGAGAATGAGGTGTTAGTCAGGGGTTGGTGCGGAATGCTGCCCTCTGTCTATTGGATTTCTCTTATACAAGATTGCCTATGCGTGGACATGTAGTATTTTCTACTCGTAATAGAGCACAATAAAATAAAATAAAAATTAGTAATTCATACACTCACTATATTCTTGCCCTCGTGTTAGAGGTGGCCAGCGACATTCCATACTCCGCAGTACTGAGATACTTTTCATCGGAGATGGAATCTTGGACTCTCCGCTCTATATCAACCTGCCAAATCTACCATATTATTACCGCGCCAAATTAGATATCCTTGTCTAGGATCATATTTCCGACGGAGAAGCATGTAACTAAGGTTCGGTCATCGGAGAAGCTAGCGATCTAGACCTTGGTTGTAAACGACGCCGAAGGCTTTATGGCTTTGAACATCCGGTTACAATCCCTTGTATAACAAGCAAGAAATAATATCAAATTTTGGAGCCTCTCATGGCTTTCTCGGTCGACTGTAAGAATGACAGGCTGGTGATTCCCATATCTTTTGGTTTGTATCCATGTTTCCCAATGCCACACTACTGAACCTAACCCCTGTTCTACCGACCCAGAGAAAATTGGTTCGGCCGTCTCCTACCTGGAGCTGACCGTTTCATCACCCCGTTATGACCTACAGCGATCATTCTACATAAAGTAGTACTGTACACAAGGAGGGTTCCAGATTAAGATGTATTCGCCATCATAACCTAAAATATCACCCAGTCCCATAGGTCCCCGAGAGAAGCAAATATCACCAAACAAGGGTATCATACCAAGCGGATATTACCGCATCTTAAGACAAGAGAATCGGCTCAACCTGCAAAGCAAGCACTCGCTGTCCACGTAAACTATTGGACCAAAGAAGCAAATAATCGAGGTCGAATAAACCCAAAATAACTAACGAGTCAAACCTTGTTCAATTCTTTACCAAAATTCTCCACAAAGAAGTACCTACTAGATACCTATACAGGTAGGTACAGAGTAGATAATAGCTTATCGAGATTCGGCCAATCGATGATCCTTCGGTTCGGTTAATAAGCTCCCCAGAGAAGAATGCGCTAGCTAGAGCATAAATGTGGGGTCAAAATTTATCGTCGTTATCGAGTTTATCGCAGGAGAAAAAAATTATTTGTCTAGGATTTATCTTATTTTCCAACCTCACAACTATCAATCCTCACAACATCAAGCAAGCATTGTCATTTTATCGCAATGTTCGCAGTTCCAGGATGGTCAGTCTCTTCGAGTCTGTTAAAAACTCAAAAAGCGGAGCCTGTTGCTGCAGCTTCAAAGGCTGATGAAGAAGGAGCGCCTGCCGAGACGAAATCAAGCAAGAAACGCAAACGCGCAAAGAATCCAGATGTGAACGCAGCGAACTTGTCGGAACTTTGGGAATCGGTCATTGAAGGAAAACCAAAAGCGAAGAAAGTAAAGAATGCCGAAAAGGATGGAGAAACGAAAGAGAAAAAAGAGAAGGTAGCCAAGGAAGCCAGCACAGGTGAGGATGAAAGTAAACCAGCAAAAGCGTCCAATGAATCGACAGAAGGTTCGGAATCCAAAAAAGAAAAGAAACAAAAGAAGAATAAGAAGGACAAGAAAGACATGGACTCAAAACCGTCAGACAATGACCAATCGACGAAAGACGATACCTCCAAAGCTCCTCAACCTCCTAAGCCCGCTACGAAATTAACACCACTCCAAGCATCGATGCGTCAAAAGCTCATCTCTGCCCGCTTCCGTCACCTCAATCAATCTTTATATACCACTCCATCCGCCGAATCCCTCGCTACCTTTCAACAAAATCCAGAAATGTTCACCGAGTACCACGAAGGTTTCCGCCGCCAAGTAGAAGTCTGGCCCGAAAACCCCGTCGACGGATACTCTCTCCAGATTCGCCAGCGCGGTAAACTCAGACGAGATATGCGAGGGCAACCCGCCCAAGAAAAGACCGATCTCACTCCATTACCAAGAACCGACGGTACATGTCGCATTGCTGATCTGGGATGCGGCGACGCAGCTCTCTCTACCGGTCTCCAAAAAGATCTCAAGAAACTCAGCCTCAAAATCCACAGTTTCGATCTCCAAAGTCCCAGTCCCCTCGTCACTCGCGCGGATATCGCGAATCTCCCTCTCGAAGACGGAAGTATCGATATTGCAATCTTCTGTCTGGCGCTCATGGGAACAAATTGGATCGATTTCATCGAAGAAGCCTTCCGCGTTCTCCGCTGGAAAGGCGAACTCTGGATCGCCGAAATCAAATCCCGCTTCGGTCGCGTAGGAGGAAACAACAAGAAAGTCGTCGAGCACAGCGTCGGCCACCGCAAAAAGAACCAACCTATCAACAAAAAAGCCATTAAAGCCGCCGATGATGAGGAAAACGAGGCAGATCTCATGGTACACGTTGATGGCAATGAAGACAACAAGCAGGAAACCGACGTTTCGGCTTTCGTCGAGGTCCTCAAGAAGCGAGGATTTGTTTTGCAAACCGAGAAATCGGTAGATTTGAGTAATAAGATGTTTGTCAAGATGCATTTTGTTAAAGGGGCAACGCCGATCAAGGGCAAGTGTGTACCAGTGCCAAAGGGTATGCCAGAAGGAGAGACGTGGAAGAAGAAGCCTAAGGCGAAGTTTTTGGATGAGCCCGAGGAGGTACCTGTTTCCAGCGAGGCGGCAGTTCTCAAACCTTGTGTTTATAAGTTGAGATAGGGGGAACGTTGATATGAGTTTGAGGGGGAAGCGTACTGTAATTACAATGAAACTGATGAGCATATGCTTAGCACTATCTCAGGGACCAGATTCACCCATTTCATAATCTCAAATAAAGGAGCAGACATTCAAATCACAAACGAGCAGATATACGATAAAGAAACAATCATATGCATCAAACCACACATCTGCTATGCTAACGCCAGTTGTGCTATTTAAGATTTAATCATCAGACCACATCATCAAGAAGATCAAGTCCTGTGTCCTCTGACTTTGCTCCTTTCTGCCTCTCATTCTTTCCTTTTTGCTATGTGACGCCATGCCCGACCTTTGAACATATTATTCTTTGAGCGCACTCTGTACTATATCATAACCTAGCGCATCCAATCCAGCCCAACCCCATCCTATCCTTGGAACAGAAGACCAGCCGCATACTGAACATCTCCCCCACAAGCCGCCAAGGCATTAACAGCTTCATCGCGTGAGAATCCTAATGCTACAAGTTGATCTATACTTTCTGCTGGAAACGACGGCTGTTGCTGCTGTGGTGAGGCCAATGGAGCAGAAGCAGCTGGTGCTGATGATGCGCTCTGGGATGCTTGTTGTCCTGTCGAGGGCCCTGAAACTGCTCCAGATTTTGCTCCAATGGTTGTTCCTCCTGGTCCCTCAAGTTGTGGTTCCTCTGCCCTCTCATCCTCCATATTCTTAGGAATATCTGCCTCTCCCAAAAAGCTAACCTCGACGCCCTGAATGATGAGTTTATCCTTGGACAAATCTATACAAGCTTGATGTCTCTTTAACATGTCCAAGCCCAAAAGTAAATCGACATCTTTGCCTTCCATCACTGTGAAGCTGCAAGGAAGAAACATACTTCCGATCTTAATCTGCGCGGAGTGGACTCGGCCAAGAATAGCGGCGGTACCAACTCCACGTGCGATACCTGCGAAACGTTTGTCGACCAGTCGCATTATACCACAATCTTCAGCACACTTGGGAGACATGATGGTAGCTTGGGCACCGGAATCGACGAATGCTTTGACTTTATGTCCGTTGACCTCGACGTCGATGTATAACATATGAACACGACCGAATACTATTGATTGATCAAATTAGAAGCTTGACGCAGATAGAATGGGGTACCTCATGTCTACCTTCGGGATTATGCTCAATAGCATTTTGCAAATTCTCCTGCACTCGTTGCTCACGGATCATCTCTGCAATCCTCATTTGCGCATCAACATCAAAAGGATCGGCATTCAGATCCGCAATCTGCTGTCTCCGTCTAGCCTCCTCACTTGCTTCCCGGCTTCGCATTTGGTTCAGTACTGCTGCAAATCGCTCTGGGCTATCAGCAGCAGCCGCTAATTCAGGATTTTGACGAGCGACCTCTCGTCTCATTTCCGCATTGCCTATCAATTGCAATCTAATTGTCTCTGGGTCTGGCTGTTGTTGGCCTCCTCTTCCTTGAGATGCGCGAGCAGGTTGTGAAGTTCGTTGTGCGGTGGCAGCAGGAGGATCTCTGTATTCCCTAACATGTAAAGCAAGCATCTCTCCATCACCAATCTGTAATTGCTCCATGGTCTTATTGTCATCGTGTAGTAGTTGCCCATTGTGGTATAGGTGTTGATCTCTCTTGGGGATGCGAGATTCGGCTTGGACGGATTCCTTCAAAGTGCCCACCGTAGTGTCTTGAGGTATTTCGAGAGATATGAGATCTGCATCGTCATCTGTAGGAGCAGTAATGGTTAAAGTGATGCGCCTAGGTTTGAAATTATCAGCTTCAGCTCACAAAATAAGCTCTTCTTTTGGGACCTTGAACGAACATTTTGAAGATTATGTCACAGGTCGAACTTCTGTGGCAGTAATGAGTATTGTACTTTTCAATATTAGAAGATATTAGAAAGTAAAGGTTATTGTAAATATTAAAAAATCTGGGTTCTCAAGAGCAGTAGTGAAATTTATGGAAAAGATTGATACTTTGGGGTTGAAATTGTAATGGCGATGGTAGAGGGGTTATTAACTATTTCGGTCAGAGCTTGGGGGTAAGTAGGTATCCATGTATGACGAGAGAAGGCTGACACTTATATTACATACCACTCCAGTATCGCCTGAAATAGAAGCGGATGAAGCTAGTAAATTAGAAATGGGGAAATTTTGTTTGTAGCGAATATCTATCTGTGAAGTAACCGAGAGAGTAGAACTACAGACACAGTACATGGCAAACTTTGTACCGCAGAAAGTTCTAGCATCTATCACATTTGTTTGCCTCTTTTACTCTGCTTTTGAGTGTACTGACTGTGCTTTCACTGCACGTATTTCTTCTCTTGTTCGGTGTATCTCGATGCATGGATGCCAATGAATGCGATGACAAAGTCTTCGGCAGCAGGAAGGCTTGGTGACTGATTCGTACTCATTTTCCGTGGCAGTGCATGTCAAAGAGCAAAGAGTGATGATTCTATCCAGGTATTTCTTAGAGAAAGGTAAGATACCGGTTTGATGTCGATCAACAATGGTACCGACGACCCATAATACTCAAAATAGATGAAATCATCTATTGACTAGGTATCAGGTACCTAAAGTGGTAGCTGAAAGTCAAAGTACTTTGGTCACCATGCGAATGCAGCCATACCCGCACCCGACGATGAAACCCATGGGTGGGTATAAGCCGATTAAAGAGGATAAAATGAGAGATCCGCGTCATTTGGTGACGAATGTTCTTCCGCAGGTGATTGAGGTATCTGGAATACCGGTACTCTGGACTAGAATCTTGAAGGTATCCATTAACCCGATGATGATGATGCGACAACAAAGACATATATAATTATAAACGGGGAATTTTTCGCCAATGCTTCATCTGATAAAGAAATAGATATATAGGTATATAGGTATAAATATAAATATAGAATTTTCGGGGTCTCTTCTTGTACACACAAGCAGATGCTGTGCGATAGAAGAAATGTACCTCAATAAGAGCCTACTCGTTAGCCTAGTAATCGCATGTCACCTAACCACATGTTTATAGCTTATTCAACCATTGAAGCGATGAAGCGATGAACCGTTACCTTTTCAAGTGTGGATTTCCATGGGAATTATATAGATCGATATAGGACGATCTACCTAGTGAATGATAATGGCACACTTGCCCAGGTGGGTAGGAAGGTAGGAAGGAGCTACTCCATAATCGAAATGTGCTTTCATATCTCGTAGACAGCTCAACGTGAGTGTATGATTGTGTATAGATGTCTCTTTCTCACTTGCTCTATTTCATTGTTAAAAGTACTAGGTAGATATTGGACTCCCTGGAACAAGAGCAGCATTTAAATACCACGTCTCAATCGAGGTTGTACACAATAACCAACAATGACGATGAGCTACATATCTACCTACCTACCTACCTACCTACCTACCTACCTACCTACCTAGGTATAATACTGCTACAAAGCAGCCTTGTTAGCACATGATCGAATCAAACGTCGTTTGTTCTCTGTTGCCTTCTTTTTTAGTTTTGTGGCGCGGGTTTCAACTCTTCACCGATTCAATTTTATCTGCTGTTTTCCAACTCGACTTCGCTTCCATCAAAATTCATTTCGAGAATTCAATCTCGCAGTCGTTTGATACCTACATTGAATGGATTGCTGATGCGGATCCAATCTCCAAATCTTATCAATATTCGTGGTTGGAACGAATAGATCGAATAGAACCAATATTTCTACCCGTGGACTTAGGTAATCGGTCAAATCTAGAACTAATTCCCAATCTCTCCCCATTATAAGGCTACAATTGCCTGGATACGGTACCTACCTAGTAGCATTTCTCGGGTCCCAACCTAATAATCTCGAAAGTTGAAATTATGTCGGAAAACGAACAACGTGAAGGAACACCTCAATCACCCATTTTATCAGAGAGTCCCAATCCAGTAACACCACGACAATTCGACGACCAGCAAGATTCCCAACGAGGTTTTGTAATCATACCTGAAAATCAACGAATCAAAAACTTCCATATGTATTCCAATTCTCATCGGGATCTTCACCCGTATACTCGTCCTCTGACTGCCTCCGATTTGGAGTCTGTTTTGACTCTCGAGAATGTCGCTTTCGAAGATCCAAACGAAAGAGCATCTAGAGAAAAGGTTGGTCATCTATATCCTAATCACATTCTGGTCTAGAGAATTTGACGTGGCTGACCTTCGACAAGCTAAGGTATAGACTTACCAGATGTGGTGAGCTATGCTTGGGCATCTTCTGCACCATGATCCCCGGCTCCGATTCCAAAATCGAGACTCTTGCCACAGGTCGTCCTGTTGAAACCAGTCGAAGGAATGGAGCGATTAGTGTTCTCATCGGTCATGTTATTGCAGCCAAGACACATGACACGACAGCTTCGGATGCATCCATGGGAGTTCCTGAAGGTTGGGAGGGCACTAAACCTCCTCGTACAAATATTGGCCATCAAGAAGGCGGGCGCACCATTGTACTTCATTCGGTTGCAATTCTACCGGCATTCCAAGGACGCGGCTTGGGAAAAGTTCTCATGGCTGCGTACATGCAACAAATGAATGGTGCTGGAATTGCTGATAGATTGGCTCTTATCGCACATGATGTAAGTTTGCTCTGACTCAAGACATGCATGGTTTTCACACATGTATTATCTTTACTGACATTTATTCAAGCATAAAGTAAATTTCTACAAGATGCTTGGCTTTTTAGAGAAGGGTAAGAGTGATGCTCAATTTGGTGGCGGCGGCTGGTATGATATGGTAAGTTGCATATCTGATCAGCTTGAACAGACACTGATATATGACCAGATTTATGATCTTAAGACGCCCGAGGCACGAACAGCTTATGGTTAGAGAGAGATACCCTTTACAGTTTTGGTTCAAACACGGTTCATTGTCATTTGGAGAGGGGATCACATAGGAGTTTCAAACATTAGTGAAGTGGTGGTATATTTACTCGTACGGGTATCTTGGTTTATGAACAGGGTCTCGGATCTATTAATCGCTGGCCTTGTACTTAGCCCTGTATTCTTCCATATTTTTGACATTTTCCTCTGACGCAATGCCGCTGAGACCTCCAATGATATCATCTAATGTCAAAATAGACAAAACTGGAATACCATATTCCTTTCTGATCTCTCCAATCGCACTTGGCATTGGTGCGCTATCATCTCCAGTTGGCGAAGGCAGTTTTTCCATTCGGTCCAATGCAACCAAAATACCAGCTACAATGCCACCCTCCTTGCGAATCTTGTCAATAGCCTCCCTCTTTGCAGTTCCAGCAGTAACAACATCATCCACAATCAAAACTCTCTTTCCCTTCAAAGGAGCTCCTACGATGTTCCCTCCCTCTCCGTGATCCTTTGCTTCCTTTCTGTCGAAAGAGTAACACATGGTATTGTATTTTGGGTCGAGATCGGCCAATTTGTCCACGGTAGCTGTCGCAAGAGGAATGCCCTTGTATGCAGGTCCAAACACAATATCGAAGTCCAGAATGTTTGCTTCTTGTGCCTCGATAATAGCCTTTGCATAAGCAGTAGAAATAGCACGGAGAAGATCTGCGCGGTAGAAATCTCCGGCGTTGAAAAAGTAAGGGGAGATTCGTTTCGATTTCAATTCGAAGCTGCCGAATTTGAGGACCCCGCCATCGATTGCGGCTTTGAGGAATTCAGCTTTGTATGGAGAAAGGGTGGACATGGTGGATATGTGTATCGAAGTGTGAGAAAAGTGAGGTGCGAGGTTCGAGGTTGCTTGTGTGAGTGGAACTCGAGGATTTCTTGTGCCTTGGAATTCGTGCTATAAGGTTAACAAAGTCTACTTCGCATGTCATGGAGGGGAAATAATTTTTTTCATCTCCCCTCATCGGATGCACCTAAAATATTATGGTGGGGAATGAGCGACCCTGAGAAAAAACGGATAAGCTGGAATTACGGTTAGTTATGGTTTTTATTGAAGATTTGACATAAGCCAAACGAATACAATAATAAGTATTGATTCATTCTTTCGTTGGGATTGGAATTGATTGTTTAATATACGGTAGATATTGGTTACATGGGAATCCAGATATCAAGAGGAATGTACATTGAATGTTGAGAATTAACCCTTTAGAACTTCCTCTCTCCAAAACAGTACCTCAGGATAGGTCAACGCCGCAAAGATCTTTCAAGACACACCACATGAAAAATGGCGTGTACTTCCTTTTACCACATAATTCAACTTGGACCAACTGAAATTGCTTGGAAGCAAAATCACAACAGGGAGGTTGAGCTGTGCATATTCTCCATCATGTCTTTGCGGATCATTGTTGTCTGATTAAAGTGAAATTACTCTCCAAGTAAGAATTTATTGATATGATTGGAACCTGATAAACCCACTCCAATACACTCTAAATACCGGTTAGCGATAAGATACACTAGCGTGATCAGTTTCTGAGGCACTAAGCAAAAAAAAATTATCCAAATTCTTATCGAAAGAACTTCAAGCCGAGTTCTCGATATCCCCATCAACACCTCCATTACACTTCATTGATACCATTTGCCCATCATGAAGACCACATGGAAGGATATTCAACCGGTTCCAACCTCCCAAGAGTTTCTCGACATTGTCTTGAGCAGAACACAACGTCGATTGCCTACACAAATTCGTTCTGGATTTGCCATTACTAGAATTAGAGGTATAGAATATATTTGCCTCCATCGCAACGATTCTTTCAACTAATTCATGTTAGGTTTCTATACCAGAAAAGTCAAGTTCACAGCTGAGACTTTCTCCGAGAAGCTCTCACTTATTTTGGACGGGTTTCCACGACTACAAGATATTCATCCGTTCCACAAAGATCTCCTCAACACCCTCTACGATGCCGACCATTTCCGTATCGCTCTAGGACAATTGTCAACTGCCAAACATCTCATTGAAATTGTTTCTCGCGATTATGTTCGACTGCTCAAATATGGTCAATCTCTCTTCCAATGTAAACAACTTAAGCGTGCTGCATTGGGACGAATGGCCACCATCTGCAGAAGGCTTAAAGACCCTCTTTTGTATCTCGATCAAGTTCGTCAGCATCTCGGTCGTCTTCCATCTATCGACCCAAACACAAGAACGCTTTTGATCTGCGGTTATCCCAACGTTGGAAAGTCCAGTTTCTTGAAGAGTGTTACCAGAGCCGATGTGGATGTTCAACCATATGCTTTCACGACTAAAAGTTTGTTCGTCGGACATTTCGATTACAAATACCTAAGATTTCAAGCAATTGACACCCCCGGTATATTGGATCATCCTTTGGAAGAGATGAACACCATTGAAATGCAATCTATCACTGCCATTGCGCATTTAAGATCTGCCATTCTTTACTTTATGGATTTGTCTGAACAGTGCGGTTACACCGTTCAAGCACAAATGCAACTTTTCCAAAGTATCAAACCTCTCTTCGCCAACAAACTCGTTTTTATCGTCATTAACAAGATTGATGTTACACGCCCCGAAGATTTGGATCCTGAGACTCAAGCTCAACTCCAGGCACTCCTCAAGCCTGGTGACGTTGAGTTATTGCAACTTTCATGTACAACTGCCGAGGGAGTTCAAGAAGTTAAGAACGCTGCGTGCGAGCGTTTGATCGCTGATCGTGTTGCTCAAAAGCTCAAGGCTGGTACAAACAGCAGTGGTGCTGTTGGTGGAAGATTGGGTGATGTCCTCGCAAGAATTCACGTTGCCAGACCTATGGATGGTGTTGTCCGTGAGGCCTTTATTCCAGAGGCTGCCTTGGCCAAGAAGAAGTACGACAAAAGTGATCCAGAGCGCATCAGGCTTGCTCGTGATACTGAGGAAGAGAATGGTGGAGCTGGTGTTTACAACGTAGACTTGAAGGACAAATATATGCTCGAGAATGACGAATGGAAGCACGACAAAATTCCCGAAATCTTCGACGGAAAGAACGTTTACGATTTCGTGGACCCAGATATCGAGGCCAAATTGGCCGCTTTGGAAGAAGAAGAAGAGAAGCTCGAGGCAGAAGGATATTACGATTCTGACGACGATCTTGAGGATGCTGAAGATGCTGAGATCCGCATGAAGGCTAACCTTATCCGCGAGAAGCGTGAACTCATCAAGAATGAAGCCAAGATGAAGAAATCCCTCAAGAACCGTGCTCTCATTCCTCGCTCTGCCACTCGCAAGAAGCTTTCCGAGATGGAAGACCACCTAGACTCTCTTGGTCATGATACCACATCTATCGTCGCCCGTGCACGTTCCCAATCTAGAGGCCGTAGTCAAACACGTAGCCGCGCACAAACTGAAGATGCTATGGATGTTGATGATCCTGGTTATGAAGCTAAGATGCGTGCTAAGAGTAGAGCAAGAAGCCAGGCCAATAGAAGAGATGATGGTGTTGCTGGAAATGAAGAGTCCAGGACAAAGGCTGAGCGTGCTCAGAAACTCGGCCAGAGAAAGATGAATCGCATGGCTAGACAAGGTGAAGCCGATAGGCATGTCGCCGGTGTCAGACCAAAGCATTTGGTATGTTACTTCCATCAATGCTCTATTCACATATCATTTTTTACCGTATCTCAAAACGGCTTCTTAACCCTAATATCAAACAGTTTGCTAACACATTGCAATTAGTTCTCCGGAAAACGGAGTATCGGCAAAACAAACAGTCGTTAAAATACCCCCTGACATTCAAAGCACAATTCTATTTCAAGCTTACTATAATGGAATTATGCATGGCGTTTTGGAGATTTTGGGGAGGGTTCTCTTTAGTCATTCACGACATAATGTATTCAGATGCAGTATCCGTCAGGTGTTACGTACCAAAAGTAAAATGGGAGAAGATACATAGAGATGAATACCAAAGTTTTTTCAAGATAAGCAACATAAATCTATAGCTTCACAAATTTCTCAGTGTCAATTTATAATCGAGGGAAGACTCCCTTCTAGCATTGAGTCTTTATCAATGAGTATCAATGTCGCTATGTTACTCCGCGGAATTCTTTCCCTTTGTAGTTTCTTTATCCCAACTTTGTAATATAACTCCTTTTTTGCATCTTCTTCCTAGATTTTTAGCCGATACTCGAAGCAGGAGGTATGAAGATACATTGTAAGATCTTATTTGGAATATGAGGCGAAGTAGACAGATAGATATCTAATGGTAGATCCTTTTTGAACTTGTCGGGTTATACTCAGACTAATACTTATACCCGATTCGATTCAGTGATCTTGCTGCCATTACTTAAAAGTTGATACGAATCACTTTATCTACTCACCTGCTAATAACTCTCAGTAGGTATATGTATATATACTCGAGTAGATATATCAATATTAATTTTAATATCAATATCTATATCACTATCACTCCCTAGGTAGCCCTAGATAGATCTTTAGATGGCCCTGGAAATATCTGTATACATGTGATAAAAACCCTCAATATAGCAAAAGAAGTATATGTGAGGAGATAGAGAGGGATTTGCATGGTGTGGTATGGTATGGTATAATGTATAATGTATTGTGTATTCTCATACAAATAATATCTTCATTATATATCGAAATATTAGTATAGTTTCCTGAAGATAGATCAACACCTAGGAGATAAAAAGCTCTGAGGATGAATCTCGATCATCCTTATACATTCTTTCCTCTCCTTTTCTCTTCCGCCTTTTCATGAAGAAAAGATGAAAGATGTGTAGCGATCATGGTTTATAAGTCAGAACTTATAAGTCCCACTACACACCTCTCGACTCAACCCCCAAAAATAAAAAATTTGGGATTTGCGAAAGAAAAGGGAAGAAAATCTTATATCTATATCAAGACAGACGAATAGACTCGCTCATATCGACGCAGATGACTTATCCCACCCCATTCCATTACCAGTCCCCAATTCCAATCCTACAAATCCTCATCCTCATCCTCATCCGCACCCCCATTACCAACCAAGAATGGAGAAGCGATATTCACTGTTCGACTAGCTCTATGAGAAATATCAAAGAATGGTGATGAGGATGCACACGGTATACAGTATACAGTATACGTAAAAAGAAAGTAATTCTGCGTATATGTATAATATAAAGAAGAGAGAAGAGAGACGGGGACAGAATGTTGAGTTATTGGTCCTTTTCAATGATTCTTTTTCCTCGAATATTTGGGATTTTTCAGTGACTAATGAACTGATGAGCTGGTATTCGGCATGTGTTCTGGAGAGATAGCTTTCGGCTTTGCCGTGTAGAGAATTAGAAGAATTAGGAGGATTGAAAATGAGGATATTGAAACATAGGTAGATATATAGTAAAACTTCATTTTAGACCAGACGGAATAGCGTTAGTTATATCTTTGAATGAAAAACATAATATGCACAGAAATATACACACACATACATACAAACCACCCCCCCCTGCCTTCTTCCTCACCTTCCAGAACCTAAAACACAGCTCATCCCCTCCCCTCTCAACCCACAACCCACAACCATAGTTCAATTCAACACATCCCATCTCCCCTCCTCCCCTCCTCGCCACCCAGACGACTAACCCATTTTCTGAGCAGCCAAACTACATACTTCCTGACCACTGCCGTCGGGAAGCGTCCTAGATGGTCTCAGGGGCCGAGCGATTGGGTCCGGATTTGGTCTCTTGATATGCATATGTATAAATATATCTGTGTCCACTCCGCAATATATTAGCTTAATGATTTGACATGTACTTACGTAGAAATCCGTCGATAACTCTCAAATCCCGAATTGAAACTCTCTTGTAAGATCCTGTCACGAGAAGCCACCTGTGTAAAAGCATATATCCAGTATCTCCCACGCAGACTGTAAAATTCACACCCTCCAGATCCATATCCTGATCTCTCTTTAGAGAGTTAACAAGTTCACCCACCATCTACATCGAGGCCAAGCTGTTAAAAACCAGCGTGCTCACATCGCTGATTACATTTCCGAATACCAAATCACTTCGACATTGACCCTAGTCAGACAATCGTAGATAGAAAGATAATGGTCATTCCTTACAACCGAGGTAAAAGAAAAACATATCCAAAAAAAAACATGCATGTCAAGCATTCCAGCCCACTGGAGACGATCTCCCAAGTTCCAATCCATCCAAATACCTACACCGATCGCCATTGCCAAACCGGTAGACGCGCCGAGTCCAGCCGTACGGTAACGAATGACATTACAACAGGGTGTGTGCCAAAACCCATCTGTATAACTTATGCAACTTGCATAAATTCCTCTGATGCAAAAAATGTACACTTATGCTATCTGTACAAGACAAGCCTGGCCCACTGAATAGCGCAGTAGAGATATTAACAAGGAGCATTATGGAGCTCGGTAAGTCTCATGTCTACATACTCCGTACATAGGCGATCTGCGTGGCTTTTCCGTCGAGGCTACTCGAGGGCTCAGCATTGATGAACGTAAAGAACTCAAATTTCGGATGCGTTTTTGGCGTGTGATTTATTAGATGCAAGTATGGATATTGAAGAAAGTCAAGGTTTAAGACAAAGGCGGCCGATTCCAATCATCCGGACACGAAACCCAAGTCGTTCTAGCTTCTTACTTCTGATAATATG
This sequence comes from Botrytis porri, assembly GCF_014898465.1. Lineage (NCBI taxonomy): Eukaryota > Fungi > Ascomycota > Leotiomycetes > Helotiales > Sclerotiniaceae > Botrytis > Botrytis porri. The sequence continues at coordinate 358,438 of NW_024066084.1, read as the reverse complement.
GTGAAGCTGGTTGTCTCGCTTGGAGAGGAAAGCGAGAAAGGCAGGTCTGATGCCGGAAGAAGGATTGATACTGAGCAGTAAAATTAGGTTGGGGACAAAGACGCTAATGTTTTGCAGTGTAAGGTTACTACATACAATTTGTCTCCTGAGTCTGCTAATGTTTGTGGTGATAGTATAGCTCAATGACCCACGTACTTGATAATACACGGAGCGAACTGTGCTAGCTAAACTCTCTCTCCGAGCTGAAATTTAAAAACTTTTTCAGCCATGCCTCTTCTTTACTTTCATTAAAACCTCATCGCTAATCATGTAATGTAATCGACCTATAAAAAGTGACGATTACCACGGAAGGATGCTCATGTTCATGTACTCACTTAAATCATATGATGTTTTCCACATATTTGTTGACAGTTCTGCGATAGTCTTTATCAAATTGTATCTCTGGGCGAATGTCTTCTTTACAAAAGTTTGCTACAGCCCGTTCACTCGAGCAAAATTATTTAACATTAGTCATGATCCACCCCCCCCCCCTACATCTCCGAGGCAATGGGTCTCGGATACTTTGTCTAGGAACGGCAGCTAAGTACACTCGGGATGTCACAGATGTCGAACTTTAGATTAAATCCCGAGATCCCTAAGGCGTGTAGCCCCTTGCTATAAAAAAAAATCCATATTGGAAACGCTTAACTGTAAAACTGGCTCTATCGGATCAAACTTCATACATGCCTAGCCTCATGTCCGACTTCGCTCCGGCTAGGACACCCTACGGAGTGTTGAAGAAATTTAAAAGATTGGAAGGCTAGTCGAGTTATGGTAGTCTCTCTATTGTGTTGTTGCTTTTCCACTGCCACGGACAGTGCTTAACCGCTAGATATTAACAAGCTGTACATCATGATAGCTTTGGCTGAAGGGCATTTATTGATGCGGCCACTAAATACACTGTCGTGTAATCCAGCGTTTAGTGGCATCAGAGCACATATTGTTGTCGTATGCCATGGTGGGGGTAACGCAGGTGAAGGTAGTCTGTACGTTCAAGTGGGTCGAGTCTTGATGATTGAATCATCCCATATATACCACGGGTAGTGCAGAAATTTTTGCCATTGATAAACCATATAATCTCAAGTTTGGTAATTTTTTTAGGTCAGAAGGTACAAAAAGTATTATTTCCATTCACCATAACTCAGCAAGCTCACAAATCATCTCTCTAACACAAGGTTTGTAAAGCATGAATACAAATTGCTCATCTTTGCTATGTATGCACTGCAATTTCAACATTAGTAGCTATTATTGAAAGAGTTTGTTCCAATGACCCGGTTCGATGATCTGGCTCTACTAAGCATGCCTAACATGAAGTGTAAGTCGGCCGCCCACCAAGGGTGAATGATTAACTGAAGATCTGTGCTGTTTAAGAATCGGCAGCCCGAGCCTGTACAGATTTCCCATCTTGGTATTACCAGTAAAATTTCCATCGATACATGTAACGGGCTCGACATGCATCCAGCAAAACACATCGTACATGTCCTGGGTTGACTATAGGTCAGAACCTTTGATATAATACCTAGGGCCCGTTACCGCAAGTAACAATCAGTTACAGGCTGTGACCACCCAATACCTCATCCTTGTCTCTTGTCGTACGCTCACCTAGTATTCACATAGTCCAAATACAGAAGCCGCAACAGACAATCGTCTTGTCCATGAAATTTCTGACCTTGGCTTCTATATAGAAACATAACCTTTCCTCATGGTGAAAGGATGCCAGAGGAGGCATGGAACGCGGATTGTGGTATATTGTAGCATGGCTACCTCTCTCTTTGTGGTAGAACTGCTCAGCACCATGTATTATTAGCCAAATTTCAGTTTACACCATGACCGTTGACCAGTACTAGAACCTAAAGCATGCTGCGGTGCTTGCAACGATAGCGTGCTAGTCGATGCAGATTTGAAGACCTTCTTGCCCCACTTCAATTTTATTAGTGAACTCGGAGGTACCGCAGAGCACCCGCTAGCTTTTCATATTTTGATTCCTGTTGACGTGGGAAAGAAAGAGCTTTTACTAGCTCTCAGACCTTGTCTCATTAATTGAAGCAACAGAATTTGAGTGGCTCGCGACATTTTCTTTTGGGCTCTTTAATCAATCCGATAGAGGTTTGCGCCTGGATTAGCTTGCTATACTTATTGTCTATTGAACTAGCTGCTGTTTTCTCTCTTTTTGTATGACGTACACCACGGATTTACCACATTTGTGAAGAAACAGATACATGCCACATGGACTGTACAGACATGGAAGCAACCGCTTATGCCCGCACCACACAGGCTCTGAAAAGGTCAACGAATAGCAAATAAGAATACATGGATGGTTATACAATAGAAGTATTCAGTGACATCTAGTAGACGGAGAGAGAATTGTATGGATCGCCAATTTGCTTGAAAAACTAAACTTAAAATTGAACTTCGAAAATACATGTTATACAATCTTTGGCCCCGCACCGGCTACCTCAAACTGGATTTTTGAAAGCGACAGTAGCACGAATTTTGATTGAAAGACATTAAAAAAACTAACATGGCGAGGTAGGTTCTCTGTGATGTACTATCAAGGCCCCTAGAAAATGAGTCACTAGCTGATATGGCAACTTTCTACCTAGCCATCCCGAATCTCAGACGGTCGAAGTGGATAACACTTATTTCGAGACTGTCACATACCACAATCGACACTTCCAGCAGTATGCCATAACGAACTTATCTTACTTCCAGCCTATCGATGAGGTAATACGACCAGCAGGCGCACAATATTCTGGAAAGCTTCAACTAAAACATCCGGGCAGGACGAACTAGAGAGATTGCGTGTTTGGCACGCAGTCCTGAACAGAGTTTTTGACAATCGTCTTCTGTTTCCGACTCTGAACAGACCTAGAAGGATTCTGGACTGTGGTTATGGAACAGCTAGCTGGGCCATCGACGTTGCTACACAAAACCCAGGATGCGAGGTTCTCTTCCTTTCCCTTATTTTCCAGTGAAACACAAAGTGGCATAATTCTTCGAGCGTATACAATGCAGAGCTCGGCCAGTACCGGGCAGATAGCTGAGCATCATCAGAAATATTGGAGTCGCCCAGATGGTCGAGTGCTAATATTAATGCAGGTTATAGCGATTGATATTTACCCCTTCCAGCCAGAGACCGTACCTGAAAACTTGTATTTGCAAGTGGACGATCTCAACAACCGGTTTGTACTGAAAAGACAAAAGGTGGAACAGGTCTAATAACATCTGATAGATTCACTTTTCAGGCCCACAACTTCGACCTCGTCCACAGTCAATTAATGTCGGGCGCTATACATGTGAACAGATGGGCTGGGTACCTTCGTGATATGCTCCGTGTACTTCGACCTGGTGGATGGTGCCAGTTGGTGGAGCTGCATCATAATGCACAATCAGACAATGGAAGTCTAACAGAGGGTAGGTTCTCCAGGCAGGTACATATAAAGATATTGTATCTGATCGGACAAAACAATAGCCCATGCTCTTAGACAGTGGAGTACTAGGTACAACGAGAGCCTGAATGGCTTGAAAGATCTTCGGGTCGCACCTCGGCTTCCAGAAATGATGAGAGCTGCAGGTTTTGTCGACGTTGAACATAGAATGATTCCCCTCCACACTTGTGGTGTAAGTTTTCAATTTCATATCCATTCGAATAACCAAAAACCATGGAACAATTTCCCAAGTAACACAGGCTCAATAATCTACACGAACATAAATATCTCATAAACTCTTTAAGGCGATATGTGGTAATGGCTAAACGCTAACCATCAGAACTTTACAGTGGTCAAGCGGTCAGTAAGCAATGGGCGAGCAGAGAAGCACACTAATAGCAAGTGCGATAGATACCAGAGACTATGATATTGGTACTGCCAACAGAGAAAACGTGCAACAATTCTTAGGATCTATTGCGATTTATCCATTTGCGGAAAGACTAGAGTGATTGTCTCTGTCACACTCTCAGAATTAGATCTAATCAATGGTAGGATGCCGATCCAAGATGTTCAACTTCTTGTAGCGCAGGCTCGAGTAGAGGCCGATGACCCGTTGTTGAAGGTGATTGTTGCATCCAGACAATTTGAAAGAAGAAGGTTGCTAATCCCCCGTTCGCAGGCGTACTTCCCTTTGTATGTTTGTATCGGAAGGAAACCTCGCTCGCGTCGATAGTTCGCAGGTGTTGATGTGTAACTTACAGACACATTAGAGCACTCGTATAGTCTGAAAGGCCTAGGAACTAGGTAGTCCAAGCTAGAATGTTAGCAGGGGAAAAGGAAGAAGACTTGATTGCATCCAAGACGCTCAAAAACTGGATTGAAAGGGAATCAATGATGTTTAGAGATGAGATATTTAAGCACAACGAAGATTGGACGTACCTAATGAAAACATACATCGGCCTCTCCAGTGGTAGGCTTCATCGTGAATAGCAACACAGAATTGCTAGGTTTTTGTGATGTGAGGTTCTTTGGTTTTGCAAAGGCTTTAGTGTTTCCTTATCGTGTCGCGAGTTGCTTGTTCTTTCCACATTGAGAAGTAAGTACCTACCTAGTACATTTTCGTCGGCCATCCTTTTTCACAACCTGTTTCTAATAACGGAATTCAAAATTTATCTAAAGTAAAGTCATCCCCGGCCCAGATTATAGAATATATGTAATGAAGATGTGATCAAGAAGCTCAGTGCAAGTAGTCCCCTGTCCACCCGACCCTCATATTCAATACGATTGGATGAATAATGTTAGAGATCGCTAGACGGCAAGTGCTTTTAGTCTTACGGTCGGTTCGCAAAAGGGTGATAAAGCCCAAAGCGTGTGTAGCCTAGAATAATCGAAGGGATACCGCTGCAACATAAACAGATATCGCAGAGCCGCTTTTTCAAAAGGGATTCTTGAGATCAGTTGTAGTCTTGAGGTTTATATATACATTTCCAAGAATTACTCGCTACCAATACGTTGGAATTCTTGAAACGGGTAGCAGCTTGGTACCCTTGGTCATCAGAGTAGCCGGGTAGGAGCTTAGAAGCAAGAGAACGTTGCATACTACACTATAGGAAATCCTCCTAAGACAGCAAACAGCGCATGAATCCCAGTAGCTACATATGAAAATCCAATGCCATTTTTAAAAAGTGCTAAGTACTGGGTATGTTCTATGACAGGACACTCTTTCGCAAGCTTAGCCCTACTGCTGATTTCTTGTTGGGTCATACACTAGGTCATACGTAGCTGGGAGATGCCATCTCCGCTTTAATATTTCGGCTCCTTCTTTTTAGAGATCCGGATGTCATCGTCTAGCCAAGTATTCTCAGTTCTCTCAGTTCTGAGTGGCCCTTCCTCCCTAAGTGTGGATAATAGATATCATAGTACCCTCAGAACCGTTGCCGTCCCGTCGTCACACAACACAACCCGTGAGGTACACAAGAAGGTAAAGCCGACGGCTATAGAATAACGATTAGACAAAGACACCTTTTCGGCCCGCTAGCTAGGTGTATCATAATATGATACTGCGTGTTGCATTAATATACAATATCCGAGATAACCCTTCAGAAAATCCCCTTTCATTTAGCCTAAAGGGACTCATCATTGTTACATTTGTTGTCTCCATCGATGTCGAATAATCAATCGTCACCGAATTTAACAATACTTGTTATCATGACCACAGTATTCCTTAGGGGCCCGGTAGCTGTTCTCATTACACCGTAGACTGACTTCGTGTTTCTGGGAAAAGTGGGTCGACGAATTGGTGTTACACAAGCTTTAAACCATGTCGGGATTAACCGTGAGTCCCCAGCCAAGCCAACAGATGGTTCATCTAATGAGATAAGCAAGAGGTAGATGGAACTTTGATGTTGTGCATGGGAAGTGTTACCTGAGATTTGAGATGCCCCCAATACCTGGATTGAAGAATGAAAGGTTGTTCTAGCCCCTGACAATAATGCGTACGATGTTTGGTCTGGGCCTGGATCTGCTAAAATATACAGTAGCGATACTCGTAAGTTCTCCTTTATTCGGGCAAAGCAGTATATTTGATCATTCCCCGCAATATTCCTTGGTCCTATGTCAATATGATTCGTCGTATTCGTAAACTAGCAAATAGCAAATAGCGAAGAGGAAAGAGCTAGTTATTATAGCCCTAGCACTTTCAAGTCCAAATGCGATGCATCAACGTTTCTAAATTTCATAGATAATCTGAGAAGAAAAATCCTATATTTAATTTACGGTGTAAATGTATAAAACCGTGGAAAGAAAAGAAAGAAGAAAAACAGTGTATGTTTACATAATGCTTTGAACAAACGCCTCAACCATATATCCGCGACGCTCCCGAAAGACCAAAGGGTATTATTATACATCAAGGGTTTTCCCGTGGAGGAGTCGATGGTTCTCCACTACCCCAAACATTCTCAAACGCCTCTCCATCAACTCCGTATTTAGGCTTTAATAACACATTCTCTTGCCGAGCTTCATTCCAATGGCGTGATTCCTCCGAGTTGTCCTGATCACTACCATGATTCTCATCCCCATCAACTGCGAACTCTTCATCAACACCTGGCTTAGGATCCACAGCCTCTACATCATCATTGGGCTCGAATCCTTCCCGTATGTCCTCGCCTGTACCGTCTCCATATGTTCGCCTTGGAAAATTAGCCATGAATTTTATCCAATGAAAGGATGGACTTACACAAAACGTCGGGGCTCAGTTTCATTCCACCCTGAACTTCCTTCTTTGCGAGCCCGAACTCTTTCGGTTTCTTCTGCCGCAGTATCTTCGACTATAACATCAACTAATTGACTTCTGTCGGATTTGGCCGAACTGGAGGCAGACGAATGCTGTCGCAACATGCCGTTGAGCATCGGCGCTCTTCCTTCTTCACTCAGCGGAGAATTTTCTTTATCCTTGCCTTTGGAATCTCTGCTACGACTGCTCCTGGAAGGCTTTTTCTTAGTTCGCTTAGTGACATCCTCGACTGTCTCTCTAATGTTACTGGCTCTTCGAATACGGTTGTCATCGGTAGGTTGAAGGAGATGACGATTTGCCGAAGTTGTCAGAAGATCAGGCTGCCCATTAAGCCACCTTTCTCTTGACGGTTCATGAGCAGTAATCACATGATACTATAAATGATTGATTAGCTTTAAGCATGAAGTGAGCCAAATTTACTCACGTTCCAATCCCCAAATTCCAGTTGTCTAGCTCTCTCATAGAGGCCTTCTTCTTCAGGATCAAGACCTTGCTGTTCTACGCCACCGTCTCCCCACCCCATGTAGTCGGAATCGCCATCACGGGGTTGTACTGGAGATTGGCTTCCAGGAGATCCAGCATTGTTCCCAAGCAGCGGTGTTCTTGCTGTTGCTTCGCCTGGTTTGGGAATCCAATACTTTCCTTTCCCACCACGCTCGTATCGCATACCTTCCATCATCCGAGCTACTCTTGACGAGGATCCCTCATGAGCCAAGACGTTATCTCCTGAATCAAATAACCGATATTCATATTTCTTCCCACTGAATGTCTCTTTTGTATCTTCAATGAGATCACGAATGCCAAAAGCATCCCGGATAGCGTAGCGGACCGGCATTCTAGCTGCAGATATAGTGACATCTGCATAGTCATGCCATGAAAAGGCATACCAATGCCCAATGGCAAAAATGGGCATCTCGATACAGATCAAGGCATCTTGTATTGCCGCAGCGAGACTGTCGGCTGTATAATCCTCCACATTGTCTGGAATTGCTCCGAGAAAGACCAGAATCGAAAGCAGAAATCCTTGCCAGTATGAGGCAAATATAATGAGCTTGATGCACAAAAATTTTGGTACAGGTCGAAAAGGTTGTAAATCTTTAGACATGATAACCCAAAACATTCCGAGTGAATATAGACTCAGTGTGACACTAATGTTGTAAATAATACCACTCCACATATAACCGGAGGTTAAAGAAATGGTACCCTCAGAATAGACACCAGTAGCCTTCATGATTATAGCTGAAATTCCGAGAAGAGGCTTCAGCCAAGCATACTGTAAAATCCCACGCTTGATGGCCAAGAATGTATGAGGGTCGGATATATCGACCTTAGGAAAGACGTGGTTCAATGGCCAAAGGTGATGAACCGGTTCTCTTCCATGCATCATAATGATCAGTGCTCGTTCACCCCCGAGGAAGTTTATAAGGAGTTGAAAGAAAGTGTAAATTGTGAAAGCCTGCCAATAATTAGTTTCGAGCAATGGTATTCAAACATGTTCAACCTACCTCATATACATCACGAATAGGATCGATAAACATCGCTGCCTCTCTAGAGACTAGACTAGTCCATGACGAGATTGAGTATATCGGTACCCTAAGCGTATTAGTCAATATAGGATCTGTAGATAGTGGTGAAGACTTATCCACGTACATAAGTAGGATTCGAATGACATAGCGTTGTAAAAGAGGTTTTCGATAGTTTTTCCTAAAATATTTAGGAAAGTGATCTAAGTTCGAATCATGTAGCTTTGATAACATACGTTTGCAACCAAACCGACCTATTGAGCAAGATGTTAGCTTCCTAAAGTGAATGAACGAAGTCGCTCTCAAACATACACGATTGATAGTAAAGAGGCAAGCAATGCAGCAGAACCAGCTACCACTATTGTTGCATTTGTCAATTTTTCGCCAGTACCACCGGATAGGTCACTACTTCCCGCCATCATCACGGAAGGTGTGAAGAATCAATGAAGTTGGCGCGCTCTCTTGGTCACGATAAGCTATAGGAGTAGATTGAAGCTTAGAAGTCTCAAATTGTGCGACTAACATGATCTGCGAAACTCTCCTTCATACTTTTAAAAATTAATGATAAGTCTAGTGAATGTTATAGTCTTTGGAAAATGTTCACACAGCGAGATAGGCAGGAAGTTGGTGGTTTTGATAGCTATGCCATGTTTTTGTCGCAGAGCATAGAGGCGAAAGCGTGCGTAATTCTGCCAAGGCGGTGGCTTCCAGCTTTCAAAGCGGGCTAATGCGGCCGAGTGGCCCCTATGAAGCCTCACAATTCGACTTCCGCGATATACCATATATTCGATCTTTTGTATTTCAACTACCCACCCAAAAAGGATTGGTGTTACTCTGGCCATTTCACTTGACACGTCTCGGTAAATACGATTTTCTTGAAGACGAGAAACGAAAGATTGACAATATTCGCGAGACAATGCAACATGTAGCATGGAGGTCGGAGTCTTTGCGATCATGAGCATTTCAGTCGGAATCACGTAGAACCTTACTTCATACACACTTTACACAAGAACGATAAAGGATGGCGGGCAGTAGTGGCTTGACAGCATCTCCTCTGCGAGCGGATCTGCGCTTCAATTGGTAGCTTTCTGCATTCCCGGCGCAGAAGAAGGCTAACTAATAGATTAGGATTTTCCTTATTGAGTTGATTGTCTGTGGGATTGTGTGAGTCTTTATACTGTGGTTAGTTTCGCATAGCTAACCCTCGGCAATAGCACACTATTCTTCCTTTTCTATTTCAACCGTGTTTTTGCTGCCATCGTATCATTTGGTCTTCGAAAATGGACATGGCACCAGTATCAAGTGTATGTCGACATCCAAGCTTTACAAATATCTCTCCTAGGAGGGCGCGTGTTTTTAAAAGGTGTTAGATACCACGGCGACAATGAAACTATATTGATACAAAATGGATACATTACGTGGAAATATTGGCTCCGCAATGTGAGAGAATTGGACTTAGAAACCGACGCATCTACAAAAAAGCAGGAGGGGCAGGAGGCGACTTTTGATACGAGACTTGATCAGGAGGCAGGGCCGAAAGAGAAGAAGAAACTTCCGTGCCGATTCGATATCGTTTTGAACGGGGTGGAATGGTTTGTTTACAACCGAAGTGCAGCATACGATGCTATTATATCGGGAATTGCTGGAGATGGTGAGAATACAGATCATGCTGCGCAGAGCCATGGAGATGATTCCCATCAGCATGTGAGATTAAGGAAGAAGGGTGTTGTAAATGGTCGTGGGAATTTGCAAGATTTGTCCAAAGAATCTACTGCCGATTCTCAATCTTCACCCTCAACTACCGAAGAACAAGCTAAGCCTCGAGCACCTCACGTAGAAGATAAATCTGATAAATCTTCCGCGAATTCTCAGACAGCCGATATGGAAAGCGATGAGTCGCATGCAACAGTGGAATCCACTTTTTTACTTAGGTTCCTTCCCGTTCACATTGAATGTTCCAAAGCTGCAGTGGTACTAGGGAATGAAAACACCAAGAGCGTGCTTATTGTTAAAATGGACAAAGTAGAGGGAGATCTAGACGCCTCAGCATCGACTAAGTTGGATCAGTATAAACAGCTAATAAATTTTCGTTTCGAACATCCCGTTATACAAATGCAACCGAATGATGATTACAAAGAAGATCAAACTACGGCAGCCTCTAGAATCAAACGCGGGGTTCCTGAGCAGTCGAACGCTATTGCAAGCCGCGTTCACTCCCATAGCTTTTTTCATCGACAGCGCAAGAGAGCATGGCATACTATTCAAGACCTCGTACCTTATTTTCGAAGTTCTGTAGAGTCTTTCTCATCCAATCATGATAGCCGCTCAAACTCACCCATTCCAGGAGGCCCTAACCCTAGTAGCTGGCAAGGTCTTTCGAGGTATCTGGATGAAAGCGAGCAGGATGACAAAGCGCGGTGGTCTTCTAACGAATATGCAACAGTTACTACTATTGTTGATAGCCCCAGCGCTACTATGAGATTCTATTGGGATGTCCCGGCCAAAGTTCCATGGCGTCGTGAAGGGTCGAAATCAGCATGCAATAACATCAATAGTGATGTTCCTCCTGATTGGGGAATCGATCTTCTTCTGGAAGGCGCTGTCATCAATTACGGTCCTTGGGCCGATAGGCAGCGGGCCGAGATTCAGCGAGTCTTCTTTCCAAGTCTGTGTAAAGATGCCTCCCCCGCCAAAATGATTAGACCTGGTCAATACAGAGTGCCAACGCAATTCAAACTTTACATTGAACTTGATCACGAGACGACACTTCGAGTGCCTATTAGAGAAGAATCAAAGAATTGGAAATGGACAAAGCAAGCAGAAACCGCTGGTACCCGGCCAAGCGAGCGAAAACGAACTAGTAATAGAGGTCGCAGAAGAAAGGATGACAAGGGGGCCCCTGGACCCGAGGTTAGACCTTTTGGCTGGCTTGACATCAAGGTTGGCGCGAATGCCACGATTCGATACCTGATGGATATGGTTGCAGGGGAATCTGGATTTTCAAATAAGCTTCAATTGGACTTGCCCAACACAGAGATAACTACAAGTGTCAATCACGGGCTACTTTGGAGATCGACCGGAAATGTCATTAGTTGTGATCTATCGAATCCCTTACAATGGAACGGTTTCCGAACGTGGAATTTCGATATTGGCAGTCGTGGACTAGAGCTTTTTATTCTGAGAGAACACGTCTTCCTCCTCACAGATCTTGTTGGGGACTGGGCTAGTGGCCCGCCGCCAGAATATCTCACATTTACGCCGTTTCGGTATTTGGTGAACCTCAATCTTCAGGCATTCAAACTCTACCTCAACGTCAATGACTCCAACATAATCAATAATCCTGCTGATTTTGACGATAATACCTTCATCATCATTTTTGGAGAGTCGCTGATTGCAGACGTTTGCATCCCCATCGATACATTTCGGCCTCACCGAAACGATATATCGTTTGATGTTTTCGCTCAGCACGGTGGTTTGAATCTGCATGTGCCTCCGTGGAATACCCAGGCCACCTTTCTGAAATCCTTTGAGATTGCTGAATTAGATACTTTAAAACTTGGAGGAAAATATCAATATTGTGCAACTACTTCTTCCAGTAATACCGATACACTAATACTTGATGTGCATGGCAATGGGGCTACTGCGCAATTCTTCGGATTCGTCATTCGATATTACCTCAAGGTGAAAGACAATTACTTTGGCGATGATATTCATTTCAGGACCTTGGAGGAACACCAAGAAGCCATTCGTGTCAAAACCGCCAATAGCCAAGACGACGTGAACGTTCAACCTCACAAGAAGAGCAACGATCTCGATGTGATTTTGAGCATATCTGCTGACGAATCCAGTGTCATTTTACCCGCAAACTTGTATTCAGCAAAGGACCATATTAGAATCGAGATTGCGACACTGGCTGCCGATCTTCGATTCACCAACTATTACATGGACTTGGATGTAGAACTTGGCACACTAGCTTTCTCTTTGGGTACCGAAAGTGATAGTAGAATGTCTTTTGCTAGCGCAACGTCTGGTACTCAACTTTTCATTGACGGTCTTAACATATCTGGAAACCGCCTTTTTGGTCTACCTCCTATTGAACCAACTTATGTCTGTAATTGGGACTTTAGTGTGGGCGCAATCACTGGCGAGTGTACAACCGAGTTCTTTGTGCGATTGCTTGGAAGTGTGAAGGCAGTCGCATTTTCCTTCGATGACGATGAAAATGCCCTGCCACTGACTGCTGAATTAATATTGCACGATGTCACTTTTCTCCGTGCCTCGGTTGATTCTATACGCATTTGGATACATGTAGAAGAAGCAGCCTTTCTCTTTTCCACTTCTAAAATTGTGTTGAATTTCGATGATTGGGCTGGATCCCATTACTCCAAGAAACTAGATCTTCAAATACCAAATTTGAAATTTGGCTGTGTTGATGCGGAATCAGCTTCAAGGCACAGATCAAGAGCACAACATCCCGTTGAGACGCATGGCCTTATTCAAACAACGATATCGTTTGGGATGATCCAGAAAAAGCTTGCATTTGTAGAAGATCGCCGCCTGCAGCAAGCACACCTAAGACGTCATGATCGAAGAACGCACCGGACCGATTTCCTTTTACATGATTATGTTAAGACAGACGTAGATCAAGAGAATGTTGAACCGCCTGCAATGTGTGTTCCGCCAATGCCCCTCCCACTCTTCTACAGTGATGGCCTTGTTCAAGATAGGCCATCTACTTACAAGATGTCCTCCAATGCATCGTCGGTTCGCAGAAATCGACCTCAGACTGGGCGTAAAAGCTCATTTTTGACCGCTTCTAGTTCAAGCTTTAGAAGCGATCAGAGTATTATTCGACCTCGCTCGTTTAACCGCGAGGGAACACCCATTTCTGCTTCGCGTTCCCGAAGTGTACAGGCTGTTCAATCGCATCTCAGGGACCTTTCAGTTTCGACCGGTCGTCAATCTTCGTTCTATAGCGCTGTTGGCGAGCCTAGAGGCCTACCTCCCTCCAATGTTACCTTCTCAAGCTCCTACATAGCACCATATTTTCCACTTGAGGCTGTCGATCCTGATCTTAAGGATCTTCCAGTCCTAGATCCAGAAGCTCAAACCGAAAACACTATGCAATCACCTCGCATGAATCTAGAAGACATCCAGCCAGACCGAGTGGGCGAGAACGCCACTCACGTCAGCTTCATCGTGGAAATGCCCAGTGGTATCAAGGCAGTGCTTAGCCCGAAAGCAGTGGCGGCTGTTGCGGATTTACTCACTGCAATACAACCTGTAGATCCTGTGGATATGATAGATGATCTTCAGATCAGCTCTATGGGAGAGATATTCGGCATGGACAAAAAAGACAAGATACACGGCAAGGTTCTTGATATAGCTGTGCGGACTCCAGGCATATGTCTTCGATTCTTGAATTCGCCTGATGCGCATGACATGACCAGTGATAAAGATGAAACGCATGATCAGTATGATCTCTCTATCGCAAAGCTTGCCATTACCTCAAGAAGTGAAACAACTGGATCTTCAGATCTCATCGCCGCCCACGCTGGTCGACAATCCTCTGCAATCCATTTATACCTTAGCTCTGCTGTCTTAGCTGCGAAGGAACGATTCGGTGATCTAAATGATCCTCAAGCAGCTGTGAACGCGATTCTTGAAGATGTCGTGTTCTGGATTTCTTCTGGACATAACACGGCGGCAAATATAATTTTCAAAACCATAGAAGTCAACACGGCTAGCAGTAAGATTGAATATCTTGCGTCATTGGTCCATCGTACCAATGTTCTCGCTGACCGTGTAAGTGAGACTTTTGCATCTAGATTAAGCCAACAACGAAATCGTCTCCAGCTATTCACATATCTCGTCGCGACGGCAGGGGAGCATGCCACAGATCCTTTATTCCTGACAAGACCGGCTTACGTCCTTCGAAGCGCACAAAGGCATTTGAGAACCCATGATTCATGGAAAGTAATTGCTCGACTTCGACATATGTATTCAATCCTTGGCGCATCTTCGCAACACGATATCATTAGCCGTTGCGCAAACAATGCAGAAAGTGTTCCCGAAGACGCTGCTCAGCGAGTCCTCGCTAGCTTTTCTCAATGGAGGAGCTGGGATCTCAACAATCTTGGCACTTGTGTCTTGATGAGTAATGTTTTCGGTTTCGCCAACGATGATGCCACGGTAGCTGTAGCAGAAGCACCAAACTTAAGCATATCATTTCGAACAGAACTCGTAAGGCTTGTGATAGATCCAGGCCCGAAGCAAAATGAGGTTGCACTATGTTCTTTGTCGGCCAGTGTTTCGGTGACAACTACGCATTCTCCAATCACGTCTCCAATATCTATATCGCAGCATGGCTCAGATGTAGACACAATTCAGAACACTGTTGTGCACGTGTTCTGCGAGCATGTTTCGATCAATTTAAATTGGGAACTTTGTGAGCTCGTGCAAGATATCTTAAAATTGTATCAAAGCGAATCGAACGCAAAAGTACCAGAAAGCCCTTCACCAATCACGCTAGCTCGCCCAAAAGTAAAAGCTAAGCAAAATCTTCAGGTCGTGATTGCAACCGACAAAGGTTCTATCACACTTGACACAATAAACCTCAGAGCTGTTTCCATTAGTAACGGCTTGAAAGTATCTGTTGTTTCAACAGAGGACATCGCTAACACGACTATGATCAACGTGATGCTCGCCGCAGACGCTGCCACCTCAAAAATTCAGAGCCATTCGCAACCTTTAAGTCTGTACCAGCTGCGAAATCCAAGTGTCTATGTGTCATTCGAAAGCTCCATGCTCGACAAGACTCCTCTTAACGTTTTTAAAGTTGCAGCGAATTCGCAAGAGTTGTCATTCATAGTCCAACAAGATATTGTCGCACTTATTGAAGTCTTGGACTTAGTGATTGGGGATGAAATCGCGCAGTTGAATCGTTTGATACCGAAACTTCCTACAGCCAAACGGCCTGCATCGCCGCCGAATGTCTTGCCATCAAGTATTCAAGAATCAAAGTCCATCAACAGGATTAATTTAGCACTGTTCCTAAATATGTATCAAATCAGCATACCTCTCATACAATCGTTGACATATACCATTTCAGGTGTTGTTGCTAGGGCTTCCTTGGCAGCTCAATTTGGGTCCGAAATTGTCTTCGATTTTGATATAAAGGAACACTCACACGATGTGCAAACAACTCAAAATGGTAAACAGCAAAGTATTTCGTTGTTGCAAATGCCACCAACAAACGGTCGTGTCGTTAGCAGCATGTCCGTGGAAGAAAATAAGATTTCAGTTTTCGCTTCTGTGGAACCCATAGAGCTTGATGCAGCTGCTCTTCATAGTCTCTTGACTGCACTCAATCGACCAGAAATATCCAGTGTCGTTTCCGATATCCGTGACGATATCAAAGCAATACAAGCACATGTTGAAGAAATATTTGGTCCCAGCAGCAGTCCAGTACCGGATTCACCACCGAAAGCCGGTCCTGCTTTAATATATGATGCTCACCTAACCTTTGCAGGTTTAGATGTTTATGCAAACGCGGAAGCGTCGCGAGAGGGAAAAACCACGGCAAGACTTGAGTTCAACGTTGGATGCGTGCAACTTCTAGTTGCAAACAGGCTGGAGACACATGGGGCAACATATGAATTTCCAGAGATCCATGTAAATTTGCATCGTATTATGTTTGAATTGTCTCGCCTCAACAATGGGAATATGGAACCTTGCGGAAATCTTGCATTCGCTGCATTCTTGACTGCCAGGAGCAAAAAGAACGAAATAGGGGACGATGTTAGATCATTTAATCTTACTAGCAATGGCCTCGAAATCAACCTGTTCGCCGAAACTGCATCTTCTGTGGTAGATGTTATGGGTCATTTGCAAAATAAAATCAAAGACATCGACTTCACTAGAGAAAAACAGTATTTTAAGAAGCTTCGTAAGTCCAAGCCAAGGATTACAGTCAACGATGAGACCAAAGATCATGATAGCGTTACTGGCTCAACGTCTACCATTATGTTCGCTTCGATGTACACTCTCGAACTACTCAACATCCAAGTTAGTTGGCTGGTTGGTAATACAGAAAACGATCGCATCTCGCACTCTGAGAAAGAAAATCTGGTTTTGTCATTAAAACGTATTGATTTATCAACAAGAAAGGAGAATTCTGCTCGACTTACCATTGAAGACTTGCAACTGCAAATGGTACCCTCATCACATGACAAAATCCAACGTTCGCTTAACTCGGCTTTATTGCCAGAAGTTATCTTCAACGTTGGATATATTTCTGGTCAAAATACCCGTAGATTAGCATTTCAAGCGGCAGGAAAATCCCTTGATTTGCGACTGACTTCTCAATTCATCATACCTGCCGCTGAGCTTCAGCGATCAATTGGATCTGCTGCCGAAATGGTACGGGTAGCGTCAGCTTCCTGGAGTGCAAGCCCACCACCAACACTAATACCATCAACGCCTCCCAACAAAAGGCGGCCTTTCTTCGGAAAGAAACGTATGGAGTCTTTACTAGTGGATGCGGACTTTGCTGGAGCTGTTGTATATCTGTCGGGTAGAAAATTGGCAGAGACTGCACAGACAAATCAAGCAGGCATGACGGGCCGCGTGCCCCATGCTGGAAGATATGGACAATTTACGCATAAAGACGCCGGTAGTAGCACAGTCTTACGCGCGCCTGGCCTGGCTTGGAAAATAGAGTACACAGATAATGGCCTTGATGACCCATCTCTAAACGCTGAGGTGAAAGTGGACGCTTCGACAAACATACTCTATCCATCAGTTGTGCCTCTCATCTTAGAGATCTCTTCCTCAGTCAAAGATATTGTAAGCGAAGATGGCAAGAATAAAAAGTCGGCGCTAAAAACATCACCACAAAAATTCATGGGCTCCGATGACGATAACATTTTGGCAGCCGATCCCAGTACTGTCCTTGGCCGCACTCGCCTCAACCTAGGGCTTAGAATTTGTAAGCAAGAGTTTACTCTTAGCTGTCAACCTATAGCTCGTGTTGCTGCTAGCGCGCGATTTGACGAGATCTATTTGACTGTCAACACGGTCCGGTCGACCGAGCATGGACATTTCTTTGCTGTATCTGTTGCTTTCTCAAGGCTGCAAGCTTCAGTACAACATGTTTACTCCAGGGAATCTACGGGGAGCTTTGATGTTGAATCAATTTTCCTATCTCTCATGAATAGTAAGCATGTGAGTGGCACTAGTGGAATGTCTGCAATATTGAAGATTAGTCCTATGAAAGTCTTAATCAATGCCAAGCAATTACAAGATTTCCTGCTCTTTAGGGAGATTTGGGTTCCACAAGAGTTGCGTGAAGGCTCTACAACTCCTGTATCGTCAACTGATAATATACAATCATCAACGTTTCTCGTACAGAGATACCAGCAAGTTGCAGCAACTGGTGCTTTCCCTTGGAATGCTACAGTCTCTATTGCTGAGCTAGACGTTCAATTAGATCTCGGCCAGGCTATTGGCAAATCTGCATTCATTATATCAAATTTCTGGATCTCATCCAAAAAGAATTCTGATTGGGAGCAAAATTTGTGTCTCGGCTTTGACAAAGTTGGTGTTGACAGTTCAGGCAGAATGAGTGGATTCGTGGCGCTTCAGGATTTCAAAATACGCACCTCCATCCAATGGCCAGCACGCGAGAAGGCACTGAATCAAACACCATTAGTTCAAGGCTCTTTGGGTTTCAGCCAATTAAGAGTCAAGGCTGCATTTGATTATCAAGCTTTCTTAGTTGCAGATATCACATCTTTCGAATTCCTTATGTATAATGTTCGCAATGGCACGCAGGCGAAAGGAGATCGACTCGTTGCCATTTTGGATGGGGAAGCCGTACAGATTTTCTGCACGGCAACGACCGCATCGCAAGCACTCGCTTTATATCAAGCATTCTTGCGGCTTGCTCAAGAGAAAAAGAGTAATTATGAGACGTCCCTTTCAGAGATTGAAAAATACATTAAGCATAAATCGATCTCTCAGACAATGGCACCCAATCCCAAAACACCTGTTACGGTGCCGAAACCAGAAAAGTCGAAATCACCTGTCTCACTGCACACTGATGTGATCGTCACACTGAAAGCATTGAATATAGGGGTGTTTCCAAGCACATTCTCCGACCACCAAGTCTTCAAAATCGAGGCACTCAATGCACAGGCACGATTTGCAGTAACCATGGATCGGGGAAAGATTCATAGTATTTTAGGTCTCACTCTTGGTCAACTTCGCATTGGGCTTGCTGGAGTGAAGCAAGACGAGGCGCCAAAGTCTGTTAGCGATCTTTCTGTGGAAGATGTGGTTAATAGTGTCACGGGATCTCGGGGTGGTACCATATTGAAAGTCCCCCAGGTCGAGGCAACGATGCAAACCTGGCAGTTTCCTGGTTCCAACCACATCGATTACATATTCAAGAGCTCCTTTGAAGGGAAGGTTGAAGTTGGATGGAACTATTCCCGTGTCAGCTATATTCGTAGCATGTACGGTACACATACAAAAGCATTAGCACAAAGACTAGGAAAGCCTCTACCACCCTCGGCCTTGAAAATTACGGGTGTACCAAACGCAGAAGATCCACAGAGTAAAGAGGGCGAGCAACAAAAGATTACGGCCGAGGTCAACGTTCCTCAATCGAAATATGAATATACAGCCCTTGAGGCCCCTGTCATCGAGACACCTCTTCTTCAAAGTCTAGGTGAAGCAACGCCACCTTTGGAATTTTTTGGGTTACATCGAGAACGACTTCCAAATCTTACACATCAAATAGTGATTGTAGCGTTATTAGAATTGGCTGGGGAGGTAGAGGATGCTTATGAAAAGATTTTAGGGTCTTCTTGAGTACAATTCAACTTTGCGAATCACTTTTCCATGCATCAATCATACACCTGGTCCTTAAAAACAATAGCGATAGTGATGATCCTTCTGATGGAGGACTAGAGGCTGGTCCTAAGGTAGATAGATGAGTTTATACCATTAATAGCATATCAACTTATTAATATTCAATTTATTGTTCTTGATATATAAACTTCACTCTTACCTGAGTTCATATTATGACTGAATTTGCTGGGTATGTCCATTAGAATTAATTACCAAGTACCTAGTAATTGAATACCACGTTACTCAATTTGTATAATGATTGAATTTTATATCAATTGAATCCATTCCTCAATTCTGACGCAGACCGGATTTGTCATGTCGGTAAGGCGGTGAGTCAGGAGGAGGGGTAAATGTTGACCAGGTGAATGACCTATCTAGTAGGAAGTTTGGGGTGCTTCTTTGTGGAGACTCATTACTATTACTAAGAAAGCTGAATAGTTACCTAGCTTATTGATTACCCAAATAGTGAGTAGATAAATTATGAATTGTTTGATACAGTCACATACTTGATAGGAATCTTGAGAGGTAGTGGAGATTCTGTATGCATCAATGATATGGGATTCATGAAAATATCGAGTACATGTAGTAAATGAGGGGTGTGAAATCAAGACGTGAATATGTACAGTATACCTGGCTCGACCTGGGTGCTTTTCCATGCACGTGCCATGGTACAATAGAAATAACAGTCATACTAACACATATACGGTGACCTGCCCAGCACAATATGATAATGTACCCTTTACTAATACACTTACAATAGAATGAACCAATTATAACAGAGAGAAAGAATACCACATACCGTACACCTCCATATGGGTATTCACTCTGTTTCATCACCCTTCATAAATGGGATGAATTAAATTATTTGAATTACAATCTTGCTTACAATTGGTCGGTGGATGCTATTCAATCTCATTCCAAAACCTCAACTAGGGCACCAACCCCTTTTAAGGCATGAACTATAGTTGCCTAGCCACCTAACTCGGTGCAAAAAAATAAGTGAAAAATTTCCAGATTACAATTGGAACCCCGCCACTTTTTACTTGCCCCACCCGAGATCTTTTCCTACCCAATTCTTGCCCACCTTTATACAAGTCTTCCTTCTCTCCCCCTCTTCTTCTTCCTCTCCCTCTCATTCTACATCGAAAGTATCACCAAATCTTTCTTTGTATTATCTCTCTATCCCAAATACTTTTGGGTCTGTAGCAGGTATCTACAAATTATTTACGATACTTCAAGTGGTTCAATAAACCACTCAAGTATCTATTCGTTCGAGCGTGTGTCGAACGTCAAAACAATAAATCTTCTTTAACCAGCTTCTCGAAGCACCACCGCCAACATGGTTAAGTAAGTGCCTATTTTCTCTCTCTCTTAACATCATACCATCTGTGGCAGATACAAAGATCAGACTATTGAATCGCAAATCCTCACACGTATCTTTAATCTTCCTGTTTTGGTGGATTAAGGATCTTGAAATGATGAGCTCGAGATGAAGGATTCGGAGATAAGCTTGATGGTATTGACAATGAACTATTTGCTAACGACTTTTCTTTTACTAGCTTCACCGTTGAGGAGGTCCGCCAATTGATGGACAAGGCTACGAACGTTCGTAACATGTCCGTCATTGCCCACGTCGACCACGGAAAATCTACCCTTACCGATTCCTTGCTCTCCAAGGCTGGTATTATCTCCGCCGCAAAGGCTGGTGATGCCAGAGCTACCGATACCCGTGCCGATGAACAAGAGCGTGGTATTACTATCAAGTCCACTGCCATCTCCCTCTACGGTAACCTCCCAGACGATGACGACTTGAAGGACATTGTTGGCCAAAAGACCGACGGAAGAGATTTCTTGATCAACTTGATCGATTCACCTGGTCACGTTGATTTCTCCTCTGAAGTTACTGCTGCTCTCCGTGTCACCGATGGTGCTCTCGTTGTCGTCGATACCATTGAAGGTGTCTGTGTTCAAACTGAGACCGTCCTCCGTCAAGCTCTTGGTGAGCGTATTAAGCCTGTTGTTATCATCAACAAGGTCGATCGTGCTCTCCTCGAGTTGCAAGTCTCCAAGGAAGATCTTTACCAATCTTTCTCGAGAACCATCGAGTCTGTCAACGTCGTTATCTCTACCTACTTCGACAAGACTTTGGGCGATGTCCAAGTTTACCCAGGTAAGGGAACGGTTGCTTTCGGTTCCGGTCTCCACGGATGGGCTTTCACCATCAGACAATTCGCTCAAAGATACGCCAAGAAATTCGGTGTTGACAGAAATAAGATGATGGAGCGTCTCTGGGGTGACAACTACTTCAACCCACACACCAAGAAGTGGACCACCAAGTCTTCTCACGAGGGTAAAGAGTTGGAGCGTGCTTTCAACCAGTTCATTCTCGACCCAATTTTCCGTATCTTCGCTGCTGTGATGAACTTCAAGAAGGACGAGATCCCAACTCTCCTCGAGAAGCTTAACATCAAGCTTTCTCCAGATGACAAGGACAAGGAGGGCAAGCAACTTCTTAAGGTTGTTATGCGTACTTTCTTGCCAGCTGCTGATGCTCTTTTGGAGATGTTGATTCTCCATCTCCCATCCCCAGTCACCGCCCAAAAGTATCGCGCTGAGACCTTGTACGAGGGTCCTCCAGATGATGAGGCCTGCATTGGTATCCGTGACTGTGACCCTAAGGCTCCTCTTATGTTGTACGTCTCCAAGATGGTACCAACATCTGATAAGGGACGTTTCTACGCTTTCGGTCGTGTCTTCGCTGGTACCGTCCGTTCCGGTTTGAAGGTCCGTATCCAGGGTCCTAACTACACCCCTGGTAAGAAGGATGATTTGTTCATCAAGGCCATCCAACGTGTCGTTCTCATGATGGGTGGTAAGGTCGATCCTATCGATGATGTTCCAGCAGGTAACATTCTCGGATTGGTCGGTATCGATCAATTCTTGTTGAAGTCTGGTACCCTCACCACCAGTGATACCGCTCACAACTTGAAGGTCATGAAGTTCTCCGTCTCCCCTGTCGTCCAACGTTCAGTCGAGGTCAAGAACGCTCAAGATCTCCCCAAGCTTGTCGAAGGTCTCAAGCGTCTCTCCAAGTCCGATCCTTGTGTTTTAACTTTCATCTCCGAATCCGGTGAGCACGTTGTTGCTGGTGCCGGTGAGTTGCATTTGGAAATTTGCTTAAAGGATCTCGAGGAGGACCACGCTGGTGTTCCTCTCCGTATCTCTGACCCTGTCGTTCCATACCGTGAGACCGTCACTGGCAAGTCCAGCATGACTGCTCTTTCCAAATCCCCTAACAAGCACAACCGTCTTTACATGATCGCTGAGCCTCTCGACGAGGAGGTTTCCAAGGAGATTGAAGCCGGAAAGATCGGTCCCCGTGATGATTTCAAGGCTCGTGCCCGTATCTTGGCCGATGAGCACGGATGGGATGTCACTGATGCCCGTAAGATTTGGTGTTTCGGTCCAGATACCAACGGCGCCAACTTGTTGGTTGATCAAACCAAGGCTGTTCAATACTTGAACGAAATCAAGGATTCTGTTGTCTCCGGTTTCCAATGGGCTTCAAGAGAAGGTCCAATTGCTGAAGAGCCAATGAGATCTTGCAGATTCAACATCATGGATGTTACCCTCCACGCTGATGCTATCCATCGTGGTTCCGGACAAGTCATGCCAACTACCCGTCGTGTCTTGTACGCTTCTACCCTCTTGGCTGAGCCAGGTCTCCTCGAGCCAGTCTTCTTGGTCGAGATTCAAGTACCAGAATCTGCCATGGGTGGAGTTTACGGTGTTCTCACCAGAAGAAGAGGTCACGTCTTCGCTGAGGAGCAACGTCCAGGAACCCCTCTTTTCACCATTAAGGCATACTTGCCAGTCGGTGAATCTTTCGGATTCAACGCTGATCTCCGTTCCCACACCTCTGGTCAAGCTTTCCCACAATCTATCTTCGATCATTGGCAAATTCTTCCAGGTGGATCACCAATTGACCCAACCTCCAAGACTGGACAAATCGTCCAAGAGCTCCGTAAACGTAAGGGTATCAAGGTTGAGGTTCCAGGTTACGAGAACGTAAGTTTACACTATATCATAACCCCATGCAAAAAACATCTGACTAATCATTTCAATAGTACTATGACAAGCTATAAAGAACGAATTTCCAAAATAAAAGATACCGTCCTTTCCATATTCCCATGCACGTTTCACATCGAGATTATCTCAAGCTCCGGCGCTTTCATGATTTTCTGAGCGAATGCTCCTTGACCACTTCGGCTTGATAGCCAATTTGGTATAAAAAGCTAGCCGCACGCCATGTGATAGACAGATGAGCCTTATCACATTTCCTGAGCTTCTGTTTTCCATTCCGAGTCTTCATGTATTTAGCAGCATGGCGAATTGCAGGATTTCAAAAACATGATTTATGACATTTAATAATGGTACCCTATGAATTGGTGAATCTAGATGTGAAAATGTGAATTCATTCCACTGCCGAACTGAAGTGTTTCCAAATTGAGAAGTCTTTTGAATGATTTCGAACTTTCACCTGATATATGATCTGTATTGAAACCAACTGCCAGATTTCCAGTAATACCCTTGTGCCACCGAAAGACTCTAACAATCTCACATTTGCCCGATGACACGATTTGAGCTTGCGAATGTTAGTGTCAATACAACAGCAACCACAACAACGGTAGGGATCTTCCATCATCCTCTCCCTCAAAAACCCACTCAACTCATCCAACAACTCCACCAGGCCAATCTCAAGACCATCGATCCATGAAGAATCCACTCCTTCGTTTCCTCGCGCTTCATTCTAAATTCTTCAAAAATTAAAAATTAGCAAAAATTCAATCATTCATTCTTTTCATTAACTATCTATGCATACCATATATATTCAGAGTAGCTAGCAAGTGTATCTTATCTAGAATCTAAAATAATAGAGAGAGACAGAGATGAGATGGGATGGAATGATAGATATAAAAAAAAATTGGAAAAAAAACTTCGCCTCGGGAGGGGCTCGAACCCTCAACCTTGGGCTTAAAAGGCCCACGCGCTAACCAATTGTGCCACCGAGGCTTGATGTTACTGTTTGATGGTGCGGGAAGAGAAATTGGGATATATCTAGATATTTTGTGATGGAGGATTGTGTGACGGGCGGGATGGGATGGGATGGAGTGGAGTGGAGTTGTTTGGATTTTGTTGGAAGTGGAGTGGATGCCATTGATGGGTGGGGTTTGGTGATGGGAATTTTGGGTTGGGTTGGGGTTTTGTTTGTGTGGAATGGGAATTAAGGATAAAGTATAAGTGTGAGAGAGGACTCGGCTGGGGAATATCATAGATATAGCGTGCAAATCAAGATGAATAATTGCTCTTGGTATTTATTGTTCATGGAGCGAACTAGTCATTGTTACATTCGAAAAGGAAAAAATATACATGCATGCAGGCCTAACTCTTATCTGCCCAGTGCCTACATGCTTGCTCCCTAGCTCATATTGGAATAGAACTTTTGAATTCTTGATACCCGAATAGCACATCCAATCCAATTCAATCCCTGGCAATCTTCAGATACTCCAGGGCGTTTCGTTCAAAGAGGTCTCAAGTGAGAATTCTTCTCAAGTCTTCAGTCGATGAACCGCCACATCGAATCCATCATCCTCTCTCTGTTAGACAATTCCAGGTGGTTGGGTATCATTCCGCGAACAAAATCAATGAAAAACACCAAGTTTCCTACTCGTATATCTCAAGCTCTTTCTGTCCCGGATAAAACTTTCATTTTTCCCTTGCTACTATCTTTCTCATCATTCGCAACCTTATGAGATCGACTCCTACTTCTTGTTCTCTGTCTTCTTCTTGGAACTTCTTTATCGACTGATTGGCCCTTGCTTCGAGAACGGGAGGGCGATTGACCTCTCCGGGTTTTGGAGCGCGGGGAGAAAAGAAGGAGAGATGGTGATGGGGAGGGAGTTGTTGTCGTTGTCGTTGTTGCAGCCGTAGCGTGAGTTTTTTGGTATTTGATTCTAGGGGCTGTGGCTGTAAGGGATGTTATGGTTGTGTTTGTATTTGCGTTTGTTGATTTGGGGTTGAGGGGTGAGGATGGTAATGGTGAGGAGGTTGTTAAATGTGATGTCTGAGGTGATCGATGACGAACTCGACCTCGGAAATTTGTGGATGTACTGGTTATGATAGGGGGTGGAGAGGCAGCAGATGAGCGGCGACGTTTACGACCACGGTGCGGAGAGGGTTCGTAGGAAGGTGGGTGGGTTGCGGGAGGAGGGTCAATAAGTGTCATTGTTCACGATGGTGTTGGAGGATTGGTATGTGTTTAAGGAATTTGTTTGTCTCAACAAAGTTCTGTTGATCCAATTTGCACGACTCGAGTTTGGGAGGTGAAGTCGTTTGTTGTGATTGATGTTGGGTAGTCAATTAGCTATGATCTTGTGTTAGTTTAATCCTTGAGTAATACTCGAAGAGATAGTGTACATGGGAGATTGTACACAAAGAGTGATAGTTCGTCTCTTTATGAGTTTTCAGAGGTCAGAGGCTGAACGATGAGTTGATGGTGAATGGTGCCAGCGAACGTCAAAATGTTAGGGGTTCAATTTTGATTTTCTAGTGGCACGGTATCAAGAGACATATGAATGTATGGTGATAGGATCAAGTGTGTAGAGCAGAGAGAGCTCTAGTGTTGAAGTAGTCAGACGTTGAATCTTGAAGAAGCGGGTTCATGCAAGGAATCGATTTTACATATTGAGTTGAGAATGAATTAGACATAAGCAAACGAAATATGATGATTCCTTGTTTGTTTTGAAAGAATACCATGATAGGTACGAATAGATATACAAAAACAATAACTACAATAAGTGTTCAATCTTCCCTCTTCATAGGTGATGAGTAGATGCGGGGAAATTGACGATCACCCAAAAGGGGACTTTGATGAGAGAACTTGTTTTGGTGCATGCTTTGCTTTATTTATGTTTGCGCTGATCTAATCCGCACGAAATTGTATGCACTCAAGGTATATTCACATCTATGGTAACATACTGGATAGACAGGTATAATTCCGAATATATTTGTATCAAAGTAACTAATATCTGTCGTGCTATCCAATTGACGTGGGTGTTCCGGTCATTCAAATGTTGTGTTATGTGATGATGTATGAGGCAGCGCAGCATTCGGGGAAAATAAATTTGGCGAGCCTCGTTTTCTTCGTAGACAGTGAGCGGACTTGAATCAAAAATACAAAATACCTTCAATTTTCAGACGGCAATCACTTTTTGTCAATTCTCTATATCAATTCTTTAAATCCTCAAAATCCCCTCACCCATAACGACAATGTTTTCACGACCAGCTGCTAGAGCTTCGAGGATTTACTGCCGCTGCTATGCAAGCTCTGCCAGTACCCCTCCGCCTATGCTCTTGAAGATCAGGTCAGTACACACGACATATGGTTCGTTATTGTTATCTTTGGAGAGCAATTGTACTAATATCAGTTTGGTAATAGGAATGATATGAAGACTGCCATGAGAAATAAAGATAGCAATCGACTCTCAGTCCTTCGATCACTCCTCAGTCAAACACTCAACGCCTCCAAAACTTCCTCGCCTATCAATACCGATATGCAAATGTTAGCTCTCCTCCGAAAAACTGCCAATGCCAGTCGAGCTGCAAGTGAAGAGTTCAAGGCAGCAGGTAGAGAAGATCTCGTCGAGAAGGAAGAACAACAATTGAAGGTCTTGGAAGAATATGCTAGTGGTGTTGAGACAGTTGGTGAGGAAGAGATCAGAAACACAGTCAAGGATCTTGTCAATGGAATGAGGGCTGAGGGAGCAAAGATGCAAATGGGAGATGTATTGAAAAGAGTATTTGCTCCTGAAGTATTGGGAGAAAAGAATGTAGAAAAGGGGGAGGTTGCAAAGATAGTAAAGGAGGTTATGGCAGAATCGTAAGGGCTATGGCCAATGTCTCAATTGTGCGAGAAGATGTCAAATTCTGAAAGCCTCAATACTGTAGAAATCAACTCAACTCAATCATCGTTACAATGTCTGGATTGATGTTATGGTTTTGTATTCATTTGACTCGATTTGACGTCGAATATTCAAAGAATTATACCTGCTAGTGTACTGGATATCAATTGACACAAGTTTCACCAATCGTCGTGTTTCTTCATGATTTGATATCTTTGCGGATAAATTCTTTCAGCCTTGTGTTCTCCACCCTTTTGATTGGATAAGGACGTTGATAAGTGACGCGACCCGGGGCCACGGTGACTACCTGGCATGTTGTGAATCTAGAGCTTGTAACATGCTTATTAGTTCCACCGCTCCTGGAAATGCCTCACAACGATAAATAAATAATTCTACTTCATGGCGACTTCAATACGAATTAAATACCATACTTAATATGCCAAGATTTCGTCCAGCTACCACGGGTTATGCCCAAATTGCCCAAGCCGAAGAGTTCAGCGATGACGAAGATGAGGACCCCCTCGCTGCCAGCCATACTTCCTTACAACCAGCAACTGCACCACGATATGCCTCTATTTCACAACCTCGACCGCATGGTGGAATGTATACAGATGGAT
The DNA here is from genome assembly GCF_014898465.1 of Botrytis porri. Classification (NCBI taxonomy): domain Eukaryota; kingdom Fungi; phylum Ascomycota; class Leotiomycetes; order Helotiales; family Sclerotiniaceae; genus Botrytis; species Botrytis porri. Next base: position 330,664 of record NW_024066084.1, on the reverse strand, counting down.
ACAGTTCACCGACGAATAATCGAAAGTTTGGACATACGAGAAGGCGAAGTCGTATGGGAAGCAATGCCTCCGGTGTGGACATCAAAGCTATAAATGCTAGATTGGAACGTTGGGCCGACGAGATAGCATCCAAGTTTAAAATCAATAAAGCAAAAGGGAAATCACATCAGGAGGAAAAACTGGAAATCCAGCATTCAGTATTTCAAGCACCGGAAGGCATGCGACCTCTTACTGCTGATACTTTGGCATCAGAGCCCGATCATGGACGAATGACGAAGTCGGAATTCGAGGAGGTTGTTGAAAGTGTTCGAATTGCCATTGAGCAGGGTATGCATCCGAAAATGATATCTCAGGGTAGTTCCGGAAGTTATTTTGCTCGAAATAGTGATGGAAAAGTAGTCGGTGTGTTCAAACCGAAAGATGAGGAACCGTATGCCGCAGGAAACCCGAAATGGAATAAATGGATCCATCGCAACTTATTTCCATGCTTCTTTGGCAGAGCGTGTCTAATCCCCAATTTGAGTTATGTCTCCGAAGCTGCAGCATACACACTTGACTGTAGATTACGAACTCACCTTGTGCCCTACACCGACATAGTTCACTTATCTTCGAAGTCTTTCCATTATGATTTTTGGGATCGAAGGAAGTTTTACAGGAGTAAAAAGCCTCTACCTCCAAAGGTTGGCAGTTTCCAAGTCTTTCTCAAAGGTTTCAAGGACGCGAATATCTTCCTCCGTGAACATCCTTGGCCAGATCATGCAAATGGAGCATTTAGGTTGAACGATACACACAGGAACAAAAGAGGGTGGAAAGAGACTTGCCGTCCAGGTTCATCAAAGTCAGACGAGGGTAATGAAGGGGCAGGGGCTAGCAGTCCTACCGGATCTGGAGATGGTAATCAAAATCGACGTTTTGCTTGGACAGATGCGTTACAACAATCATTTCGAGAGGAGTTGGAGAAACTGGTAATATTGGATTATATAATGCGAAATACGGACAGAGGCCTTGATAATTGGATGATCAAAATCGACTGGGAAAATCAGGGCGTTTCTATCGTTTCAGACCCTCCACAATTGAGGACCAATCCAGACTCAGAACACGCACCACGAGTAGTTTCTAGCTCTGAGAACATCAATATGTCTCATCTACCGGCATATCCCTACCGTAGTCAAGAGCCTATGGAAGCTACAAGTAGATCCGCTACACCGTCTAGAATGACAGCACCAACCATATCTATTGGTGCGATTGATAATAGTTTATCGTGGCCTTGGAAGCATCCTGATGCTTGGCGAAGTTTTCCCTTTGGATGGTTGTTCTTACCTGTATCATTGATTGGACAACCATTTTCTCAAAAAACTCGGGATCATTTTCTTCCCTTGCTGACTTCAAAGCAATGGTGGAGCGAGACTCAGCTAGAGTTAAGAAAAGTCTTCAGTCAAGATGCAGATTTTCAAGAACGCATGTTTGCTAGACAAATTGCTGTCATGAAAGGGCAAGCTTGGAATGTTGTCGAAACCCTCAAAACGGTAGACCATGGTCCTTTAGAATTGACTCGAAGACCAAGAGTTTGTGTTTGGGATGATCTTGTTGATATACCTGTTGCGGTTCCTATGAGGGCGCCTTCTGCAGAAATGCGAAGACGTAATGAGGCTCGCAATAGCCTTGATGAAGAAATGGATATTAGTGCCGCCAATGCGCCAGCACCGCAACCAGATCTTCTTGGACTTGCAAGTCCATCTACAGAATTACCAAATCCAAACCGATTCGAATTAGCTAGTCCACGATATAGTGAAGAGCCTTCCCCTGACCTCGAGTCTTCTCAACCAACATTTGCAAATACAGGATTCTCTCGAGATAATAATTCCAAGGATGGAGTGAGGTTCTCGGATCGACCACACCTTCAGCATTCTAGAAATCGTATGAGTTATGATGGGCCTGCAAGGTCACCAAGCGGCAATAATTTTGAAGCGAGAAGATTCTCATTTAGCTCGAGGAGTCGTGGAGCTGTTCAAACATTATATGATGGTGATGATCTCGAAGGAGACTTGGGATATGCAGCCGCCGAAGGGATGGAGGGGAATCAAAGAAAGGTCATAGTAGAAAGACTTGAAACGGTCAAAAGCAAAAACCCCGTCTTTACATGGTGTTAATGGGGAAAGGGAATGATGATCGCGAAGGAATAAATGAGTACGAATATGTATATTATCTCTCGGAATGCGGCGCATATTTTTTTCGTTTTTCTTTTGGCAAATGGGCGTCAAAATAGTCTCGAGATACCGTAGATATCTTCGGGACAGTAGTAATCATATGGGACTTGGGGGGTAGCATGCTTTTTTATGAATTTGGTTGTTCATGCTGTTTGCGTCAATAAATGAAATATATTTAGAACGTAGAGATTATTGTCTTGTTCTTTTTTGCCTTTTCTCTCCCCTTCTCGAAAAATTGTGGCTACCCGTGGACCTAGGTATCGGAAGTTTTATTGGAAATTCTTACTTGATTGATTATGATTTATGGTGATTGACACTCGATTATTGTTATTATTGCTATTGGATAAACGCGGAAGCTTATTGGGCTGGCGGAAATGAAAAATGGGTTCACCACTGAGTGGTGGGATGGATCTTACTAATTACTAAGTAGTAAATAGTAAATAGTAAGTAGTGCTAAGCGACAATCTTTGTTCGTATTTCTCCTCGATTGGATATGCAGTGGGGATTCGTATGGGATATCTGGAGTCATGTGAACGTGTTTCTTGGGGGGGAAGGGAGGTATATTTTGAGTTGGTGAGTTGGTGAGTTTGTTGGGGTTGTAATGGAGTGGAAGGATTTTAGGGGTAGGTATCTGGGAACTTCTGAGGTAGGTACTAGAGGTGTTTGATTCTTAAGGTGATGTGTGTGTGTAGAAGGGAACTTAGGGGAAAGAAAAAAGGAAAGGAGTAATGAGGATAGCTTGTTGATGCGCTGTTGGTGGTGTAATGGATGTAGGAGGCAGGAAGTAGGTAGGAAGTAAGTATATAGAATGTAGTAGGTAAGTAGATGATAGGTAGATGCTCTACGATCTAATCTTAATTCGCTTCTCATTTGATATAAAGTGAAGAGGTGGAATCGTTATTTAGTTTATAATGCTGCATCAGATAGCAATACATGTATAAGCTAGCTGCTGCTTTTGAATGGCTTTGAAGTAATGTATTTTGTTTGGTTATTGAGAATTCTTACGTGTTGTGAGCTTTTTTTACATCGGGTTAATTTGAAAATCCTTTTGTTTTGGTAGTCTCCGTTTGTTGCTTTGAGTGTAATGGAGGTTTGATTGTTTACTCGTGGTTTGTTCATCGGGATAGGAGTGGGTGCGATGGGGAAGGGAGGGCATGCTCAGATTTCTGCTGGCGTAAATGTACATCAATTTCATCTGAGTGAATGTATATGCGAGTCATCCAACACTGTTCGAGAAGAGCTCTTTAAATCATTGGATAGTTTCCAAGACACTTTCGAGGGTATTGAGACTTATTACTTTTCAATCTACTATGGATTCCCGGGAGTATCGAAGGCAGCTATGTCCTTGGGAGTTGCCATCTTGAAAGCAATTGAAGAGGTGATCAGTTACTATCTCCAACACACAGGTAGAGTGACTAAATTCTCTATCCTCGTCACCTCCCAATCATTGTGACTAATGTGACAAGTTACACAGCCTTTAAAGTATCGGAGGCACTTTGGAATGGCGAAGATTACAAAAAATCAATCACGAGTCTCAAAGATATTACCACGTTTGAAAAGCAATTTCATCTTGAAGCCGAAAGAGCCAGTTTCAAAGAAAATTACGAGACACACACTGGCGTGATTGATGAAAATAATGGTATTTAATAAGGTATGGCCCCCCTAACAAGCTTTATAAATCAAACTCAACCCTCTGTTCTGACCCGAAACATTAAAGTTCACGATAAAGCCCCCGAGCTACCTGCAATATTCCAGGAAATGCTCCTAAACTTCGAACATAATCTATAACAAAGATATGGCCAAGAAGCTTTGAGGTGTAGGGGACCTTGTTGTGGTATTAATATCCATCTAAAGAAACCTGACCTATTCTAGACAAAAACATGTATCTTCGAGTAGGAAATAATTTCTTTTGTGCTATCACACCACCTCCCCAACAAGGTATGCCAGTGCCCCAAGAGCCCCATATCTCGCAAGGAAACTTGCAAAGGCTGATCGATATACCACCAATAAGTGGTGGGTCGAAAGTTATATTGAACAGACCGACCAAGATCTAGCGCACGCCTTCAGATCCAAGAAGCGGTTTGAACTAGCAGGCCAGGAGTTACCCGAACTTATCACAAAATCTTCACAGTTTAGACAATGGCTAGTCAACCCAGTATCTAGAGAGCTTCTCATCCATGGGAATGGATCGTCTGAGCCGACATCTCCTCTCACTTTTTTCTGCTCACTGTTAATCAAGAATCTGATCAGTAAGGGCCGCCTCCATACCGTCTTTTCTTCTGCGGATCTCATACACGATCTTACGACCCCTAATCCGGAGGCATTTCAATGATCAAGAGCTTCCTCGCGCAATTACTTTCACAAAACGAGTTCGATTTGGAATTCCCAAGTCTTGATAACATCAAGCAGATTAAGGCAAACAATCTTGACGCGCTCCGGTGGCTTTTCAAGACTCTCGTGCAGCATTTGAATAGAGAAGTAACCTTGTTTGTTATCATTGATGGCATTGATTTATACTGCGATCATCGTGACCTTCATTTCAAAGATATGGAATCGTTGGTGGATTATTGTTTAGAGCTTCGAGAGGCGACCGGTTTGCGAGCGACCTTTAAGCTACTCATATCTTGCTCTTCAAGTACGGAACTTAGTAAGTATATAAAGGATGATTGCTTTTCGAATTTGACTCCAGGGGAAAGAACAGGTATCGAATTCAGCTCATCGCGATTTGAAAGAGAATTTGGCAATGAATTTTCAGAAAGGTATCATTGAGGTTCTGAGGTTACAAACGCGATCCGCCACTATTATTAAAATCCGACCTTTTCAATACCAAGACTACTTATCCATTCCTGACTTCTAAGACTTTGGATCATCTCACGTTTTGTCTCATCAAACCTTCACGTCCTAGTCGGCTTTTGTTAACGCCGACTGGTTCCCAGTTAGTGAAAGCGAGTGTCCTAAGCGAGTGTTCCGTAACATGTTAGGTCCATGAGGAGTTCGGAGTTGAGCTAGAATGATAATCTTTATGTCATTGTAACTAATTCGGTGAGAGTGACAAATCTGTTAGTATGTCTAGTAGTTTCTAATAATTTGAATTTGAAGTTGATACAGTTCTAAGCAAAGGGACACTCGCTTTTACTAAATGGGAAATAGGCGACTAAGCCATTGGAGGCTAGAGAAATCATGTGATCTGCCGAAGAAATGGGGGGGGGGGTTTTGCGGATACTCGATAATAAAAATAGCTCGATTACAAATATGGTTAGTCCCTCTTTTGATGGCGATGGTGACTCGAAAATGGGAACATGAATGGGCATGGGAATGGGAGATTGCGATGTGTAAGGATTTGATGCACGTGAACAGTCATTAGTGCGAGCTAAGGGCTATGAATGAAGGTGATCGAATGTACCTAAGTAGCGGCCGAAACATCTCGAACCTGCTTTATTATAAGTGAACTCTTATATGATTGAAAGATAGCTAGATATCTATCTGTCTTTGTAATAGATATCTATATCGTATGCAAGATCTACCTACATACCTATCTAGGCGAACAACTCGAAGAACCTACCTAGGTATTGAAAATGAGATAATATCGTTGCTTACTAATTGCTTTGTACCTAAAGACTTACGGAAATTTTCTATCGCTGTGCCTCCTCTCTCTCCCACATCCCTACTCCGTACATATCCATACATCTGCTCTCCTTCGTTCTTTTACCTATATAATAAATTCATTACTCATTCACACATTTTACGAAAGTCACAAAACTTATAGTGAATACACGAAGACCAAACAGAATGATCACATTCCGATGATTTTAGTTTCGGCGACTTTTCCTTTTTCCTACTTACTTTTGCACAATCCTCCCTAGTGATAAATATTGCCCCTCCTATGAATTTATCGGCTCGATTACTACAACTACCTACCATTACAACCACAACTTAACCATACACATACATACACACACACACACACACACAGTACATACGACACACAACTTAATGCATGCGACCGTGACGAGTATTCAAGGTTATCTACCATAAAGGAGAATTATGGCCTCAATGAATAACAACTTCTCTGGTAATTTCCCAATCCTCGCAAACGGAGAGTCCCTACATACACACCAAGGCAAACTATCTGGAAGTTCAGACCTACGCCCAAATTACCCTACCGATTTTGATAAACCTGTTACTTACAATTTCTCTGTCGCACAAGGCCAAAATCCTCCAGGATCGAGACCGAATCAACATGAGAACAATCCTGGTATACCACTTTCGAACGGTCATGCCACAAATGCCCAAAATTGGAGTCCCGCGCAATTGCTAAATCCTCGAAGCATTAATCAAAACTCACGACCCTCGCCCAGTTTATCCCCTCATCCCCAACCAAAAACTACACCAGTTCCCCAGCCTCTATTTCAGTTCGACACTCCCGGCGGATCGTATACGCCGTCACCTCCCTCGAACCCGAATTATAACGTGAACTCGAACTCGAATGGTCATAATGGCTTTGCATCATACGCGAACCCAAGTGGGCAGATGCCGGGCATGGGAAGTTTTGTGGATCGAATGCATAATGTTACAGATCGCGACATGGTACCTCAAAAACGCCGCAGAGTAGAAGACTTGACCGGGGAGGGTAGCAGAGCACAATTTAATGGAAGTTCTAGTGGAGGTGCATACGGACAATATGTGAAAAGTAGGAGGGTTGAAGGCTCGAAGGATGGTTGTACAAAACAAGTACTCGACTTATCGCTAGTGGACGATGATGATGTTGTAGTTGTCGGGAATGAGCAGGATAGGGAAGTTTGCTATGGACGTATTGAAGGATCTCAACTCAACGCTCATCGAGTACCAACCCCAAAACCTGGCGCCCAATCACTTATACCCGAAAACTGGCCGCAGATAAAGATTGTTTTGAGAAGAAAGGAAGGGGATAAGACAAATAATATTCACGCTCTCGATTGTACTCGCGAAATTATTGGCTGCGTCGATGTGAATACCGCAATTGGACTGGCACCCATTCTCGACTCGCCAAAAATGGGTGTCAGAACAGCTGCCCGTATTCTTACAAGAAGAAAGGCGCCGGATGATCAGCCAGTGGGTTCCCCATGCTCTGTTCGTTATAATTTGGATTTAAATCTTTATGGACCAAAAAAGCACGCTCTTCAAATTGGTCGACATCTCTCTCACAAGCAATTGTGGTTACGAACCCCACTTTCTGTAGAAGCCGGCATTCCGTTGCACAATCCTCATGCTATAGAGAAGCCTTCGAGGGCCTTACAGCCGACATCTAATTCATACTCGTCTTACGCATCTCGTTCTCAGGCCCCTGCTCGGACAACAGAAGAAATCCGAAATGATGTTTTGGGAGTTTTCGACTCATTGCCGAGATCTGAGAATTTACCAGAGATGGAGCCAAGTTCTTTAATTACTACGGAGCTACTCAAACATCAGAAACAGGGTCTCTACTTCATGATAAATAGAGAAAAGGAGCGAAATTATGAGATAAATGACAAATGCGATCTGTGGAAACTTAGACATGGGAACAATGGGCAGAGGATATATTATAATGTTATCACCGGTGATGAGGAACGCAAAAGTCCACCGCAGGTACTTGGTGGAATTCTTGCCGATATGATGGGCCTTGGCAAAACTCTCAGCATTCTCTCCTTGGTAGCTACAACGCTGGATGATTCGAGAGACTGGGCGAAGCAAAGACCATCAAAATCTGATCAGAGAGAGCAGCCAGTTCTTAAATCAGGCAAGGCTGCCGCTCAGCCCAAGTTCGAACCCGCAACTCTCGCTTTGAACTGCAAAACTACCCTTTTAGTTGCTCCGCTCAGTGTCATTTCCAATTGGGAAGATCAGATCAAGGCACATATTAAACCCGATGCTTTGAAGTATTACATCTATCATGGCGCTAATCGCATCAAGGATGTTACGAAATTATCAGAGTATGATATGGTCATTACTACATATGGTTCTGTCGCTAGTGAATGCAACAACAGGAACAAAAAGAAAGATGGTAAATATCCTCTCGAGGAGATGAATTGGTTCCGAATTGTACTCGATGAAGCTCATATGATTCGGGAACAATCAACTTTGCAATTCAAGGCTATTTGTAGGCTTTCAGCACAGCGTCGATGGGCATGCACAGGTACACCAGTTCAGAATCGACTTGAAGACTTAGGTGCTTTGATGAATTTCCTTCGCGTCAAACCATTTAACGGAAGTGGCTTTGCCCAACATATACTATCCCCTTTCAAGATTTGCGATCCTGAAATCATTCCCAAACTTCGATTGTTAGTTGACAGCATTACTCTTCGTCGACTCAAGGATAAAATCGATCTTCCTAAGCGTCATGATCAGATTGCTAGGCTAGATTTCAGTGTTGAAGAGCGTATGGTCTATGATATCTTTGAAAAGAATGCAACAGATAGGCTTAAGGTTATTACTTCTCAGGGAGAAAGTGCATTGGGAGGCAAAACTTTCCATCACATTTTGCAATCAATATTGCGTCTTCGTCAAGTCTGCGCTCATGGCAAGGATTTGTTGAGTCCCGAAGACTTGAAAATCATGAACGGTCTAAGCAAGGACTCCGCTATCGACCTTGATAGTGAAGAATACGAAGATCACGATGGAATGACACCCAAACAGGCTTATGAAATGTATAAGTTGATGAGAGATACAGGTACAGATAGTTGTTTGACATGCAATCGGAAGATTGGCTCTCAGGATGTTGTCGATTCTGATGGCGAATCTAAGGAGGAAGTTATTGGTTACATGACACCATGTTTCCACATTATCTGTGGCTTGTGCATTGGTGCTTACAAATCTCAATTAGAAGAGATGGCTTTTGGTGGCTCTTTAGTCGGATGTCCTACTTGTCACCAACAAATTTCTCCGTCTATGTTCTTTTCTCTCAAACAAGAGGAAGTAGACAAGGAAGAAGAATCCCGATTGAGAACCAAGGAATCGGCGAAAGCAGGCAAGGATTTATCAAATTATGCTGGACCTCATACCAAGACAATAGCTTTAATCCATGATCTTCTGGCATCCAGAAGAGAATCACAAGCAAGACCGAACGAGCCACCTATCAAAAGTGTTGTATTTTCTGGTTGGACAACTCATCTTGACCTTATCCAACTCGCTTTGCAGGAGAATAATATTCCTTACACACGTCTCGATGGTAAAATGACTCGTATCGCTCGTTCGATGGCCATGGAAAAATTTCGCGATGATCCATCAATCGTTGTTATTCTGGTTTCCATCGCTGCAGGTGGCCTAGGTCTCAATCTCACCACTGCTAATAAGGTCTATGTCATGGAACCTCAATTCAACCCTGCAGCTGAAGCTCAAGCTATTGATCGTGTGCATCGATTGGGTCAGAAGAGAGAGGTACAGACAGTGCGATTCATTATGAATAAAAGTTTCGAAGAGAAAATGTTGCAAATTCAAGACAAGAAGCAAAAGCTGGCGAGCTTGAGTATGGACTCCCAGAAGGGAAGGCTAGATAAGAAAGAAGCGTCGATTAGGAGATTGGAAGAGTTGAAAGATTTGTTCAGGAAGTAGGTATAATGACAATGATATTATTCTGGGGTTTGGACCTTGATATTTCGGTGTTATTGGCAGGTTGGAGGGGACCCATGGATTATTCCAAAATTAGATACAAGGGGGAGTCAATGGTATATTGGATCCTTAGGGATGGAGTTTGGGATCATGTTACATGCATGCATCATTTTTTCTGATTCAAGATCAGACACTCGATTCCCACCTCTTTTGCTTTTTTATAATTTTATTGATATCTTCATGTTCTTTCTGGGTGGGCGTTTGTGTACAGGATGGATTTCAGGGGAATCAAATGCTTCAGGGGAATCAAATGCACTCTCATGATATGACATCAATAATAGGAAAGCGGGAGGTTAGCTTCGTTACTACTACACTTTTTAGAAATATATTTTAGAGGACTTTATATAATGTGTGAAAAGGAAGGGGTTTGGCGAAGGCTGTATTGTATTGTATTGTACTGTATGTGGTGCATGTTTATGGAGAAAATAGGTGTGTTTGATGGGAGGGTGGATTGAGGGGTTGAGTTTGGGATGTGGTATAGATAGATGGATGGATAGATCATTGTTACTTTTTGTGAGATTATTGGGTCTTGTGTGGTGTGATGTGGTGTGATGCTGTTTATATCCTATTAGAGGAGGGAAAAGAAGGGGGAGTGTGTGAAGGTTGTATGCATCTATAATCTATATGCTTGTCACCAGCGACGTATCAATAGATAGATGGCTTGCATAAATGAACCAAACGCCTAAGAGCTCTACATGCTTTATCTCGTCTCATTCAACCTCTTCAGAAATGATAATGGGTGTTTGTTGAATTGATTATGAATGTTTGATTAGGTTTGAGAGATTTGCGAAGCGTGAGTGATTGATGGATTGTGAGTGATCGATAGATTGTGCAATGTGCGGTTTGCTTTCAAGAGTTGAGAAACAGGTAGGGGTAAATAGATAGTAGGGAGTTTTCTTTATACGATATTATAGAGTTGTGATGGTGATGGTGGTTTTGAAAGGGGTGCGGGGTTGAATATCTGCGGATTTGAAAGAGGAGATTGCAGTAGCTTTCTTGTAAGGAGGAAGATGGATGGATGGATGGTTGTGATGTTCATGGTTTCGGAGTTGTGCAGATTTGTGTTTTGTATGGGATGGAAGGGAAGGGATGGGATAGGAGGGATATCTAGAATTTTAAGTACTGCTGAGGGGTTGTAAGGAGTTTTGTATGCTGGTATGTAGGTATGTAAATAGGTAGATGTAGATATAGTGTTTGTTGTTTGGTTTTTTGATGGAGATGATGTGGAGGTATTTATTGATTTCAGAAAGGAGATGGGGTGTTTGAAGAGGGGTATTTCATGAGGGGATTTGACGAGGGAGGTTGACGAGGGGGTTTGGAAGGAGGGATAATGAATCGAGGACCTGAGGTTGGGGAATCGTGTATGTATATGTCTATCTGGTTTGGTAGGTATCAAAGTAATCTATAGCGAATACTCTTGATTGATGTTCTAGAAGTCCTTCCTTCATATCTTGAATAACAAAGACTGTAACATAGCATTCTCGAAATTGTATAGCTGGAGACTCGAGAAGGAATATGGCATTTCCGTCATAGTATTACTCAAGACGATGACTTTATTGTGAACTTATAGAGTCGATACAGTATAGTGCGTATAATTTTACTCTATTTCTATATATTATGAATGAAAAAGAGAAAAGTATACGAGAGTTTCTGGTTATAGATATAAAAGATACATCGAGAGAGGGGGGGGGGAAGCACCTTGAATATAAGAACTATCCCAAATTTGAAACCTTTAAATCTTACTTAAAATCTTATATACATACATACATACATACATATATATATACTTATTAATTATTCAATATAACTTGAGCATATAGATTATATCCATATCAATAATTATTCAAAATAAGATTGTCTAAGTTAATCAATAAATACCGATGTGATATCTCACTCAAGCCCCGCGTAATCTTATCAACCGACCACGCACGACTGAGAACTTTCAGAATCGTATTTTGCGAAGGCTACAAAAGATTATATTTTGATTTATTATTTCGAGGTATCTAGAAATAAATGAGAGTAAGTGATTTGATAAATGAATCGATACTAAATAGCGAAATGAGAGATCTAGAGATTGAAGAATAAGTTACATAACTTATATAAATAAGTAATTAATCCAATAGGAAAGAGAGGTTCGGACAGGATATACATATATAAAATTTCATCGTATTATGAAGACTCCCCTTCGCGACCTCGAGTAAAAGCCGAACACTAAACATCACAAACCCCAAATCCTCATTCATTCCTCAAACCCCCAAACCCTCAAATTCCCACATGAGAACTTTCTCCGCCCCTCCAGAGTCCAAATCTCCTAATCGAATTAGTCACTTCACTTCACTTCCTAGCCAGCCAGCCCACCTATCCTATCCCCACAAAACCCACACCACACCATCATGTTACGGGAGCTGCCTCTAGGGTCACGTGGAAGTGTCTAGAGATCTCTCGAGGTGGTTTAGACTAGACTTCAAGTAGGAATTCAATAAGGTTGTAACTGGTTGCAATTCTCGTAACTATAGTAATGAAACTAATGATTGTTCTTGAGCACGAAGCTCTACATTGTAATGAAACCCATTCCCTTATATAGACCTTCGTACTTTGATCGAATCGTCAAGTCTACTCGACTACTCGAGTCGACAAGTCGAATCGACTTTCCTTCACGTGACACTTGTCCTCGTGACCTGGTAAGGCTACCGCTTATTTAACCTGTGCTTACTAGCTAATCTGTAACCGTTGTGCAACCTGTGCCTACTGTGGGGTAGGTGCCAATAAAAGATAGGTACCTATCTTTTAATCACTGCTTATTTATTCGGTTACCGCTATCTTTAGTTACCCTTTAATTCAACTGTCCCTACAGTGCTGTTTTCGTAGGTCCCAACACCAAGGCCTTAGGTTTATCTCATAATCCATGTTGCGGTGCGGGTACCTCCGTAACACATCACATCAAATTTTCCCTTCCACTCTCACTTTTTGTACAACAATATATACCTAATGACCCCTCCCCACAACATCAAAAACCCCCAAAAGGTGAGATGGCCGAGTTGGTCTAAGGCGCCAGGTTAAGGTCATCATTATTATACGATTATCACAATCTCCTGGTCTAGTAATAGGCGTGGGTTCGAATCCCACTCTCATCAGTTTTTAGGATTTGGATAGGTTCTTATTTTGGTGATGTTTTTTTCCTCGCAGATGGATGGAAGAGGAGAAGAAGTAATGTAGATTATTTTTGCGTTCTTGGAAAATGAGGGAGTGAATGAATAACGAATGATCAAGAAAGTATTTTCTTCTCCACTTATTTTTTTTTCTTTCGTTCGTCCTTTCATTAGTGGTTGGTTGGTGCTTTGTGCTGATGTGATGGGATGGGACTAGATGGTTGGATGAATCATGAATGAATGGCTCGGTTAGATAGAGAATACAGAAAAACTTGGTTATACCGGACTTTTTTTCCATTTTTTTCCTAAATTTATAGGGGAATATTGGAATTTTGATGAAAATTGGTATATCGGATTAAATTGATTAAATTCCGGTATAAATTTTGATGGTCAATTTAATTGAATAAGCTATATTTTGAATGAATCAACTTGAAAGATTATTATTATATAATATTTTTTCGAAAATATTAGAATTTAAAACTAAAATTAAATATAAATTTTGGTTAAAAAGCTTGGGCTATTGTTTTTTATATTGGATTTCATTGGTCAAAAATTTCAGTTCGATATAATCAAGTTTTTCTATATAAATAAGTATAATCGACTATCTAAGCTGATTAGATGCCGCTTTTTATAGTATACAAGAAGTACTAATCTTAATTTCGATTCATTTAGATACTTCATATATTCATTTAGATACCTCATATATTCACTTAGATACTTCATATACTCATTTATATATTTCCTTTAATCAGATAAATAAATAGTTAAATATACAAATAAGATTATCTACTCGACGAAACCTCTTTTTCTCATATTAAATATTATTTTTATCGAAATTTAATATTCAATATTATAACGAGCAATACATGACATTATAATTCCTTATTACGTATATCTCAATTCAAGACTAGCTTCTACTAAGCGATTATTACTATATAAGAGATATAGAGATCTCTTAAGAATCTCTTCTCTCTTTAGCTTTCTTATTCTAATTGTTTAACCTCTATCGATATCCTCTAGTATGCGATCGTAACATATATATCTAAATATTCGATAAAAATAAGAATGTTTATTAAAAGGGAAAATATCTCTCAACTTAGAATTAAAACATGCTATTTGTCATCATTGATATTCTCGGAGAATAGAGGATATATTCAATGTACTAAATATCTAGATTTATGAATAAGTGCTTGTAATTAATTTTGAGATCAGATCAGATCGTAGAAACTCAACTTCAATAGCAACTTACTCTGTACAAAGCTACTTTTTATTTCAAGACTTGAAAGCTACCTCTCTCTCTGTACTCAACCATCACATCACGTCTCATAGAATTTAATGCAACATAAACTATAACTGATCAAATCAAGTATACATAGACTACCTCCTCATTATCATATCTAAACTACCGAGTATGTATATCTAAATCACAACGCCGAAAATACAATAGGTGGTATCATAAAGGAAGTATCCTGACCCTTTTTCCCCTTTGCGAACAACAAAAGAAACTTTGAAAACCATTCGAATCATCCAGATCGAAGAGACCGTACCATCCCATCCATCCATACCACCGAGCAACCTAACCTCCATATTCCCATCCCATTCCTTTCCTCCCAAACAACCAACCATTTAATATTCACACAATCCATATCAAATCAAAACTTTCTCCATCTCTTAAATCGCAACCCCAACACTATCACTTCCATATCCATAAGCCATACTCCATCTCACCTCCTCACCCTTCTCACTCCCCCCAAAAGTTCTCGCTCCATCTCTACTTGGTGGCGCTACCTGCAACCTCTTACTATCCGCACTAATTCTCACTTCATATCCTAACCCCCGTGGATGTCTAGCTCCATATCCTAGACTTGGACTATCACTCCAACTGGTCGCTTCATAATCTTCATTACCATCAATCTCACTCTCGATACTACTCACACTACTAACACTGTGTGGATTATGGATTTCTTTCACTTCGACGCATTGATAAAAGCCATCTCTAGAGGTTACGGGTCGGGGAGTGTTGGTAACGGAATCGAGGGACATGTGACGAGAGTGTTGGTGTTCGGAACCGGATGGAAATAACCAGGAGGAGACCCGCGATAGAGATTTTCTTCGATGTGTAATTTGAGGTGTTTGGAGGACTAATGGAAGAGGGGGAGGTAACGGACGTTCTTTAAGAAATTTGGGAGCGTGAAGAGAAGAGTCTAGGGATTTCATGCGACGAGGACGAGAGGGTGCAGTGTGAGGACGATGGTGGACATGGTGGAGTGGAAGCTCGGTGATGGGTGGCATGGGTTCTTTGAGTGTGTTAGAATGGTCGCATTAGAATATAATGATGTAATCAGAAACCTACCTGTGAACTCCGAGTATATACTCTCACGTCTTTCTTGTCGGCTCTCGGCTCGGCTTGCACGACTTACCGGTCGACTGGCTAGATAAATACTTCGTCTCTCGATAGCGTCATCAAGTTCTCTTAACTTTTTATCCAATTCCATATTCTCTAGTAATGCAGACTTGACTCTCTCATACGCCAGTGGTTCCGTATTTGCTCTCAATCGTGTAGGACGTTCGTGAGGTAAATCATTTGACAAAGCATCCAACAACTCCTCAGTGTTCATTGACCTCCTTTCCATAACTGTCGAAAGAACTGGTTTTCTAGGTACCCTAAATTCCAATGCCGATTCGCTTCTCATATGAACCAAAGGACGATTCTTCGTTTCTTCATTGAAGTGAGGTCCAAATTCAGGTAAAGGTGATAGTCGATGTCCTGGTAAGTATATACTCAATTCCAACGGTCGCAATTTTGGTTCTTTTCTAAGGACAACTCGTTCGGGTTCTCTCACATAACTCGTTTCCGTATGATGTTGGAAGTTATATGGAGCACCAATCACCATTCGATTTGAAGCACGAGATGATAAATTTCCTTTCAAAGTAAAGCTGCTTCCACGACTTGACGTTCTCGATCGAGTCCTCGCCCATTCGTTTCCTCTAGTTTCTGGTCTTTCAAAAGCAGATGCTGTTGGTGGCCTTTCTGGAGGTTGTGATAATGGGGGAGATATTAATTGAGGTTGTCCATTGATTATTCGCATTGATTTCTCTGGTTCTTAATGAGTTGTTAGAACTCATGCCTTTAGACTTTAGCATTGTAATTTATTTGCTTACCACAGCTCTCCACATCTTCCCCCGCCGCACAACAATTGATAGAAGAAGTTAACCATGCCATTTGCGCATCAGTGAGAAACCTGCTCAAAGATTGCATGACCACGACTTCATACCGAACACAATTTGAATTAAATGTAGAAGAAAGAATGACAATAGACAACCGACAAAACACAACATACAATAAAAAACGAGTGTGAGAATATTTCAAAAGGGAAAAAATAAACAGGAAACAACCAAGTGTAAAGCTAAGAGAGCATCGTTGCAAAAGTATTGATGAGAATTAAAGAATGTGATAACTCTATCTTAACGATTGGGTATCTAGGCATAAATTGGAACGTCGTACCAGACAGTCAAAAGATCGAGACGCCGGAAAAAGCCTATTCGAAATTGAAAGCAAAAGGCACACCAAATTTGAGTTTCTTCGCAGCGGGTAAATATTGCATTGTAAGGCTTGAGATGGGTTGAAGATGACCCATGATTATCCCACATCACCCATGATTACCCATGATAGCCCATGACAACCCCATGGCGTGCAGATGCATGCTCACACTTGCTTGCAGTTACGCACAATTATTTCTGTTGGTGCATGGTGATAGGTTGTGATGAGATGGGGTGGGCGGGGTTGGAAGGGGTTGGAAGGGGAGATAGACCGCTAGATTGACCATTGGGCGGCAAATTGACCCAGTTGATGGAAAGGATTTGCCCCGACAGGAATGGTCTCTGGACAGTTGCTCACCTTTTGGGATACTTTCATGGACTCTGATGTACTTTTGGTGTACTTGAAAGGAGTGGAAGGATGAAAAATTGGATGGCTGTGAAAATCATTCAAGTAATACTTCTTTCTGTACCTTGCAGGACGGACCAAAGTTTGTACTAATGCAAGAAATAATGTGAAGCTATTAAAAGCGATCTGCGAAAAGATATGTACCTACCTACCTACCTACCTACCTACCTACCTACCTACCTACCTAGGTATGTTTCTAGGTTTAAAATGCAAGATCAGGTCGTTCAATGAACGTTTCTGTGATGAAGCAATCCGTGTGTGTTGACATCTAGGACGATCCGGGAGAGTAAGGTTAACCTAGATGTGATGAGTTTCCACACGATGTGATATGTATTTTTAGTTTCTTATCCCTTTCAAAGCTCAAGCTACAGTACATGTTGGGGATCTACCAAGTGACGCAAACTTTGATGGTGGCTCATGATTGTAATATCTTGTTGATGATCATCAGGTACCTAGTGGTATATACTAAAAGTACCTAGGTATTTACCATGATACATCAGCAATGCTTGATATCATCATTGTCGTCGAAGAGGAAATGTAAGACTTGAAGGAGTGAGAAGGATTTTGATATGTGAGTAGTATGCCGTAACATAGTGTTTCTGAGTAAGACACGGGAGTGATCGTGTAAGGTTATCGTGTATTACGAATTTATATAATTGTATATTGATCCCGTTTGTTCGACTCGCAATGAGACACCATGTTGCCATTAGATCTTTCGCCTTCTTTCCTATCTTTGTGGAGGCACGGCAGCGACGCGGGGAATTTGTATCTGACACACGTGATGATTTAGGCCAGTAAAACTCTCTCAGCCAGTGGTGAATTTGTGTGTGTGTATTTATGTATGTGTGAAGACGAAGATAATTCATTACTGGTGGAGGGCGAAGTAAGCTATGAAGGGATTATTTATTGTCTGGGATGATTTCGAAACTGAGGACTCTCTTCCTCTCACTCACCATCCAACAATCTATTTCTGAGATATCATAGTTCGATTGAAAAGAACAGCCAACTATGAATACCGGCTCCGCCGAGCTTAGAAGCATAATAGAGTAAGCACTTTGATTATAAATCTCACTCTCATGCCATCCGTATATGCCACCATACTGCACGGGAAGAACAACTCAATAATGGATGTGACGTGTTTGAAAACCCATGCTCATGTAGGAGTTGTCTTCTAGAACGCCATGAATCCTGACCGTACATGCTTACTATAGTAATGCCTAATACCCATTGTCCTCAGGATTCAGTATGGTGGTCGCCGGAAGCTTGAAATTTGAATACATCAGCATAAAGCTTAGTATTCATAAGTTTCTGTGCTTCGGAAGAATTAATTTCATAAATCTTAGTCTCTGTTGGTAATCTTGATCAACAGCGTTTTAACTGTTGTGGAAAATAGATTTGAGAGACTTTTTGCAACATTCGGTCGTGATTAATACTAGGTAGTCATCTTGTGCCCTGTCCAGCCGTTATTGGGTATTTTCTGATCAAATCAAATAGATCATGCTGAGGATGATTTCCATATAGGTGTATCGTAATTACGCAGTAGAACAGAGCGAATATCTGACTGCAGGTGGTGTGATCTCTCGTATATATTCACCAAATGAGACACCAACAATTGGATCTAGATGGAAAGGGATGGGGTGTCATTGAGATGAAATGTTGGAGGCGCATTTCCATGATTAAAGAAAGAGGGAGATCTTAATAGATTCATCAGCAACATGGAAACCATCTGTTAAATAACCAGCTAACATCTACTTTCATTCGGTCAACAGGTACACAAATGATTAAAATGGAAACACAATGATAAAGTATACTGTCCGATGTGGCTAGGGCTTAAGGGGGGCTGATATAAGGCTACTGCACGAGAAGCTGAATTTGGCTCTGGACCCCTTTTATGCCAGCAAATTCAAACACCCTTACAATGTGTGAAGGAGAGACGTTGTTTGGCTGATTATGTTCTCAAAAACCCCTCATAATCGATAGATTTGGGGGCCATGTTTGAGGAAACGTTTGGGTTTATCGCGTGCTATTGGTTCCGTACGCCTGCAATGTTTAATTGTGCTGACCCCTCGTTATGGCGCAGATGCACAGGACCAGCGCAGACTTCGGGGGATCCAAGTGGATCCATCTAATGTCTAGAACTCAAGTAACTGATATCGTGAGATATAGTACGGAGTCCCTGATCATTCTTAAAGGAAGTCACAAGTGCCGTGTTTCGTTCTTGCTGTACTCTACACCTCGATCATTCCTTACCTTTCTCAGCACTTGACTTCATCTGATTGTTTCAGCAAATGATCATTGGTCTATTCATTAGTCTGTCATTTTTATAATCTCCCTCATTGCTTTCCTATTTCTGTATGATTCACAACTCTATTATAAAATTGTCTAGCCATTCATGTAAATACTTGCGTCTACACAACAGACGCTCTTTGCTTTTAGCACCACTCTTCAAGGGAAGCAGAGGATGTGTATACATCTCTGAAATCACCACTGCTAATATGTATGATCATATATGATTGTTTAACTATTTCTTGAACCGTTCAAAACTCCATAAAAATGAGATTAAAGCCAACATCTAACGCATTTCGAATTTCTTGACGCCTTTCTAATGTATCTTTACACTGCCCTGCTTGGGCTCATAACCGGAGTGGTAGCTCAGTCCACTATAGATTATTCACAATATGTTCTCACATCAGTAAGTTTACGCGAAGTCCAATATTAGAACGTGCCTGACATGTTTTCTAGAATGGCGAGGCCAGTGGAGGCAATACCTTCCCCGGAGTTTCTCTACCTTTTGGTATGGTCAAGCTTGGGCCTGACATGTTCACAGGAAGTGATAGTTATTCTGGAGCTGCATTAAGTGGCAACTTTACCGGATTTTCCATGATGCACGAGAGTGGGACTGGAGGTTCGCCGAAATATGGTGTTGTCTCACAGATGCCAATACTTGGGGACATAACCAACCCACTGGTCAATATGAATGGTACTCGGGCCTCTACCGATATCACATCGGTAGGATACTACAAAGCTTCGCTGGGAAGCAATATCACTGTCGAATTGTCGGCAACGAGTCGCGCGGGCTTTTATCAGTACACATTCCCAGAGGGTAAAGGCACCCCAAATGTAGTTGTTGATGTGTCTCATGTATTACCATCATATCGAAAACAGGGCCTTTCTCAGAATTACCTTGGCGGGAATATTACTGTGCTAGAGGACGGACATTATGAAGGATTTGGTGATTATAACAATGGATGGAATATGGCACCTGACTGGAGAATATACTTCTGTGGCTATTTCGAAAATCCAGCTACGTCAAAGACTTTCACCGGAACGAGCCTCAATGGAAGTGCAATTGCAAGTTATGGTACAGAGAAATCTGCTTCTTCCAAAACTCGACTAGGAGCCATATTCAGTTTCAGCACCACAACGGTAGTCTCTAGAGTAGGAATCTCTTTTATATCATCAGCCCAGGCCTGTGAAAACGTCAACTCACAGATACCCTCTGGTACAACACTCTCCACCTTGACCGACGATGCGAAAAGTGTCTGGAATACCGAGGTTTTATCTAAAGTCACGACTACCGAGACCAATAAAACGAACCTGCAGTTATTATATAGCTCCCTATATTTCATGCACCTACTACCATCCAACCGGACCGGGGAGAACCCACTCTGGGCTTCATCAGAGCCATACTATGATGATACCTTTACAACTTGGGACCTGTTTCGGTGTACTTTTTCGTTACTTCATATACTTCAGCCAGTAGCATATGAGGAGTACATCCGATCACTGATTGATATATTTCGATTTGAAGGTTATATGCCAGATGCGAGGTCCTCAAATTTCAACGGCGCAACACAAGGGGGGTCTAACTCTGATAATGTGCTAGCTGATGCCTATGTAAAGGGAGTGAGAGGGGCAGTGAATTGGACCACTGGATACCAAGCTATGGTCAAAAATGCTGAGGTTACCCCACTTAATAATAATGATCCTCGAGACAATTCGTCTTCGACGAAAGAAGGTCGGGGAGCCCTTCCCGATTGGTTACAGTATGGGTATATTACACCAAAATATGGCCGATCTGTGTCTCGAGCTGTCGAGTATTCCTTTAACGACTTTTCACTCTATCAAGTAGCGACTGGTTTAGGAATGAAAGACGACGCAACGAATTATCTGAAGAGGTCTCGTAATTGGGTAAACCATTGGAACCCAAATGCTACTTCTCTAGGGTTCAATGGGTTTCTCGTTCCTAGAAGTGCTTTAGGATTTATCAAACAGGACCCACTCTCATGTGGTGGATGTTATTGGGGAGATGCTTACTATGAAGCATTACCTTGGGAATATTCCTTTAATATGCACCATGACATGAACACACTGATCGCATTATCAGGTGGACCATCAACTTTCGTCAATCGTCTTGACACCATGTTTAAACCTGGAATCAACACCTCTGGGCGCTCCTCAGAATTTAACAATACGATTTTCAACCCAGGCAATGAGCCATCGTTCACCACACCTTACTTGTATAGCTACGTAGGAAGACAAGATTTGAGCGTAATGCAATCTCGATACATTGCAAAGTCATATTACTCACCTACACCTGGTGGGTTACCAGGGAATAGTGATGCTGGCGCAATGGAATCATGGTTAATCTGGAATATGCTTGGTTTATACCCTATGGTAGGGCAAACCACCTTCTTAATTGGTAGCCCATGGTTCGCCAACACAACTATCCAACTTGGTGACGGAAAAACACTTGCTATGACCACTGTTGATGGTTCCGAGTCTTCCTTTTATGTCCAATCTCTCAAGGTTAATGGAAACCCATGGAATCAATCATGGCTTACCTGGAACGATGTCTTTGCGAATGGTGGAACAATGGATTTTGTTCTTGGGCCTCAACCCTCCAATTGGACAACGGGATCAGCACCACCAAGTCCAGCGAGCATGGTCAGCGATACTGCCAATCCCAACAGTATTCTGACACCGGTACCCACAGCTCCCGATCCTAAGTCTCATCATAGTATTGAAAGGGAGAGGAGAAGAACAATGCTGCGAGAGATAGTTTTTGTGATCCTAGCTATAACTGTGGTAACAATTTCCTGCGCAGGAATTTGGTACTGGCGAAAAAGAAATGCTACAGTGAAAGTGAGTGTTGATGATCAAGAAAAGGGGCTCCAACAGGCAGCTATGTCTGCACGAGGAAACGAAATGAGTAGTAACGACTACAAACAAAAGCTATTGAGATGGATCAAATGGAGACCAATGGGTGCTCCAAAGGGTGACTTGAATAGATCAATCACTACGAAGAATGGCCTTAGGAGTATCAGTGAAGATACTATGGTTGATGTGAGAGAATCAGACAACCAAAGTCCTGGGAAGGTACCTATAATTAAAGGGAAAGGGTTTCATGAGACTTCAACTGAAGAAGCTCTTGAACCTTGGACGCCTTCTGGAACAAACAGAAGGGTGTTTGATGAGAGAGGCTAGGTCATTCATGAACAATGGAAACGAAAGCTGTAGGATATACTAGATGATTAGCGATAGATAAAGAATATAGAATATAGAAACACCATAGATTCCAGAGTGATTTGCTAGTTTTTCTCTTCTGGTATCAACCAATTGTCAACCAACAAACATCAATTGTTGTAGTATTCACCCCTTGTTTCGACACAGTTTGCGCTAGGACATAGAGCACTGTATATTTAGTTGCAGAAAAGATATATCGATGTGAAAATTATTCAGAACAACAGTTGTGTATGGTCAATATTATTTTTACTCGACGATTTCTGATATTTGCTTGTACAGAGGCCACTAGGCACTCGGATCACCCAATAAGCTCGGACCACAATAGAGCTTCCAGTTTCCCAAAAGTTTAACTTGCCCGAGGCTCTCAATAATTTATTCCCAAAGTCAAACTGTTTGTGCAGACAGTCATGAATTCATGATTGCAAATCGATAATTTCCCTGAACCCAATTTGATACGAAGAATTAAGAATACTTCTTTCAACAGCATACTGCAACAAAAGGAATCTCATTCTCAAGATGTTGTTTTCAGAAGAAGATGCGGGAGAATTGAAGAAATGGATTATAAAGAGACTTGAGAATACGTATGTTCAGCTTCAATTTCCGTCATCTCAGAGATGTCATGTTAATTTTCTTTATAGGTCAGATGCAGATGCAGATGTTCTTGCCGATTATGTTCTTGCTTTATTGCGACACGATGGAGATGTCAATACAGTTCGACAACTTTGCATGGCTGAAATTCCCGATTTCTTGAAAGAGGATACATCAATTTTCGTACGAGATGTCTTCGATGCCCTCCAATATAAGACTTATTTGAGTGTTGGACCTCCTCGTCGCGATTCGCAACAATTCGCGCCACCTACCGGACCATCAGCTCCAGCTTTCAATAACCCAAATATGGGACCTTCGATGGGCCATCAAAACGGTTCTCGAAAGCGCGCATTTGACGGACGAGGCGATGGAGATCCTCAAATGTACATGGGAGGCGGTGATCAGAATTCGCGCGCATTTAAACAGCCTCGAAGGGGTAGCGCGGCAGGACGTGGATCTTTCGACAATTTCAATAGTGGCAGAGGAGGATTTCAAGGCCGTCCACAACATATGCAAATGCCTAATATGCCTAACATTCCAGGTTCTCCAACAGGCTTACCTCCTCTCGATCCAAACAATCCAATGGCAGCTCTTCTTGCCATGCAGCAAGCTATGGGTGCGATGGGTATGCCTCTTCCACAAGGTATGCCAGGATTTCCTCCTAACGGAGCTAATCAAAATAGAGGGCATCAAGGACCAACGGGCCAGAGGAAACAAAGATGTCGGGATTACGACCAAAAGGGATTTTGCGCGCGAGGAAATACTTGTATGTTCGAGCATGGTCAAGATTCGATATATGTTCCTGGAGGTGCTGGCAAACCTACAGACGAGTACGATCCAAGCAATGCATCACTTTTGACCGGAAATCAGAACCAGAATGACAACAGTCAACGACCGGTACCATACAACGGCTTTGAAAACAACCGTGGTGGTATGGGACGTGGCAGAGGGCAGTCTATGGGCAGAGGTGGATCGCAAATGCATTCTAACAGGGGTGCGAGACGATCAGAGTTCTCATCCGATCGAGCAAACTATAACAAGAACAATACTACAATCGTGGTAGAGCAAATTCCAGAAGACAAGTTCTCAGAGGAAACCGTTCGAGAATTTTTCACTCAATTCGGTAACATAAAGAAGGTAGACATGAAACCATATAAACGTTTGGCTCTGATCACATTTGATGACTGGAACGGGGCGAATGCAGCATACAGCTCACCTAAGGTTATTTTTGACAATAGATTTGTAAAGGTCTATTGGTTCACAAATAATGAAGCGCTTCCAAAACCCCCTGCTAATGGATCATTTGATGGCACAATTCATAATGGTACATCTGGCCCAGTTCCTGCAAGAGAGTCGGATGAACCTCAAATTGACCTCGAAGAGTTCGCAAAGAAGCAGCAAGAAGTACAGAAAGCTCACGAGGAAAAAATGAAGAAGAAACAGGAAATGGAAGCCACGCGTAAGGAGCTAGAAAGACGTCAAGAAGAGCTTTTGAAAAATCAAGCCGAGGAAAAGAGAAAGCTGATGGAAAGACTTGCGGCCAAGTCTGGTAAATCTGTATCTCCAGGTGTCAATGCAGAAGGCGGTTCTCCTGCACCCGCACCTTCATCTCAAACAGAAGCTTTGAAGAAACAACTTGCAGCTTTAGAGGCGGAAGCTCAATCCTTAGGTTTACCAAGTCTGGATAGCCCTCTTTCTGATGATACATGGGGTGGGCGAGGTCGCGGACGTGGTGGCTATAGAGGAAGAGGCACTTTTGCTCCACGTGGTTTTCGAGGTGGTTTCAGAGGGCGTGGCGGTGCTACTTTTGGTGGTGGTGCTCCAGCTCGCTACAATCTTGACAATCGAACGAAGAAGATTGCCGTTAGTGGTGCCGACTTTACAAATCCTCAGACGGACGAGAGCCTAAGAGAGCATCTTTTGGTATGTCTTCCCTTTTCTCCCTCCAAAATTTTCGTCGATGTGTACTAATACATTCATAGGGTATTGGTGAATATACCGAACTCACAAATACGCCAAATGGTTGTCAGATTACTTTCAAAGATCGTCACACGGCTGAGAAATTCATGTATGGTCTTCAGAACGGCGAGATTCCATCGGTAGGGAAGGTTGAATTATCATGGATTCAAACTCCTCTGCCGCCGGTCACATTGCCGAATACCCAGAACTCAATCGGAGGTGGTAATACAGAGTCAGATTCCAAGATGGAAGGTGGAATGGAAGGTGATGCCATGGCACAAGAGTCTAATTCAATGGGTATGAGTGGACATGGTGGGGAGAGAGACATGCAAGAAAACATCGATTATGATGTTGCTGGTGATGATGATTGGCAATAGATTGATGGATAAGACAATTAGGCCGAAAATGAGAAATGGGTAGGCGGATGAAAAAGTATATTCGATGACTCTAGGATTGAATTATTGTATACCGAAGAGTGTACGTCTTTCTTGTACGAATTTGACATTTTGTAATAATAACTCGAAAACGAGAGATGAGAGGTGGAGAGGTGGAGCAAAAGATACCTAGGTGGGAGGAAAATCCATATAACAGATGCCTTTATCATGAGAGAAGATATTCGACTTATTAAGTTATGAAATGAAGCATACTAAAGAATCTTATTGAGGACCCGAACTATACATACGTGATTAGAGAGATACGATGGATTTGGATATTACAGGAGTAAGCTAGAATGAAATCTTACTTCAGAGATTCTGATAGCAAAGTAGGTATTGAGTATACTTTTAATGCGATTCGCATAAAGGATATTTCTTATTCTATTTTTTTGATTGATGTTGATATGATCAATCGTTGATAGCTGAGATATATATGGATATTGGTAAGTTATGTAACATTATCGTACGAATATCTCTTCTACCTAATATTGATAGGTACCTATACTCTACTTTGCACCATCCCCAAAGTATTATTGTATACTACGAAAAGTTAAAGAAAATAATACTATGCATTTGAAGTATCGTAATTGATGGTGGATTATCCTTTATAGATGGATAGATGGATAGAGAATTCGCTTATGTCATTTTACTCCTTTGCTCGGGTTGATGTGCTAAATCGTGAATTAATAAGTACTAAGATTTTCCTACGAGTAGAAACTTAGATTATCAGTTTCGAGTTAGCCTTTTTGTTTATACTACATACGATGTTAAACTTTACATGAATTCAAGCTTTTGAATCGCTATTGCGGGGGTTTGAAATCCACTTGTCGCTTTTCTTTTTGGGGGTCTAATAAGACCTGGTGGAACTAGGTAAAATCAAAGTATGAAACGAACTTCTTTTTTAGCTCCGAAGTGAACTGAAGTGAAGTGGAGACGATCGCTGGATGGATGAGCGGTTTGACTAGCGAGACTAGGAGGTTGGAATTTCCTTAATATGTTTGGAGACTGATGACAGGGATATCTTTGCGAGTTATTTCTTGAAAAGTCGATTATATGAGATATATTGAATCAATGATTTTTGCTTGGGTTGTTTGTATAGATGACTAGTTGAATATACATCTCATCCTATCTCTAACCCCCATATCCCTACCCAGCATCGGAAAACCCTCCAAAAATGAGACGCACAACCCGCAAAGCCCTCGTGCACCTCACGCTTTTCACCAGCGCCCTCTTCCTCATCATCTACCTCAACCGTTCCTCCAGCAACACCTCATTCCCCTGGACACGCATCCGGTATCCCTACACTTCCCGCCAACCCGCCCTCCCCGCACCCCACGGTCTCTGTCCCGGTCTCTCCACCACCACCAAACCCGCTCTGATCGTCTCCCACGTCTCCGCCGATGGCGACCCCGCCTGGCTCTCTCCCCTCCGCTCCAAATACCACATCTGCATCTACAATGTCGATTCCTCCCCCCTGCTCCAATCCTCTCAGAAAATCCTCCAAGTACCTGCTAATCGCGCGCACGAAGCGATGCCCTACCTCACATTCCTGATCGACAATTATGAACATATTCCCGCGGCAGGCGCGGTCTTCATCCATGGAAATCGCTTCCAGTGGCATAATGATCATCCTACGTATGATAATCTAGATCTGTTAACCCATCTTAATATTGAAACTGCGTTGGCGGAAGACGGTTACCATAATCTGAAATGTGATTGGAGTCTCAGTACCTGTGGGGAGAAAGCCGTAGCGCAAGGAAGTCTCGAAACGAGTATGCAAGCATCGCTGCAACCGTGGGATAAACGAGCGGTTTCTGATGCGGCCATGCCGAAAGCATCGAGAGTATTATTCGGAGAGGGGAAACAGTTGAGTAGAACCGATGTGGTGAGAAGTCAATGTTGTGCGCAGTTTGTGGTGTCGAGGAAAAGTATCTGGAAACATGAGAGAGAGGAGTATGTAGCGCTGAGACAGTGGTTGTTGGATCCGAAGGGAGCTCCGAGGGATGATAAGGTGGCGGGGAGGATATTGAGTTATTTGTGGCACGTGTTGTTTTTGGAGCAGGAAGGAGGGGAGCAGGGAATGCTGGATTTGGAGAGACTTAATAGACAGGCGTGTCCGAGTGCGCAAAAGTGCTATTGTCGACTCTATGGGAAGTGCGATTTAGATTGTAGGACAATGGGGACTTGTCGAGGACAGTATACATTGCCGAGAAATCTTAGGCTTCCGGAGGATTATGGAAAACAGTTTGAGCATGTGGATGATCACTCGGATAGTCTCTGAAGTTTGAGAGTCGAAACTTTTGCATATTAGATGGAGTTGGAGATTGGACATATGTGTTTTGTGTTTTGATAGAATATTAAATATGGAAAATACCTAGGAATGGTACACTCATTATTATTGAAAATAATATATTGCACATCTTGCAAATATTGTAGATACAATAATAGTACATTGGAATCAAAGGACCAGACACCGAATTCTAAATCTCCTCTGAGAACATATTTCAATAGCCGAAATCTATATCCGGTGGGTATGTAAAGGTTGCTACATTTGGTATTTTGTTAGAATTGAATTGTCATTGTTATCAATCACCTGTCAAATGTAAATTCCAGTGGTACAATTTCACCAAAAATAAAAAGATGCAGATAGAATCAAAGATCTAGGACCAAGAAAAAAGAACATTATTTCCTTCCCAATATCCACATAAAGTATTGTACACCAGTGATACTCCGATCATCCATAGATCGATCCATCAGCCCATCCATAAATCGCCTTCCAGGTATCATATCACGTAGTAAAATCATTTACTGCGTAATTACTCTTCATCAAACACCTCCTCAATTCTGGGTGCTAAATTTCGTTGTGTACTTTCTCCGGTAGAAATTTGTGCTGTCGATCCTGTCGTGGTTGCCGATGCTGGAGCTGGTTGACCTGTCATTGCTGCTCCAATAGCGCTTGCACTGGCGGAAGCACTTGACTTAGACTTCTTCTTGCCTTTCTTCTTCTCCTATTGATCATGTTAGCTTTTCCTGCTCCATAATAAGATATATCATAAAAGATAAATCATACCTCTTGCCATCCCCAGACTGGTCTAAAACTATCGAAGAATCCAACATCCTCAAAAAGATTTGGGTATAACCATAATCCAGGAGGCACTGCAAACATTGTAATACCAAACAGAATTAATCTGAAAATGGCCATCGCAAAGAATAATCCTAACAATCCAAGCATACCCATACTTAGATACCAAACACCCAATCTCATCTTCATTGGCCAAAGTGGGAACATGACAATTGCAAAGACAATCGCTAATGCTCCAGCAGCGTATAATTTCTGTTTGATTTGTGCACCTTCATAAAGCCAAACGAAATGGAGATCTTCCCTGCACTCTTGCTGTTGTTCAATTTTGACAGTCCAAAGTCCTTTCACCCGCTTCGTATTGTGAGCACCAGGGGCATGATCATGACCTTCATGAGGGTCGACTTTGGAAATACGAAGTGCAAGGAGAGAAAGTGGGAGTAGTTTGAAGCAGTTTTCGAGTGAGGCGCGATCAGTAATTTCGGGGAGAAGTGGGTTCTTCTTGCGAGCCTTCTCATAAGCTGGTGACTGGATGGCTCGGAGAGCGCGTTTCACTGTGATTACGTGTTAGAAAGTAATTGTAATATGGTAGTGAATTTTTTTACCTTTGAACATGTTCTTTCTTTGACCATTCAAGATACATGTTCTCGCTTTCAAGTCCTGACCCATTAAGAAGTTTGCGAGAGCGATAGCTGCTGGATTTGGAGGGCCTGGTTGAATTGGTTGAGGTTGTTGCTGCTGTTGTTGGGCCATTGCAGCTTCTCTTTGTTTCTGCTGTTGGGCCATGGCATCCGCCTTTATCTTTTCTACAAATTCAGGTACAGTCATACCAGCTTTTGCTGCATCTTGAGCCAATTTCTCTTTCATCGCCTGGACTTGTTCCGGAGATGGTGGTGGGCCTTGTTGTAGAGCTTGCTGCTGAGCTTGTTGCGCCTTAATCTTTGCTACAAATTCAGGAACAGACATTCCAGCCTTTTCAGCGTCCTGAGCTAATTGCTTTTGCATGGCTTGAATTTGTTCCGGAGATGGCTGTTGGCCTTGTTGTAGAGCTTGCTGCTGAGCTTGTTGCGCCTTAATCTTTGCTACAAATTCAGGTACAGACATTCCAGCCTTCTCGGCGTCTTGAGCTAGCTGCTTCTGCATGGCCTGAATTTGTTCTGGAGATGGCTGCTGGCCTTGTTGGGCTTGTAATCGGGCTTGATTTTGCGCATTCATCTTTGCTATGAATTCGGGTATCGATAATCCTTGTTGTTGTGCTTGTTGAGCGATTTGCTGTTGCATCATCTGTATTTGTTCCGGACTGGGTTGTGAACCATCTGGTAATCTGAATTGAATCTGACCCAGTCCTGGTGGTGGTCCTTGTTGGGGATCTGCTTTTGGAGAATCCATATTGGAAATTGTAAAGTTGAATACAATATGTGGTGGATGTAAGGGGAATTCCTAGGGCCAAATGTGGTTGAAGTGAGTGAATGGGTGATTGAATGGGTGAATGGGTGAATGCGTGAATAATAAAGATTTATTAAAGTTATCTGTCCAAATCTTTATTTAGTGTGGCAGGTGGGTATAAATCGGGTTATACAGCCACACGATGTGGCGGACGTTAACAGGCAGCCCGATGAGGTAAGCTGCCCAGGAGGAGTACTGTACTTTGTAACTCGTGAGGCATGCTGGCATGAATGGTGCACGGAGCTTCGGTGCACGGCTTGTCCAAGCGTCCAAGGCTCCAAGGCTCCAAGGATTACAATTTATGTGTTTGTTTGTTCTACGAGCTTCGACAAGGATCTGAGTATCAACGGCATCAGCGGCATTAGCGTCCTCAGGCATCCAAGTCACAGGATCGCCCAATCCAGCCCTTCTTTTGAAATCCCCTTCATCATCGAGTCGGCTATCCAAATAGAGCTAAAATGACAAAATACAAAATACAAAAAAAAGAACTTCACATTATTAAGTTTTACAACCTTTATCTAATCCTATGTCGTCATCCATATTCTAGTATAACAATGATTGATCAATTCTATGTCAGTTCAGCATGATACTTCCATTCTCGTATTCTTTCTCAACTTCATAAAATACATTTTGGTGGCCATTCATAAGCTATGACAGCATTCAGTCGTTCGGATGCTTCGGATGGATAAGAAAACAGAGGGGCAACATTCGCAACTATTGAGTAGAAGACAGACGTTTGATACTCACTTTGTAAAATGAGTGAAATTTATAAGCCAGATAATGCTGCTTTACCGGAGTCTCCTTACGACACAGCATTTCTGGTGTGTTACGCTCTTCTGACCGGATCAACATGGACACTCTTGCTAAATCATTTCTTAGTCACAGAGAGATTTGGGATTGAACATACCAATTAATTATGCTACGGCTCCTGGCGCCTCCTTGACGGCCGCGTGTTTCTCATCCCTCAAATATGAGGATGATGATGCGGCTACTTGCATTTCCAATTTATTGGCCAATGGCTTCCGGAGACTGGATATGGATTTGTATTGGGATGAAGCAAGACAATTATGGAGTTTTTGTCCTGCTGCCGTACCAGTTTCGAGCTCGGATGATGCCTCTACACCAACTCCAACATCGACGCTTTCATCCACCATAGCCAGTATAACTTCAGCCCAGCAAACTACAGATTTGATTCCTAGGCAAGATGCAGCCACGAGTTCCATCATTGCCTCACCAAGTATGACAGATGTAGATGGTACATTCATTTCAAGACCTACTTCTCCTAGTTTGTCCGCAGTGAACGTAATAGCAAGCTCTCTCGAATCAACAGTACCTGTAGCCTCTGCAATCCCAAACACTTCGAACAAGTCGCTGTATAATATTGGAAGTTACATTTGCACTAACACTATCAACTTACATATGCTAACAAGTCTTCTTTTGGATTACATACACGAAACACAAAATACGATTGATGCATATATGTTGATACTGACTCTCAATATCCACGCGGTAAAGTCTGGTTCCGGCATTGATGACCCTTCTCCTCAGCCCACCGACCTTCCGGATCTTACAGAATCTTTAAGCTTCCTTTTCGCGGCAAATTTATCAGCATACATATACACACCACACGACCTAAGGTCCAATCGAGCAAATTTAAATACATCTTGGTATCAAGTTTTAGAGAGATATCGACCTACCTTGGATTATTATACTACCGTCACGCAAGAATTTGGCATCATATCCACTGAAGATGGTTGGCCATCAGAGTCCTACATCGAGTTTTCTCAAGGCAAACGAATACTTTTACAATTCGGCTCTGTGGATCCCCAAATGGAGATTTATGATTTCAGTAGAGATGCAGGAACTATTTTCCCTCCAGGCTACCTTAGCAACCGCCGCGACAATGACACATTGGTCAGCGCTGATGGAGTAGTAGAAAGTGGTTGCTTCCTCGTTAACGCCACCGAAGACATTTCTCAAGTTAACTCATCCTGGGCAACAACCGCAAACATACCCGGGTTCGACTATCCCACAAGATCGAATTCCAACCTGACTTCCCTCCTCAACCTAACATCCTCTCTCACAAAGTGTGGTATATCCCCAACCCTCAACACAACCCTCCTCAACACCACCGCCGACACCAACAATCTCCCCTACCAAAATTACACCTACTCCACCATCTGGTCCTGGGCCCCCTACGAACCCCGCTCCTCCAATGACAGCGACAGCGACAACAATGACCCCCTCTTCCGTTGCGCCACTCTCCACCCCACCACCACCCACTGGCACGTAACCGACTGCTCCACCAAACTCTACGCCGCCTGTCGCGCCCCCTTACAACCCTACAACTGGACCCTCACCACCTACCCCATCTCCTACTCCTACGCCTCCCAAGCCTGTCCCTCCCCCTACCTCTTCTCCGCGCCCCGCACCTCCCTCGAAAACGCATACCTCTCCCAAACAGTCACCAATCTCTCTCCCGCCCGCGACCTCGACCCCGACGATCCAAAAATCTGGCTCGACTTCAATTCTCTCGATACGAAAAATTGCTGGACCACGGGCGGTCCGAATACAACGTGTCCGTATAGTAACCGAGAGGCTGCCGATCATGTGAGTGAGAGAGTGGTGATTGTGCCGTTGGTGGCGACGATTATTGTATTGATCATCTTTTTCCTCGTGCTGTGTGTTAATTGTGGGAAGGGGGTTTTGGGGAGGAAGCGTGAGGGGAAGAGGAGGAGGAGGGTGAGAGAGGGTGCGGTTTATGAGGGGGTGCCGGCTTGAGGGTTGAGTATTCATTTTTTTTGGTATATTGTATCTTTTGCTTATTTGTACATGCCTATACACAGGTACCCACTCATTTTGTAAAGATGCTTATTGTAATTATAAACGGCGGAGGATATCGGGAGTCGGATCATAATTGTAATATCTCAAATCATAAGTAAATAAATGATGACTTCCTCCTGGATATCTACCTACATAGTATGTATCAATGAATACTCAAACTATTTGAACATTCCATTATCTTATTTCAAGTCTCAAGCTTCTGAATCTTACTAGCAAGACCTTCTCTCTCGATGCCCTACATTGATAGATCGTTCACACGTTTTATGTATATCGAAATTGTAGAAGTGATGGAAAGATTTGATACGGAAATGTCCGTTGCAACACATCATCATATTACATACCGTCGTTACACAAACATCTCATACAAAATCAAACTCCACACTAACATCAAACCACGTAAAAATATCACTTTTCAACACCCTGTCTCATAACAACAAGGAACAGTTAATAAATATTAGAACAAATTTTTAATATGTTAATCGATCAATTTAGAGAACGTTAGATAAGCCCACCAATACGCCAACCTCCTCATTCCCATATCCCATAATCCCGACGCCATGCTTGTATTCCCAAGCTGTTATACCCCCAATTTACTGTTCCTGCAGCTCGCTCTAGCTAATTGTGATGATTCCCATGCCTTTTCTGTACCATGTGACATCTAGTATGTATCCGACGCCGAACGCAACTCCTACGCTTGGTATAGACCGCATGCTTTGTAAGTGAGTGGGTAGACGTTGTAGCTTCTCAATACGTGTGGGTAGTGTATGAGTCGATACGAATGATTAATGGTGTACTCCATCTTCGCTTGCTAAGCTTCCAATTTCCGACCAGCTATCTGGTGTGACGATTCCGTCATCTACACTCATGACATCGGCGTCGCTGGTAGCGCCGCTTCTGGGGTGCCAGATTTCTTCGCCTGAACCGGCTAATGAGGCGGAATCTGTGGGAGTAATCATTCCATCTCCATCGAGAGATTCGAGAGAGGAATAATCGGGATCGGAGATAGTGGGTGATGGGGGAGTAACTTGGGCGCTTTGGGTGGCGGTTGGAGTTGAAGGACGTTCGTGAGGTGTAGCAGGGAGAGGAGAATAAAAGCCAGTTGCGTTATCGGTATGATCGGCCCAAGCGTGAATGGATGCGAATGGATTTTCA
Organism: Botrytis porri; assembly: GCF_014898465.1. Lineage (NCBI taxonomy): Eukaryota > Fungi > Ascomycota > Leotiomycetes > Helotiales > Sclerotiniaceae > Botrytis > Botrytis porri. The sequence continues at coordinate 296,711 of NW_024066084.1, read as the reverse complement.
TTGTCTTGTGCTCTTGCTGTGTAAGTTTGCTCAGTTTCCAAATTTTCAAGAGTAGGTACGGAGACTGGTGGATCTGGGTTGAATGGCTCAGAAAGGTCAACAAGAGTTTCGGCGTCTTCGTGGGCGATAGGTTCTGCTGGTGAAAGAGTGGAGGTACTTTGACGAGAGCGGGATCGAGTTCGACCTTCGTGGCAACTGTACAATCCTTCAGAGTCCGATTCGTAGTGTTCGCCGTCTTCAGGAGACATTAAACTTCTATCCATAGCTTGTTGTTCCTCGCTGTCAATACCGTGCTCATCTGCAAATGGGTTTGCGTAGATTGTCGATCGATTTAAACCTCGGACACCGCGTCGATGGGTAAGACCCTCTTCAGCTTGACCATTCAAATCTGTACCAGTGTTGTAAACGAAAGTGCCCTTCTCAGCATTGGGATCCTCTTGTAAGAAATCCTCAAAACTCGGCTTTCGGCTCGGGTTTCCCGCTGGTCTCCTTTCATCCATCCTCTGCTCCTTTTCCATTCTTTCCATGCGTACTGCATTCCAATACATCAATTCCTCTCTCTGTTTTCTCCGACTATCCTCATCGGCATCTACACCTACTTCCGAAGCACTCTGCATAAAACCCTCTGCATCCTCAGGTCGGTTGAAACGGGGCTGTCGACTATTTGGATTGATTTCATCGCCGAGGGAATGTAATGCGACTGCGATTCGACGACGAACATCTTCAGCGAATTGTCGGGCTTGTGGTGATTCATATACTGCTATCGCCGCCTATTGTTCCATTAGTTCTTGAATTTCTTCGTTGTGCATTGCATGGATTCTGTAAAAAGAGGGGAAACTTACGCCTACAGCCACAGCAGCTATGATTACCGCACCTGAAACCAAAACGGGATGATTAGGCATGTTCCCTCAATAGACTGTGTGAAATAAGGGAAAGGTATTGATGGAGAGATTGAAGGAAATCTCTCATGGAGAAGGGGAGGATGAGAAAGTAAGAGGAACTTTGGGTATTGAAATGATAAATGGTTGCCTCTTATGAGGTTGCGTATACAAAAAACACCGCCACTACTTGCAGGGTTATCGGGTGATCTTCACCTATCACAGGATAAGAATTGGGGTGTTGCCCAGGTGTAACTTGTATGTGTGTGAATGAATATCACGGACTTATTAAATGGTGGCAATATACCGTGCCGTACACTCATTTAGTAATTACATACCTGGAGAAAACATGAAAGGCATATTTGGTAATTATTTTTGGTCAATCAATCAAAAAACTTGGAAATTGAATTACAACAAAAACTAGGGACAAAAAAAGAGAGAGAGAAACAATAAGTACAATGTTAAGAGACCGATGGGACGTTTGTAGTTCTATATAAAGAGTCCTCAAGAGTAGAGGTGGACTAACCCGGAGCACGGAATGAATGATGTTGGTTTGACAAAAGAGGCGTCTAAGAGTTTGAGGGGGAGTAGGTAAACTCCACACTACTGTAAATAGCTTGAATTCTATCATACTGTGCCCAGGTGCCGCTTGATAGCCGCTCAAAGTAATATCTACGAGGGAGCTGGAAGCCCTGTCTTGTATGGTAGTATTGTCATTTTCACGAAATATTGAATTTCCCAATTAGACGGGTTTATGACGGAAGAGAGTGCGTAATACATGTCTAGGAGGTTTCACAGTCCTCTCAAATCATCGACACATCCAATATTGAAGGGAAAAGGGAACAAAGCATTCCTTGCTTACGCCAACCATTAACCATTTTTGGTTTCATGCTGTTTGCGTGTTCTGGGGAGATTCGTCTATCTATTTCATCTATCTAGCATTGCATATGTACAATTGAGTTGGTGCACTACGTATGTGTGTATGTACGGTACAGAACAATGACTACTTTTCGTGGGCCAAAGATTTTAACCTCCACTGTGGCATAATCTTGGAAAGTGTATCGATAAACTAAAAATCCCAAAGCAAGGCCAAGTGTGGGGGGGAAGAATGAATCATGATTTCATGCCTCATCTGGGCCTGGTTGTCTACTCGTACTTATCTCCGATCGGTAGTTGGTTTCTTTTAACTTTCCCCCTAATGAGTTAGCGACACGCGATGTGGAAAAAGACATCTGATAAGTCTATTTCTGGCAACTATCATATCAATCTTCGGGTTTGAAAATGTCAATCACGAGATCTCAAATCTAGGAATTATCTAGTCTGAATGACACTTAGAGAAGTATACTGTAACTTAGTCAGTTTAATCGAGAATAGATCCAATAAGTACAATTAGAGCCTTTGCCTAACCTCCTAGGAACGACAACTACTACTAGCCCAGAAATCCTGCACCTAATATAAAAATGTCTTCGGCTTCCTTTCAAAATCCTCATAGGCCCCTAAAAGAAACTTCATAAATTCTCAGTATCGAACAAAATTCGGAAGCATGGCTGCAAGACACACCCCAATGCCGTCGGTCGGATCTTCAGGTTCAACCTTCTCGTCCACAGAATCGTCCACAGTACCGTCCACAGTATCGTCCACAATGTCGACACAGCAGAGTCTTTCAGAGGTTTATGCCGGCTTCAACCGAGGGTACTATCAATTAATAATTCGGAATAAAGAACTGAGCGATGCTATTCGCAAATTCAAAAGTAATACGTCGTATGTTCCCATTGCCGTGGAAAGGTGACACATCACGCTAATATCAGATAGCAATCATGCAAGAGTTCATGGAGCCACGCCCTTTTCTTCCTCTGGATCATCTGTAACCCTTACCAGCTCTGCATCCCCAACATCAAGTAACGTACCATCCTCTTCGGCCCGAGATGAATTGCAAAGAGTGGCATCATTGCTTCCCGCTAGTGATGAGCCATTTTTTGAACAATTTTCAAGCCTTAGAAAAGATATAGAAGCCAAAGTAAGACTATGGAATGCTTTGACCGCGGAAAATGAAAAGCTTTCCTTCGCATTAAGACTCAAGCAAGCTATGGAGGATACAAAGTTTGGTTCTGAAGAGTTATCCGCAAGTAAAAGAATTGCACATGACATGTACCACGATGAGTTGGACCTAAAAACATCGTTCGACAAGTATGCCAGCGACATGAGAAAGGAAACCGGAGATTATGAGCTTCCAGAATTGGACCTCGGACAAAGATTCCATGAAGCGGATGTCTTCGGCAATAGATTTGGATTCGGGGCATACTATTAGTTCTTGTCTCCTAACCAGAGCCATTGAGCTCGAAATCATCTAGGCCCACGACATATACACGGCAGAGATGAAGCAAATAAGAAAGATGTGGTGGATTAGAGAATGATGTGGACATAGATGGAGGCAATAAAAATATATAATATATAATGTATGATCATAATATAATTATATCATTCTATGGCATCCTACCCTTCTATAACAATTCAAGTTAGCCAATGATTGAACCTTGTGAATAATTGGAAACTTGGTCGAAAATTACCTTCTAAATTGTACAAGCTCAACTTGAACACCTTGAGATAACCATTGATGTAAAACATGCCATATGCATCGGGTGAAGTGATGGAGAGGCTGTTTTTGAGATTCTTAGAATGATATATCGATTCAGAAAGCGTCTCTGAAATTCACTCAAGCTTCTCCATGTTTGTAGGGCTATCTTTCGTTTCCTCCGTTTTTGTGGCGAGCGCCACTTTATCCCCCTCCGACTTGGGCTGTTTGGGTGTTATAGCATCTTCCTTTTCCACAATCACACATTCTTCTTCTTCAGTTTTCCTCTCCTCTGCTTCCAGATACATCGAATAATCTTTCCAGAGTTGTTCTACCGGCCTTCCACAAAGTTCGGTCCAAAATCGTTTCTCTTCGTATCGCTCAACTCTCAGTTTTTCGTTCACCCTCCTTACAGTGCCTTTACCGAATCTCTGTTCCAGATATTCAAGAAAGTAACCGGTATGTTGGTAACCTGCATCCCATTTCCCGCTAGCCTCCCTTTTCCAATGAGGTGGACTCAAGTTGGCATTTAATCGAACCCAATCTGCAATTCCTTCAACCAAACCACCAGGGCAGGTACTGAATCCGTTATATTGGTAGCAATGTACCATTTCATGGGTCAATACACCCATGATCTCATGCTTCTTTCGATCCGGCTTAATTGACTCGTGCTGTATATAATCTAGGGATAAATGTATCTCTTTGTGGTCACTGTCAAGGTCACTACCCGTTGTATATGCCACACCTTCCATGGCACGGAGAATGAGGGTCACGGATCGAGTTGGAGTTGGAGTTGTGGTAGGACAATTGGGAGACTCGTATAGTAGTGTGAGAACACTTTGAACAGCTGTCTGCAGAGCCTCGTTCGCTTTAACGGCAGTCAAGAAGGTGTGCGATCCCGCATGATTGAGATCCTGTATCTCGAGGCGTAACTTGGGCAGAGGAAAGTTGATGGACGGATTGGAACTATCATCTTTATTAAGCTTTGAAGCCGGCTTTTCTTTCGAAAGAGGCATCGGTGTTGGAGTTGGAGCCGGTGAGGTGCTGGAGAATTGAGGCATGAATACAGGTGGTGGAACCGGGCTGGTTGCGGGGGAAGTGGGCATTATGCGGGTGATATGTAGGGTTCAGAGGTTCAAAGAATAAGGTTTAGGACAAGGTCGCTCCTTGCAAGGATGTTGTTGCATTGATCTTCTTATGCGGATTGTAATAATGGAGGTTGAATACTGGTGATATCGGTATTGGAGTGAGTGATGAGTGCCGTGCCTAGCCTCCTAGCTTGACCTTGTTGATGTGGCAGAGGGATGAGCTTCTTTCAAGTTGAGGACTCAGATGCAGTAAGGAGCCATGTCGTAAATGCTTGTTGATATACTGCCAAATGAGAATGAATGAAAGGGCTTTCTTTATTTCTTGAACAGGAATCAATATCGAGATGATAGGTTCCAAGGTTGTCAACAATAGTGTTTACATGTCCAATGAGGAGGGATAGAAATGTTCATGTTTCTTACCAATCTGACTGGCTGGTCTCCTCTTGCTGGGGTCTGATCGTATTTATAATAATGGAAGCTCTGAGACTAGTCCGTGCTTCCCCTGCCCGGGCAACCATAATTTGTTTTGACGCGACAGATTTATCTTCAAAGGGAATTTGGAAAGTTACATAGCAAACCTTGTACAACATCATCGTAAGTGTCTCCAAATTTGATTACTTCTTAATGTGAATATTGTGCTACTTTATCATCTCTTCAACAACCAAATACCATATGGTGCATAACCTTCTCTATTCTCACAATCACTGACAGCACATCTCATCTACAGATAGGCACATATCCTGATTTGATATTAACGGTTTCTTCAACTTCACCCCACCTCAATCATGGGTGAAAAGATCACCGAAGATCAAGTAGCAAACTTGCTGGCCACACTTCGAACAGATGCTTTGATAGATTCGAAGGTCAATCAGATCAACAACATCAAATCCAGTATCAAACAACACAACGTTCCAGAACCATGCATACTTTCACTATTCGAAGCGTTGCGCATAGCGATGTCGTCGCAGCACGCCGCGCTAGTCAACGCCGGATTCTCTACCCTCAATCATCTCCTCACCAGATTATCACGCCAGGAACCAAAGTATATTGTCAAGGAAGCTGCCCGAACTCTGCCAATGATAAATGATAAGATGGGCGACCAGAGGGAGAAATATCGACACCTTGCTGCGCAATGTCTTACAACGTTCTGGAAAAATGCGCCGATGGATGTAGAAAGAATTGTGAAGAACGCAGGACTGATAGGAAAGAACTCAAGGATGAAAGAAAATTCAATGAATTGGATTGTGCAGGTAAACAGATGCATTTTGGCGTGGGGATGTTTACACTTTCTAACTATCGTATCAAATAGATGCACCAAGAGCATGGAATGGCATTCAAAAGTTTTGTAACTACACTGATGGAGCTACTCGAAGATGCCGATGGCATGGTAAGAGATACTGCGAGAAACACTGTCATCACCTTATTCCAGTAAGTCTCTTCTCATCGGCCATATTACTTTCATGTTCTAATTGCCACAGGAATGCCCCCAATGGAGCCAAGTCCGATCTCAAGAAGCAGTTGAAGAACTTCAATGTTCGACCAGCGATCGTAACAACTATCACGAGTCAACTTATACAAGGAGGAGCCCCAGTAGTTGTGGAACCGGAAAGAACTGAAGTCCCTATACGAAATCCTTTAGCTAGTAGTGCATCTGCGATGAACGTCTCAAGACCAGCAACACCAGAAGTCAAAATTGAGCAAGTAGACCCTGCATATGTGAATACACAAAGGGAATTGGAGGAAACTTTTCAAGAAATGCATCAATGGTTTCAAGACAAGGAGTCTGAAGCAAATTGGTTCAAGAGAGAACAAAGTTGTACAAAGTTACGAAGATTGAACGCTGGAAACGCCCCAAGCGACTACCATGATGCTTTCCTTGCTGGTATCAAAAGTCTTCTAGATGGTATCTTGAAAGCTGTCAATTCATTGAGAACTAGTCTTTCAAAAGAAGGGTGTAGTGTCGTTCAAGAAATTGCTCGGACCGCTGGCCCTGGACTGGATCCTATGGTCGAAATTCTTCTACAAAACCTTATCAAACTCTGTGGTGGAACTAAGAGAATTAGTTCGCAGAACGGAAATTTGACGGTTGACATCATCATCAGCGGCGTTACCTATAATCATCGGATTATGCAGCATATCTGGCTCGCATGCCAAGACAAGAATGTTCAGCCTAGGACATATGCTACAGGCTGGCTCAAAACATTGCTGAAGAAGGAGGCGCAACATAAAAGTCACGTTGAACATAGCGGAGGCTTGGAACTAATTGAAAAGTGTATAAAAAAGGGTCTAGCCGATGCCAACCCTGGTGTTCGCGAGAATATGAGATCGACTTATTGGACCTTTGCTCAGATATGGCCAGCAAGGGCTGAGTTGTAGGTGTTTAATTATTTCTACACGGTCTCAATGATGACTAACGAGTTTTAGAATAATCGAGGATCTAGAACCGACTCAGAGGAGGCTACTAGAGAATTCTCCAGACAATCCCAATGCACCAAAAAAGGCAGTGGCAGTCAGCTCTGCAAGGCCTGGCCTAGGTTTCTCCAAGAGCACTACTGGACCTCCTAGACCTTCTTTGAGGGAGACTATGTTAGCGCAGAAAAAGGCACAAATGGCCACCAAGACTATTCCTACTCGTCCTGGTTCTGCGATGTCAACATTTTCTCCAATAAAAACCGTCCCAACCGCATCAGGTAAACAATCGTCTTCAGAAGCAGCTCCCACGAGACCACATTTAGAGGCTACTGGATCTCGTGGAGGTCTTTCTGTTGCGCCCATGCGACCAAGTAAATCTAAGAGACCAGAACTTGCTGCTAGACCTGCAACTGCCGGGCCATATTCTGTAAGAAGAACTAATCAAGTCTCCAGCGAAGCAAATGCCAGCCCTTCATCCTCCACATCCGCGAGACCACCAAGATCTAAGACTCCCGTTGCTACCAGCTCTCCCCAAGCTAGAAGAGCTCCAATCCCGAGACCCAACACAAGTCACTCTAGCCATCCCATGCAATCTCATCATCCAACCCAATCCACCTACACAAGCCCTGCAGCAAAAAGTGCATCTGGGCGAGTGGCAACTGCTTCTCCTAGACTTGCTGCTTCCCCTCACATCAGTAGTCCTGTTAGGACAAGAACTAAATCGGTACCTGGATTACCTGGACCTGTATCCAGTCCTTCAAGAGCAGATGAAGATTTTACAATGGTTGTTCCCACCATTACAGGGTTAGAACGGATAAAATCCGAGAAACTCCCCCAGGTCTTTGACCCATCTGAGATGGAAGATATCAAAGCTCCTATCAATCAGCCAATGAAGGTTTATGAAGACCCTTTCTCAAGCACAGATGACACCACTACTCCAGGACCTAGAGGTCCTCAATCCGTTTTGGAAGAAGTGCCTGTCAACGAAGATGCTATGAACCTGTCAAGAAATGGCATTAGCGAATTTGATGGTGAGGGAGCTAAGAACCCACCAATGTCCCCGGATAAACTCAAACAAAGCACGAAATTACTCGATAGCGGTATTTCCAAGATCAGAGCCAAATCTCTAGACGTCCACGGTTTCCGAAAACTTCAAGCCATGATCAGAGATAACAAAGCCGTATGGGGAGAAGGAAGATTCCCTTCCCTCTTGTTAGGACTTTTTGAATATCTTGAAGAACCATTAACAAATCTCTCGCCCGCAAAAGTTCAGGATGTCAAAGCACAAATACTAGCTACAGTCAAACTCATGTACAAAAATTACCGAGAGTATTTCAGACCACATATCGCAAAAGGCTTTCACTCTATTCTTGTGACTAGATCCTGCTACGATGCACGCGCTCATATTGTCAGTGGCCTCGAACTTCTCGCCGATGAGCTTGTTACACTTGCCAATCCCAAAGAGACCATCACAACCATTCTCGATTCCCTCTCCAACGAAGAAATGACCTTGGAAGGATGCCGAAAATTTAGTATGGGATTACATATACTCAAGCAGACTTTAGATATCGAATCAGATGTTGAGTTGGAAGATGCGGAAATTGATAGCATCTTGGAATTGGCAGCGAAGTGTCTTGAGAGCAAGGAGAGCGGAGTGAGACTAGACGCTGTGGTACTCTGTGTGAGTACGCATGCAAGAATTGGAGAGGCAAGATTTTGGAGTGGAATTGGTGGAAGAGTGAGTGGTGATCCAAAGAGCTTGATCACGTACTATATTGTCAAGAGGCAGAGGGAGTTGGAGGTAGGAAGTTGACGGTGTGGAAAGTGTCATGGAACGGAGGACAGTGGCTTAAGCTAATGTTTCATTTGGGCGAACGAAGGGAATGATAAGTAAGGTCGTTGTACAATACGAAAGTCTTTTGTTTTGACTGGATATTTTCGGAGAAATTTTCTGGGTGGTGTGATGGATTCTTTGCTGTGCAGCGAGGGAAAATGGAAGGGCGATACAAGGCGTTGTGCAGTGCACGTTACATATCAACTTTCTGGTTATTGGCAGAGGCGTAAGAGTTTGTGTCGTAGTCATAGTCATAGTACATTTATATGATGTAATCTTGTTTATTTGTGTACGTTCTTATGAAGAGCTTTATTTGTGTATTTTGAGTGATGATCATGATTGATCCAGTGAAGGTTTCTTCGATTGCTCATTGTGGCCTCGGTGCCATTCACATACTCATTGCATCATTGCTTGAATACAGGTACTCAGTACAGAGCGATACTGTAAATTTCCGATTTCCGATCCGGAGGCGACTATTTGCATTTTACTTGCATATTACGAGTATAGAGTCAACAACTGACCTCCGGTTTGCTAGACTGGATTTTGATCTTTGATCTTCTAATTTCCAATTTCCATCTTCCATCTTCCAATTCCACGAGCGTTGTTAAGGGCGTAGTATGAGCGAGACAGATTAGTGGAAAGTATGCTGAAGGGCAGATATTCAGTCGAGGATGGTTGTGCGTAGCGAGAATCAGGAATCGGGATGTTGGGTTTTGTTTTTATGGGAAAAGGTTGGAAGATGTGTGTTGATGAGTTGATGAGGTTAGTTGATGGGGGTTGGGGATTGACAGTGTGGTATGTAGATATGAATGCAGATGCAGATGCGGGTATGGATGTAGATATAGATGTAGCTAGGGAGTGATATGGTATGATATATAAGGAAGAGAAGATGAAATGTGAGACTGGGTCGATCGAAATAAGTCCATCTCTTTATCCATTTGGATTTGCGTGGGGTGATAATCCATCCATCTACTCCTTTGTTTATCCATATCCATTCGTTTCTTCAGTCGTCTATTTATCCATCCCTTTATTTATATAATCAGATACCCACCCATCCATACACACCCGCACACTTAAAGATCCCCTATATCATATATCATATAACATTAACGCATAATCATTCCCTGGTTAACTAACTTGACTGTTCTAAATACAAACATGCATACACACATAACTAACACCTACAACATCCCACGCATAATAACCATTAAAACCACCACCTCACCACGTAAAAACATCAACCCATAAATAAACCATGCTGTCGATCTAGTATTCTCCCTCCTGCGTAAGCTAAGATGAACCCTCTCTCACACTCTACCCCCAAGCCAATGCCAGAACTATCCTTCCCTGAAACGTCTTGTCGTGTGAAATGCACGATACCTAGTAATCATATCATTCCCCCTTCCCTACCCTACCTTTCTCAATATGCATTCCCAAGACACACGGTCCAAGACATGAAAGCCTATCAATTAGCTCGACTTGGAGGAAGAGAAAAGAAAGCTAGGAAGCAAGCAAGTACGTAAATTCCCAGCCATTCAAACATCAAATCAAATAATCATCAATCAAAAAACACATAAGCAAGTAAGGCAGTTACAAAAACGCCATAAAATGTAAATTTCTCTCTCAATCATCTGTTACCGATCAAAAAAATCGGTCTATCATTCATTCGCTTTCCAGAACTAACGCCCCACCCATCACCTTGCTAAACATGAGTGCAAAAAAGAATATACATCTTGATGCTTTTTGCGTATCTGATGTTGAAAGCGAAACAAAAGATAAAAAAAGCTAAAGATTCCAATCATTCAGAAGTGTAAAGTCATAGAGGATTCGTGGTAAGGTTATAAGCTTCTCTAAGCACCAGCAAATATGTCGTAACTGTTCTCGATGACAAACTGAACAGCTTGATTCTTGGCGTGCATATCCGTCATCTCACGGTCTAAGCTATGATCACGCATGATGGTCGGTGCAAACACCACTGCCAGATTTTTAGGTGTCATCTGTTACGAATAATTAGTATATCAGAAGACCATTGTATACAAATGAACATACCAAGTTCTCGCTTTCTCGTTTTGCCACACGCACAAGATGGAAAATCAAAAACTCAAGACAATCACGATGTTTGGGAGGTAACATATTGACTGTGTTCCGTAGATGTGTGCAGCGTTCTGCGTTGTCTTCGATAGCTATAGTTGTTGTATTAGCAGGTAATTTTCTATCAGAATGTGAGATCGAACTTACAGATTGATTCTAACACTCGATCATAAACATCGAAGGTCAAAAGTGGTACAGGGAGCTTTCGGAAATATTGTTTCAAAACACTGGTGACTGCGGTGATATCGAGGTCGGGATCCGAGATATCATAGTCTTCAGTCTTATCAAATCCTTCTTTGATGATGTTGACTTGCCCAGTACCTCCAGTCTTTCGATAAATACCCTCAATGTCCATTCCACGCAATTCAACTTCTTCAATGCAGCGAGTGACCACACTTGGAATTTGCCGACGCTCATAATCAGCTCTTTCAACAAGATCAGAACCGAACAGAGTTGAGGGACTCTCAGCGGCAAGAATGTTACCACTGGACATCGACTTTGGCATTGATTGTGATTTCTTAAATAACCCGAACCCTTGGCGCGAGGGGTCGTTTGATGTAGACCTGGGTAAGCTTGCCCCGGACGCATTTGGTGCCGGAGATTGCACGTGCTCCATAGTCATGTTGTAAGGCATGCCGATGTTATCACCAGTCTGACCTGGCCATTGGTTTAATGGCCGTTCTTGTCCGCTGGAGAAAGCACCCTTAAAACCTTTAGTGACTCCCTTAGCGACAGTTTGGCCACCCTTCTTCCAGTTGAATTTTTTTGCTTGTCCCTTGCGGATATTGACGACATGGGGAGCTGATAGTAACGTCGCTGGCTCCATGCTGGGATCCTGTTCCATTGGGTGTGGATAGCTATTGATCGAATTATTGTAGGTAACACTACTGCTTTCCGATGGGCGGAGGCTTGCATTATCTAGATGCACGGAAACGTTAGACTTATCCTTGTTATGGTGAGTGTAGATTCCCAGACCGTTTGTTAATGGCCTTGGGCTTTCTATATTGGTATTGGCCGATTTGAAGCGTTCCTGGATTTGGTGGGTAAGATCATTGTTCATGTCTGCAAGTTGTGCATTTTTAGACGATAATTGCTCAAACTCAACTAAAGCTCTATCACGATCGGCAATAGCTTGGTTCTTTTCTTCTAGTAGTTCATCTCGCTCCTCAAAGAGTTGTTCAATTGCGCCAGACATCGACTGTTTAAGGCGATCAAGCTTTTGAACAAATTCTTTGATGGCAGAATCTTCCAGCTCAGCAATGTCAAGTGGTTGGTTCGAACCTTTGGCACGTTCCACATAGCCAGCAAGAACCTCTAATTGGCGGATCATAAGTTCCGTTTGAGAATCTAGAACCGAGACAGTCTTTCGCTTTTCGATGAGTTTTTTGTTTAGTGTTTTCAAATCTTTCTCGTTTACGAATTGTCTCTCAAGTTCTGCAACTCTTTGTTCGGAATTGCGAAGTTGCCTCCTTAGCAAAGCCGGATCATCCCCAGGATTTGGCGAGCTTATAGAAATCGGGCTACTAATATCTCTAGGTCCGCTAGTGTCTTCTATAATTGGTGTTTTGGGCCATCGTGGAGAGTTAGGAGTACGTGCAGTTGTTTCGCTGACGCTACGACCATGGCCACGGGCAGAAGTACTTGCTTCACTACTGGTATTTCGAACGTGGCGTACAGCGTTGGAAACCCTGCGAATTATAGATTGTGAGCCTTCATCATTGCCAAATATCCTAGCCATATCTTCATCCATGGTAAGATCACCGCCAGCACTCCACCTTGGTAGATTGGGCGATGAAGCGGTACCATTCGAGCCTGCCGATGGCGGCGCTGGGGGCGCCCTTGGAGTCATGTATGTATCACTCAGTTGTTGTTTTGGTATAGAAGGGCGAGTTGACGAGCGACTTGGAGGTGCCATATCATCTATAGGCGATTGTAACAAGGGGCCAGAGATTGATTTGCCATTCACTGTCGGAGTATGAGCTGTTCCTTCTGAAGAAGATTCCGTGGATGGAGAGGTTTCCGTTCCGGAAGATAAGCTCATTGTGCTAACGTGACTTTTCACTGGCCCTGAGGCTATCACCTTACGGGGTATTGAGACTTTGGAACTTCCAGAATTAACTCTTGAAATAGCAGAATTTTCCATGTCCTTTGGTCGTGATTCCAGTGAAGATCTGGACGTGATCTGGTCTGCTGCCATAAGAGTCCTTGGAGAGTCCATTTTTGGCATGTTGCTGTCTTTCCTAGTGGGTGTGTTGGAAATGGCAGATTTCGAGGAGTTGCTCTCGCTGCCAGTATAATCCGATTGAGAATCACTCCTAGTTGTTCCAGTCCGCTTTCCCTTTGGCACATCACCTAACCTGAACTTTTCACTAGATCCTTGTGTCTTTCCATCAGGGGCGTCAGCGGTTGGCGAGGTTGCATGTTGCAATAGAGTATCATCACTCATAGATGCGGAAGATTCTTTGGCAGGTGTGCCTGTGCCGTTTGCTGCTCTGCGTAAGCTGTCCTTAATCTGTGCCAACTGTTCATCGGATGGTTGATTTTTGTCTTGGAATGCGATGTGCGGTGTTGACGTTGAACTCGCCTCCCTCAAATCCCTTGATCGTCTCTGTGGCTGTGGTTCCGTTTGACTTCGCAAATTGTCTTTCGCGCCAAAGTAATCTCGATCTGGTGCCTGGTTCTCTTTCGCCTTCTTTGTGTCCCATGATGTCGACGTAGATCTTGGTGTCAAGGATGGCGCAGGGCTTGGGTCCAGAGCGAGAGGTATGAAAAAGCTCTCCCCATCCCCATTTCCAATCTCAGACATTTGCGATATCCCCGAATATCTATTGTTTCGATACGTCGTCGTTGGAAGCGTCAATCCATCTCGGCCTGTAGTATCGGTGGAGGCTCGATGAGAGGAAGTATCATCGCGAGGTTTTTGAGAACTACTCCTAGATGAGGAATCTGTACGAGAATATGTTGGCCGCGGCCTGGGTGATAATTCTGTAGGGTTATCTGCATTGTGAGGATCCGGGATCTCACGTTCAGGGGAGAAGGCGCTTTGTGGAACAGCGTTCGGTGGTAGGGCGGGTAGTGATTTATCGACAAGCATGGGAGATTGATCGTCTTTTTTCTTCGCATTCGCAGCGGCTCTCGACTTTTTACGCCGCCTAGCCATTAGTGATTCATGACAGCTCATACAAAATATTCCCTGAGACGTGCGAGCATAACGAAGGTTTTCGATCTTGCGTTTGCAGTTCCTGCATCGAAAGCATGTTGCACAAAATGCTTGGTCACCGGTGAGGATGGCGAGGTCTTCGATTTTGTTATTGCAAGCACTGCAGCTATAAGTGCAATTATTGCAGATAAGGGACCCGTCACCCAGGAGTAACAAATTCGCATCGGAATCTAGGAGAGTTCCGCAAGTATTGCATCGGAAGCAATTTAAATGCCATCGATTGCCAGCTACAGGATCGTTAGAATTATTAAATTTCGAGGTCGGAGGGTTCATTTGATTGATTTCTCGGATATTCAATGTACAACTCGAGGCTCAAATCAAATCAAGCAACGTAACGCATAGTAAAGAAATTGAAGAAGATCGTGGGATAGTTCACAACTTACCAAGTTCGAAGGCTTTCCCCTCCTCGAGGATCTGTGCAAAAAAATCACTTTTAGTGGCAGATTCGTAAACACATTATGGGTGCATGGGATGGGAACACTCACATCACCACATCCTTTACACGGATATGCCACATCGTCACCCTCCATAGGGGATTCCAAATATGTACTATTGTCTGGCGATTCCATCTTGCCAAATGTATGTGAGGAGCGACCCTCGAAAGAAACCCTTTTGATGTCCTTCTATTTCTGCAGATACACTTCCTCCTCGAGTATCACGGACGGTGGACCCAGGCTGAACATGAATTGACAGATGCGATCCCTCGACGTTAGGTTTGTCGGTTTCTAGAGTGTAAAAGCGCACGGTCGGTAGGAGATTCGAGAATTGTTTACGGAGGTATGCAAGTTCGCAAGGGGAAAAGAAGCTAGTGCGAATAGACGATCATCAAAGAAACGTTCCTAGAGCTTGATTCGCGAAGTTCGAGGGTCAATTGAGTTGGGTGGAGAAAATGAGTTGAAGGGTTGTTATCGTCTATGGGAGAGAATAGACAGGTGAGGTGAGAGAAGAAGTAATGTCTAGTAGTGACGGAAAAAGATTGAGGGATGGATGAACTGTGGACTGTTGGAGAACGATATGAGATATATGTCGGACGAATTCATCCAAAATCAAATCAATATACCCTTTGAATTACTGCTGATATCGATTGAATGTCGTTGCGATTCGGTTCGACTTTTTGAGGTGTGAGACTTCTTGTTCAGCCTGCTGTTAAATGTATTATCGATAAGTAGGTCAGTACCTGTACCAGTACCAATATAAACGTAATCTTAGTCCTCAGTACAGCAAGTATAGAAATACTAGGTAACAACGAAGGAGAAGACGAAGGGCTAGACTAAGAAAAGAAAGTTTATGCCAAACGGTGTATCTTTGTTTGTTGCTTCACCGTGGTCGCAGTGTGAGTTTGGTTGGCACGTTCGTACACTTATCAATGAGGAAGTGGTCTAGAAGTTCCCTTGGACTCAGATCAGATGAGACAAAAATGGCCAAGTAGGCTTGAGGTAGGTGAGATTTTGGGAATTCGAGTAGAAGGAAAGGCTAATGATCCTCTAGCGACCAGCATATATTCCAAAGGGGGTCGGTCGATGGTGGGCACTGGGCAGAGTATCTACTGGTAGCAGTTCTGTGCAGTACGTTGTTGGAATTAGAATTGGAAGTCGTGAGATGAGACAACTCCCATGGTCTAAGCCTCTAGAACCCAAGATGGTGATAAAATTATATAACATAAACATACGAGACCGCTCTGATTCCGAATATAGTGAATCAATCGAGCATTTGGGCCGAATTGAGTACCAATTTGGTACGATATAGAGTGGAATATAGTGTGATATGAAGATTAACTTTTCTGTAGAAGTATCTTTCTCTCGATGCGTATTCGTAGATGTGAGATTGCTCCTTCAACTACCTAAGTAAATTACCCACAAACGCCTCCCCTTACCGCCGGAGTATTCTTCAATTTATTCTTAGTTATTTGTCTCTCGGAAAGCAATCTACTGTAGCTCATCATGTTGTAGTTCAACAATACCGTGAACCCTTTATATGGGTAGCTACAAGAAAGATGACCATTCGAGATACCAAACCCTCAGAATTTAATTACCGCTGCAGATTTGATCTGCAGGTATGGATGGGGAATATGTATCAGTTGTATATTCGTTGCTCGGTAGGGATATTCATATTCTCCTTGATGGCGTAAGGTACAGGGAGAATGGTCACAGTAAGGAATATCGATGTTCGTCTTTCTGCACATTGTGGTCTCATATATTTATCTCTAGGAATGGGAAGGTTGGATGTCGTCTGTACTCCTCACATTTTCTCAAATATATATAATTACAGCTGGTTTCTACACACAGGTAGGACCTCCTCCCATTGTTCTCCGATGCCGAAAGATATAATGAATCTTCGGAACTCAGTCAATACATGCAAATGACCCGACATTTCAATGTTCCAACAGAGTTTGATCTGAGACCAGGAATAACCATGGGTAGATGGAACCAAGAGAGTGTTTAGCCTACGAGATGCGATTATTCTTGCATGGTGGCACTTTTAAGAGTTTCAAATATAGACCCTCAACCAAGGAGATGTCGCGATGAACATAAGGACGGGACACATCTGATTCGTTGATCGAAAGATGGCATGTAGAGAAGACGAACGTGGCGATATAAACTTCCACAATGCATCCTTTCATCTCGTGTTATTTATGCTGTAACCCATGGATTTTGCCAGTAGAAGATAATTTCCCCCATGCTCAGAGGCGTGTTTGTATTCAATGATCCCAAACAGATGGTGTATACATATAAGATGAAAAGATGGAGTCCTTGTGTGCGAATGAGGATGTTGATATTGTCCTCGTGAAATTATACATATACATACCAGGTACTTACTCATTCGCCACCAATTCCCAAGCATCTTGAATAACATCGTGTTCTTCGTATTACAAGATTGTCGTCATACAGTACCGCTGCCACTCAAAGCCGGGATAGATATGAGTGCTCTTTGCACATGATACTCGTTGTTACGGTCGATACTCCGCGAAACTTCTTTTTGAAGACTCCCATAAGTAAATCTTAAACCTCTCAACATTGGAAAGGCTGGTCCATCGAGAAGGATGCCAAAGGTCTGGCTAGTAGTCAAGAACCAGACTATAGTATGTACCTCGACAATCCTCCTGTTGGTCGCCGGGAGTAATGTTGATGATTTACCGCTTCTTCGATTACTAGATACACCACATCTCAAATAACGCTTGATTCTATTCAAACACGCGGCTACCCACATGTCCCGTTTGACAATTTCCCCTTGATTTTGAATCTTTACTTCGAACTCCTTGGACGAGGCTGAGTACATAATTTACGTAGCTGCTAGGTTGAAAATAGTTCATCGGAAGAATTAACCCTAAATTGCTCTTACGTCGACTTTCCTATCCATTGTTATGATTCGAGAAGGACCAAATTATCAGCTGAGAAAGATAATTCGATTGCCAATGCCTAATTCGGCAATTCCGCCTATCTGTCCTGTCCTAAAACATTACATCGATGTTTCAGCGTCAATTTGATGATCCTCCTTAAAGAACCGCCTGGTTTTGTTTCGACCGCGTTTTCCAACCAGAAATTCTCACCCATGGCATATTGATCACCCCAATCACAAAGGGAGTTGCAGAAACTATGGGATCTAGGGATGAGATATCATATCCTTTTCTTCTGAGTCCAGAGTTGACCCTGTCTGATTGAATTTCAAAGGGAGATTATTTGTGGAGAGCAAATCACAGGAATACAAGTCCGTTCTAGACCCTTCATCCAGATCATTGTCCCTGTCGCTTACCAAAAGTTTCATGTCGGTCATCAGTGCCGCGGCCTTTTCGTTGGTGGGAGAGCAGGGGAGTTGAAATGGTCACGTGAATAAGTTCGACGTCGTTCTTGTTGGATCTGGAGGTGTGCCACACCGAGAGGGGGGAGAAGCTGTCACGAGCTTGGATATTCTCTATGATCCATACCAAGCACAATTTGCTACATAGCACCCGTACAATGAGTATCGAACCACCAACATATCGCTGGTCATTTCCAACTCCCGCCTCAATGACACTCACCAACTCTCTCCAACCAACTGACAGTTATCCCCATGAATTAACTCAAAGCTCAGCCCCTAATCTCATCGGGCCTGAAACTGATACCTACCTACTCAGCATCTACCAACCTACTTTCTGGGTGACACCTATTATCGTACATGAAACCAACGCCCGGCGTAACACAAACTATAATAAAGTTAAGCATAAACATCAACAGTCATCCAATCCCATCACATATCACATAATATGCATAAAAGGCCGTACAGTCTGACACGCATATTTGGCCATCATTTGTCCCCCACTCGCACTTCACCATTCCTTCCGCTCCTCTTCAGCCCTACCTGGACCATGACTTTGTTTCGTATTCAAGGCGGTCGGCTAGAGTTGATGTATTCTAAGGTGATATATCTAAGTTTGGCGTGTGAGTACACGTTGGTTCGATGTTTCAGTGAAACAAATTATCAATATGAAAATCGATGTTGTGATAGCCGAATGGTTGTCTGATTAGCTGGAG
Organism: Botrytis porri; assembly: GCF_014898465.1. Lineage (NCBI taxonomy): Eukaryota > Fungi > Ascomycota > Leotiomycetes > Helotiales > Sclerotiniaceae > Botrytis > Botrytis porri. The sequence goes on along the minus strand of NW_024066084.1, from coordinate 278,108 downwards.
GGCTCAGTGACATACTCAACGATAGTTCCTTGGACAAACTGACAAGTGGAATTGTATATCATTTTCGTGTGACTAGCACTGCCGCTTATATGTTAAGAGGTTTTACTTGACTGGGGTAGATAGATTGTTCCCGTGTCCATAGAGAAATGATGATAATTCTTGTTGAGTTTGTGGATTTTCCTAGCATCTTGTTTGTCAGTCTGAATTTGGAATTCTATCAAGATTGCCTGTTCATCGTTGAAGAAATGACAATGCCTTTGAATTTAGTAGGCGCGGAAGTTGCAAATTAGGTTTCTATGAATTTATTTGATGGCCACAAGGATACACCAGTGTTCTATAAGGGGTAGTCCACCTATATAGCAAGTAGCATAATAAGCGGGGAATTTTTCTATTTGGTCATTCCGCACCGGGATCTGTCATGTATTCCGTTCGCAACGCCGGTACCATAATTTGAGACATGGCCTGCCTTGCGTTTGTTTGTAGCCGAAAAGTTATCGTCTCGATGGGAACTCTCAGAGTTCATTCGGTACGACTGATGATCTTACCAGCAGTACTATTGTAGACCTCTCTTATCCTGTCATACCTCCTGTACCAAGTCTGTCATATTTAACCTCATTTAGATCATGGGAAAGAACGCATAATATCACTCAAAATCCGGAAACTCCCCATGAGCTATCTCCCCCTCAACTTTTTGATATTCCGAGTTGAAATTGTTCTTTCTGACGATGGACCAAAACCAACCCGACCCGAAGAAAACATGAAGGGTATAAGCAGCAAAAATTGAATGAGAGCGCTTGGAATACGTTGCTGTTAACGAGACTTTTCTAGTCTCTCGCTTAATATCATGGAGAACAATACTTTAATGCTAGCTTCTCAATTGTACATCTTGCGGACTACTGCTTAGTTGTAAATCCTGAATTAATAAATCTATTGGAGGCAGGTCTTGAGTCATTCCATTTCATTTCATTTCACACTTCATTTCAAACATTCTTTTCATCGTCGTCTTTAGATCCAAAGCCAGTTAATTGTATATTTATTGGAATGGCTTATAGTCTTTGAACTCTGGATTTAATCTGTGGATTTTGAGGATCTCGTCCAATTTCTCAATAGCTTTCTTCTTGTACTTGGCTGCCATCTCTACTGCTTCCTTACTCTTCGCCTCATATTCCACTGCACTCATCTCACACCACATCTTTATTTCGAGACAGCTCAACGTCATCTTTTCTAGATTTGCTATTGAACCTCTGGCTAGTTCAATTCGATCACTCTCTGACTGCGATTGACTTAATGGCGAATCGTCCCGGATCTCAATGGGATTTTCCTTGCTGTTATTGGTGACACACATCCGCTTTGATGCTGGCGGCATGTTTAAACCCGTCTCACTTTGCATCTTGGCAACTTCACAGGATTTGGTTCCAGGAGTCTTTGGGAAGCCCTGCTGCTGTTCTATGTTAGCAAGAAGTTCTGCTGATCAAGTTTCAAGATGACAAAAGGGAAATTGGTTACTGGTTTAAGTACGCCGTTAGTTCCCATGGGAAATGTCTGTGCTTGCGGTTTCTGAGTAGCAGCAGCAGCAGCAGCAGCATTGGTGCTACTCTCTCCTGCCAGACCGCTGTTGTACTCTTCGTAATCCCGCTTGCCATTACGAGCGAATTGGCTGTTCATTATTCTGCTCAAAGTATTCCACTCCTGTGATGAAGCTAAAGGTTCAGAATGATTCGTGTTAAACAATGATTCATAACTCACTTGCACTCTGGGAAGCGACTGTACTTCGTCTACGAACAGGATCGCTTGCCACTGCGGCAGATTCCCATAACCTTCTCTTGCTTCCATGTCACGAATTGACTCGGGCATATTAGCAACAAGATCACAAACCTTGCTGTAATCGATTTTGCAAAGGTTTCTTCCCCGGAAATCAGTAACTCCCAAAAGTGTTCGCACGAATCCTGCCTCTGCTAGCTTCTTGACTGAATATCTATCCAGCTCCTTGAAGTCCATTTTAGATGTTGCTGGGTTGGTACTGTGGTTGTCAATGATGTCTTGGACGATCGTTTCTTCCCTTTTGGACCATTGTTTGTATAAAGGACGCTTTTTGACCCCCTGATTGACCTGTTGATTAACCCCTCGATTGGCCTCTTTATTGAGTCTTCGATTAAGCTCTTGATTGACATCTCCGACACCGTTGTTGTAGAGACTTGGTGATCGAAGTGTCGAGACATCTTCCTTTTCTGCCTGTTTCTGCTTGTCTGCTTGTCTGCTTGCTCTACCTCGGCATCCTTGGTAGGAGCTTGTGCCTCCTTGACAGAAGTCTGATCAGGTGGCGCCATTCTACTGAAAATTTGAATCGTAGATTTGCTTTGTAATCGGAAGAATGAGGAGGGTGAAGATTGAAGAGATGATAAAGTAATTCCAACGTGCACAAGGCAGTAGGTGACTCGATGATTTGATGTTGTTGGGAGTGAGTGGGTGTTGATGGATGAGATGATGTCGTTTCAAGAGAGTTTGTGCTACTCAATTCTCAACACGAGGCTGGTAGGAAAAACAATTCAAAAAATTTAACTCGATATTTGAATGAATTGAATTTTGCAAATAAGTACATTCAGCGCAGAACATGCACAGAGGGTGTAAAAGAACCGATACAGAAGTTGGACGTTAGGTGGCCCAAAGGTGGTGGTTGTTGACAAGAAAACAGAAGGATGGTTTGGTCGCGAAATGAAAAAGTACAATATTTGACTCCTCTCGGTACGTCCCACTAGCGTGTCAAATTATCTGTCAGTACAAGCGGAATATATGATTCCCCGGTGTGATATCAAGTGTATGGAAGGGCGGTGCTTACAGAAGTGGTTGAAAGAGGTTTAGCTTCGTGTGGTAAAGTAGATAGTCATTTCCATCAACCTTCGGACGAGAAGAGGTGGCGCCTCGGAGATTGCTGCTGGGTGTGGTTGACTTTAGAATAAGATGAGGGGTTTTGGATCATGATATTCACTTATTCTTTTAATTTAAGTTATTCTAGGTAGTGACCCGTAGAATGACAAGTTTGTGGAAAATCATCTGTCAACCGTGGGTCAATATAGACATGCAATGACGAAACGGTTGGGCTGGTGCTCTTGCATCAAGAAGCTTCATGATCATTCACTACATGCCAAACCCTAGTATGATGTATCTATTATTTTCGTGGTCAATCGATTCTAGAGTGGATTCCTCATAGCTTTGAAGGTTGGGGAGTGCCTTGTGCTTTATGAGTTTATGAATTTATTGCTATATTGTTACTCGGTGCATCTGCTATCTGTCCTACATGTAGCGCTTCCTTTTTGATCTAACTACAAAGAATAAGAGACCTCGCAACTCAGATTGTTACAAGCCAATGCTAATTGCATAATATCTTCTAATACCTTCTGTGTAGTAAGCATCATCTACCTCACTTTTTTTAAATGTATAAACGAACGGAAAACTCATATCCCCTTCCTCAGCAACAGATTTCAATCACTTGTGAATCAAAATTCCCTCCCAGTCCTTGATACGCTTCAATTCAGCTCGCAATACAGCTTCAAAGTTCTCTTCCTCGACGACTTTCTTTTGTACAGCGGTATAAGCCTCGATTTCTAGGTCTGCTGTCACTTTATGCGCGAGGGCCTTTTTCAACAACTTCTCCTTTCTTGTTGTCAGCTCCGTGATCTGCTCCTCCATCAGACGACGTTGAGTGAGCATCGCTTCTTTAAATTCTGTTGTATAAAGGCCGTTGTTCAAACTGATCTTCCGAGGCTCGGAGGACTGCAGAGGTGGTGAGTCGATTTCGATAGGGGCATAGGATGAACCGAACTCTTTCTCAGAAGTGGTTGAGCGGAGTGCAGGCATAGTGAGATCCTGGAGAGCATCCTAGCTACAAGTTAGCATTGCACAAATGTGATATATATTGCAGCACATCAATGCTCACTTTTTCGATAGCTAGAACTTCCTGAGCACTTCTATTATCATTGATTGGTACCATCTGGGAGGAACTCGAAAGTCTGGGTTTCTTTGTGTCCCTCAAAGCATCATCTGCTCGAGCAACAATCGACTCATTACCATCAGCGAACTCTGCGTCCAGCCTTCCAGACTGCTTCCTTTTGGAACTTTCGTGGTCTAACGCGTGTTTTGCCATTTCCTTCCTTTGACTAGACCTCTTGTTTGCGAAATAGGCCTGAAAATATCGTTAGAAAGTAAGACTTTTGGGGCGTATGGTGGGAAGTCAAGCATACCGAAATCCGGAAGACACTAATGCCATGATCCTTCGCAACTTTCTCCTTTTGCTCCGTGGATGGATTGAGTGATTCTGTGGCTAATTGACTCAATACGCTTATTTGACTTTTAGTAAGGACGCTTCCTGAATTTTTGGTCACCCTTAGTGCTGTATCATTCATTCCAGAAATGGGTTCAGTACACTTTGCATTGAGTGCATCCTTTGTCTGAAATATGTTAGAGTATTTGATGCAAGCCATAAATTTGAAAACTGACCTTGAAATCGCCAACGATCTGCTCATAGTAGTCCCACAACTCGCGACCTGTGGTCTCCCAATAGCGATTGCAAGCATTTGAAGATCTGGGATAACCTTTAACTCTGTGCAGCGCGGATACTTGATTGAAAAGTTGGCTTGTATTAGTAAACTTGGGTGATCCCCCTTGATTGTTCAATTCCTGAAGAGTTTTACTTTCCTCGTAGACGGTTCTCGATTCTTCCTCGCTCCATGGAGGTTTACTTGTCTTCTGGTTCTTATCAATTAAGTCGATGGGACCTTTGTCAACTTCATCCTCATCATCTGTAATAAAGTCTGCAGCTTCACCAAAGACAAATTTCCAATTTGAGCCATTTGATAATGTGTCGCCACGCAGCATTGATTGACTGTCGCACATTCGACGCCATTTACGGTTACACGCAGCACTAGTTCTTTGTATACCAAATCCTAGTCCATTGAGCCCGACAGATACCTCGTCGAATAGAATGCCCTGGGGAATCTCACCCTCTTCAACTCTTTTCTTGTGTTTTTTCATGAGCCGAGTTAGACAGTCTTCCTCCGGTAAGCTCCAGGTCCAACTTGCAGCTGTTTCTCCCATCGACTGTTCAGAATCGGCTTCCATCTTTATCGATAGGCTGCAAATTTGAGAAGTCAGTATCTATTTCTGAAAACAATTTGAAAACTCTGAACGTAAGATAAGCAAGATGATAATACTTACGATGATTATATGATACAACGTGGACGGATTCCCTGTTGTTGATGAAGACCGAAAGCTGTCAAGCTTTTACGAAAAAAGAGGTAGGAGATAAGTAAGACCAAAGTCAAATAGCAGCTGTCCACGCTACCTAGTCATAATAAAATACTATCGGCAAAGCTGAAATTGTATGATACGTTTTTGAAAGGTGAGATGAACGAAACGAAGGGGACCAACAAGATCAATGTAAGTTTTGCCTCAAATCGGACTAATACTCGAAGTGACAAAACCCTTGCTCTCATTTATAGATAACAATACCCAGATTTCGAATTGATCAAATTTGTAGCAACCCTTCAATCAGTGCTAGTGCATTTGCAGATTTGGATTTAGCCAAGTAGCTAAGTTGCCAGCAAATCACTTTTCATTGGATTCGTCGAGTTGTGATTTCTTACATACCCAGGTAGTTGCTATAGACCCTCAAGATATCAAACTGGTAACTGAGCCTGCTCAAATATAGCTGGTCGATACCTATCTCTCTTTGTGTTTCCTGGCGAGGTTCACCAGTGGGTGCACGGGTTGATAGGACACTTCCCAACCTTCGAAATATTTAATAAATTCAATCTTCAATTGTTTGACATCATAATTCACAATTCGATTGTTTCAATTCTAATGAACAATTGTGAGAATTTTTAAGATATACGATTCAATACATAAATAAATATTCACAAGTCAATTTTTGCAGTGTCCCATCAGTCCGTACACCCACTGGTGGTTCTGGAATACTATTGTCATGGTGCTATGGATTTTCCAATCCTTATTTTCACTGCCGAATGAATTCAGGGGGAAATGCTGTCAGTATTTTGTGGGATATATCTGATATTCACCAGTGTCCTGCGCTTACCCCGCTCTTTGAGCTAGTTTAGTAAATCAATCATTCGTTATCAAATCAAACCCTTTGCGGGAAGTCTACGTATTGATACCGACTCTTTGTCTTTTTTTCTCCAAAACACCAAGTATTTGCACCTCCACCTCTGTGACCTATCGTAATGACAAGAAAACTCGGTCTCCAAGCTTTCCTTCGCAGAGAGGTTACGAAAGCTAAACTTCAGGTCCCCACAGAAAATGATCTCCCAAGAATTACAAAGGAAGCTTCCATGCTATCAGCTCAGCCGAAAACCTACGAAGAGCCGGAAAGAAATACCTTTCGGAACATATTTGGTGAAAATGAAGAAGACTATGAAGCCCCACTGGAAAGATTGAGAAATTCAAACACGCCATTTGCAGTTAGATATGAGACGAAACCGAAGTCTGAATTAAGGATTCGGATCGAGGAACTTAGAAAGCAGCTTCTCGCTGTCATTGATACTTCCTCCAAGAATTCTCATGAAAGAGCTGTCAGTGCTAAAGAGCGCGATCGTCTGCTACGATCCATCGAGCGCTTAGAGGCTCAAGAAAAAAGGGAGAAAGATAATGCACTACGAGGTATGGCTTTTGCCCAACATTCGATCATTTCTTGATACTGATAAATCGGACAGCTACTGGAAACCTCCCCGAGCCCATCTCCGAATTTGAGAAAAGAAAGCAACAAAAGGAATTGGAATTAGTAAAGAATGCCCTGGCGGGGAAAGAAGTAAGACTCTTCCGATCCGTTTCTAGTTCCTCGCGACATGCACTGACCAATCCCTACTCCAGAAAGTCAAATCCCCAATCAAACGTCCCTTTCGTCCACTCGACGACGATCCAGATGGCGAAACTCGGAAAATGTTAGGACTGCCATTGAGAAGACGCAAACTCAAGAAAACAGGTAAATGGGCAGATGAGCTTCGTTATGTAGTGCCGGAATTGAGGTATAAGGATTATGGAGTTGAGACTTTGAAGGGAATTTTGTTGTGCGGGGTGGATGAGGAGCAAGAGAAATGGTTGGGGAAGTGGTTCAGCGGATTGGATGCGAATGGTATTACAGGTGATCGAGTGAGAGGTTCTTCAAAAAAGAGAAGTATGTGATGACAGGAGCATGGTTCTGCCCTTTTGTAAGGGTCAGCACAATTTAGAGTATCTATCTTGGCGGTACTTCAGAGGTTGCCGCGTTGGATTTTGCGGGCATATGATACAACTTTGGTTACAAATCTGAAGTGCAAGCTTCTACTCCATGAAATTATGTAAAATGAATCTCATATGCTACATGAGCCAACAAATTTTCCAAGAAGTGATGCTCATTCATTCACCCCCCAATCCTACGCTCCAGTCTCTGATATACCTATCAGATGATATTTCACTAGTCAGATCAAATGGAAGCGGATGTGTTATGTCAATTATGAGTAAGTTCAGTAGAATTACAAGCGTCTCTAGACTTGCAGCTAACAACGACATTTCAACATTACCTGACACCCCCGAAACTAGAATTCTAATAGCAAAAAAAAAATAGCTCCCAGAATGTAAGCGTCGAGAAGTTTCCTTAAGAGTGCAGGAGATCTCTACATTCCCACAGTTGAAGAGTTTAATCGAAGTCGCTGAAATCGAACAAAGAGGTCGACAAGCAGAAAATGACGATCACTCAACAAACTCTCGAGAAGAGAAGCCAGTTGCACAATTACAGAAAATAGTTCTTGGAAAGAAGAAACAGATCATCTATAATCTGCAAGAATCCTTGAAACAAAACACATAAACCTCGTTGGTCATTGGATGTGGATTGATAAAATCTTTGGAAAAGCAAGCAGACGAATCGGCTCGCCTCTTCTTATATATGTAAAAGGGTGGACCAAATTAATAAACTGCCTAGGAGAGCGTATCATAAACAATATTCTGGTCGATAGTAGAGATGTTGAGAATAAATCTTCGTGGCTCCTAATGGCAATGAATCTGTGCATTGAGATGAAGGCATGATTCTTCTGATAAACATCTACCATTAAATTAAAGTCCTATATTATATCCCGTCAATGTAGGAGAAGATCGCGTGTGCATGTGACCCTTCAGTTTAGACTTATCAACACGCGCCTGGATACGTTTAAAATAGACTTCACGCGATAAGCCTGTTGCGGCACAGCACGTTTGGTTAAGCGCCTTCCCGTCTTCCCGGGGATTATCTTCAAATACTTTTAAACAATCATAGAACTTCAACATTCATTTGGTCTATCAACTAATACCTAGTTCTTTGCTACCACAACCATCTTTCTTGTCTAATTCTATTTGGATCAATTACTAATACCAGAAGATCTTGCGATGGGAAAGGTCAAAAGATGGCAATCTGAAGAGATTGCTAGACTAAAGGAAATTTGTAGCCGTCAGGAATATGTTCTTACACGTGGTCAAAGTAATCCATTCTGGGAGAAGGTCGCCGATGAAATGAAGGTATACGGATTCGATCGTCAAGCAAATGCCATTTATGTTAAATGGATGCGTTTGAATCAACCACCTAAACCTAAATCGTCGAAGAAAGGTCTATCTATTCCTTGGGACTACAGTGATACGGAGGACGAAGAGAAATACGATGAGGAAATTGAAGACTATGAGGGAGAGGCTGACTCTCAAAGTGACGTTGGGTTCCAAACTGGATCCAGAGACAATGCTTCTAAACCTTGGGCGACAGGAGGCAACTGGTCCGATGAAGAGAGTGATATTGCATACCAATGCATCAAAAGCCAACGGGATAAAGAGAAACAACTCAAACTTGAACCCGTCACGGCGAATCAGATTTGGCATATTGTTGCAAAGGCTTTAGAACAACACCAAATCTACCGAAAAACTTCAAACATTTACTCCTACTGGAAGAACAAGGGAAGGGAAAAGTACAACTTCGATGAAAGAACTCTAGATATGATTGATAAATCCTCGCGTGGAACACTTCGCGTTCGTGGATGGAAGTCTGCACAGAATTCTCCGGGGCATACAGCGTGTCAAGTTGACCCTTGGCATTCGATTCGTGACTCCTCAATTGAAGAAAATTTTCAGGTAATTATTCATAAGCTTTTGCATACAATAGTCCAGAGGTTGTTGACGATGTTGGAATAGCAGAATAATATAGAGGCTGAGATGGTTATGGGAGATGTACAAGTCTGGGTTACACCTCAGCAGCATGATCTGCTGATGATTGAGTATACAAAATACAATCGCCTAGATAACCCCGTGGTGAACAAGTTGATGGAGGATACTGGTTTGAGCAGAGAGCAGATCAAGGTACGAGCGCATTGATTGGGTCACTACTTGAGTCCATCGTCACTAATGAAGAAATTCAGTTGTGGTATAGAAATCAGAGAGCTATAGATGCGAAAAAAGCAGACTTTCAAAAGGAGGCTAAGCAACAGAACGAAAAAGAATTACCCACTCCCATTCTCGATGAACCGGAGTTTCCTTGTACGGTATTGAAGCGTTATCGCGTGTCAGATATTGGTTATCATCGTCAAGAAGAGGAAGAACCAGCCAAAAGAGTTCGCCACAGCCTGGGCCCGGAGATTTTGATGAGAAATCATGGGGGAATTCTGGTTGACTCAAAGTCTCAGGCACGCTCAGATTTTTCCTATCTTGATACTTCAATCGCTATAGTCTTTGAGAGTTCTTCTAACAGAGAAGCTTTAGGACAAACCCGAGACTTTTGGTCGCCGCTCAAGTATACCAGAACCGAATAAACCTTCAGCGAATGATGTTGCCATATCAACTATCGAAGTCCAACAACCTTCTTTCAAGTCTGCACTACAAAGAAACATTCCGGACAGTACATCGGATGTGACTGTCGTTATGAAAGCAAATCGGGAATTGGAACAACAAAAATTACAAGCGGCTGAGGAGGAATACACACTATTGAAACTCGCTATGATTGCTCACAAGGAAAGAGCAGATCTGGAGCTTAAGGCTGCAGATGCGAAAGAACGGGAGCTTACAGTCCAGCAGGAAATCCGCGAGAAAGCCATGAAGCGTATTGCGAAGATTGAAAGCTTCCTCGACGACTATTAAGTGTGTTATGCCATGGGGAGGGCATTGTGATTTCTTTGAGTTTAAAAAAGTTTGGTGTCTATGTCTCTACTCTACTTTGATTGGGATTTTTCACTACTCCGGTTGCTTTCGTTGATAATACCGACCTTGACAGGTACCTATCGACATGTTTCTGATTCTTTCTACTGGTCTTGGGGATTTGATGACCTTTCAAGGGCTATGGGTTACTTGATCACTTTCTCTTCATGATTGTCATGTATACATATAGAATGACTTTAATAAAGTGGAATACATATATCTTATTCTAAACTGTATTTCACTTTGCTAGTGCGCACTTGTTGGTTCAGATGATAAGATCTAACGATGCTGTAGAGAGTTTAAGTCAGTGAGGCTAGCTCACTTGACCGGTCCATTCATGGTTCTGTGCGTAAGAATGAATGACTGCTTTGCCATGTTAGTTTCCGAGACCCCTTTTTACTATGTGCTTTTATGGAGGGGCCTGCTAGAGAGAGGAATTATATCGGAAAGTCTGGTGTCTCATCATCTCATTGACGAGTACTTGGTCAGATATAATGGGTAAGGGTTCGAATCGATAAACGAGTCAATCAAACAATTATAAGCATCATTTGATTGACAAACTGCGGGGATACTACGATTACAATCACTTAACTTTGGGCTCAAAGTTCTGAACAAATTCTTTTTCGAACATACTAACAATTATATACTTTCATACTTGATATCCCAGTAAAATCTATTCTTATGATTATTGATATGCTAATACTTGACTGGGCATTTTTATCTCACCATCATATTACACGCTGATGAGAATCAAGAAGAATATGGAATGATAATAAGAGCCTGCCCTAATGACTGTATTAGACTAAAAGATACTGTTAAGGTCTAGGACTTTCTCGATCCATGGTTCTCCCGTACCTTCATAACTCTAAATTTCAATACCAAATTCTATCTGCAACTAAGCAGGAATTCAGACGAACCTGTGAGACAACTAGCCAGTTTCTACATGTGGCAGTATGGGTTACGGCTGGGATGATCACATTTCATGATATCTTAGTGCCAGAACTAGATACGCCGCTGCAGTACTACAAAGTCACGTGTAGAGGTAGAAACCCTGTGTATTTGGTTGCTATGCTCTTTGGCGAAGACAGTACGAAAAAACTTATAGATATAATTATACACGATGCAGCTAGTGTAATAGTGAATAGAAAGTTTGATATCACACTCAAAGCCAAGAAGCGAACAAATGTCTCAACAAATTTGCCCAGTTCAACGTACCGAGAAAATCAGGATTGCCGAAGCGAATTTTTCCACAGGAGAACTTCCCAATTAACAAGTCGGTACGGCTTTTTGCGTTGCTGAAAGGTTTATGATCCACCTGTCGCGTCCCCTACTATGGCCTTTACAATTCATATGATTTCGCTTCGCGGCGGAAATTTGGAGAATGAGCTAGGAGATACTGTCGTATTTCCACTACGATTTATACGGCGCATAATCTACCTGCTCCAAGAATGAACGCGAGAGCGCTAGCTCGTTATATAATACATTCCGTAATGCCCATACGATTCTTTAGGCACAATGTGCATACTGAACACAGACTCGAGAGAGCTAGCGCGTTGCTCCCTACGGCTTGTCCGGCTCATACAATATTCTCGTCACGATGAACATACTGAATTACAGAGTCGAGAGCACTAGTGTGTTTTCACCACAGTCTGTACTGTCAATACCGTGTTCCACGTTGCTAGACGAGGTTGCAAGATATATTTAACCATCTTCTCGCACCGCTCTAGAAGAACTATTTTCTCTCTCGTGACATACAAGATCGCACTTGAACTCAATTCCTGAAGACAATCAGGTTCGAGGAACTCCTTCATTACTTGATACATTTTCTACCTCTACAGCTTAACATCTTGTTTTGCGAGCTCTTGAGAATTACTTAAGGGTTCTGAATTCCTTCCTACGTTCAACATCTTGCAATAACATCCACCATAACCAGCTCATCCAAACATACTCCAACATGGACCAACATAGCAGCACCAATTCCTTCGGAAAACGCGACAATGACGATCCATCAAGAAGAGAAGAATATCCATTAAGATCCCAAAGAGAAGAATATATGTCAACACTAAAACGAGGAATGTGGGAGGTTCACCAAGACTCGAGAAGAGACACAGACTCCTACGCTTCAGGATCCGATAGAAATCAATCAAGGAGGGTGGTAGATAGCTATAGACCAGACTATAGACGACGCAATGCATATTATCCTCGAGTTCCCCACCGCAATCATGCGGCTCGACACCCTTTGCGGCTTGGTCCTGGTGTGCGTGAGACCACTACTCAAGGATCCCAAGCTTCACGCTTCAATACCGTGAGAACTTCGCTTAGCAATGCTGCAGGATCTACAGACACATCGCAGGAGTTCGAGTCAGCGCCACCAGTCTCGCATCCTGTAGAGGCCGCGCCTTCCCCAGAGAGAGAAGTGGCCCCTTCATCCAGAGCCGACGATGAACACGAGCTCATTTCCTCACATGCCGGAGGTCCATTACGTCGATTCACCAAGAAAATGTGTGACATCATCACCGAGAGTATTACAGAAGATGCTGATGATTACATGAGCGCGATCGAGATTCTCGGCAGAGCGTGCAATAAAGTTGCATTTAAAACCGGTGCGACTCTCCAAGTACACGACTGTTGGTTGTACTGGCGCAAGAAAATTATCCAAAGCAATATTCGTCTATGTTGGCCTGAGAGTTTAAGTGATGTCGACAAGGAGGTCGAAGAGTATAGGCAATTGAAGGTTATCATGCCCGATACTGCTAGAGCAGCCTATGCAACTAAATTTGCTACAACACCAGTCATTGCTGAGAGCTCTGCATCCGCCGGGACTACCGAGACTATGGCGGCACCAGGCCCAGCTAGAACTTCTAGGTATTGGCCTCAAGTAGAGAAGGATTTCCTTTTTGAACAGGTGAAAAACCGTCGAGATATCCAACATGTTGTGAAAGCCAATGGGCTCTGGATAAGGATTGGGATAGCCATGAAACGCGAGGGATACACTAGAACATCGGGGGAATACCGCGAATGGTTTAAGAAGCACGGTCGCAGGCAATACAACTACAACGAAACGCTTTACTATTCGCAGTCTAGCGGTCGTCGTGTCAGCGCTGGTAGAATGCAACACGAGGTTATGACACCAGAAGACACTCCAGTCGGCGATGCTCCTAGCAGAAGAAGAAGAGGTTTGCGGCTGAATAGCAGCAGGGTAAGGCCTCGTGTTACCATGGCGCAGAGATCACCCCCAACTCCCCGGACTCCCAAGCCTGTCAAGCCACGGATGTCCAGTGTGGTAATACACGACATTAAAAGTGTGGCGACCGGCTATAGAATTCGGGACAGAACTGCAAAAGCAGCAGGAGATTTCCCTCTACCCTTGATCACGCCGTCTACTGGTGAGCGTTTCGAACCTTTCACGACTGAGCCGCTGGTAACCTATGATAATCCTCCGTCGCCAGCCACTAGCCCGCCCGGAAGTCCTCTGTTCGTAGCCGAGGATGAGCCGCAGATCGAGCGAGATCTCGTGCCATCAGCTCGGAATTCGACTACTTCTCGCTTGTCCCCTCCACCTGCATTGACAGATTCACAAGTTATGTTGCCAGATGAGACAACTGCACCCGAGGAAGCATTGGAACCAGGCGAGATAATGACATCAGATGAAGGAATATATTCGGGAGACCCAACAACGTCAGACGAAAGAATCGGTTCCAGAGAGACAATAGCAGCAGAAGTTGAGCATACACCATCACTCCAAGCAAACGAAACAGAGAATGTAGAAGATTGTACACAATGGGTGAGCAATGAATGGGGCTTCGTCACTTCCCCCACAATGCGACCCAGTGAAATGGATGATATGGCACAAATCGATAATCACATCGATTTCAGAACCAGCCACATCCCCGCAAGCACTAATTCCAGCGATCCATCCACATCTACAGCGCCTCCATTCTTTGATGATTCCCTGACATCAAACGAGACGATTGAAGAGGCCCCGTTGCCCCAACCAGTCTCCACAAGTGATGTCGAGTCCGAAATTCATAACGGCTCGGAATCAGAGACACAGTTGTTACGAGAACAGCAGGAGCGGACTGATCTTGAGATCTCCAACTTGCGAGCAAATTATCTGAGAGTCAAGGAAGCAGAAGAGGATGATAGGAAGAAACTTGATGATATCGCGGAGGAATTGGATATCGTGATCTTGAGGAGAGCAGAGCAGTTGGAGAGCCAGACTGCTAATTTGGCCGAGATGCAAAGAATCGAGGCGGAGCTTCAGGAGAAAGAAAAGGTCAAGCAGGCTTTGAGTAATGCTCTTGAAGAACTGGAGTTTTATGGATAGGCTGGAGGGTATGGGGCTTCTAATCGTGCAGGCTGAAGTCTGATAAAGTACTAAATGAATTGTAGGACTAGGAGAGTGAAGTACATAGTATATTTTGTAGCAGCGTTAATGATAACTTGTCAATATAAAATGCAAATTCCAGTGGAGAAATGACCTTAATCTCTGTTCAATTCAAGACACTAACTAAAAGTGCCTTTGAAAAAGTGCCGTGATGCAAAAACGCTTGTTGGGAGCACCGGCCATAACGCCATAATTTTAGATAAACCTCTCGTCCATTCATCTGTGATAACTTCATGGGTATCATAAGCTTCTCCAGCCTTTCCTGCGCAGCTCGCTACTGCCTTTTCTCTTATTCGGCATTACATCCATTCAAACATTTCCTTGCAAGTCCCTCGATTTTTCGACTCCACCCAAATCCCGCTAACATTTTAGTTACCAACAACCCTCTTAACCTTCTCCAATAAAACCTGACTCTCCCTTCCTAATTTCCTCTGCCCATTCTTTCCTCCACTTCTAGCCTTTGCCATCTGCCTCCTGAATCTCTCCCTCTCCTCAATTTTAGCCTTCTTCTCCCTCTCTCTCCTCTCAAATTCTTCCCTTCTCGCCTGTTGTTCTGCCTTTTGCTTCTCAGCAAACGCTAATTCCTTTGCAAAATATGCCGGCTTTGCTCCTCTCTTTTCACCTCTTTCCCTCTTCTTCTCCTTCGCATCTTCAGAATTATTCGAATAACGTGGAACGGTTTTGGTGGCATTATCGGCTTCAGGTTCATCAAGCATAGCTTTCCTCTGAGGATGGAGCTCTGCTGGCTCTTCTCCTTCGACAGCATCCTCCCCTCCCTCATTTTTTGCTACCTCGTCCTCCTTATTCTCATCATCGGCGTATATTTTTCTTTCATCCTTCAGCGGCTCCCTCGCCTTTATTTTCGCATACGACTTCTTGACTTTCGCCTTGTGAATCAAATCCTTCTTAATGGCAATGACCTTTCGACGCCAAGTCCCATCAGGCAAATTGTCGGGGCCTACTTTGAAGCCATGGCGAGGTTTCTTAGTAGTTGAACGTGATGAGTTGTCTTCTTCGCGGGGGCGCTTGGTAGGAGCCATTTGTGGAATTGGTTGAGTGGAAAAGCGTTTGTAAAATTGTAATACTGGGATGGAGAATATGAGAAACGAGGAGGTGATATCTTTGGTGGAATGAATCGAATTGAATTGGAAGTGTCTTGTGAGAAAATTTTAGTGGATACTTATTACATATGCAGAGATTTACTATATTCACACCTGCTAATACTAATTGAATACGAGTAACAAGATATAATTGATATAATTGATATAATTGATATAACGTGGTTTAACATCGAGTAGCCTATATTACTAAGTGGTCTACTTTAAATACATATACAATTCGTCTATACGTAATTATATAGTTTATTTATTTATTAATATAACTTTTTCAAAATTTAAGATATAATATTTACTTATATAATTATAACAAAAATCTAATTTATATTCGAAAATTTGAATTAATATAAAAGTTATTAATAAAATAATATTTTTATAACTAAATTTATAACAATTTTAATTTTTTTAATAATATAATAAAAATATTCATATAAAAACTAGACTTTTCAGAAACTAATGTTTTATTATTATTTAATAATTTTTTCTTTTTTAGAGATAATGTTTAATTATTAAAATATGAATATTAAAAAGCACTTAATTTTGATGTATTTGGAAATGAGTTATTTAATGAAATGAACTATTCAATGTTAAACTATGTTAATTAATATAATTGATATAATTGATAATAGCTATCACTCTTTCATCTGTAGGGTACCCCGGTACTCAAGAGCGATAACGTAGAATTGTGGAAATTTAATGCATCCGCGGTAATCGTAAGGTTTATCAGTTTGGGAGAGCAGAGTCATCATGCAGCAAGCATATACCGGTACGCAAGAACCTCTGGATTTTCTTTCCTCTCTTCCATTTCTTGTCTTGTTTATTATCTACGTTTTTCCTACTTCTACGTATTTATTTATATCTATATCTATATACTTGCATTTGTATCACATTGTTTTAATGCATTCTCATTACTTAAAACATTGAAACAGAATAGTCCCTATTCCTCTTTTGTTAATATCAATTCCCATCAAATATCAGATCACTATCTCATCCTCTCATTCGTCATACCAGTCTTGCATACGATACGAACATCACATCGGCAGAGACAAAGGAATAAGGAACCACCACTTATCCCCCGCCTCGTCACAACATCATCCCTCCAAATCCACATTATCACAACATACAAAAGCTCTCTCCCACCCTGAAATATTCAGAAATCACGTTGAAATGTTCTTATAACCAAACGAAAAGGAGCAAACTCAAAAGGCTCCATTTACACATCCATTTATCATGCCCATATTCCAAGATGATCTCGGTGACGGCCGAGAGATATTGCCCATTCAAAAATCAAAAATAACTCCTGTTTCAATGTCACCACCGGAGAGAAGAACAATCATGAGGAAAGATAGTGAAGAAAGCATTAGAACGGAATTATGTGAAGGTCCTGTACCAGATACTCCCGAGGGACCAAAGACTATACCGACTTTAGGTTTGGATACAAGCTTTGAGAATTCATACAACAGAACAGCGGATAGAGAAGATCTCATTGAAAGGTTAAAAAGGGGTGAAAATTCGAGCTGGTTCCCGAATTTGAATGTGTGTAAATCATTGAGCTCCAATGCATGTGATTGTATATTGACAGTGAATATAGTTGGTGTCCCTACTTCATGGCCAAAGCCCAGAAACTCCCATTCGAAAGACCTCGAATCATTCGAATTCATCTCCTCTATTACCATCTCCCGATATATCCAATACTACCAGACCCTCGTCAGTAGACAAACCTAGCTTACAAGCTAGTCTAGAGATTGAACGACCAAAGTCCGCATTACACAGTGGGAATTTCACGGAAGGTCCACATCAAACTATATCTGGTAGTCCTGCGCAAGATATGAAGAGATTTGGCACATCAAACTTACCATGGCTAGCTACATCTCCACCGCGAAATTTTACTCCCTTTCAACTCGATCCCCGGTTTCCATCAGTGGATAGAGTTGAAGCAGATTTAAGAGCAAGAACTCGTGCACCATCGTTATCCTCTTCATATTCTTCGAGCTTTGTATTGAAAGCACCAACAAGCCCTCTAGTACAATCAGAAAGTAACGAGGATTTAGATTATACGTCAAATTTAAATCCAATAGACATTTCTCCCGGGACACCTAAAACTAACTCAAGACGTCATACTTTACAGGCTTCACATTCAGTATATTCAAATACTTCTATACCGGGATCTACCACTTTTAACAAACCTTTACCGAGTCTTAGGAGAGATAACACATATCCTTACCAAGCTCATCAACCTCGGAGATCACTTGCCTCCAACACAATGCCCCACTCGACATCTTCTCCTCAAACACCGATTTTCTCGCGGTCAAGGAGACCTTCATTTTCTGACGTATCACCTCTACACGCATCGATGGTGGGATCATATGAAGAGAGCATCCTTCGGGGACGAATGTCTACTACACCCTCCAAGCCACTCGATTTCGTTGCTAAAATAGGGGTACTGGGGTTCGGAAAATGTAAACCAAGTCTCAAATGTCCACCTCATGTGACCTTGTCATTTCCGGCAGTATTTTACGCCTATGAATCCACAAGTCATGGTCGGAGAGGGAAATCTGATGATGGGCCTAGTCCATATGTTGGCTGCATTGATTTAGAAAATGGATTGCCGAGCCCGGAGAAGCCAAGGGACAACCAAAAGAGGAGGAGAAATGCTACGCTTGACCGAATACATATGGATGATCTCGAGAACAACCCATCAAGCTCAGGACAAGTCTCAGAACGAGAAATTCGTAGAGCAGAAAAACAAAAACGTCGATCCACTTCTCCACGAGCACCTCCAGGTGGTAGCTATCGCATCCCCGAAAAAGGGCAATTGCAAATCATCATCAAGAATCCTAACAAAACAGCTGTTAAATTGTTTCTTGTTCCATATGATCTCACTGGAATGGAACCTGGCACCAAAACGTTTGTACGCCAACGGAGCTATTCTGCTGGACCTATTCTTGATTCGGCACTCTCATCTTCGCCTCATCGATCCGCACCTATTATTGATTCACTCGCCGAAAGACCTACCCTCCGCTATCTTGTTCATATCCATATTTGCTCACCAGCTCGAGGTCGCTACTATCTTTACAAAAGTATACGAGTCGTCTTTGCAAATCGTGTTCCAGATGGTAAAGAAAAGCTTCACAACGAAATCACATTTCCAGAACCGAGATTCACTACTTATAAAGCAATTCGTGATTCGAGCTTTGGAGGTGCGGGTGCGGCATTAGCGGCAGAAATGGCATATCGGAGGAGAAGTTCTGGATTTCCTTTGAGTGGGAATAGGAATTTTGATTTTGGAAGTGACGATGGTACATCGAGTAGGGGGGGTGATCCTATTCCTTTTCAATTTCATGCGAAGAGAGGTATGATGGATGGAGATAATGATATTGGACCATTGGATTTAGGGGCGAGGGAATCATTGAATTCTGAGCATAATGTGAGACCGGGTACGGCAATTGGAGAAGTAGAAATGGGTGGCATGAGACGTGGGATGGGAACGGGATTATATGAGAAATTGAAGAAAGGTGATTTAGGTTATGGTAGTGATGGATTCTCTCCAACGAGAGTCAACACTCCCGATAGAGAGGGGAGACAAACTCCCGCTGAAGGATTGTTGGCAACGAGGTTGAGAGAACTGGGTGTAGGACTTTCGATGGGGATGGCTGGTGGAGATGCGAGAGAAGGAACGGATCTTGAAAGCGAGAATGGAGGGGGAAAGTCGTAGACTTTATGGGACTTGGAATTGTGAATTTTGTGATTACATTACACGGAGTATAAACAAGCTGGAGATTGGTCTGGGGTTGGCTTTTTGGGGTATTGACATGTAGCAATTTGGTATCACATTGTATCGCAAGGTAAGGCATGGCATCGCATGGCATCGCATGGGTATAGGAATTGTTTGGCGAAGTGTGGGTTTGTTGCTTGAAAATTCTTGGGATCTTGGGGTCTTGGGGTCTTGGGGTCTTGGGGTCTTGGGATCTGGGGATAAGATTGGGTTTTATAGACGGAGCTGGAGATGGAACTGGAACTGGAGCTTAACATACTACCGGTGCTACAGTCTATAATATTGAGATTTATATTGATGGTGATTTGTTATCTATTTTGGGATGGTTTAGTGTGTGTGTGGATATGTATGTACGTATGTAGGTAGGAATTTTTGAATAGTTGAGCAATAAGGAATTGCAGTTTTGAAGAAGTTGGTGAATTTAAGGAAGGGAGAGAGAAATCAAGATGTCTTTGTTTGGGATACCTACCGAGATGGTTAAATTTGTTTTATGGGTGAAGTAGATAGATGGTTTGTAGGTTTGAAGGTTTGAAAGGCTTGAAGGCTTGGGGGAAGAGGTATTAGGGGTTTGTAATAGGTAGGTAGGTAGGTAGGTAAGTAAGGTAGGTAAGTAAGGTAGGTAGGTAGGTAGAGGCTAAGGTAGGGAAATAAGGTGGATTTGCACTTTAGAGATGGGTGTGTAGGGAACGGGAAAGGGAAAAGGGAAAGGGAAAGGGAAAGGGAAAGGGAAAGGGAAGGGAGGGAAGTAGTTCTCTTGGTATATTTTATATATATAAAAATTGATGGTTTGACTTGGATATGGAACTTTAGATTTGGAATTGGAATTGAATTGGAATTGGAATTGGAATTGGAATTGGAATGGAATTGGAATTGGAATTGGAATTGGAATTGGAATTGGAATTGGAATTGGAATTGGAATTGGAATTGGAATTGGAATTGGAATTGGAATTGGAATTGGGAATGGATTTGGGTTTTAAGCTTGACTGTTTAGTTTAAATCATTTATTAGTCCGTCCTGCAGTCCGGACTATTGGACACTGAGAGAGATGAATATATGGGGAAGAGATGGATACGATGTGGACGAGAGAGAGAGAGAGAGAGAGAGAGAGAGAGGAGAGAAGGAGAGAGAGAGAGGAGAGAGAGAGAGAGAGAGATGGTATATATAGGATAGAAAGGATATGGGATATGGAAATTTCTGATATAGTAATATAGATATGAAAATATGAGAACATAATAACAACAGCACAATATAGATTAGAATAACCACAAAGTCTTAAAAGAGGGGAAGGGAAGGGGTAGAAGGGACACAAGAGCTCTAACACAACACTCATCTATGATCCGTCTTGAAGTTGTTACTTTATTACTTTATTCTTTTGCTGGTAGCATATGAATCATCTCTAATGTCGACATGAGAATGTAGTTGTATGGCTATATACTTATCATACAGCGTAGTATGCACTATATAGAGATAGTATTTGTTGTTCTCTCATTTCATCTCATTCATTATCCATTCAGTATTCATTCATCTCTATGATGGAGAGATGAAAATAAATATGGTCTGAAATAAAGGGATTTTATAAAATTTGAAGTGAGAAGATAAGGAAATAATATGAGTAACAATGCGATTTCAATGGAATGCAATATATAAACACCGTGTGTATATCTGGGTTGAGGTTCTCGAGATGCAGTAATCATATTCAAGACCATGAACACATATCCGCCTTAACACAACACACGAACAGACACCCCGAATTCCCAAAAAATAAAAAATAAAAATCACGCCAAGATATTCCCCCACCATCATCCACACTACCAATCAAGCAACAAAAAGTAATTTTTGAGGTTGGCGGAGTACAGAGATAGATATTCATCCTTGACCCGTTCATTTACGCACATGCATGTAAAGTATAATTCTCGTCTCCAATTGATTGGGATTCGAGAATGATATAAAGTATACAAAGAGTCAAAGGAAAGAAATCAGAAGACAAATTTGTTCTATTCCAATGCTCACACAGTTGTGTCAAAGGTTATTTCTGATGTTCGAGGTCAAGGAAATGAGAGAACTCTGCAAAGATAGTCTAACTACCGTTGCTGTTCGATTGATGGAAGTTTATCACATCATACTCAAGTAAGATTGACGAGGGAAGGATCGTGAAAAGCTAACTAACTCTCCATGGTGAAAAAGCATATCCGTTTGAAAGACTATATAGTGGCTATATTCCATGAGCAAAGCAAAGGCTGACGATAAAATCAATATCGATGATGTGCAAACATCATCAGTAATCAGAATATAAAACCTAAATCTCCATACCAGTACGAGTAGATGAAAGTAAATCTCGCCAGCCATTTTGACACCAGAAATCTGGACTAAGATCTAGATTTGACATTTCATCCACTCATCACCGCTCAGTTCGTCTACTAATCAAAGGACGAGCACTCGCTTGTCCTGCAATTATACTAGAGATACTGGTGCTGAATCGCAAGTATTACTGTACCCAGCCAGCACATTCTACCCAGGTACATAGATTCCATGTGTATAAAAGGGGTATTGTGCATATGAAAGTCAATTACTCACAACAGCTTGCACAGAAAAAGTATGCCAACACAATACGAGAAGACTCTGCCGCTCAGGAAGTTTCAAAAGTATGGGGGAGAGGAAAAAACAAAATATGAATCATGATGACGATAAGAACGGCAGAAATGAAGAATTTGAGTACGAGGCGGTGAAGAGTGAAGAGTGAAGAGTGAAAGCATTGATTGACCTTGAATCGTCCTTGCGATCTTTTGTTTATACCTACCTACCAACCTACCTACCTACCTACCTACCTTAACTATATTCATCCGTAGATATCCGTCTGATGTTTCTCTGCGGCTTGTCGGGGCGTCATATATGTTTTGAGGGTATTTTAATCTTTCAGTAGTAGCTGTGTTGGAATACATAGGTATCATGTAATCTTACATACAATCCCATATATCGTATAAATCCTTGACTTTATATCGTATTCAAGCGATGAAGCTGAAATTGAGTTACGTTACGCATGGCACGTCAAAATCCTCCGACTCTGGTTTTCTGATATTAAATGAAAATTTGACAATCTTTGGGGGAAGCACTACATGCATTTTGGTAACCTGATATACCATTCCTTTCCGAGAATCCTTAATAAATGTGTAGGTACTGTATGTACCTGCTCCAGTAAGGTTACGCTTGGTTCAGATTGGCTGATGAGAATCAACAGAAAGAAAATCAATCTCGGTTGAGCCGAGGGTCAGGGAAGGTAAGGTACATAGAGCAAAGGAAAAGCAATAATGAAGACTCAAGAGGATGTCTAGCTGAAAGGATTGAATATTGGTGCCAAATAAGGCTTCCCATCTCCTACAATGTGCTCATAGAGAAACAATCGATTAAGCTTTGATAGATATCGTACAATCAATCCATCGATAAGTCTTTCTATCAGGTGACGGTTGAATGGTATTTGAAATCGATAATAGATAGTCACCGAATTAGGTACATACTTAGCAATGCCGATACATCTGGTCCTGGGTTAGGTCCAACTTCTAGAAAAGTTTGCTGATGTTGTTGATTCATACCCAGGTGTCAAGAGGTCTGAGGACGGACAAAGCAAATGATCATCTTTTAAAGATCTGAGAGGCTGAACAGGATAGGATGTCCCTTGTGGCGTAGAAGGAGGCTGATCAAACGCTAACCGTAGGTATTTTTCATTACATCGTACATTGTCTTATTTGAGGATGCTGTGTTTGTTGTCTACTCTGTGGGTATTTGCGGCTTGATGTTGACACAACCTGCGGTACGAATAGTGAAAAGATGTGATGCATGGAATGGCCATGAAAGCTGGACGGCTGACGTCTTCCGACGGATGAAATTCGGATCACCATGTAGGCATTGGCACAGCCGTTTTTATCGTCGAGGGCTACACTGATGATACTAGGAAGAAGGGAAATGTAACAAACAGCTGAAGGACTCGTCATCCTCGTAGGACGAAGAGGAGGGGAAAATGCTCACACCCTCACACCCTCACACTTCTCCTTGAGTTGACCGTATGTTACTGTCCAGAAATATCAATAGTAGAAGTCCTTCTGGTATCATCCTTTCTGCATACCTACTCTTACAGTACAAATGGCGGTTCGTGTAAGCACCTTGGCAAAAGAGGAAAAGAATATAGCTATGGATGGCATAACCTCAACTCCCAAGTGACTTTCGAAAGGAACAGTTATGATCCCAGGATATTGTAAAGATTAATTCTGGATCGAATCTTGTTCGGTCTGGCTATCCCATTTCGGATAGTTTTCTTGTTCTCCTATGTTGTTTAACTTGTTCTTGTTACTATGCATGCAATACTGCCGTGTCTTCATCGAATGCACGTAGAATCATTGAAAGTCGAGAGTCAGGGTCCAACCGCCCTAGAAATTTAGCTTGATAAAAGTCCTCGAATCAGAATGAATTACTGACGGGAAAGGATGGTTAGTTCAACTTTACTTAACTGGACTAAATCAAATAACCGCGAGTAATCAAAATTTAGAATCGATTAACTTACTTGTTCTTGGATGCGAAGACGTGAGAAACGTGAATTTGAATGTGGAGGAGACGAGGGAGGTTATGTTTTGAGAGTTTCAAAGCTTGACGATCATTTTTAGTATTAAATTCTCTCGACTTCGTAGAAACCTGTCAACCAATGATCTACCGAGCGGATATGATGTTAGCATAGATTTTCCTGGGCCACGCAAGTATGTACAATGTGCCGAAGTAGAAGGACTGACTGGTAAGTATCATGCAAACTCAATCAATATATTCGCAAAGAATTGGCTGTTGTGCTTCTTGTAACCGCGTTGGAAAGGTCGTTTGCTGCCAACCCTTGAAAAGCTGCACTCGCTTCTTAGCTGCAAGATGAAACTGACCACTCGTTGCCCTTACACCCATGTTAACCAGGGACAGGAAAAAGATCCGGGCTTGACCGGGGTTGAGATATTTCTGACCATGGCGCGAACAGTTTCGGTGGTAAGGAGTCTGTTAAAAATGGTAACTTGTACAAATTGATATTTGCGTACAAAGATATACCTCTCTGGAGACTTTACACCTGGGATGGCCCTTTATTTTGACAAGCGAGTATTCTTGGAAGTTTGGAGCTCGGGAAGGACCTGTATAATAATAAAGCTACATACAGTATGAGGAGGAAGGTAAGATCTTACATCGATGATGATAAGGTTAGATAGATATCAAGACCTGCCCACGACGTACATACTACATCTGTACCTACCCTCGCTACCTACCCACCTGGTCATAGAACCCAACATAATACCAACACAATATAATAAGCCGGGAACACTTGGACCTTCTAGCACCAGCGGAAAGGAACGATATATGAATTAGAACAGACCAGGGACTTGAATAGCTTGGCGGGAAGAATATTCGACTCCACTACACCCCACGATCATCAAAGCGCCGTGATGAATTAGATGTGACCTTACCCAAACGAGTATCGTTGGCCCTTTGCATATCTACTAGATACTCGTACCCTCTTATGATTTTCATCCCACTTGCTCTCCTAGTCCCACGACACTTCTCTCGATTTTGATATTGGTATGGCGAAAACTCGCAGAGAGAACAGAATCGGAGCCAAGGAGCCAATGGTTACATTGATTTCATCTCAGCTTTTTCCAATGCAGTGTAGTTTGTATACCCTCAGGAGCCCCACGGACGCAGTCGAAAGAAACAGGAGAACATTTCATTATTTCTAATATGCACCTTGGGAGGCAAGTATAAGAAAAAGGACTTCACCCACTCCCCTCCCCCCAAGTTAAGCAGGGGTGAATGCTCTAACTTCCTTTTGCCATTCTCCTTCCTACTTGACCCTCGTGGACCACCTGTCGAACCTCCTCAAATACCTTTCTTCGACCTCCTCATCTTCCTGCTAAATTTAAACATTCTCTCAAGGGAAAGATTCTTTGCTGGGTCGTCGTTGGAGCCAACATTGTCACCATATTCATTCGTGTCCACGGTCATGTTACTTTCCCCTTCTTAACTTCTACTTCGTTACATTGAGTGGAAGATTGAATCTTTCCTTTTCCTTTCATCATTCAAAAAGAAATTTTAATTCCTCAAATCGTTTGGTGAAACCTCAATTTTCCTTCTAGGACCATTTCGCATCTGACGGCCGGCCATTCATTGGTTTCAACCAAACATTAATTCGATATACCAAGACATTGTACTGCAGCTTTCACCCATTTCCTGCTGTGATAGTCCAACTTGCAGCAAACCACGATAACCTGCATTTCATTCTCCTTTTCACGATCATTTCACAAAATCATACAGAAATAATCTACGCCGCAAACTCGCCTTCTTTGCGTGAATCCGATTTATTCTTTCACACATCATCTTGTGTCTACCTAAACTTTTCAACCGATTAGGCGGAGCGTTGCTCAACATATTTATTCTCGAATTATACCTGGTTAAACGGGAATTCGAATACCGTGTTACGGAAGATATCTGAATCACTCAGATTGACCAATTCACTGGAGAGTCATTGGTTTGTATGTTTGATTCATTACATATTTCTTCACAGGCGCATTCTGATGAATTTGCTCTCTAGTTACTCATCTCCAGGCGGGCACTTCTCGAAACCTCGCGCATGGTGCTCTTCCGTTTCTAAACTTGAGATATTACAGCCGGCGATTTAATATTTGGCCCAGATCCATACTGCCCTTCTGCCGAAAGTCGTCACATTCAGAGCTGTTATTCAGAGTTCAAGATGGTTCAATACGATACTTCACCATGGCCGGTGAAAGACGTGAGTAGTTTGTTCCCTATTCAGCCTTTTGTCTTCACTCTTTTTCGCGATGCAGCTGTGAGGAGTAGTTCACTGATGATTTTGCTTCCAGATCGTCTATACCTCCATAATGGGCGCAGTAATGCTTGCCGCATTCCTCGAGTGGTTTCTCTGGCTGGCAGCGTTCATGTATTGTCTGTTCAAGGTTTTCCAAAAGGCTGAGCACTGGTCCGTCCGGGTTCTGTCAATAATAGTGGCGATCGTCTTCTTTCTCTTGAGGTACGAAATCTATTCAACAGTATATATGTGTAGGCCTTGCTAATCGGGATCTTCCACAGAGCGATTTATCTACCCATTATGGTTGTTACACTACCTTTACCACCAGGAGTCACTCAATATTTCCCAAAGCAAATGGTTTCCTTCCTGCAGTGGTTCGGATTTTGGTCATTCGCAGCTCTTCTCACCATTCCATGGCTCTTTTGCGTATATCAAATTGTAACAAATTCCTTGGGGCGAAAGAAACGTATAAAGCAAGTGTTAGATGAGCATTCAGCACCAAAGGTTGTGATCGTCATGCCATGTTACAAGGAAGAACCAGATATTTTGGTGACGGCTATCGATTCAATTGTGGATTGTGACTATCCTCCTTCTTGCATTCACGTCTTTCTTTCCTTTGATGGCGATCAAGAGGACGAATTATACCTTAAAACGATTGAAGCACTAGGAGTTCCGTTATCGCTAGATTCCTACCCAAAGAGTATCGACGTGACCTACCGAACTGCCCGAATTACAGTCTCCCGATTTCCACACGGTGGAAAGCGTCACTGCCAGAAGGCCACATTTAAGTTGATTGACAAAGTTTATACCGAATACCTGAAGCGCAACGACAACTTGTTCATTCTTTTCATCGACTCTGATTGTATTTTGGATCGTGTTTGTCTCCAGAACTTCATGTACGATATGGAGTTGAGCCCGGGGAACACCAGAGATATGCTGGCAATGACAGGGGTTATTACTTCGACCACCAAAAAACACAGTCTCATTACTCTGCTCCAAGATATGGAATACATTCATGGCCAACTCTTTGAGCGAACGGTCGAGTCAGGTTGTGGTTCCGTCACGTGCTTGCCGGGAGCTTTAACGATGCTACGATTTTCTGCTTTTCGCCGTATGGCCAAGTATTATTTTGCTGACAAGGCTGAGCAATGTGATGATCTTTTCGACTACGGTAAATGTCATTTGGGGGAGGATCGATGGCTCACCCATCTTTTCATGATTGGAGCAAAGAAGAGATTTCAGATTCAAATGTGCACCTCTGCTTTCTGCAAGACCGAAGCTGTTCAGACGTACCAATCTCTGATTAAGCAGCGTCGTCGTTGGTTCTTGGGATTTATTACCAATGAAGTTTGTATGTTGACTGACATCAGAATCTGGAAGAGATATCCAATCTTGGCCGTCGTGCGATTTATGCAGAACACGATCCGAACAACAGCTCTACTATTCTTCATTATGGTACTTTCGATTATCACAACTACAAAGAAGGTTCAAGATCTTCCCGTTGGATTTATTGGTATTTCACTCGGCCTTAATTGGTTGATGATGATCTACTTTGGTGCTAAACTCCGCCGTTTCAAGATTTGGCTCTACCCATTGATGTTCATCATTAATCCTTTCTTTAATTGGTATTACATGGTTTATGGCATCTTCACTTGTGGACAACGAACTTGGGGTGGCCCTCGAGCAGATGCTGGAGCTGCCGATTCGACCACAAGCCCACAACAAGTTATCGAAGCAGCAGAGGAGGCTGGAGATGATCTCAATGTTATTCCAGAAACATTCAAACCCGCTGCCGAGGCTCGAAACAACCAAATTGTTCGCCGCCCAACGCTTCCCTTGTTGCCCCCAAATCGTCTCGAAGGTCGTTTCGCAGCTGCGGAGAGACTCCCAGGTGGATGGTATCAACATGTCAATGACTCTCTTACTAGCGTTGCTGTCGGACGCACTGCGCCTTCTGGGCAAAATCCCACGGGATCCAGAGAATCTATCGATAGTTATGTGTCAGGGTTTACCGGTACAAACTCAGTGTACATGCCAAGGCGAGTGGAGAGTATCATGGGAGAGGAGGATAGAAAGAAGTATGAGATTGCTCAAGCGAATCAAAAGGCCCCAGCTGGAGCATACTATAACCAGGTAAGCAATCATCGTTCTGGAAAAATTGAATAGTGCTAACTATGTACTTAGGGATACGTTTATGAAATTCCTGATGGGCCAGAGGCCAAGGTTAAATTTCAAGATTCAGTGGAATCTTTGGCATCCCTGGAAGGAACGACATCAAATTCTCTGGCAGTTCCTCAAGCATCTTCGTACCGAAATGGACGAAGTCCTCTGGGTCGTTTGTCTTTGATTCGTTCCGATTCGAGGGATGACCCAATTGAGATGGAAGACCAACGTTCTGACAGTTCAAACTCTCCCGAACGGAAACCAAAACGTTGAGAAGAGTCTCAGGTGAAAATAGGCCTTCGACATCCTGGAAGGGAAATGTGATCTATCGGATTGGGCCCAAAGAGCCTGTAGGAAAGGTTCATTGGTTGAAAAGTTCCACGGAACAAGCACAGGGGGGGGTGGATTTCTTGGGCGTTACGAAGGAAAGGCATTTATATAACACGGCATCTGCATATTACATCTTGCATTTTGATGATTTGTTTATATACCATATTGAAATGAGCATAGCGCGGCGTACACACACTCTGTATGAACATTGATTATTAGCATTTAGTGAATAGCTTCAATCCATTAGCTACTATATTATAGTTGTAAGCGAATGCGGAATATAGTAGCTCTAAGTGAAAGTAAAAGAGACTAGCTCTTCTTATAGCGTCTATATAATGTCTATAATATTTTATATTTAGCTACCTCTTTAGACAAAATATAATATAGATATTTAGAATTTATAAATATCATAATTACTATATCTTCTATATTCTTCTCAAACTAATACTAATTAATAATATTACAAATTGTTTAATTAATTATTCAAAAACCTTTTTTTACTTTTCTTTATTTTTTTATTTTTTTTATTTTTTTTATTTTTTCTATATTTCATTAATTATATTAAAGAAATCTAATATCTTTGAAAAAGAAAAGAATTCTAAGCTACTTAAAAGATTAAAGACTTCTAATGTATATGAATTATTAATTATAGCTGATTACAACCACGAAGTATTTATTAAAGACGATTTATAAAATAAACTGAAAGAAAAATCTTTAATTTTAATTAGATTTATTTATAAACCCTTAGTATTTATATTTTCAAAGGACTGATTAAAAGCTAAAAACATATATAAAAGATTCAAGCCTTATAATAACTACAAGAATGTTACGGGAGCTGCCTCTAGGGTCACGTGGAAGTGTCTAGAGATCTCTCGAGGTGGTTTAGACTAGACTTCAAGTAGGAATTCAATAAGGTTGTAACTGGTTGCAATTCTCGTAACTATAGTAATGAAACTAATGATTGTTCTTGAGCACGAAGCTCTACATTGTAATGAAACCCATTCTTTTATATAGACCTTCGTTCTTTGTTGTCCTATTGATCCCATCGTGTCCCACCAGGTGGGAGCAGTGGGATCCAGTGGGAATCTCTAATCCCGTGACTTTCTGATCAGGTGACTCGGTATGTTAGATGTCGTCGTAACAAAGAAGTATATTAAATCATTTATTTAATATAAAATTACTAAATATAAAGATAATAGACTTATAAATACTAATCTATAGGAACTTATTTATAATAATTTTATATACTTTAATAAAAAATATTTAAATAATATATAAAAGAGAATATTATTTCGTTTTTATAAATTATTTTATTAATATAATAAATATATATTAATATTAAGATGAAAGTTAAGAATATAATAATAAAGGCTTTTTCTTATTCTAAATATTATAAATAAATTAGAAATCAATTTCTTAAATATTAAACTAATAAGATATAATCTTTTATATTCATAAAATAAGTTATTCTTTCTATTAAGCTTAGTTTTCTATATATATTTTATAATAAATATAAATCTTAAAAATAAATGATTTTTTTTTTCTTAAATTTCAAATGAAACTGAATAAACTAATATGAAATTTATTAGTATGTATATTATATTCATTTCATAAAATACAAATGATTTATATGAGTTTTGATGAAATTTTGATGTTCGACAAACAGCTATGTCTTAGTACTATAGCTGATTACGAATTAGTAATTTAGTAAAGAGATCAAGTCTATTTCAAGAATATAATATAATCCCTTCAAAACCTAGCTCTTCGAAAGATATTAAAAGTATTTAAAACTACTTCAATCCTTCTAATAGAAGTTGAAGTAGATTTAAAACTCTTAAAAATTTGATTAAATTCGAATATTAGACAATATGCATTTTGTTTAGCTAAACTTTTATTATACTATTCAATTAATATTAAAAAATATATACTAGCTTCATATTAAGCTAATTTGAATGTGATTTCTACTCCTTCAAAAAAATATAAGTCTATTCAATTGAATAAAATCAGAGAATCGATAAATAAGGATTTCAACTCCTTCTTACTCGAAAAGATCATTTATTTTAACTTTTCCTTATAAAAAGAGAAATTCCTTTTAGAGTTAACATTAGTAATTTGTTAAAAGAAGATACTACTATTCTTTATAATATTGTTTTTAAATATAAGAATAAGAATATTATCTGTAATATTTATATTAATGTCTTCTCTATTAGTACGCTAATACTAGCGCCTCAGAGTACCTAGGTATATATAAATAGCTTCTACATAGCATAATAAGAACTTCGTCCTTCTTTCATACTATACACGTACTAATAAATACTTGTATTAATTATAAGAAAGCTAAAGTGAAGATAAATAATTCTAGTATTCTCTAACTTAAGTCATAAAAGCGACTAATCTAGTATGAACACCTAGTAATTAAATTTTATATAGTATAATAATAAGCAACCTTATATTATTATATTAATAAGAGGAGTTTATATTAGAAAGAATGTATTTATAAGTTATATACTAAGAATGCAAAGATAATATTAATAAGGAATCTTAAAGAGAGCTATAATATTATATATAAAACAAAAAGAATCTTTATATAATTTGTAAATAGTACTAAAAATGAATATAATATTCTTGAATATATTAAGAATAAAGAGTCAATTATAGATATAACTAATTAGCTAGAATCCATAAAAAGCAATAATAAGCTATAACTATTTATATATAAAGATTCTAATAATAAACTTATTAATAATCTATCTAATAAGTTTACTTAAATAATAGTAATAGATAATAACAAAGTTATTAACTATTTCATCTTTCTATATTTTATATAGGTTCATTCTTTTTATTCTTTATTTAATGAAAATAACTTTATAAAAGATATATAATAAAAATTAAATAAATTCTACTTATACAATCTATTTAATACTATCTATACTATAACATATTATCTTCATATTAGTATAAACAATAATATAATTGATTATAAACGAATAGGTATCTAATTCTTTAATTTGATTAAGAAAAGTATCGATCTATAGAATAAGAGTCTAATAAATATTCAAGTATTTGCTATAATATTCTTGATATACTATATACAAGAATAAGAGTTTAATGACTTAATATATTTAAAAATCGTAAGCAGATTCATAAAAAGCTTTAGACTAAGTAATAATAATAGTATTAATTATCAATAAATCTGCAGGGAAATAGTTAAAGATATAGTAGTAGTAGTAGTAAATTCATAATCGATTCGATCTATATAGCTATACTTAGACCATACAATGCGCCTATATCTGTATCTAATTAA
Source organism: Botrytis porri (assembly GCF_014898465.1). NCBI lineage: Eukaryota > Fungi > Ascomycota > Leotiomycetes > Helotiales > Sclerotiniaceae > Botrytis > Botrytis porri. The sequence continues at coordinate 246,005 of NW_024066084.1, read as the reverse complement.
AAAAAAAAAAAAAAAAAAAAGATATAAAGACCTATCTCCTTATGATATCCTATCAAATCACCTATATTATATATCTATTCTATTCAATACTTATAGTCCGTACTATCTATACTTTCAAAAACAATATCATTATAATTGTTTTGTTTTTATTCTACAAATTAATAATATATAGCCTATTTCCACCCAATATAATAATATAGGTCCCCCTCTCCTCTCTTTTATAATATACCAATTTTATTATTATTATTAATATTATCATTATAACAATATAACCCTACAATTATTACCTCTACTTTATAGTAATTATATTTCTTTATTTACTTTTTATCTTCCTTATTCTTTTCCTTTTTGTTTATTTTATTTAATCTTTTATTTATTATTTGTTTTATTCTTTATGATGGGGTATAAATCCTCTTATATTTTCTTAAATATCCTGTTGTACTTTATTCTGTGTTCACCCTATTATCTCCCTTATCCTCGTAGTTAAAGATATAAATAACTTAAATATATAAGTATTTAATTTTTTTAAATAATAAAGATCTATTAAAGGTATAATTAATATTCATGATGAGTAAGCTCAGATAATCTTAAATATAACATCAGCTTTAATTCTAGATCTATAGTTAATTCAATTGAGTAAGGAAATAAGTTTATAAAAAGCTAAAGTTAACAATCTTAGATAAATACTATATTGATTTTCTATAGATTTTATAAATAAAATAATATTCCTTTATCTAATAACAATTATAAATTACAAAAAAAATAAAGCTTATTAATATTATCTATACAGCTATAATACTTCTATTTAATATTATTAGTCCTTAAATATTTATTAAAGCCTTATAGACTATTTATTATAGATTATTAACTTAGTATGAAGATCTACTAAGAAATATTATTATTATATATAAAAAACAAGTTCAAAGATTATTATATATACTTTTATTATAGTAAGCTTAATCTTTCTATTATATTCTCCTAGTTTTATTATATATTATTAATTAATTACTCAGTATAACATATACTATAATAACAATCTATTTTTTACATTTATTATTAGATTTCAAGGAATCTCAACTTAATACATTAATTAGATAATATATAAAGAAAGAACTCAATCTCGTTATTAATTAATATCATTTTTAATATATATTATATTACTAGTCTGTTTTTTTTAAATATTCGTTATACTATATCTAACTAAGATTCTAATTTAATTCTCTTGAAAACTAATAAAAACTCTGAAAATAATACTTTAGCCTTTATAAAAATAGTCACTAATATTTTAATTAAATTCAATAATAGCTTTCCTATTACTAGTATCTTTATGGAAATACTATAAGAAAATATAAGGAGATCGATAATGATTAATGAGTCGATATATAATATAATAAATGCTTGTCAAAGTACTATGATAACAAAAGCTATAAATATGTTGTTATGAATCTTGTTCTTTCCTTGAACACTCTAGATCTAAAGGCCCCAGGGTAAGTCCCAACTAAAAATACATTCCTTGTTTACCCCGCATTTTTCCATCCAGCTGCAAAGCTGCAGTTAATGAGACGGGAACAAAATCTCCGGGCCAATCAAAGCGATCAATTAACAATACACACGTCAACTGAATATCTAGATTTCAACATTCATATGAATATTAATGACAAGTAATGCGTTTCTATACATGTCGTGCTACATTAATCCCTAGTCCTACATCATTACTTGGGGAAATATTTGCCAATAAAAACTTGCAATTAGATATCGCTACGTAACTAAGCGTGTTCGTACTACGTAGGTAGCACTCTTTCTTGTATCTTGGCAGTAGTATCGCCTTCAATACTTAAAGCTTTCAGTCCCTTCCAAAGTACTCATACACTTTCCCAACATACCTCTTACATAGTCCTTTAGAAATGAACATTCTCACGCGAGTAATCAGCTCAACAAGTCGACCAACTCCAATATTATCTTCGATCAAACGACAAAGTATAATAACACGCGCAACTATGACTACCATCACCGACGCAATCCTCAAGGACCATGAAGAAATCAGGCAATACGCGGACAAAATCCGTCAGGCTACGGATGATGACACACGAGCACGCTGGCAAAACCAATTTACGTGGGAATTGGCTCGTCACTCCATCGGAGAGGAATTGGTAGTCTATCCTGCGTTTGCAAAATACCTTGGTATGCAAGGTCAGAAGATGGCCGATGAAGATCGTGCTGAACATCAAACTGTATGTTCATCTACCTCTGCAAGCAGTGTGCAGTAGCGAGTGCATTTTGTGTTGGCATAAATGGAAAAGCTAATGATATAAATACAGGTCAAGGAAGCCCTCTACAAATTCCAGAAACTTGAACCATCAAATGAGGACCTGATTCCTACGCTCGATGCACTCATGAAAAATCTCAATGAGCACATTAAAGGCGAGGAAAGCAATGATCTCCCCGCTCTCGAATCGGCCCTTGATAACAACGAATCCCAAGCTATAGCTAAATCTTTTGGTCGCAGCAAGGCATTTGTTCCTAGCCGTAGCCATCCCAGTGCTCCCAGCAAACCACCCTTTGAAACGGTTGTTGGATTACTGACGGCGCCAATTGATCACTTGGGAGATATGTTTAGAAAGTTTCCAGATAATACTATTAGTCCTAATCCTAGTACGAAGTGAAGAAAGTTGATGGTTGGTATTAGGGCTGAAGGACTGTTCTGGGAGATAGATGACCATAGTAGAGGAGTCCCTTATGATTGCGGGATTGAAGGAATCTCAAGGAATTAGCACGTACCTGGCACTAATGGCATTATGTATTCGCCTAGCTAATGTTCATACATTACTCAATTATTCGAGGATTTTTATCGTTGAATTTACACTTATCTAACCTTGCCATAAGTGTAATGTTATGAGAGTCTTGTCGTGTAAGTGCCTTGGGTAACCGATTTCCCCACTATATACATGTCCCTACTACATACACGACTTTGAAAATATCGACATTATAGCTTCAAATATCGATGATATATATACCTTTAGAGACTTGTATAAAGTTTATATTAGATTATTTGAAAGGAGTTCAAATTCCTAAATATATTTAGATAGTTAATTTCTTTAAAATTAATTGATTTATATTCTCTTAATAATATAGAAATAAAACTACTTTGAAAAAACAATTCCTTCTCAATATGAAATAAATGCTTTCTAATAATTAGGAGGAAGTTTTAATTAATCAAATTAATAAGCTGATATAGAGATTTATTCCTTTTACAAACTGTATAGTTAGAAATCTTATAGAAAAGATTCTAGATAAAAAGGTAAAAAAGAATTAGATTAGTAATTTTGTTAAGAGGTATTCAATATATTTTAAAAGTTGATATCTTTATTATATTAATAATTTGTATATGAAAGCTGATAATATTACTATATTTGATTACTTTTATAATCTAGTTTAAGTTATTTTCTATTATTATTAATCTTTATTATTTAAAATACTTTTACTAATATTCTTCTTTTTTTAATTTAATTGATAAAAGTAATTATAAAATATAATATATAATTAAGAAATATATATAATTAAGATAAGAAGGGCTTTATAATTAGTATAAGGAGGATGATAAAAAGGATAATGAATATTAATGTCTATAATAGAGGTAGAATAATAAAAACTAGGTAAGATAGATTAAGAGAGTTTATTATCCTATTAACATCTATATTTATTGATAAAATAGTTCTTTCTTTTATTCTTATTTATAAAGGAGACTTAGAGGATTTATAAGATATATGAGTTCAGGATATGTTGAGATCACTTGAGGGGGGGAATCATCAACTCGAATTACTATATATAGTATTGTATAGCCTATATAAAATAAATAATATAAATTGAGATGATTTAGAATAAGGTATAATCCTTTTTAATATATATATAATGGGAAGATGTTACGGAGGTACCCGCACCGCAACATGGATTATAAGATAAACCTAAGGCCTTGGTGTTGGAACCTACGAAAACAGCACTGTAGGGACAGTTGGATTAAAGGGTAACGAAAGATAGCGGTAACCGAATCAATAAGCAATGATTAAAAGATAGGTACCTATCTTTTGTTGGCACCTATCCTACAGTAGGCACAGGAGGGATAGCGGTTACAGGTTATCTAGTAAGCACAGGTTAGATAAGCAGTAGTATCATATAGGTCACGGGGCAAGTGTCACGTGATGGATAGACAGGATAGGCAAGCTATCCAGGCTATCCGTGGATAGACAGGATAGACAGTCTACCCAAGCTATCCAGACGAGAACGAAGGTCTATATAAGGGAATGGGTTTCATTACAATGTAGAGCTTCGTGCTCAAGAACAATCATTAGTTTCATTACTATAGTTACGAGAATTGCAACCAGTTACAACCTTATTGAATTCCTACTTGAAGTCTAGTCTAAACCACCTCGAGAGATCTCTAGACACTTCCACGTGACCCTAGAGGCAGCTCCCGTAACACTTTGAGCACCCTTTCTGCTTCAAGTACCGATTCAATACCAACCGCCAGTATGGCAGCCAACAGTTCTTCCAAAAGCCAACAGGCCCCAGCAAGCAACTTCGATGATGTCGAAATGACTGATGCTCCCAAGGAGATCACCATCAACGAAACACTCAAGATTGCCTTACCAGACAAGTACCAAGGAAGTCGACAGGAACTCGACACCTTCCTATTGCAACTTGAAATCTATTTTAGATTCAACCAAGACAAGTTCACCGAAAGGGAATCTAAGAGTATTTGGGCCGTGTCATACCTCAGAGGTGAGGCAGGCAAATGGATTCAGCCATACTTGCGCGACTATTTCGAGCATGACGATCAGGATCGCATGCAACCCACTCGAACAATCTTCAACAGTTTTGAAGGGTTTAAGACAGAGATACGTAGAATCTTCGGGAACTCCAATGAGCTAGAGGTAGCGGAAGATAAGATCTTCAACCTCAAGCAGACAGGATCAGCATTGAAGTATGCTACGGAATTTCGAAGATATGCGGGAACAACCAAGTGGGACGAAACCGCCATCATGAGTCACTATCGTAAAGGACTCAAACCAGAAGTCAGACTGGAGTTAGAAAGATCTGCCGAGAGTGTAGACTTGAACGACCTAATCCAGGACTCCATCGAATCAGATGATCGTCTTTACCGATATCGACAAAGTCAAAGATCATACAAACCCCAGGGAAATCAAAAGCAAGAGCGTTACCGCAAGAATGAGGGAAGACCACGTTACAATCCACAGAGATATGGAGACCCTATGGAACTCGACGCTACGCACCACAAAGGTGGGAATGATGATCCGGAAAAGAAACGAAGACGAGAAAATAACTTATGCTTTGAATGTGGGAAAGCAGGGCATCGGGCAGCAGAATGTCGAAGCAAGAGAACAGGGGGCAAGAAGGGCAACTTTAAGAATAAGTTCGGCAAGGGCCAACTTAATGCCACCTTCACGCCACAATTGTGTGCTGTTAGCATGACAGGGCTAGCCACGCCACCACCAGCTTACGAAGAAGAAGAAGAGGTCGAAGGCCTCTCATGGGTAAACAAAGACCCGCAGTTAGGAGAATCATGGTCTATTCGGGAAATTGACCAATGGAACCGTCGTATCTGGAAATTTGGAGATACAGACGAAGGAACTATGAACGAGGACCTCAGCGTAACAGACGCTGAAGAGGGCGAATCGTATGAGGTTCGGTACGTCGATCAGCATCGAATTCTATGGTTTGGAATCACTACGAACACATCATTCATAGAAAGGATCAGTACCGATCACCTCCAGTGGCCAGACAGAGGAGAGCTATGGGAAGTGTTTTATCACCACACATCTGAAAGAAATGAGAATCAGGTTCTATTTTTATGCAGAAGAGTAGGAAAAGAACACCGGGTCCAGGCTCAAGCCATATTACCACCACCAGTTGTGGGTACGATAATGAAAGTCACTCAAGGGAACTACCGGTACACCCTATGGAGGGATTTACTTGATGACAGAGCTAGATCAGGGACAAGCGCTGCCTATCTAGAAGAGGAAGAACCTCGACGTGTAACATTTGCCGATGAGATCATCCAGAATAGCGAGAATAAGCAAATTACACCACAGCTAAATGCTACAGGACAAGCAGGACAAATATACTGCAGAGTCAAGATAAATGGACAAACACAGCCAGCCATGATAGATTCAGGGGCTACAGGAAATTTTATTGCACGAGAAGCTGCAAAGTACCTGGGAATTCCACTCCAAGAGAAACAAGAACCCTACCAATTGCAGTTAGTTGACGGACAGCTAGCAGGATCTGACGGGAACGTTTCTCAAGAGACACGACCAGTACGAATGAGCATAACCCAACACTCAGAGGTTATACAGCTTGACGTTGTGCCATTGGGCCAACAACAGATCATCTTAGGGATGCCATGGTTGAAGGCACACAACCCTAGAATAGATTGGTCACAAGAAACAGTGACATTTGATCAGTGCAAGAACGGTCACGACGACACGTTCAAGGCGTCCGCGAGACGTAACACGCGCCAAGGAGAGTTGAACGCGAACAACACCGGCGACGTAGGACACCCAGTCCAGGGTCCTCCATTAAGAGCGAAGGCCAGTACACCTCCTCTACAAATGCAGAAGCCAACGACACGGCAGGAAATCGCAATCAAGGCAGAAGAGCCTATGATACCAGAACAGTACAAGAAATACGAACATGTGTTCAAGGAACCAGGGATCCATGAGGCTTTGCCAGAACACAAGCCATAGGATCATGAGATAATATTGGAGGAAGGCAAGATGCCTGTGCACACCCCAATTTATTCAATGTCAGCCGATGAGCTAAAGACGCTCAAAGAATATATCGACGACAACTTGGCCAAGGGATGGATCAGAGAATCCACGTCCCAAGTGGCAAGTCCAACTATGTGGGTACCTAAGAAAGATGGTACTAAGAGACTAGTTGTGGACTACAGAAAGCTCAACACGCTTACAAAGAAAGATCGATATCCACTTCCATTAGCTACGGAATTAAGAGATCGGTTAGGCGGAGCAACAATATTTACCAAGATGGACCTACGAAACGGGTACCACTTGATTAGAATGAAGGAAGGCGAAGAATGGAAAACCGCTTTTAAAACAAGATACGGGCTATACGAATATCAAGTTATGCCATTCGGGCTAACGAACGCACCAGCTACTTTCATGAGACTTATGAACAATGTGCTGTCGCAATACTTGGACACCTGTTGTATATGCTACTTGGACGACATCCTAGTATACTCAAACAACGAGGTCCAACACATCAAAGATGTCAGCAACATTCTTGAAAGTTTAGCCAAAGCCGATTCGCTATGTAAACCAAGCAAATGTGAATTCCATGTTACGGAAACGGAGTTCCTAGGATTCACCGTATCAAGCCAAGGGCTCAAGATGAGCAAAGATAAGGTCAAGGCAGTGCTTGAATGGAAGCAGCCAAATACAGTTAAAGAATTACAGTCCTTTCTAGGATTTGTCAACTTTTACCGAAGGTTTATTAGAGGATATTCAGGGATTACAACATCCTTAACCAACCTAACCAAGAAGGATCAAGGAAGTTTCGAATGGACCACCAAGGCGCAGGAGTCATTCGATACACTCAAACAAGCAGTAGCGAAAGAGCCAATACTGTTAACCTTCGACCCTGAGAAGCCAATCATAGTGGAAACGGATTCCTCAGATTTCGCTATAGGCGCAGTTTTGAGCCAACCAGGCCAGAATGAGAAATGACAACCAATCGCATTCTACTCTCGAAAACTATCACCAGCCGAATTGAATTACGAAATATACGACAAAGAATTACTGGCAATAGTCGATGCATTTAGAGAATGGCGAGTTTATTTGGAAGGATCGAAATACCCAGTACAAGTGTACACAGATCATAAGAACTTGGTTTACTTCACCACAACGAAGCAGTTAAACAGACGACAGGTCAGATGGTCGGAGACCATGGCCAATTACAATTTCAAGATTTCATATGTTAAAGGATCAGAAAACGCTAGAGCCGACGCTCTTAGCCGAAAACCAGAATACCAAGAAAATAAGTCGTACGAATCATACGCAATATTCAAGAAAGAAGGCGAATCACTGGTTTACAATGCACCACAGCTTGCAGCTACTCATATATTGGAAGACAACCATCTCAGAAACCAAATCCAATCACATTACGACAAGGATGCTACAGCTATACGCATACGCAAGGCAATAGAACCAGGATTCACAATAGAAAACGAAACCATACACTTTCATGGAAAAGTATACATTCCGAGTCAAATGGCCAAGGAATTTGTGACGGAACAACATGGGTTGCCGGCACACGGACATCAAGGAATTGCAAGGACATTTGCAAGAATACGGGAAATCAGTTACTTCCCACGAATGAGAACGATAGTTGAAGAAGTTGTTGGAAATTGTGACACCTGCATACGGAACAAGTCATCACGACATGCTCCATATGGTCAGCTCCAGACCCCAGACATGCCTTCTCAGCCATGGAAGTCCATTACATGGGACTTTGTGGTTAAACTACCACTCTCAAAAGATCCTACTACAGGAGTTGAGTACGATGCGATACTCAATATAGTAGACAGGCTAACGAAATTTGCATATATGATACCATTCAAGGAAACATGGGATGCTGAGCAACTATCATATGTGTTCCTCCGGATCATAGTAAGCATACACGGAGTACCAGATGAGATAATCTCGGACAGAGACAAACTCTTTACCTCGAAATTCTGGACTACCTTATTAGCACTTATGGGTATTAAGAGAAAGCTATCAACAGCCTTCCACCCACAGACAGACGGTCAAACAGAGAGGACCAACCAGACAATGGAAGCATATCTTAGATGCTATGTAAATTATCGACAAGACAATTGGGTAGAACTATTACCTATGGCACAATTCGCATATAACACATCGGAAACGGAAACCACGAAAATCACCCCAGCACGAGCTAATTTTGGGTTTAATCCACAAGCGTATAAAATCCCGATACCACAAGAAGTTAATGCCGAATCAGCAATAATACAAGTCGAACAACTAAAAGATTTACAAGAGCAGCTCGCTCTTGATCTAAGATTCTTATCATCCAGAACGGCAGCGTACTACAATACGAAACGTAGTATGGAACCTACGCTTAAAGAGGGGGATAAAGTTTATTTGCTACGACGAAACATCGAAACCAAAAGACCAAGCAATAAACTCGACCATAGGAAACTAGGACCATTCAAAATTGATAAGGTAATAGGAACGGTTAACTATCGATTGAAATTACCAGACACAATGAATATTCACCCAGTATTCCATATATCCTTGCTCGAACCAGCACCACCAGGAGCGCCAAATGCGCCATTTACAGAAATCGAACCAGTCAACCCAAACGCCATATACGACGTTGAAACAATACTAGATTGTAAATATGTCAGGGGCAAAATCAAGTATTTGATCAAATGGTTAGACTACCCACATTCGGAAAACACATGGGAACTCAAGAAGGATCTCAGCTGCCCTGAGAAACTACAGGCATTCCACCTGAAGTACCCACATCTGCCAGCAAAGCCTCAAGCTCGGCATCAGACAACGGAGGTAACGAAGAATCGAAGAAGTCGAAGGAGGGGGAACCACTAGGAACGGGCGCAGCGACATCTGCGGTTTCTTTGTCCACACGCTCTTTTTCCAGCTTTTCCTTTTCTTCCAGAGCATCGAGCTCATCCATAGAACTAAGACCAGCAGCTATCATTTTCTTTTCTCGTTCATCCAGAAATCGTTGTTGTTTGCGCAAACGAAGAATTTTAGCCATGGCCTCTTCCTCTTCGTCGCGAAGGCGCTGGCGCTGACGATCAATGGACTCCCAGTCGGATACGGAAGGCATTTGATTTCGCTCTCTCACATCGCAGGTTTTGCCCTGCCTACAGCACTCAGCACAGCGACCAACATTAGGACCAATTTTCATTCCAACACAACGTTTGTTGGATTTTTCACAACGAGAGCATGCAACCATTTCGACTCCTAACCTCTCAATCCGCTGACCAAGGGATATTTGTTCTGTTCGTTTTTTGGTACGCTCAACTGGCATATTGAAAGAAAGAAGCAGTTAGTCAATCAGTGAGAAATTGATATGGGGGAACCCCGCTATATAGACGCTTGGGACAAGCGCTAGTCTAGGAAGGGGATAGTGTTACGGAGGTACCCGCACCGCAACATGGATTATAAGATAAACCTAAGGCCTTGGTGTTGGAACCTACGAAAACAGCACTGTAGGGACAGTTGGATTAAAGGGTAACGAAAGATAGCGGTAACCGAATCAATAAGCAATGATTAAAAGATAGGTACCTATCTTTTGTTGGCACCTATCCTACAGTAGGCACAGGAGGGATAGCGGTTACAGGTTATCTAGTAAGCACAGGTTAGATAAGCAGTAGTATCATATAGGTCACGGGGCAAGTGTCACGTGATGGATAGACAGGATAGGCAAGCTATCCAGGCTATCCGTGGATAGACAGGATAGACAGTCTACCCAAGCTATCCAGACGAGAACGAAGGTCTATATAAGGGAATGGGTTTCATTACAATGTAGAGCTTCGTGCTCAAGAACAATCATTAGTTTCATTACTATAGTTACGAGAATTGCAACCAGTTACAACCTTATTGAATTCCTACTTGAAGTCTAGTCTAAACCACCTCGAGAGATCTCTAGACACTTCCACGTGACCCTAGAGGCAGCTCCCGTAACAGAAGAATTATATAATTCGCTTAAGTATATGATTATATATTTTGATATAAATAGAATTTTCATTTATAATAAAAATCTGAAATACATAATATAAAGAACAAATTATACTAGCTAAATCTTTTAAAATTTAAAATCAATTTAATTAAAAATTATTCCTTTTTTATATCTTTTTTATTTTATAATCAAGTTAAAGAAGATGAAGAAAGATTAAATCGAATTGAAAATTATATATAAGTAGGGAAAAGCCTTATTCATTAAAGTGAAGTAATTGAAGGGAAAGAATGTTGAATTGATTTAATTAGATGGGGTATTTGTATTCAATTGAATTTGAAAGAACTGAGAGTAGTGTTACGCCGGTCCATCCTCGGTACCGCGTCACATGACTCTTAGCACGTGATGGACCCTGCATGACAGGCATAACGGAATGTAGGTCCGTACAGACCAAAGGTCCAGGACCTCTCTAGGTCCTGAACGCTCCAGTACAGTACGAAGGTCTATATAAGGGAATGGGATTTCATTACAATGTAGAGCTTCGTGCTCAAGAACAATCATTAGTTTCATTACTATAGTTACGAGAATTGCAACCAGTTACAACCTTATTGAATTCCTACTTGAAGTTTAGTCTAAACCACCTCGAGAGAACTCTAGACACTTCCACGTGACCCTAGAGGCAGCTCCCGTAACAAGTAGGGGGGGTTTAATTATTATATAAGGATAAATAGAAGTAGATTATTCTTTTACTTTTTTATAAAACTTGAAATATAAAAGATTAAATCTTTTTAATGAGGGAATAATAACTTAAAGCTTATAAGGCTTTAATTCAATATATTTTTTAAGAATATAAATAAAAATCGAATTTATATAGAATTTCTTAAAGTTATTTTATTAAATAACTATTATATTGTAATAGGCTCTTTAATTTTATAATCTTTTTTCTTTACCCTTTTGATTTAAATAGATTAGATCTATTAGAAATAATAGATAAACCTTTTTCTTTAATTTAATAATTATATAAAGAAAAGTATTTTGTGTTATAAGGTGGAGGAAAAAGGCCTAATAAAAGGTTCTTAATGAAAGGGGGTGTTACGGGAGCTGCCTCTAGGGTCACGTGGAAGTGTCTAGAGATCTCTCGAGGTGGTTTAGACTAGACTTCAAGTAGGAATTCAATAAGGTTGTAACTGGTTGCAATTCTCGTAACTATAGTAATGAAACTAATGATTGTTCTTGAGCACGAAGCTCTACATTATAATGAAACTCATTCCCTTATATAGATCTTCGGACCTCATGAATCGACAAGTCGATTACCGTAAAGCCGATTTCGACAAGTCGGTTTCCTGATCACGTGATGTCCATCACGTGATCTATAATGATGCTACCGCTTATCTAACCTGTGCTCTCTAGCCGATTGTCCCTACAGCGCTGTTTCCGTAGGTCCCAATACCAAGGCCTTAGGTTTATCTTATAATCCATGTTGCGGTGCGGGTACCTCCGTAACAGGGGGGTGGCGAAGTGGTTCTTTTCATATAAAGGGGGGGTTTCGAATTCGAAAAGTATATTAAGCTTTAAGTAGAATATAGTGAATGTGAATTGAACTATTGATTTATTGAATTCTATAAATGTAATAATCTAATTTATAAATCAATTAATTCATTCAATCCTAAAGAAATCAATTATAATTAGAAATCCCTTTTTAATATATTAATTAAAGAAGATAATATAAAGAATATAGTATTTTAGTCCTTTAACGTGGTTTAACACCGAGTGCACCATATCACCGAATGCACCACTTCAAAATACACCAAAATTAGCCTTTTCCTAATATTCATATTTTAATACTTAATCAATATTTTTTAAAAAACAAAAAAGATTTATTAATAAGAAAATATTTTTTTATAAAAGTATTAAGTTTCTATATAAAAATTTCTATTATATTCTATAAAAAGTGAAAATTGTCACGATTTTCGTTACAAAAAAACTATTCCTATAATAACTACTATATTAATTCAAATTTTTAATAAATAATTAAATTTTTATAATATTTATATAATTAAATGTTACAATTTCAAATTTTGAAAAATTATATTATTAAATAAAGAAAGTGCACGGTTACGTACAGACGTATTTTGTATGTAAAATTCGTGGTGCACTCGGTGATATGGTGCACTCGGTGTTAAACCACGTTATACAAATTATATATAAATATAATTTAATACAATCTTGTTTGTTTTTTCAAAGAATATCTTATCAAATAGTCTAAACCACTCTCTTTATTTTTATATAAATATCTTTATATAAAACCTTAAAAAATAATCTAATTTATAAATACCTTTAATAAGAAGATAAATACTAATTAGTATTGAGATCATTTGGAGGGGAGGAGTTGTCAACTCGAATTATTATATATAATACTATATAGCCTATATAAAATGAATAATATAAATTGAAATGATCTAGAATAAGGTATGATTCTTCCCAATATATATATAGTGAGAAGAATCATATGATTCGCTTAAGCACGTGATCATACGTTCCGACAAATAATAAAAAGAAAATTCTGTTAGAGAATTTAACTATATATTATTTAATTTAAATTCATTTAAGATTGTTATCTTTGTTAATATCTTTTTTACTAATAATAAGGATTATTCATTTTAAATAAACTATATTATTATTATAATGAATAAATATAATAATATTATTATTATTTATTAGTTATTTATTAAATATAAGAGAATTATATATAACATTTCACTTTAGAATTATATGAATTAGTTTAAGGATTTAATATTAATATAGTAATTACTTTTATAATTAATATGATTTTTGGTAAAGAAATTCTATTAGTTTTATATACTAATTTAAAGTTATTATATGATTACTTATTAAATTAAATATAATTAATAAAAAGAGATTAATAATCGATATTATAGTATTATATTAATCTTATAAGAGAAAAGAGATTATTAAAGTTATATGAATTAATGAACTAATTAATTTAGCTGATATAATAATAAAGGGAAAATTAAATTAAGTATTTATTAATCTTATTAATACAAATAAGATTAATATGAAAGTAATGAAATAAATTGAAAGAGAGTAGAATAATAAGAGAGGTAATTTTATTAGGTTTTGATAAAGTTATAAATTGAAATTTTAAAAAGAAAGTTTCTAATATACAAATATTGATTATTAGGATTTAATGAATAGCTTTAATTCATTAGCTATTGTATTACAATTGTAAGCGAATATAGAATATAATAGCTTTAAATAAAAGCAGAAGAGATTAGTTCTTTTTGTAGTGTTTATATAAGACCTATAAAATTCTGTACTTGACTAGCTTTTTAAACAGAATACAATATAGACATTTAGGACCTATAAATACCGTGGGTGCTACGTCTTCCGTATCCTTCTCGAATCAACACACACCATACCAGACACCAGACCACGAGCATAGAAAGGTATGTGGAGGAATTTTGCATCATAGAGGACAGAGAACCCTAAGTTTTGGCAGGAGTTGTAACTAATGATGAAAGAAGACTGAAGAGAGAGTTACAGTAGAATAATACGAATAGAGTAAACAAATTTACTGTCATATCTACGTTTTGGATCTAAGCCCTGAAATTGGAGATTAGTTTGACAAATAACCACCTTATTTATATGGGATGTGGATTCCAAGAAATCATCATCATTACTGTGACTAGATATATGAATACGTTTATTAATGCCAATGCCTATAATGGTCCCGATGGAACTTGATACCTAACATGTATTGATTTTGTGACACAGAATAGGGCGACACTCCTTTTGATGTGGTTTCTGAATCTCTTTGGGCCTCTTTGAACAAAAATTTGCCAACACAACCTTTTCCCACCCCCCACCAAACAAGACGTCACTTTACCAACCAAAGTGGCTCAAAGTGGCTCCTACTCCTGCCAGGGTTTGCTTGGTGGCTCACCCATTTTTCGTCCGTTTGTTTTCGCCTTATCGCTACCTAGGTAGGTAGCTTTTAATCAATAATCCGATCGTATCACGTGATGAAGAGGGGTGAACGAAGTTAGTAGAATGGGGGAGAATGATTGGAAGTGTTTGGGAAGTGCTTGGGGAGGGGTTTGTTTGGAGGTATGAGCAGCTTGGGTTGTTGAGAGGGGAGGGAATATTTTGGTAGGTAGGTAGGTAGGTAGGTAGGTATAGATATATTCGTAAATGTATATGTTGATGTTGATGTTGATAGGGAGAGAGGGAAGTGGATGTATTCGTAACTGTTTATGTTGTTGTTGATAGGAAGAGAGAGGAAAGAGTATTTAAATGTCGGATATTTACTTGTTATGGATGTTTATATTTATTCATATAAAATATAATTCAATCCCAAAATAATACACATGAACAAGGCTGTCTATTACATGTAAATAGCCGTGTATGGCAAGTTCCCTGATGTAATAATGAGCGAATTGGTCGAGAAAGATCGAGAAGCTTCTTCGTTCAGCTGGAAGCGCTTGTAGGTTAGTGAAGTGTGGTGTGTGTAGACAACGGACCGCGCCTTCGCCAGATTAGACTGAAAAATTAAAATTTCTGAGAACCCCTTCTAGTATTTCGTACTTGGTCAAAAAAACACAACCAACTTGAGGATTTGATTATCAACAAGAAACACCTTTCCCATATTCAACAAAAAGCTTTTATCTTTTTCTTTTCAGACTTTCCAAGAAGGGATTCCAATTTTTTTATAGATATCCTTTCTTCCCTTATCTTCAGAAGATTCTGCTTCTTCTTACCTTCACGTACCCCCCCATTTACTTTTAAGCGCAAAGACAACAACTCAAACTCAATATGTCTGGTATGTGATGAGTACTTTGCTTAGATATTCTCTTTGATCTGGACTTTGATACTAACTATCACCGTGTTACAGTCGTCGGTGTAGATTTCGGTACTCTTAACACAGTCATCGCGGTCGCAAGAAACCGTGGTGTCGATGTTGTATGTCTTCACGCTCTTGGATGGGTTTTCTCTTTGGTGGGGGTTGTTTATGCTAACTATCTTTTGCGCAGATCACAAACGAAGTTTCGAATCGTGCAACGCCGTAAGTTATCTTGATTCCACTTCACCTGCAATATTTCTAACGTATCTGCCATTTAGTTCCCTCGTAGGATTCGGACCCAAAGCCAGATACCTCGGTGAACCAGCGAAGACACAAGAAATCTCCAACCTGAAGAACACTGTTGGATCCCTCAAGAGATTGGCAGGTAGATCGTTAAAGGACCCAGATGTCGCTTTAGAACAAGATTATGTCTCGGCTCCTCTCGTCGACCTCAACGGTCAAGTTGGTGCGGAAGTCACATATTTGGGCAAGAAGGAAAGATACACTGCTACTCAACTCGTGGCTATGTACCTGAGCAAGATCAAACAAACAGCTTCTGTTGAGTTGAAGCTTCCAGTATCAGATATGGTCATGAGTGTACCAGCATGGTTCACCGATGTTCAACGTAGAAGTTTGATGGACGCTGCTGAGATTGCCGGTGTCAAGCTCCTCCGTTTGATGAACGATACCACCGCCGCTGCATTGGGTTGGGGTATTACCAAGTTGGATCTCCCAAGTCCAGAGGAGAAACCCCGTCGTGTGGCTTTCATCGATATTGGTCACTCCAACTATACCGTCTCGATTGTGGAATTCAGAAAGGGTGAACTCACCGTCAAGTCAACTGCTTACGATAGACATTTCGGTGGACGAGACTTCGACAAGGCTTTGGTTGAGCATTTCGCCGCAGAGTTCAAGGAGAAGTACAAGATCGATATCAAGACCAACCCTAAGGCTATGGTCCGTGTTGCTGCTGGTGCCGAGAAGTTGAAGAAGATCTTGTCCGCCAACGCCATGGCTCCTCTCAACATTGAATCTTTGATGAACGACGTTGATGTTAGCGCCATGTTGAAGCGTGAGGAACTCGAGGCACTTGTGGAGCCACTTCTGAGCCGGGCCCATGTTCCTTTGGAGCAAGCTTTGGCTGATGCCGGGTTGAAGGCTGAGGATATCGACATTATCGAGCTTGTCGGTGGTTGCACACGTGTCCCAGCTCTTAAGGAGCGCATCCAACAATTCTTCGGAAAGAACCTTTCCTTCACCCTCAACCAAGATGAGGCTATCGCGAGAGGATGTGCTTTCAGCTGCGCCATTCTTTCCCCAGTTTTCCGTGTCCGCGACTTCGCCATTCACGATATCGTTAACTACCCAATCGAATTCACATGGGAAAAATCCCCAGATATCCCAGATGAGGATACCAGCCTTACCGTTTTCAACAGAGGTGGAATTATGCCTTCAACCAAGATCCTTACTTTCTACAGAAAAGAACCATTTAACTTGGAGGCCAAATATGCCAAGCCAGAATTACTGCCCGGCACAATGAACCCATGGATCGGAAGATTTACCGTCAAGAACGTCAAGGCTGATTCAAAGGATGATTTCATGATCTGCAAATTGAAGGCACGTCTCAATTTACACGGTATCTTGAACGTTGAGCAAGGTTACTATGTTGAGGATATGGAGGTTGAGGAGCCAATCCCAGAGAAGGATGGTGAGAAGAAGGATGATGTGAGTAACCAAATTTCTGATAATGTTCAACCCTATTCCGAAGACGAGCGTCTCGCAAAACGTCCCCGCTTACAGGGACATGATAAACTAACACACACCACCAAGGCTATGGACACCGATGATAAACCAAAGACCAGAAAGGTTAAGAAGCAAGTCCGAAAGGGCGATCTTCCAATCGTTTCTGGTACTGCTTCCCTCGACAGCGCTGCCATTGCCACTGCTTCCGAACAAGAAAACACCATGAACATGGAAGACAAATTGGTCGCCGATACCGAAGAGAAGAAGAACGAGCTCGAGACTTACATTTACGAAATGAGAAGCAAGATTGACGATCAATATGCCGAGTTTGCAAGTGATGAGGAGAAGGAGAAGTTGAAGGCCAAGCTTGAGGCTAGCGAGGTTAGTTTTTTTTCATTGCTTATACCTGGAATTAGTCATGCTAACTACAAAATAGGATTGGCTCTACGATGAAGGTGAAGACGCATCTAAGGCTGTCTACATATCAAAGATGGACGATATCCGCATGGTAGCAGGACCAATTGCTCAACGTTACTTTGACAAAGTCGAAGCTGAGCGTGAGGAAGTCAGAAAACAAGAAGAGGCTGAATTACAGAGGAAGAGAGATATGGCTGAAGCTGCTAAACAAGCTGCGATGGCCATGGAGGCAGCAGAGAGTGGAGGAAATGGTGACGAGGTCATGACGGATGCTGAGAAGGTCGAGCCAGAGGTTGAAGAGAAGTAAACAGAAAATATATGATGCGAGAGGCGAGGGAGTTGGGTGGAAATAAATAGACTAGGCATGACGTACGTTGTGGTACAACTGCGAAGCTAGGAATGATCTTATAGAATGAATGGATGTTATGAATATGAATACGATTAATGGGGTTTGAATGGAATGGAGTGATGTTGTGCAATTTGATTTATTTGAAGATTTGGGATTCTAGGGTTTAGAGAGAGGGGAAACAGACAAGGGGGGAGAGGGGGTAAACGAGAATGTATGTTTAATATTGATTGTTATTAGATGTTCATCTTTTGTTATTTGTTATATCAACTAGCTAGTTAATATCTACTACTTATATACTCACTCAAGTTTCATATCCTATAAGTTTATCTGGATGCAAAGCAAGTCAAGTTAAATCATGTCAAATCATGTCAAGTCAGGTTAAATCGAGTCAAATCGGAAAGCTAGCAAAGCATTCAGAATTGCAAGGAATTGACCAATTGGGGTTATAGGTTATAGGTTACAGGTTATAGGCTACAGGAAATAGAACAAGGGGGAGAAGAAGAAGAAGTAAATTGTGAGAGATTAATTCTTGGAGAGTTGGACAGTTGGACAGTTGTTATTATTATACTACCTACAAACTACTATGTAGTAGGTAGGTAGGTAGGTAGGTAGGTATATTGTGATTGTGATTGTTAGATATGAATGGGATGGAATAAGTAGTATATCGTAATCTTTCTTATATAAGTTACCCGACTCGTATAGTTATGGATGAATAATTATATAACTATTAGATAATTAATTATATCACATATAACGTAGTTTATCAGTGGGTCGACTATATCAATGAATCGACCACTTTTACCTCGAATTATCACTTTAAAGCTATATTATTCAATAATAATTAAATCAATTGATTAAAATTATTAGAAATTTAATAATTTAGAATCTATTATATTATTTTGATAGGTTCTTGTATTATAACCTGTCTTTTTATATTTACTATAATATTAATTAGAAGATACTTCCCCATTAGAATTCCCCCCTTTTTAACACTTATTGTTCACAATAAAGGAGCAGGCCAGTGGAATGCATGTATTATTGACTATGTAGATTAATTGTACTAAGGTAAAATCTAACTACGAAGTGGAAGTGATATATGCACAGTAGCTTAGAGCACGTGCCACAACTTCCAACACTCCCCCAGAGAGCTTACTCTCTCAGCTTCAGTAGTTAGTTTCTTTAAAATTCCTTTTATACGCCCAATAACTGATTGCTTCGAAATTCGTTATTCCTTGATCGTAGGGTTACTGTTTTAATATGGTAGACCATCAAAATCCGATCGTATGCGAACAGACCTTAAGCTTATCTGTTATTCCACGTGATTTTCTTGAAATCATTAATTTTTTTATTTTTATTTTTTTTTATTTTTTTTGATAAATTCGACGTAAGATGAATCCAATGAATCTGATGAAATAGGTGAAATGGGTGGATTCAGTGATTTTGGTCGATTTGGTCAATTTGGTCGATTTAGTCGATTTTGGAGCACATACCACAACTTCCAATACTCTCCCAAAGAGCTTACTCTCTTTGAAACCCCAGCATGTTCTTGAATCTCTCAAATATCACCCTTGCGCATGGTTTTGTTAATCCATCTGCAGCCATATCACTTGTATTGACATAGCTGGTATTGACTAGATGTTTTTCTGTGAGATCTCGAATGAAGTGGTGACATATGTCAATATGCTTTGATCGCTCGTGTAGATGTGGGTTCTTGGTTAACGCTAGCGCTCCTTGGTTGTCTCCGAGCATTTGAACTCCGCTGTTGCTCCCGATATACTGTGGTCGCTCTAAGTCCCTCAAGAGTTGGGCTACCCATTGCCCTTGTTTGGTGAACATCGCCATGGAAATGTACTCAGCTTCTGTACTAGATGTAGCTACAGATGTCTGCTTCTTGCTTGCCCATGAGATTGGTCCACCATAGAACATTACTACCCCACCAGAGATGCTTTTTCGATCGGTTCTATCGCTTGCCCAGTCTGCGTCGGTGTATACTTTGATGGTGCGTTGTAGGAGGTCATATTCTTTGCAAATATCTGATTGAACTCCCCCAGGCCCAAAACGTAGTTTCTGTTTAATAGTTGACCTCAAATATCTCATAAGGTTTTTGAGTGCAACGCTGTGATGTTTGGCAGGGTTAGACATAGCTTGTGCTAATCTCCCGAGACCGAATGCGATGTCCGGTCTAGTGTAAACCATAGGGTGGATCGTACTGCCGATTGCTTGCTGGTATTCGTTTACATCAGTGAGCTCGTCGTCTGGGAGCGTTGGTCGTAGTTGGTTGTAATCCGAGATTGGTATCTTCCTTGGAGTGTGTTGACCATGGGAGATCCCGAATCGGGTAAGCATTGCATCCAGATACTCTTCTTGATCCATAGTTAACACTCTCTCTGATCTGTTACGAATGATGCGCACTCCTAAGATCTTACTAATCTCCCCCAGGTCTTTGGTGTTGAATCGAGCAGAAAGGTTGTGATAAAACCATTGAATATCTCGTTTTTGTGCAGCAGCAGTAACAATATCATCTACATACACTAGGAGAATTAGCTGGCGCGGGTGATTGGTGTATAAACACGGATCCGCAAGGCTTTGTACGAAACCCATCTTGGTTAACTCTCCTTTCAGAAGAAGGCTCCAATCTCTACCAGCTTGCTTTAGCCCATAAAGACTCCGAAGTGCATGTAGAACGCGGCCGCGATGAACATGAACACCTTGAGGGGGTGCTAAATAGATTTCTTCTTTCAAGTGTGATTCGGTGAACGCATTTTTGATATCGAAATGGGAACACTCGAGGTCCTCTCTTGCAACAATTGCAAGGAAAAGGCGAAGAGTATCGAGTCGAACAGTGGGGGCGAAGGTTTCGTTGTAATCTTTACCTAAAACTTGGCTGAACCCTCTAGCCACTAATCTGGCCTTGAATCGCTCTACCTTATTATCCTTCGTCTTAACAACAAATACCCATTTCGTTGAAACTAGATTGCTCCCTTGTGGTAAAATGAACTCTTCCCAAGTGCCATTCTTGACCAATGAGTCTACTTCTTCTTGAATTGCAGCTTGCCAGTCTTTCGCGTGCTTTTTGTCTGCCATTGCTTCTTTATATGTATTCGGTATCTTGATCCCGAGTATTTCCGTTGCTGGTAGAGCGGTCTCAGCTTCTGCTGGTGCATCTGCTAAAATAGTCAAGATCTTCGAAGCAATTTCATTATTCGTCTCCTGTTCGAATTGATGAATATTTGGAATGGCAATCATGGCGTGCTCAATTGATTCTGATCCTGGCTTATTTAAGGAAGCAAGT
Organism: Botrytis porri; assembly: GCF_014898465.1. Classification (NCBI taxonomy): domain Eukaryota; kingdom Fungi; phylum Ascomycota; class Leotiomycetes; order Helotiales; family Sclerotiniaceae; genus Botrytis; species Botrytis porri. Next base: position 224,585 of record NW_024066084.1, on the reverse strand, counting down.
AAGGCCCGAATGATTTTGGAGTCTCTCTGTTCTTCTATATCGTCGTCATCGCTTCTCTTTCTCTTCCTAAGATTGTATCTCAAAGGTGGTGTGGAAGTAGATGCAGATGTAGATGCAGTAGGTGGTAAAGTTTCATTAGGTAGTGCAATATCAGGTAATACACTCTCAGGTAATGTACTCGAATTCGATGGTGTATGATCAAGTGGTAAAGTTATATCCTCAGGTGCCCTTGACTTCGGTGGTGTATGATCAGGTGGTGAAGTTATATCAGGTAAAGTAACATCACTTTCTTTGTTGTTTTCCCCTGCCGGTCTTGTTAAATCATCAGCCACTTGTCGGATATTTCCATATTCATCTTCATCAAAGCGTGGTATTTCAGTCTTTGTTCGTTTTGGTATTGGCAAGCGCACCTCTATCGAGTCTGTGATTATTTCATTTGGTGATATTGGTGGATCGACTGGAATAGACGATGATTCAGGGACATTCTTAGGTCTGCCGCGAGGCCTGCGATCAGGTTCTATATTCTTGGTACCTTGTGATCCAGCTACACAGTTTCTGAGTTTGAGATCCAGATCCCCTCCTTTGTAGCTTTCGTCGATTGTAACACGATAAGAGCGGTAAGTATAACCTAGCTCTGGTGAATAAACCTTTATATGCTTGGTGGTGTCTTTTGAGTATCCCAGGAATATCCCAACCCTTGCTGTGTCGCGAAGTTTATCATGCCTTTGTCCTTTTGGGATGGTTTTGGGGTTGATATAGGCGTAACATCGACTCCCCCAGACCTTGCATGTATCGATATCTGGTAATGTGCCTGTAAATGCTTCGAGTGGGCTTCGATCGATTCCATTTGCATCTGGGCCAATACTAGTGCGGTTTCGAATGTATACGTCGTGCTCGACAGCTTCGTCCCAAAATTCTAATGGTAAATGAGCTTCTTTCAACATTGCTCTCATGTCGGTTTCTGCGGTGCGTATATTGCGTTCAGCTGGACCATTTTGGTGAGACGATACAACCACTGTAACCTCTGATCGCACACCAGTCTTCCATTCCCGGACGGCTTGAAGAAGCTCTGGTGCATTGTCGGTTCTGGCAGCAATTACAGCTACTCCTGTAGCAAGTTCAATTTCTTGCTTCCAGGCTTTCAGTAAGGGTATTGCATCGCTCTTCTGTTTCAATAGGATGACCCAATTTACCCTTGTGGCGCTATCGATAATAAGGAGAAAGTATCTGTGCCCTCGAATGGTCCTTGGGAAAGGGCCAGCAACATCGAAATGGATCAATTCTAGCCTTTTGGATTTTCGTGCACTTAGTTGACTTGGGATTCTGTTAGTCATCTTTGTGAGAGCGCACACTTCACAGACATCAAGAGTTGAAGGGACCTTGATCGGTCTCTGGAGTGTAGTGACTTTGTGCAGATTCCTGATTTTGTCAGGGCCGAGATGATTGAAGCGTCTATGCCAGATAAGGTATCTTTCCTTCTCCGTCATGGTTAATTCTTCGACTTCCCCTTTTGTACCATCAATGATCTCTGCAGAGAGCGCAAAGAATGCAGAATCTTCGTATCCTGGTTTCACATGCGAGATGATATACATCCCATCTTTCATTGTTGCTTTGATGATCTTATTATTCTTATCGTTTTCTGGTGTGAAATACATCTTCTTGAGACTGAATGTACCCTTGAGTCCTGCCTCACAAATTCTCTTGGCTGAGAGCAGGTTGACCCCCAATCCAGGTACATATAGCACACCAGCTAATGATGTCCTTGTTCCATCCTTGCACACCATGTCCACTGTTCCTCGCTCATCCGAGTACATAGCTCCCCCACCAACCGTTATCCTTCGTCGCGGAGTACGAATTAGACTTCTGAATAGAGAACGTTGGTCAGACATGTGTGAAGTGGCGCCGGTATCAGCGTACCATTGCGATGGGGATGCCTTACTAATACTTTCTTTGGTGAGATGACAATGCTCAGAATCAGACTCACTATCGACGACACTTTCAGTAGCATCGGAGCTTGATTCGGCGATATGAGCCTTGTGCTCCCTGCGTTTTTTGTCTTTTCGCACTGGAGAGGTGGATTGTCTTCTCTTCTGTTTGTGCTTTGAATCGGATTTCAAGAGACGCTTGGCGCGACGGAGCTGGAAGCATTTTAGGACTGAGTGGCCAGGTTTGTCGCAGAGTTCGCAAGTGATGATGGATGTGTCGGTCTCCGAGCTTGTGCTAGCCTTACGCTGGCGATGAGGTGGGACATATTTCTTTCCTTTTGCAAGGTGTGCCGAGTCTCCAGAGGTCTGGATCTCTGCCTCTTTGACCTGTAGATGCTTGATCTTATCGTCAATGCTTAGAGTAGAACTGACGACACGGATCATATCAATGATGACTTTGTACTCATCAGGGAGAGACAAGGTCAGGCTTTGAAAGAGTGATTTATCTGTACACAAAGCACCGGCTGAAGCATCCGCAGATAAGAGCTTTCGTCGAAGATCCTTGAGCTTATCCCATGCACCTATAATAGTCATATCAGGGGTATCGTCGAAAGAGAAGGTCTTGATCTTGAGGAGGTACTCGTCTGCTGCGATATCATCGATTCTGGAGTATTTGACGGCTAGATAATCCCAAAGTTTCTTTGCTGTATCATATTCGTCCACTAAAGCCTCATCATCGTCAGATAATGAGCGACAGATGTAAGATAATGCACTAGCGTCGTCCTTAAGAAAGGTGGCCTTTTTGTCGATATTGAGTCGAATCTTTGTAGTGGTACTGCCGCTGCCGCTGGAGACTTGAAGTTCTTCGAAATCCTGGATTAAGTTGTCGGCTGCTGCAATCCGTGCATATTCATGCAATGTCTTTTCGCATGTATAGAACCAACCTTTTCCTCGAAGTTGAATTCTTATTTGACGAGTCCAGCGTTCGTGATTCTCTTGAGTGAGAGGAGGGATGCGCTTGGAGTAATCCTTGGATCCAGTGTCTTCGTTCATTTTGAAGGTTCTGCAAGTAGAAAGCTTGCGTCGATGACCTAGGCGTGATTGATGGTGGAATGAAAGAGTGGAAGAGGAACTGTTTAAGACTGCGCTGTCCCGATTGGGATGTACTAGTGTTTGAAGGGAGAAATTCTCTTCAAGGCGGGGTAATTAAGAATAGTGAATTTTGATTTGTAGATAATGATTTTTGAAGTGATATCGAACACTATGTAGCAGGTGATGCTCTTCAGCGTTAAGCTGGAATGAATGGTCTTTTCAGTAATAACTCGTAGTTTTCTTACTTGAGGAAAAGGCGCGATGTAAGTGGTTACTTCGCTGTCGCTGCTCAGCAATCTGTTTGCTGTGCGCACCTCGTATGTTGACGTCGCGTTGCGTAGGAGCTTCTCGTCGTCAACCTCTCCTTTGGCAACGTAAGCTATTCAAAGAGCTTTCGGCCTTAGTCTTACTGCAGAGCTACCGGGCTCATAACCTGTTCACAATAAAGGAGCAGGCCAGTGGAATGCATGTATTATTGACTATGTAGATTAATTGTACTAAGGTAAAATCTAACTACGAAGTGGAAGTGATATATGCACAGTAGCTTAGAGCACGTGCCACAACTTCCAACACTTATTATATTAAATCTAAATATCAACCTCTTATTAAAATAATATATCAAAAGCCTCTTATCCAATAAACACTCCTCCTTAATATAATTAGATTTTTTTCATACATTAATATTTACTTAATACTTTATTTACTATTTAAAGTATATAATTCTTTATATTTAAAAGTATATTTTTATAAGCTAATCTTTTTATATTCTTAATTAAAACTAATATAATCTCAAATATAAATATAGGAAAGCTTACTTAATAATAAGTTATTTGAGATTTAATTAATATTAATTGAAAAAAAACTTCAATTGAGTTATAAAGAATTTAAGAGATTCATTAATTTAGATTGAGATGTTACAACGGATTAGTAACAGGCTGTAGAATCACCAACTTATAGGCTATAATGGTATTATAGGCCTCAGTGATTCAGCTACAGTATACCGGGGGACACTAGGCACCCAAGGGAAGCCTCAGGCATGTATATAGTATTAGTCATAGGATACCTTAGAAACCTAGAACATAGTTCCCAGGACAGTAGGCCCTAGGAAAGACAGAACACAGTAAGCAAGAAGGCTTCACTAGGATTAGTAATGTCCCAGGGGATTACCCCCAGGACAAAAGAATAAGCTAGGATACCAAGAGTCACGGGATTAGTGTCCCGTGATGGACAGCTCAGGAACGACAGCGCTCCAGGAGCGACCGGCTGTCCCAGCTGTCCAAGTAAGACGAAGATCTATATAAGGAATGGGTTTCATTACAATGTAGAGCTTCGTGCTCAAGAACAATCATTAGTTTCATTACTATAGTTACGAGAATTGCAACCAGTTACAACCTTATTGAATTCCTACTTGAAGTCTAGTCTAAACCACCTCGAGAGAACTCTAGACACTTCCACGTGACCCTAGAGGCAGCTCCCGTAACATGAGAAAGGGAAGAGTAGATATATAAATTTGAATATCTAATTTCGAGAATATAATTTCAGAATTGAATAGAATTAAATCTGTTCTTTAGAATCCTAATTTCATATTTTAAAAGATAATTAATTCCTTATATATAACTTTAAAAGCTATAAAGAATTCAATCTTCGAAATATGATTGATATATACCTTCATTAATTTGATTATTATATAAACATTTTAGATTATTAAAACAATCAATATCAAATAATTAAATTAAATAACTTAAATATAATAATAAATATAAATATATAATATCATTCTCTTTATAATATACTTGAAAAGCTATTGATTTGTAATTTTCATACTTATTCAATATTAATATTCAATATTTACTTTTTCTTCGATTCTTAATATACTTATTAAAATATTTCAATCATTTTAAATCTATTTCATTATTTATCTATTTATTAAATATAGGTTTAATAATTTATTCTATAAAAAGATTAATTTTGATATACTAATTAAAGAGATAGATCTATTCCTAAATCATTAGAAATAAGGGAATAATTTCGTTCTCTCTATTTCCATATATTATTATTATAGTCTATTCTTAATTGCCTAATTGTATAAATTTACTTTTATTATATCTCTCAATATTAATAACAATTATTACTATATATATAATTCCCATTATAAAGTCTATTTCATTGAAATTATAGAAATCTCTATTCAAAATATTATATTTCGCTTATATATTTATAACTAATCGAAATCATTTTTTAATAAACTTAAAATCCTTATAAAAAGTTTTTTGAAAGTTATAAACACAATTAAAATATATCTTTAATTCAATTCAATGTTTACAAATCAATATATCTAAAGCTTTTCAATACATTTCATACCTTTTAATTCGAGAATATAATTCACTATATCTTTCATATTTTTAAGTTTAAATAAAAAACCTTTCAAATTTATATTAAGAATATATTAAATAAATACCTTCTTTTTTAATTTAATTAAATTATAACTTTTTGATCAACTTTTAATTATATTAGATTTACCTTGAATTCTATTACCTAATATAGTTCGAGGTATATAATAAAGCTGAACTACTTTTCAAATTAATAATTTTTTATTTAATTTAATAGCTTGAATAGCTAAGATTATATATGCTTCTTTAAAATAAATTTTCATAATTAATTATAAAGAAAACATATATTGAATATAGAATAATAATTCGAGATAAAAGTGGCCAATTCACTAATATAACCGACCCACTGATAAACTACATTATCATATATATCACATATATCATATCGAACCTCTATAAAACCATATCAAAACTCCATGTGAAACGATACGAAACAATACGATATGCACCTTCATCGACAGCGATACATGCTAAATACATCCATCCATTACCATTCTCATCAGCAGTCTCCCTAGGTAGGTAGGTATTCCATGTTCCTTCCTCCAATCGAGTCGATTCGAGTCATGTCAAGTCAAAGAAGAATAAGAACCTAGATACCTAACTAGCTGTTAGTGAGAACGACACGAACACACATACACATGCATGCAAGCAAGCAAGAACGATACGAACATACATACACATGCAAGCAAGCAAGTAACGAATATAAAACCCTCGACGACACGACAACAGCATAGACAATTACGATAAGGCGAACAAGACCAAAGAGTAAACTAGGATAGAATGGTAGAACAAAAAATGAGATTAGCCAGCAAACTCTCTAATCTTGATCAGGAACCGATCCTCAGCATCATCTATCTATCTATTTTACATCTCCTGTGGCCATCAATCAACCAACTCAACCCAGCTCCGCGCCTATCCATCCATCCGTCCAGGTCACCAGAGTGAATAGTATCATTCATCTCTCGGATCCTCACAAGAGCCACCCACATCTGCATCCTGCATCTCCACTACGTTTGCCGCTTTTGGGGGTTAGCTAGCATCTTGACAGACATCAATTCATCATCCATCATCGACATTGATTATTTGCCGATTGATGCATTGAGTCTCGGTCGACGATGGGCCACGTTGAATAATACCCCTAATGAATGCACACCCGAAGAAGAAGCATCCACAGACTGCGGTGAGCTTCATATCGAGTGGGCAGAGAAGAAGTGTATACTTATATGTTCGCGAACTCAATCCCCTAGTCAAAGTTCGGGTTTGAAGTGCGAATATGATAACACCAATTTTTATCAAGTCCTATTAAGCGGTCCCCGGATAAAGGGGAATATGTCAGCACTCGTCTATCCTTGTTGTTTTAGTAATGTTGGCAAGAAGAAATGAAAGCAATGTTTTTTGAGTTGTCCTCTGTTCAAAGTAGAATACCAAATTGCCGAAATGAAAGCAAGATTATCATCTCGGACGGAACTTCTTGGAAATACTTCCAGGCGTATCTCTCATTGGCAGATTCTCTTTCTTTGTAGGGGAACCTTTATCTTTTGGGCTACTTTCAACAGTGAGGTTTGGGTATGACTTGGGAAACTTTTCGCGTAGATATTGAAGTTACCCCAACGGCCAACTCAGGAATATTCCGGGATTTACGATTCTCTTCTTTTAGGGCATTTCCTGGAGTTTGAATCTGAGAAGACTCTTTTGGGGGACCATACCAATCAACATCACTAAGCTGTAGTTTTCTTGACCTCTGCCCACTACGGTTACTACCAGATTTATCGGATCTGGAGAACGTTGTAGAGGCATTTTTATCGAAACCTGAAGTGAAAGTGTGAATATTGGGATTAGGGAGTAAGGGTTGCAGTGCAGAGTCACCATCTTGTTCTTCGCCATCGTTGAGATCATAATTTAGAACTAGATTCTTGATCCGTTGTTGCTCCTCGCGCTCGGCCGCTTGTTGTGATTTCATAGCGATTGCGAAATTTGAGTCTGAAGGGAGGGCCACCGTTCGAGTCTAATAAGTAGATAGTTAGTAACAATTGCAATAATTCGTGCGAGTGAATTCTAACCTGTTGTCGATTACCACGCTTTGTTAAGAGTGAGAATGCCATTGTACCACTGGATGGACCATTTTCCGACGTAGGCTCCTTAGACAACTCGCTTGGGTTTGCGACTTCACGGTCTTTGCGTCTCATGGGAAGTGGAACATCGAAGGTCGCTTTTCGCTCAAATTTCCTGGAATCTAGACTCTCAGCCATCATTTTAGCATACTCACGTTCGAAGTCGGCTTCATCTTCGGGATCGATTTCTTCTTCCTGGCGGGTGACTTTGAAATTCTCTTCTTCCGATTCGTTTCCTGTTGGTGATGTTAAGTTGTCGGCATTAGCATCAATTTCTGTCTCTTCGTCTGAATCGAGGTAAGCATCATCAATATCTCCTTCCGGAATGCCTGCGTCTCCTTCATCTGATGATGCCTCACTGTCAGGCTCCTCTGGTTCAACAGCTTTCTCGATGCCAGCAGTCTTTTGATCCTGGGCCACAGCCAATTGAAATGCACGACTAGCTTCTTCTATGTTTGAAGCAAGCTTCCATTGAGGTCTTGTAGCTGCGTAAACATCACTGACGATGAATTCAATGTCCATAGGTAGAGGATCTTTCGTGTAAATGTAGTACTGGAAAAATGACAAGAAGTAATCGAGTTTCTTTCCTGCCGCACCACGACTAAAGAAAACGCCGCAACTTTCTAATAGAATTGCTACAAGACGAATCCTGAAAAAGTCATCAGGCATATCGAAAGGATTGATGCGACCAGGAACAGGTGGTCCACCTAATCATGTTAGCGTGCTGCAAAATTGTAAAATGTTGCGATTCAAACTCACCATGACCAAATGTCAAAATACGGTACATTGTGTCAAATATTACAGGATGGTCCACCATTCGAAAATTGTACAGTTCCCCTAGGTACTTGGCTTCTGCAATCCGACGTTGATTGAACTTAAAATCATTTTGCTCCAAACCAACAATAATGTATTCCAATACATTGTCAATGACTGTGATTACGAATCCTTGGTGATAACGGAATAGAGCGCTTGTAACAATTGCTAGAAGATAAATGTTACCATACTTCACCTTCCCGGGTTTGGAAAGGACTTTTTCGAGAATAGTGACAACCTTTGATAAAGTGTTAGTAAATGTCCTCTAAAGTTTGATGATAGCACATACCTCTGCTTCTTCCCAGTGAAGTCTACGAATCGATCTGATAATTCTAGCGTAATTTCGTGTAGTCATATCAGAATAGACAAGCTTGCGAATGAATAAATCGATTGGAGTCCTCTCCTTTTGCTGGATCGTTGGTCGTAGAGGCGGGTCGACATAGTAAACGGCATTTTCGATCAACATCCGCTCCTGTTGGCCAATATGTTGGACAGACTTCTTGCGTTTTAGTGTTTCCAAGAAGGATGTCATTCGAGGGGACATGTCTGGATTGCGAAGTAAGTATCGACCACAGTTTTCTAGCAAGTTACATATGATCTCAATATTCATCCGTGAGAAGTCATCAAGACTGACTTTCAAGCAATGGAATATGACATGCTCAGGGACCACGCCGAATTTAGTCAACTCAGCTAAGTAGCGGATATTTCCTAATCGCGCTTGGCCTAAGAATTCTTTTTCCTTGCGACGTTGGAGGCTACGAAATTCTTGATCAAGGTGGTCAACCAAGCCTTTCGTAATGTCAGGCATGTACTTTCCCAGTGTTGCTACTAGTCTTGAGTATGACGGCAAAAGATCACTGCGGCCCTTAGGAACCTCTTGTACAGCTTTGATCAAACGATTACGAGAAGCTTTGGAGTTCAAGAAACAGAAATCAATAGCAGCCTCGTCAATTAAGTCTTTGTTTGTAAGATCAGGGAGCCTAGCGAGTAATGCGTCGACCTGGGCACCAATGGTTTTGTTGGCAATGGCCGTCGATTGATCATCATCTGCGGTCTTCGCTGTGGGCGCAGTAGTATCGGCGGGAATCGTCTCGGAAGCGTCAACCTTTTTGCCCACTTGCTCGTCCAGATCTGTCTTCTTCTTTTTACCATCTTCGAGGAGCATACCCGGGACTTTTCCTTTAAGATCTACCAGATTTTCGTAGAATCTCCGTTCATCTTCGTCTTCCCAGATACCTGCGCCCTCACCTTCCCCTCTCAGATAATCGCCAGCCTTCACAAGCCCAACGCCTCCATTGCCCAAGGCCGAAGAATCATCGGAGTCTTTAAGATCTGGCATTTCTGCGCCAATGGATTCTGCGAGGACTTGAGCGTTCGATACAAGTCGCTCTTGCGCTTTAAGGGCCTTCTCGTAATTTGCCTGGCGATCCTCAAACAATTGGCCAGATTTGACATATGCTTCTGAGTCTTTGCGGGCCTGTTTAGCAATAGCCTTCTGATCGCGAATGATGTGTGCCTTGACATCTTCAAAATAGCGGTTGAGGATGTTGCGGAAACGCTCCTGGAGTTCGGGTGAAGCAAGAGGGGCATCTTCGGTCGACTCCACCAAGGGTGACGTCACTTCCATCGAATCGTTCTCGTCGCCATCCTCATTCTCACCTTCACCCCGGGTGGCACCAGGCGTTGTCTTCGTAGTACCGTCTTCCTCTACAGTTTTTCTGCCCTCGTATCCAGCTTCTCTGACACCGAGTATGTCCCAACCAAATGCCTTTACAAAGATTACCAGTAAGGGCAAGTTCGCATGATCTCTATCATGGCCGAGGAGATCCTTGAGAACTTCGAGAGGAAATGGTTCCGCACCGCCCCCCTTTCCAGCTCTGTTTGGTTTCGCTTTAGTGTCTGGTGCCTTATTCGATGATCCTGCGAGAGATTCCTTGCCGTGAGATGCGTCATCTGGTCGAGCGACATCGTCCAACGTTCTCAGAATTCCCACCAGCCATAACTCAGTAACAACTCTCAAAAGTACTCTCTGTCGTACAATCCGCTCCTTTTCTTCTTTCTCCCGGGCTTCGGCTGCGAGACTCTTTAATAATGACTTTTCCGGTGTAGCTAATCCTTTTCCCACCAACCATCCTAAAAATTCCGTAAATTCTGCAGGCCCAAAACGTTGATGTAAAGCGCTGACAATTTCTACACCAGCCTCAACTTCTCCCGGCGACTTGAGTCTGCAAAGTCCTTCATAACAAGCTGATATAATTTCCGAAAGATATTTGTGTAGGCTGAGGGTTCGAATTTCTTGTAGGAAGGTGCTGAGGGTCGCAGCTGAAATTGCGGTTCGAAGGCGCTTGATAAAGGCTGTGTTCTTCTTGAGCGATGAATCTAGTGACTTGTTCACGGCATAAATGTCTGTATTCAACGTTAGACAGAATAGTAAATGAGTTGTTCGCATATCAAACCAACCTTTCTCGCCATTCCAAGCGCGAGTGTTTAAGTCGCGCAGTTCGCCTTCAAATCAGTATTCACGTCAGCCTACATGTCTGCATATCATAGGGTAATATGCAAGTACTCACGCTTTCTCTTGCGATCCATGATGAGCCTATTCAGGCCGGATCTTTATGTTTTGAGGTGGGGGGTGCGATATGTGTTCCTTGCGCCCCACATCAGGGATTTTGTACGAAAGACCAAAGGTAGTATGACTTCACAGAAGCAGACAGATGCATCTGGATATGAAGGTTTAGTTTTGGGGGAGGTTTTGTCCCTTGAATTGATTGTCCAGCACCCTTTTATGTAGGTTGAGAGGAATTTAAAGTTCAGTCGAAAGATGGGTTGTGAGAAAGTTTCCCAATAAATTGTGGAATTGAGGAATCACAATAGAGAATATCAAAGGTAGCCCGTGCGAGCCTTGTCCCTTGCCTTCCCCGAATACACCACTCACTGCTACAGTTAATAACTGCTCGAATGAAGGAAGGGATGAAGGGATCGAACTAACAAATCTACTACTGTTATCGATTAAGCTTCTGCGACCCAAGAAAGATGTATTATGATCAATATATTGGGATAACTATCCCAACCACCAAATTAATCATAAATATTTCGAATCAGTTCACGTATTCTACCATAGTAGATTGCTATATCTATAGTTAATAGGATTTATTGTATGCTTGCTTGTTCTGTTTTGTTTGTCAGTCAACAACTACATATTACAAAGCCAGTGAGATGTTAAGCTCGTAAGGGTAAGTAGATATAGCTGTCTTGTCCTGCATTAGAATAGTTACAACCACACAACCACACACAATGATTGTATGTCATGCTAATAAGCTTCTTGAGTCTCATCTTTCCTTACTTGTCAGTCTTGGCACATGATAGCTCTATGAAGGTGCTCACAATACTGTCATCTCATATAGGTGATCAATCAGTATGAATACCATATTGCTCACTTATTCCCGTTGCCAAGGGTCTGAGAATACATTTATTGACTGTCCGGTACAGACTTCATTTGTCTCACATTAGCTTCATTAAAGAAGGAATGAACCTTCACACAACTGAGAGCCAAAGCTTGTGCAACCTCTCTCTGAATTTTCATAAGAAACATTGAGATCAAACTTTCCTAAGTCACAACCCACAAGAATACCAACTTGTACAATGGCTGACCTCACAGGTTCATGTTCATCGAAGGAGGGATCAAACAGCAAAGGAGAGTGTCTAGGAATATTTCACCAGAGCCTGACAGAAGTGATAGCGCACTCAGATTTACATGCTTGAGATTTGCCTGGTGAGGGCACCTTTGAGTCTTTGCTATAGCGACTCGATGATGTGTTAGGAAATCTCTCTCTCAACAATGTAGCAAGATCTAGACTGCATTTCCTGATATATCGTTGACTTCAACGTTATGGTTCAACTTGCTACGATGTACTTGTTCGCACGATGCCGCACGATGCGCATTTGTGATGCAATACTCTACACCGTCTGAACTTTTGCTTTACTTCAGTAGTGAGTGTAAAGGATTATTTGGGTTGCCAGAGACTCTTGTGGTATTCCAATTCCATTCTGGAATACCACCCTTCGTTCCACCAAAAGTTAGATAAACGGGGGCTCGACCATCTTCATTGCGAGTATCTAGTACACGTCATCGGACTTGATGACCGTGGCAAACAGGAACAAGCTCAAATACCTAGTTTTGACTAGATGAATCTCGAGAAAGCTTTGGTGGTCATTGATTCTATGGTTGCTTTGCCCGATTCTGTCTATGTTGATACGATGCCGAGTTGGAACATTTGCCCACATTGTGACTTGCATTTCTGGAGACACAAGATAGTTTTACGGTCATAAAGTTTCGACATTTATAAAAGGAAGGGTTTCCACGATGACGGTACGAACAGTTTGTTGATTCCATCCTTCTCGCCTGCATGCTTGTGTATCCTGTACTGCTCAAAACTTCAAGTTGTTGATTTTGGTCTTGAGAACGTTAACAAGCCATCGCTCCCAAAGCAAACTGCCTTGTTGTTTTGATGCCTGTTCCAATATGAGGGGTTTTGATCATGGCCTGCGACATGAGTGTTGCATCTAAGGAAGACCTACTCGAGTGAATCGTGGGGATCACGGTGCTAATTGAAGGCTAGCGTCCGGCAAATGGCCCGGGATATCTAGCTTCTTATCTTTTTCAAATCATTCTATGAAACAATTCAAAGAACCCCCAGTTAACAACGAAGCCATTGCCAGCCAATTTTTCCAGTCAATTGGCACGATAGTATGAAATCCTTCCTTATCATCAGTTCAGTATATAGACAAGCATATCAATTATGCCTTGAAATCGGAAATACTTCGTTCCCGTCGCTAGTAGTAACGGTTGGTGGCCGAATCTGATGCACCAATCATGTTCGACCATCATAGAGATAAGAAAAGAAAAAAAGCACAAGTCTGGTCCGCTCTGAGCCACCAAATGTATCTTACTCAAGCCCATGGCTACTGATGGGTATAGATATGGGTACAGAGAAAGGTTTTCTTATCTTCTCTGCATCAAGATAAAGAGATATCCGCGGAAATCCTCAAAGATCCTACTTTGCTTCAGGAGCTGCACCATCCACGATATCGTGCTTTAGGAAAGTCATAGTTTGACTTTAGGTGATACCCTCTGTAAATTTGATGATTGACACACTTGTCTGGAGAGTTCCTAGTGGGATTTCTACCGTAGGACTTATTGACTGAAATGATTTCAAATAATTGGTGCACTGTGCTCCATCGCTCCTTGTACCCATCTGGGTTTTGCCTTTAGTCTTTCCTTGCATCATCACTCTCCATTATTGTTATCCGCGGAGAAGTTTATATGTTCAATGGCTTGAAACCCTCGTCAAATATTCGTTTCCTCATCTATCTGAGCGCAAGAGGATTTCACTGGATTAATACCATCATATACTACAGACTTTCAGTTGTAAGAATTTTCCAACTGTTTCGTCTCATTCTCATGATTTCGATATCTTGAACGAAGAAGGGAATCCCAATGGCTAGTGCTCAATTCATGAATGAACTCTCTCCCGAGGTTGATGCGGAGATGTCGAAGATGATCCCTCAATTGCCACAGACTCCACCAGATTCAAATGAGAACAGTGCAGATGAGCTGGGTTCTTTATCAAGTCGACCTAGTTCAACCTCATTGTCATCGCAGCGATACACTCTCCCACCTCCAACGAATCCACCGACAGAAATTCTCAAGGAGGACTTAAAAACACCAGACAATCAAGTGCCCCGGGACCCTCGACTAATTCGGCTGACTGGAATTCATCCATTCAATACCGAGCCTCCATTAAGCGCTTTATATGATGAAGGATTCCTCACATCGCCTGAACTGTTCTATGTCCGAAATCATGGAGCTGTACCTCATGTTGAGGACTCATCAATACCCGACTGGGAATTCTCCGTCGAGGGACTGGTCAAAAAACCCTTTACGCTCACACTCAAAGATCTCCTGAGAGAATACGAACAAATCACCGTACCTATAACACTTGTCTGTGCCGGTAATCGTCGTAAAGAACAGAACCAAGTCCGGAAATCTAAAGGTTTCTCGTGGGGAGCTGCAGGCGTGTCAACGGCATTATGGACAGGCGTACCAATGTACGAACTGATTAGAAAAGCGATGCCAATGAGGGGAGCAAAGTATGTTTGTATGGAGGGTGCCGATAAGCTTCCTAATGGTTACTATGGAACTTCCCTGAAGCTTAACTGGGTTATGGACCCAAATAGAGGAATCATGATAGCTCACAAGATGAACGGAGAAATGCTTCGACCCGATCATGGTAAACCTTTACGAGCTGTTGTTCCCGGTCAAATTGGTGGCCGCAGTGTGAAATGGTTGAAGAAGATTATTGTTACTGCAGCTCCTAGCGATAATTGGTACCACATCTACGATAATCGAGTCCTCCCAACTATGATCAGCCCCGAGCAGAGTGCTAATGAACCCAAGTGGTGGACCGATGAGAGATATGCTATCTACGATTTGAGTACCAACAGCGCCACCGCATACCCAGAACACGAAGAGCGAATATCTTTGGTAAACGGAAAGCAAATATATCGTGCAAAGGGCTATGCGTATGGTGGTGGCGGACGACGTATTACGAGAGTCGAGGTGACACTTGACAAAGGAATATCGTGGGCGTTAGCTGATATACGATACCACGAAGACGAATATCGAGACCGTGCTTACGAAGATGAAACATTGTTCGGAGGTAAATTAGATATGGAATGGAGAGAAACATGTTTCACATGGTGTTTTTGGGAGGTTGATCTGGGGATTCAAGATCTTGCAATGTCAGGAGATATTATGGTAAGAGCCATGGACGAGAGTATGAATGTTCAACCGAGGGATATGTACTGGAGTGTGCTTGGCATGATGAATAACCCATGGTATCGAGTGACCATTGCCAAAGAAGGCGATTATTTACGCTTCGAACACCCCACACAACCAGCACTTATGCCAGGAGGATGGATGGAAAGAGTCAAAGCTGCTGGAGGGAATCTCGCCAATGGATTTTGGGGCGAGAAGATGGGTACTGAAGATGATTCTGTCGCTTCGGTAGAAGTCAAGCAAGAGATAAAAATGACAAAAGACGACTTGAAGCGTGAAATATCCATCGAGGAATTACGTCAACATGACAACGAAAAGGAACCCTGGTTTGTGCTCAACGGCGAAGTCTACGACGGTGCCCCATTCCTGGAAGGTCACCCAGGAGGCGCAACAAGTATTACCGGAGCCGCAGGCCAAGACTCCACCGACGAATTCATGGCCATCCATTCCGAGACGGCAAAAGCAATGATGTCCGCCTACCACATTGGAACTCTTTCCTCCTCAGTCCGCAGCTCCCTTCTCAACCCCGAACCCCTCTCCTCCTCATCTCAATGTCTCCGTCCCATCTTCCTCCAACCCAAAAGCTGGCAAAAAGCCATCCTCACCGCCAAAAAAGTCATCTCGAGCGATACGCGCATCTTTTCTTTTACTCTCGATCATCCAGAGCAAGTCATCGGGTTGCCGGTTGGTCAACATCTCATGATGCGCTTACGGGATCGCGTTACTAGGGAAGCGATCATACGATCTTACACGCCTCTTTCGCTCGGGACCGATAAAGGAGTTTTGGAAATCTTAATCAAGATCTATGTGAAAAATGAAAAGGGACCAGGAGGAAAAATGACAATGGCCTTGGAAAGTATACCCGTCGGGCATGCAATCGATTTCAAAGGACCGGTTGGAAAATTCGAGTACCTGTCGAAAGGGGAATGTGTAATTGGAGGTAAAAAGAGGAGGGTCAAGAGATTCTTGATGATCTGTGGAGGAAGTGGCGTTACACCTATTTTCTCAGTATTGAGAGCGGTTCTGAATGAAGAGGAGACGGGAAGTGCGCCAAAATGCATAGTGTTAGATGGCAATAGGAAGGCGGAAGATATTCTCTGCAGAGAGGAGTTAGATAGTTTGGTGAAGGGAAAAGAGGAGAGATGTAGATTAGTATATGCTTTGAGTCAGCCAACAGAGGAATGGAAAGGATTACGAGGGAGACTTGGAAAAGATGTTTTGGAGAAGGAAATCGGCAGGTTTGAGATGAGCGATGAGGATGATGGCTATAGGGATGGTGAACAGCTGGTTTTGATCTGTGGACCTCAACCGCTGGAGAAGAGTGTACATGGTATATTGGCGGATTTAGGGTGGAGAGATCAGGATCTACTTTTCTTTTGAGGTTTGGGGGTTTGAGGGATTGGAGGTTGGGAGGGGTGGGTTAGTATATATGGAATGGTTGTATTTATTGCTATGGAATTGCGTTTGGATCAATGGAAGGGAGGATGCTTGAATATGGTATTGATGGAGTATGTCAATAAATAGAATATGATTATTAACGAGATGTTTGTTGGATGTTATGTATCAGGGAGTGAGTCTACTAGTGAGTACATCGATTCGCGGAACATTTCTCAGCCTTTGAAACTTTCCACAAACTCATATTCTAGTCATCTGAGATCAAAATCCGTCCTTTCGATTATTCAATTTTTGATGAATAGTTGAATTCATTCTCGACATACATGTGCAAATAAACAAATTCATTCTCTAATACCTCAATATCAATATCCATTTTCTACTTATTCGAAGATTATTGAATCATTGAAATCATTCCCGAGCTACACAAACCGCCATCTCAAGCGATCCTCTCAAGTTCATTTTCCCAGTATCTCATCCGTTTGAACACTCACTAGTAATCCAAGTAAAAGAACATATCGTATCAGGATTTGAAAGCTTTATTTTTCTAAAGCTAGCTAGGTAGCACATCTAACTATTAATAAGCATCGGCTAATCATTGTGAAAGCTCTACCTGGTATATTGCCCCTCTTACTAGCGAACCCCGCGTTAGCAAGATTGATATGTGATGGATATATTCGCTAGCTCCCAATCGCTTAGCAACAATTGTTAATTTAATTCCTGTATCTATCTACCGAAGCCAAACCATCCTTTCTTCTGCTGTTGGTGCTGCTCCAGTGGTTCCTCTGGCTCTGACTCCTTCGCTTCTTCCTTCACAACAACCTTTTCTGAAGCTTTCTCGGTTGTTCTTCCTGGATAATCGACATAGTTCCACGCCGAATCGAAGAATAGTGGTTTGACGGGTACAACTTCCAGTTTTGGAGGATAGTTTACGAGATTCTTGAGGTCCACAACTCCGTCGGCTGGGTACTCATGGAGACGTTCAACTAAAGGAACTTGTTGTGCGTTTCCATCGCCTGGTTTGGGGGTAGTTGAGGTGAGATTAGATATCTCAACTAGGGCTCGATAGCGTTGAAGTTCGCATTGAAGATAAGCGAGGAGGTTTTCACTTTCGGAGGGAGTGACATTTAGATTAGGTGGAGCATCTGTAGTCGTTGTGTCCATTGACGAGGAGAGTTTTGAGTGGGCAGCTGCGCATTTTTCTGTTGCGCGGTTCAAGAGAGCTAGTGCATTTTGGGGATTTGAAAGAACTGCGTGGGAGCGGGCTATTATCAAACACCTATTTTAAGTGTCAGTTACTTTGCATGGTAAATCAAAGTTATTGGATCAACTTACTTAAGAGCTTGGAAATAGCTATATTTTGCATCTAGCTCTTCCTGTAGACTAGAATCTGCTGCAACACCTGGAAGCTCTTTAATTGACTCAATACTTTGTAAGATTGCGTCATAGAGAACAACCTTCTCACGTAGTTTTGCGAGTTTACGTCCTATAGAATCATCTTTGATGAATCTCTTGCTCTTCTCTGCGGAAAATGATTGAACGTAGTCGATAATCCCGTCTTGCTGTCCCACCATTACCCTGTTTCTGCCTATACGCCAGCCAATCATATCATAGCTAACAGCGGTCCTAGTTACTAATAGGCTTTGCATTCGCTTATCTCCTTGCCCAACGCCCTCCGAAGCTAGCTCGTCAATAGCATTCTTTGTAGCGTCTACTACCTCTTGACTAGCGATTAAAATATCGTCGTAAGCGAAGCCCCTATCCTTAGGACTGGATGAGGAAAGAGCGTTGGAAAGTTTCGTCGTTGCTGCCTTTACTGATCCAAGGGCAGTAGCTATTGCCGCATCTTCTAAAACCACGCTCCTAGATCGCCAGACAATAGTTTTGATTGTCCCATCTGATTCCAGACTTTCGACTTCTGATATTGTCCCTTCGTCTTTCAAACAATCGGGGTCTAACTTTTCCAACTGCCTTGTCATCTCTTGATCTTCCGAGGGGAAATTCTTGCGGGCAATGGCAGATATAGCTAATGTTCGAGGCAGTCCCATCTTATAAGCCGCGTATCGTATACTGGGATCAACGGGGTCGGTCAAGAGATCCTTGAAGATATCCGCTTTGGTGACCTTGGAAAGTGCAGTGTATATGATCCAAGCTTCTGAGTAGCTCTTCACACAGGACTCCCAACTTTCCTTCTCGAAATACCTCGCTCCGGCGAGAGAAGCAGTATATGCTTTAACTTCCAGTATGTCAACATCGTTCGCGTGGGTATTCAACTCATCGGACAGTAATCGAAAAAGATGGTGGGCACATTTGACGGCTTTGTGAAGGCGAGAATCGATGTGCGATCGGGTTGGACCAGTTATACCATTTTTGTCGAGCATGTGCGTTTCCTTCATCATCATTGCGTTCGCATAACATCTTTCGGCCAGGAGTAATTGAACATGAACAAATTCATGGTTGCGACTAATATCCTCCACAGTAATAGGTTTGTTGAAGTACTTTGCGCGGCGTTTTGTCGCGATGTCAAGTTTTTTTCTCAGTGTATGAATTTGGCTCGTAAGTTCAGCTTGATATTCCTTGTAAGATGAGTCGATATGTATCTTAGCACGTCTTTCAACGACAAACTTCGTGATCTCCATCGTTCGAGGGCGGTTGAGAGGAGGGTTGGGTGGATTGCGGGATTGTGGGGTTGTAGAAGAGGTACAGATCAGTTGAATTAAATCCTGGCAGAATGATTTCAGTACAAGGAAAGCGGTCAACGAAATACTGGGTTGGACCTTCTCGATTACTCATCTTCATAGTGTCTTGAGATTTAACTAACGTGATTCATCACCGAGTGGATCATATTACCAAATAAATTACTTTCACTTGAAATATTTATATCTCAATTTAACATACATTTTATTAATCAATTATTATGTAATCGAATAATAATAAAGCTCGAATACTTTTAATTATTGAAACTATTCGAAAAGATAAAAAACTTAGTATTTAATAATCTGTTAAGCTATATAATATATTATATATAATACTATATTATAAAATAAATGGTTTTACTTTTTATATCAAATCTCTATCAAATGGTAGTAATCTTTTGAAATTAAAAAAGAAGATTATTATTTAATATATAATTAATATGGATATAAAAGGTTTTATATTTAAATATAAAGGGGTGGAAGATATGACAAATTATATTCTTGAATTAAGAGGAGTAAAGAAAGTTGAAAAATAATGGGCGTATTGATTTGTAAAATGTAATAAAGAGTTAAGGATGTGTTTTACTTATATTTATAACTTTCAAAAAGCTTTTTGTAAAGATTTTAAGCTTATTGGAGATTGGTTTCGATTTATATCGAATATATGAGATAAATTTAGTATTCTTGATTGTGATTTATAGAATTTCGATGAAATAGGTTTTATAATAGGAATTATAAATGCTGGTATGGTTGTTATTAGCTTTGAAAGATTCGATAGAAGTAAAGTTATATAGTTAGGCAATCGAGAATGGGCGATAGTGATTATATGTGGTAATAATGAGGGGGATATTATACTTTTATTTTTGATAGTTTAAGGATAAATGTATTTTTTCAATTGATATATGGAAATTGATTTTCTTATAGATTGAGTTATTAAATCTATTTCTAATGAATAGATGAACAATGAGATAGAGTTAGAATGGTTAAAACATTTCGATAAATATATAAGAAATCAAATTAAGGGTAAATATAGAATACTAGTATTGGATGGGTATAAGAGTTACGAATCAATACTATTCCAGAACTATTATAAAGAGAATAATATTAAATGTATATGTTTATTATTGTATTCAAGTCATTTAATTTAGTCTTTTGATATTGAATGTTTTAGTACTTTAAAATGAGAATATGGTATTCAAATTGAGGGGTTTATAAGAGTATATATTAATTATATTTCAAAGGTCGAATTCTTTATAGTTTTCAAAGCTGTATATTAATGGTCAATTATGAATCAGAATATGAAAGTTGGGTTTCGAGGAGCAGAATTAATTCCATTTGATCTTGAAGTAGTGCTTTCTAAATTAGATATTCGAATTTATACGCCTACTCTTTTCCCTTTCAATTTAAATCTCTGGATCTCTCAAACTCCTTATAATCTTATAGAAGTTCTTTTTCAATCAATACTAGTTGTTACAACGGATTAGTAACAGGCTGTAGAATCACCAACGTATAGGCTATAATGGTACTATAAGCCTCGGTGATTCAGCTGCAGTATACCGGGGGACGCTAGGCACCCAGGAGAGCCTCAGGCATGTATATAGTATTAGTCATAGGATACCCTAGAAACATAGGACATAGTTCCCAGGACAATAGGCCCTAGGAAAGACAGAACACAGTAAGCAAGAAGGCTTCACTAGGATTAGTAATGTCCCAGGGGATTAGCCCCAGGACAAAAGAATAAGCTAGGACACCAAGTCACGGGATTAGTGTCCCGTGATGGACAGCTCAGGAACGACAGCGCTCCAGGAGCGCCCGGCTGTCCCAGCTGTCCAAGTAAGACGAAGATCTATATAAGGGAATGGGTTTCATTACAATGTAGAGCTTCGTGCTCAAGAACAATCATTAGTTTCATTACTATAGTTACGAGAATTGCAACCAGTTACAACCTTATTGAATTCCTACTTGAAGTCTAGTCTAAACCACCTCGAGAGATCTCTAGACACTTCCACGTGACCCTAGAGGCAGCTCCCGTAACACTAGTTAAATCTTGAATAACTCGTTATTAATCAAGCTTTTCTATACCTTTATTTAAGACTGTACTAGCTTTAGCTAAAGGTATAAAGAGACTAGCACATGAGAATACACTTTTAAGTGTAGAAAACTATACATTTCGAAAAGCTAATGAAGTATTAAGCTGATGTTGATGCGTAAAAAAGATATAAATATGTTAAGGAGGAGTATTTATTGAATAGGAGACTATGGATATATTATTTTAGTAAAAAGTTGATATTCAGATTCGATGCGATAAGTATTAAAATGGGGGGAATTTTAATAGGGAAGTATTTTTTAGTTGATATTGTAGTAATTGTGGAAAGATAGATTATAATATGAGAACTTATCAAATTGATATAATAGATTCTAAATTATTAGATTCTTAATAGCTTTAATTAATTGAATTAATGGTTATTGAATAATATGAATTTGAATGTGTTAATTGAGGTGAAAGTGATTTATTTGGTGATATGATCCACTCGGTGATGAATCACGTTATATGATTCAAATGTGGCTGATTTATAATTCAATTACCAAAGATGTAATAAGTGGTCAAATGCGTGGAGCTCCTCTATTGACTGTGTTGGATCAATACAATCAAATGCTTGCAGTCTCTCAACACCAATACAACAATCGAACGCTTTCAATACATCTAATCATGTCTAGATAGAATTGGGCTTGAAGCTCATACCCATATCCCGTGTGATGCTTATAGACACACTTTCCTCTGTGCCCCGGTGATGTCTGAATGTCTGTTTCTTCATCGAGACTTTATAAGTCGAATATGTATCGGTAGGTGAGAGAAACAGTGGGAGAGAACAGACTACCAGGAACCTAGAACTCATATCTTTCTTTCTCTCTTTCTTCCTTTCTCTCTTCCTATTCCAAATAAGGTTTTCAAACTAATCCATTTTAAAGACTTTCATGATCCAACACAATTCGGAACAATGAAATGGTGATATCATCACTATGCTCTTGGCGGACGGACAATACACCCCTCCATACAAAAAACAAATACTGCTTGCTTACTTAAGCAACCGGAGCAAAAATAAAACAATGATCCGACCCAGCTAAATTTATTGCCTACGTTGATATGTGAAGTTTTTGCCTCTTTTACCTTTATCAAACTCGATATCTCACTGAAACCACCATAGATTGACAGATTGTCGAAAGATCGGTATCTTCTCCTTGCCTTCTCAGTTTCAGTCTAATTTTTGACTGTGCAAAGCATGTTCTACGGTGACTACAGAGCTTGTGTGTGATCTTTTTCACTGACAAAATCGGCTGACATCGAGTTAGATTTTGATTTTCACGTTAGAGCCGCACACCGGTGACGATTAAATCTGTCTTCTACATATTCGTATACGATTTCTGTCTCTCTTGGTAGGGCATGCTCGAGCGCACGGCGGGATGTCTTGAAACAGGCAGTCTGCGGCGCCTTCTACCAGGACCAAAACACTTAGCCAAAAGTCGTCGCGCGCTTCATTCGGGATTCTGGACTCACGGTGCAATCGAGCTTGAGCTCTCGCCATTATGGCAGCTCATGTTACAAGGACCTGATTCTATCGAGGGCTCGAGCTCACGATCACCCAACGATGGAACTGTGAGCGAAAATCCTGGCCTCTTCTTGGACTTTCTCTATCCAGCCAGTACACTTAAATTCCTACGGCAATATCCAGGGTTGGGAGTTGATAGACAAGATGGGAAGAGGACCAGACTGGGATTGAGAAGTCCTGGCTATCGGCTCTACACATCTTCTGCTAAGAAACCTTCGTTAGCATTGGTTCCGGTAGATGCAGAGACGAAAGAATCCATTGAGATTAAGAAGCGTCCCATTATACATGAGCCACCTGACGATGCAGCAACCATTGCAACTGTTCTAGGAATAACAACATCATCCCGATACGAAGAGGTATGGCGAAAATATCGGCGTCTGGAATTTGGGAGCTGGGCCGAGGAGCGAATTCGAATTCAAGTCTTAGAATATATGGCAGCTTCAAATCGTATAGTAGATGCGGAGAGGGCCACTTCATTGTTCGAGCGATCTGATGAACGTCGAGAGAAACCAGAGATATACGAGATTGTGATTCGTACTTATTTGAGACTGCAGAATTTCACGAGAGCGAATGAACTTTACCACTACTCCCTCGAAAAGTTCAACACAACGGCTGGAGGATCAGATATCATGTTACATTTCATGACAAATAATTTATGGTCGCAAGCCTTCACTCTCTGGACAGAGGTGCAGCTGCACGAGAATCTCACCGGACCACGTTATGATATGTTTAAAAGTTTACATCACATAGAAGATCTTCCCAACAAAGCTTTACTCCTAGCAAAGTATGTCAACAAGTCACCCCGCCTTTCCTCCGAAGTTGAAACTCTACCATCTGAAGCCCTCACGAAATTTGCTACGGCAGTGATTACCTCAGCTCTACTGAGTGCCAAACACTTTTCATATGCCACATTCTGGCCGCTTCTAAGACATATTCAGGGCTGGGGAACTGAGACGGTTCCTCTTTATACACAGGCAACAAACATGCTACTATCTCTCGGTCAACTAAAAGCAGCCACCGTTCTTTACAGGCAGGCCCGAGAAAGCCCAATAAAGAATCTCTTACTTCCAAGATCCATGTTACAATCCATACTGCAAATATTCTTCAAAAATCATGATTTAGTTGGAGTACAAGAAGTATTTGCGGATATATTCCGCTTCAATCAGACTTTGGATCGAGCGTCGCACAGGAGATGCATGGATGAATTTGCACGACACGGAGATGCTGACACCGTTCATGCCTTGTTTGAACAGTTTGCAGAAAAGTATATGCGATTAGAAAGTGAATCTGCAACCAGTCCTAATCCTCTGGCATCGGCCGATGATATGGCGCCTCTCCTACACGTTCACGCAAGACGAGGAGAGCCCAAAATAGTCCTCGAGGTGTTCAAAAATATCCGAAAAAAATATCGTCTTAAGCCGACCATAACATGTTGCAACATTCTCATCAGTGCTTATGCACAGGTTGGTCAAATTGATGACGCCTTTGAGACTTTTGAATCTACTGTCAACAAACGAAAACTTCAACCTGATGACTACACATTTGGAACACTGATGGGGATGTGTGCCTCACGCGGTGATCTTGAAAACACCATTGAGCTTTATCGTGTGTCTGCTACTTATGGAGTTGAGAAGAGTGCAGCTATGGTTAGCACTCTCGTGACTGCTTATTTGGCAGGCGATCGATTGGAAGAAGCTGAAACCATATGCGAAGAGGCCGTGAAATTAAAGTTCTCGGATTCACGAACGCGCATGTGGAATTCTTTGCTTGTTGCTTGGGCAATGCGTTATGACCTTGTCAACGTTAATCGAATCCTTCAAAGAATGTCTAAGCTTGATATAGAGCATGATGGTGATACTTATGCTGCTCTCATGCAAGCGCTGGCTATGGTAAAACAGCCCGAACGTGCCTGGCAGATATTAGCAGAAGTTATGCCAGAAGCTGGTATACCTGCCACTAGTCTTCATTATGCGATCGTGATGGGTGGTTATCTTGCTACTAATAGCTACAAGGAAGTTTTTGTGATCCAAGATCGAATGCTTGAGCAAAAAAGAATGAAAACTGCTAGCACAAAGTTCTTGGAGTTGAGAGCTGCAATTCACGCAGCTAGGCTTACTTGGGGAGATCCACACGGCGCCATGGAGATTTTTGAACAAGTTGTCCAAACAATGAATCCTCGCGATATTAGCGACAAAGTCAGGAAAGGTATTCAGCACGAGCCACTTGATATCGCTTTTCCTACCACGTTCTTCGGGTATATTATATTTGTACTTTCGAAAAATATGGAGATAACATCCGCCAAGGATATGCATCAACGTTTCTTAAGATTGCTACCAGCCGATAGAAGAGACACACAGCCCGGGAATGTTACCACTGCTTTGATGTCACTGAAACTTCAAGAACTAGATTACGACGCCGTGGAGGATCTGTGGCATCAGTTCGTGTCCGATACCCGAAAGCGAGCTCAATCCCTTCGGCTTTCCAAATCACTTTCTCGTACCAATGATTCCGAAAAGGCGGAAGTGGTTGAAAGTGACGTCGGGAATGTATCTGAAGAGGGCGTTTTGGAAGATACCAAGGTCGATCAGCAGGAGAGCAAGGAGCCAATCAAGGCAGCACATAGACTCGCTCTGACAAAAGCCTTGCATTTCTACATGATGGCTCTTGCAAGGCAAGGAAAAATCAACGTTATGATACGAACTGTCAACGAGATTACGGATATGGGATTTCAATTGAGCAATCAAAATTGGAACGAATATATCCAACATCTTACCAAGTTTCGACATTTCAAACTAGCATTCAAGATATGCGAAACGGTCCTTATGGACCATTGGAAGGGATGGGCGAAGCTAAGAGCTTTGACAAGCGAGAAAAACAGATTACCTCTGGAAATTAGGAGGAAGGGAAAGCTATTGACGTCTCTACGTCCAGATTACCGCACATTTCTATACCTTACCAAAGGCTTTCTCAATATACAAGCTATGGCTGCGGAATCAAGGGCTAATCGACTTTTACTCAACGATTTGGAGCACGATTGTTCGAGGACACTGAATGCCATCAAAACCATGGTTAGAACAGGAGATTCTCTAGAACGAGAAATTTTGGGGTGAAGCGTATTTGATACCTTTTGTACAGTATGTATTTCATGTACGATACATAGATATAGATTTTGTGATAGATTATTACATACAAATAAACTCAACTTTGTTAGTCTCAAGACTTCAACAGCATATATTTAGACAATATTTTATCTCTCATATCCTTCTCTTCCCATTCCACAATCTTGAAGTACTCAAGATATCCCATTGACTCCACTAACTTTTCTCGCACTCGTGATTCCTACATCCGCCAACCCACTCAACGCAAACATGGCAGCAGTTCCAGCATTTGCACTGTATTCCAAATGGGCTAGTCGTATGACATCTCCCCCTTTACAAATATCGTCTTTCGGATCACAAATCGTCATCACTTTACTCGAATCGATACCCGCCACCGCAGTACCATTCTTGGGATCTCCAAACATGACGACGGATTTCACGCGTGATGTGGTGGTTGTGGGGAGCGAACTCATGGCTAGATGAACTAGTTGAGCTCCTTGAGAGTAGCCGGATACAGTGAGATGCGTATTGGGACAGCTGGTTAGAGTGTTGTTTATTAGGTTGGCCCTGGGGTGTGTTAGTTATTTAGTTTAGGGTGGGGTAGGGTGGGGAGGGGAAGGAGGAGAAGGAGGAGAAGGAGGAGAAGGAGGAGAAGGAGGAGAAGGAGGAGAAGGAGAAGGAGGAGGAGAAGGAGAAGGAAGACAAACATAGTTTTTGCACCAGCGGGATCACCGCCGGCGAGGAATCCGGATACGCTGGCGGAATAATCAACGCCTTGGATGAACATACTCCCTGTTTGGTTCATATATGCGGCGAGGGCGGTGAAGAATGGAGGACCGGTTAGGATGCCCACGTTGCCTGGTTGGTGAGTTAGTCATGTTGGCTTCGCTTCGCTACCTCGTTTCCCGTGTATTTATTTGATTCCTCTCTCGAGAGAGTGATAAGAATTTATAAATAAATAAGTAGGAAAATGAAACAGAATATACATACCCACTTCCCCCGTTCCCCGCGCAAACAACACAGTCATGGTAGCACAACTCCCATTGCTATCCAGCACATCATTCTGCGTAATCACATTTCCTCTATCCCCGAGGAAGGTTTTCAAGGTACTAGAGTTCTGGAGATCGCTTCCGAGAGTGCCGAGTTCGCTGGCTACGGAGGAGAGATCGCGGGTTTGGATTTCGATGGGGTGGGCTCTTCTGAGGTGGAGGTTGAGGGGGAAAAAGGGAAGTGAGGAGATGGTCGTTATGAAGAGGGAGATGAGGGGGAGGTAGAAAAATGTTTGGAAGGGCATTATGGGGAGGGAAATGGAAGGACCGGCCTTTGAGATTGATTGGGATGGATGGATGAGGGATGGGAAGGGAAGGGAATGTTCTTGGCATGTGTTTGTGTTTGTGGAAGAGGTATGGGATGGGATGGTAATAAGGAAGAGTAAGAAAATGATATGAAACCAGCTCTTTAGTTTCTGAATGGTGAAGATTTAGTTTGTTAGATGCATGGTTTCCTAGAAACATATTCAGCCACGATTGGGGAGGGAGAGATATCTGATGAAATCATGGCATTTTTGAGCGGCTTATCTGCAGGAATTTTGGTCTGAAGTTTGTAAGTCTATTGTTTTGCTATCTGCATGTGGTGGCTGTCACGAATGATGTTTGAGAGTTGATGTTGTATATGGAATGGATGGGTGTTTTGAAACGGTCTGAGAGGTTGTATTGTTATGTGATTATGTAAGCCGATATTGTCATTCGCTAATTGCCAATGGGTGAGTGCTCTCGTGATCTACTCCTCCTCGACTTAAAAATTGTAATACAAACAAGCTTGGATTGATTGATCTCGGAATCTATAATTTGATTATTTGATCTGTGATGAATCATATCGTCAGATCTTTAGGTTCGAAATGTTATTGCGAGTTCAAATTGTGCAGTGTTTCCATCAGTCCCGTACAACCACTGCTGCGAATCTTCGAGCAGTACATTGAGATTCCCTAGGCACACGAAGTCGAAATGCTAAAAGTTTTTCACAATTGATTTCTTCTAGAAGGCCTCAATCGTGAAGGATAATACGTCCATCAATTGGTGGGAGAGAAAATCGTCTATAGACTATCTCCTGACATCAACAACTGCCAACAGGGAAAAAAGAAGTTGTATCGGGAACCACGATCAAGGAATTGATTGCGCTCCCACTCCAAGAAGGTGCGACGTTAGAGCTAGGGCACTCTCGACGATCAAGATCAAACCTAGAGCCAGGTGTGGTTGCTCGCCATCCCAATTGCCTCTCAAGCTCGAACGACCACATTCCGGCGAGATATACCTTGTTTTTGGTCGGTAAGTATTCCCCAAATTGACGTGCCACACCAGCTATTGCCATGAGTATATCAGTTGGATACGAAAGCATAGTTTTTCTATACATCAGTAAGAGCTGAGTCCAGAACATTCGAAAATTGAAGTTTGCAGTAGGAGACTGAGGAAATAGAAGGTGATCATCGGGTATCTTTAAACATGATGATACGACAGAGAATGACTCTGATGCCATTCTTTTTTGACATTTCCATATCACTTCCCCGTCAAGAAACTGCAATGTCCTTTTGGTAAGAGCCCTTTCTTGTACAACCCAACCACGCTGATTTAGGGGTGCCTCTCAAATGGTCTGAAGCCATTTGTACTTGTTAAGATTTGTTATTCTTACTGGGCTTGTCAGACGCGGATATTTTGCTCTATAAAGATTTACACGTAGGACGTCGTCCACCATAAAGTTTTTCGGAAAGAAAAGGCCCTTTGATCCATCGGTCGCAGCAGAGGCTGCGATACAGCAAAAGGCATTCCCATAGACCTGGGACATTTTCGGTGCTTCATTCTCCCAATCTGGGATGGAATCCTGGATGATGCAAAGACTGTCAATCCAAAGTTATCTTACGTTGACGTCTCGTAAGAGTCTTTCCCCTACATCGATGGCATCTTGGAAAGTTTAACTTAGATGAGAAATGGGTAACCCTTGTTGAAAAGCTTCAATATTCTTCGTTGTCAAAGTGAGAACCGGTGCTTTACCCCAGCAGTGACTTATAGTCGCGTATGAACTTCCAGGTCCTATGTTAGACGACAAGATCAACCTTGGAGGATCGCATTCAACATCAATGAGACGTGTAGGCAAGCAACGCAAAGTCTTCTCAGAGATTGAAGCGGAATTGTATAATTCATGAGTTTCTTGGCACATTCTTATCGATGAATAACAGAAGTTCCTCCATCTCTCTTGAGAAAAATGATTGGTGTTTGTAAGAGAATGTGACATTTTATGAAAGTCGCGGTAACCTGTATAGCAATTTCAGCAGGAATGCTTAAACTCTTCGTGTTGAACCTTGGAGCTGTAGCTCAAGAATTGGACACTATGAAAAGTGCTTTACCATTTAACGTGTCTAAAACTAGCACTAAAACTCCACCACCCTTCTAATTTGTCTTCTCATAGGTTGTTTTGTAGGACAGCTTGTAATAGCCCACAGAAATGCCTTCCTTTAGTTCAAGAGACAAAGAGTTTATGACGAAACGCCTTGCAATATCATTCAAGGACAACGCATTGGTATTATTGTTTGAGTAGAAGCTCCGATAAACTCCCTCATCCCTAAATGCTCTCCATACCACAGCGCAGAAACGACAGCCTCCATGTGTGCCGTTCAATATCAACATCATGGTAGGTATTCTTCTTTGGCTAGTTTCAACCCTACCATATCCTCCGTTTCACTTCCAATCTCTATGTTGTGGAAGAGTATGCTGTTGCAAAGCTCACAAAGTGTTGTGATTTCATTCCCATCATAGGATCCGGAGGGATCGGGCGTTTCCAGGTTGCCGCTGGCCATGCCTTTGGAAGTCTCCGAGATGTACAAATTTCCTGCCTTTGCGGAATTGATGATATGTTACTCAGTTGCTGACATGAATGAAGACAGATGATAAATTTTTCTTGCGTCGCACTTTTGAATGGAGAGGGTTTGGGCAGAATTTATGAAATTGAGTGTATAGCTCCATGGTGTCTAGGATTCTTTCCAGGACCCCGGACACTATGATAAAATCAACCGATATCTAATTGGTGCTTAATAAGCTCCACATTATTTTGGACACACCTTGTCTTCTATCAGGATAACGCTTATGCTTCGACCAAAATATAACTTCATCTTCAAGTTTTTATAGAAACAAAGGTTTACTTGCCTGTACTTCTCCAGTTCCTGAACATTCGTGCAAATGAATCAAAAGCGCTGAAGGTACCAAACTTTATGCTCACCGGGAAGGACTTTCCACTTGAGAACTCAAATAACAGCCCTTATATCTCATCTCATAACTGCTAAATTTTTGGTTCATTGGTATCTTTATATGTACACTCAGATTCCCCTATTCTACCTCTACTCCTCCTTCGCAGGACCTCCTGCCGCAGCTTGAGCAATATGACTCTGCCACCAATTAACCCAATCACTTACAAAACTAGCCTGAATCTTCACACCTTCGACATCGCACTTTGTCATCGTGTGCAAGTAAACCTTTCCAATCTTCTCAAACTGACTCTTGTCCGCTCGATATATACCAGAGGCCAAAGATAAACTAGCTGTACTTGCAGCTTTGGCGAAGACCTTAGACTGGTCCTTGAGTACTTCCTCATGGATGCTCTTGATCAATGCGATGTGTGCCTTGACATTAATCTCAACCTCGGCTTCCGAAGACGATGTCTTCGATTTGGACTTTGCGAAAGCTTGAATTATAGAGAATGCCTTGTCACTCAAGTGTTTGGCCTTGGTAGTACGGATCAATCGTAACAAAGGTAATAGGATTTCCGCAGCCAAGGGATCAGACGCTTGCTTCTTGGCATATATATCAAGAAGATCCAAAACTCTGCTTTTGAAGTTGACCATATTTTCTTTGGCGTCCTTTTGTTCTTGTTTCTTACTTGGTCCCTTCTTTTGCATTCTTCCGAGAACCTCCTCTAGCTTTGGAGTTAGAGCATCCATTCCTGAATCAGTCATATCGGAGTCGCTATCGCCATCCTCGTCTTCGTCATTTTGGTCTAATGCTGAGGTGCCGAGAATCTTCGCTAAAGCGTCGTTGAGCTCTTTGTTAGCCTCGTCGTCTCCCTCATCTTCATCGTCTTCGGATTCTTCTTCATTCTCTTCCTCGTCGCTCTCTTCCTCTTCCTCTGCAAGATGTGAATTCAAGTGACCCTCCTCGCCATTCATGTCAACAACTTCGACATCCGAATCCATTTCGTCATCTTCTTCATCAACATCCATCGCGTCTTCATCATCTGGGTTCTCATCAAACATTTCCTGTTGTCCCCTCATGTTTTCGCTAGTTTCCAGCACGTCTGTCATGAGTTTTAATCCACCTTCAGTCATCTCACTCATGAAAGCAGTAAATACATGTTGAGTGACCTTTCGGAGAAGGGCGGATGGTCTAGAAAGGAAAGACAGTAAGAGCTCCACAAGAACCTCGAAAGGTTCAACTTCCGAATCTTCTGTTGATTTGTGTTTGATTAAGTTGTCGTAACATAGCTTCAACTCATCTAAAATGGACACGGCTTCAACATCTCCATTATACAACTGAAAGATTACTAAAGCATATAACAGTGACAGGGTTTGGAAAGTTGCCTTATCCTTTCCTCCTTTCTTCGCTTTCTTCATGAGTTTCTGTAATGTGGTGAATGCAGCATCTTTAGCACCAGTGATGAGTCCATCCATGGCGACTGCGTCAGGTGTGCAGGAAATAACTAAATCGCAGGGGTAATGATAGCCGTCCATATTAGATAATAGATGGGTAAATGCCGATGTCAATCGGTTTCTGATTAATGTTCGGGTTCCTTCAGAAATGGGAGGTTTAGCCTCTGAGTTATTCGAGTATGCTAATGATGCAAGCTGAGGTAACGCAGCGGTTTTGATCCAACTTGAGTTTTCTGATGCTTCTGTGATATCAACATGTCGAATTGCGGTTAAGACATAGTCTCCGAACATTTGTCGACGTTTTTCGGCGTCATTGGTTTCCGAGCTTGGTACGACTAAAACGGGAGAGGTGAGAACATCGAGGACGGCCTCGCCATTTGTGTCATCAACCATGCTTAGCAGTTTCTCTATCGTTTTTGTCTTTGTGACCCGGTCAAAACTGTATGCACCGTTACCGTCAATCAATCCTTGGAGGACAACAACCAATGCTTCAGGATTCTCTTCCACTGCGTGTGTAAGAACCTTGAGCGACTTGTCGGCGGCCCGGTTTAGGAAACGGTCTTTTTCCTGAACGTGATTGATGAGGCAGCGGACGAGATTGTGGCTGAAAATACTAGTGATAAGTGTTGTACACGAAATATGGCTTTGAATCATTCGTTGAAAAACTAAGAAGCCCCAGAATTTACGCTCTCTCGATGCAGATGCAGAAAACAGATTTTCTAGCGAACAGTCAATAATGGGTCAAGATATAGATTGTAAATAACGTACCATCAACAGTAACCTTCCAAAATTTGTCGAATTCAGACATGATGTTCTTGGCCTTGCTATTAGCTGCTTTAACATATTGACTCAAGACAATCTCCCAAACAAAATGTAACTTCGCATTCCATGTTCCAGTTTGCTTGGCTTGTTGTCCTTTACTCGAAGTATCCTCGCTAGAAGAACTCTCCTTGAGTGCTTTTGCAAGGGAGTTGAGGTGCTCCAATGGGTTACCACTCTGCCCCCAAGGGTTACTTGGAAACTTCATTTTTGGAAACTTGTCCCTCGCTCTGAGCCAGATACCAACACCTTCTGGCGAGAGTCCTAATCCAACATCGCACAATTTTTTCAAGGTAGATTCCGCCTGTTCTTGGTTCATCTGCTCCAAAGCTTCCATAATTACCCAACCGCATTCCTCCCGAGTCCAGGACTTTTTGCTGGATAAATCCAATAGCTTGTCCAGAATCAATTCCCATTTTCCATCGACCGAGAAAAGTATCTTGGACCTGACAAAGCATTGCAGTCCAAACAATAATCCAAGCGCATGATCTTTCTGTTCCTGTCCGCTAAGATCGCCCTCGGGCTTTGTTTTGAGGATTAAAAATTCGAAGACGTTATCGAAAGTCAATCCAGGATATCTTGTCGCACTTAAATTCGCCGAACCAAAAAGCTGGGCCAAGAGTTCCGAAAGTACAATGCTGAAGCCCAATCGCGCTCCCTTCCTGCCACTTGCGAGTCCCCGAAACAATCTTCTCTCCAAGTGCTTTTGTAATGTTGATTCTTCCACTCCATCCCCGCCTAACAATCCGGATACAATCGCATTGGCGGCATCAAGTCGTTGCGAATCATCCTCACTACTAAGCATATCGTAAAGATTGACTTCGCGCTTCAAATCGTCGCCTCTTGGGTTGTTGACAAAGGGTGATGTATCGAGAGGAGCAGGTGTTTCCACGGGCTTCTTGGTTGTTGGCTTAGAGGGTTTTTGTTGCTTTTTGGCAGCAGGAGCTGCAACTGCAGCATCTTGAGCTGAACGCTTTCTTTTGCTACCCATTTCGAATTATAAATTGATAGTTGCAGAAATTGTAAAATTTGAAGAGCTCAGTCTGAAAACTTGACCAAAAATTAAATTCTGCCATGAGGCGGTAAGACTATCAGCTCTCAAATCGGATTAGTAGACTTATACCTTGCTAGCGTCTTTTTAATATGGGTTCGAGAAGCTCCCCTCGAGCTCCCCATATTCTGGAGGCCGGCCAGGCATACAAAAGTCCAGAACTTCTCAACTACAGGTAACCAACGTCTTATATCGAAGATTTGGTCTATCACTTCGTCCAAGTACACTCAAAGGCTTCGAAGGAGTATTTCTTCATCTTCATTCATTCACACGTTGAAGACATAACCTAACCCATCTAGATAGCTAGTACATACACATCATGACAGTTGTCATCCAATGTCTGGAATCGAGTAGCATCTGCCTAAATCCTGATAGTTGATAACAACCATTCATCACAAATTAAAACATTAATCCCCTCATCCTATTCCTTCTTGGCAACCTCATTGCTCCTTGATTGTAAGATACATGTATGGTATCTTGTGAATGTATCACTATTGTAAGGTGAACAAAACAGGGGTATAATCATTCGACTTTTAAGTAAAGCATGTACATTGAGGGGCAAAGTTTAAATGGCTCATGCATAATACATACAAATATCCTTTTCACTATCTACCATTAATCTACTCAAGAGATATCGAAAAGTGGCTTCAACTTCAAAATCAGTGCCCACTCATCCTTCTTGACTTCATCTCTGTAGAACTCCTTTAGGGTGTCGATACTCTTTCTGCTAATCAATGAGTACAATGTATCAGATTCCTCCAAATGTCTACCATAAGTCGGTTGTGAACTGCCCATTTCGATTTTGATAGCAACGGAAGGTTCTCCTCTCTTGCACTTTTCGAGTTGCTTGTGATCACGTTCAATGGATGTGACTCTTCCAATACCCACAATCTCTTTACTACCAGTGACCGAGTTGTGTTTGACAGCGGCTATAGGGGTGTGCAATCTGAGATTTCCTTCAACAACATCAACACCGATGACAATAGGGCCGGTTTTGTTGAAGACAGCTACTGGTTTAAGAACGCAGGGGAAGACTGCCAAAAGTTTAGAAGCTTCCTTCTTTGCCTCAGCAATAACCTGCATATGCTTGGTGAAAGAATCGAAAAGATGATAGATAATATCTGCAGTAAAGATCTTGATGCCTTGATCATCAGCGTATTGTTGAGCCTCCTTATCAATCTTAACATCGAAACATAACATGACCGCGTATTCCTTTTGCTTCTCAAGCATGGTACCACAATTCATTACATCTCTCCTGAAAACTGGACCAATGCCGACATTGGCAACAGGAATCTTAGATACCTTCAAGAAATCTAGAAGAGCTTCCAAAGATCCAAGAGTAGATGCTTGGACGGTGACACCACGTCCAGACTTCTCAACTCGGCTGAAGAGTGCACCAAGATCGGACTCAACCTCAGCCTCGACATCCGACTCATCATCGTCAGGGCCAACAACCATCAATCTTGAACCTGCAATAGCGCCTTCGAGACCGGGTGCAGAAATCTTGACACCGAGGGCGGCCTTGACTTCCTTGTTATGGACATATTGGGATTTGAGACGAAGTTCTTTCATCTCGGCTGGTGTTAAGAGTGCTCGAATATTTGTGGTAATGGCTCCATCTACACCACATACTACAATACGATCGCCCTCTCGAAGGATACCGTTGGATAGAATAACATCAATAGTCATACCGAAACCCTCGATAGCCTTGACCTCGAGGACAGTACATTGAACTTCTGAAAGGTACATCAAAGCACCGACCATACGCTCTTGGGTAAGTTGAAGAATCAACTTAAGCATATCTGGAATACCCTCACCGGTGTGAGCTGACGTAGGAACCAGGGAAACATTCTTGGCCATAGATTTGTTCTCGTAGAAAACTTCAGCGTTAAATCCTTGCTCGGCAAAAGCAACCTTTGTATCTGCGAGACGCTTTGCGAATTCGTTTTGGACACCCTTGTTTTGAAGTGCCAAACTCTCTTGGAATCCGTTGTTATCGACCTTCTTCCAGCCATAAAGACGATCAATCTTGTTGAGAGCTACGATGAAAGGTGTCTTTCTATCCCGAAGAAGTTTCATCGATTCCAAAGTCTGAGGCTCAAGACCGTGCATAATATCGACGACAAGAATGGCAATGTTACAAAGCGAAGAACCACGAGAACGTAAGTTAGAGAAAGACTCGTGACCAGGTGTATCGATCACCAAGAGACCAGGCACCTTGAGGTCAAAGCTCTCATCTTTGTTTACTACTGCAATCTTCTTCCTGATAGCCTCAACTGGGAAGTAAGTCGCACCAATTTGTTGCGTAATACCACCAGCTTCTCCTTCCTGCACGTTAGTTTGTCGAATCTTGTCCAAGAGCTTGGTTTTTCCAGTATCGACGTGTCCAAGAATACAGCAAATAGGGGAACGCAAGTTGTCCTTTGATCTAGCCGCCAATGCTGCTTCGTGTGCCTTTCGTTTTCTTTCCGCGGCTTCGTTCTTTCGTTTAAGTTCAGCCAATTCTCTCGCTGTGGCTTCTTCGTCATCGGATGAATCTTCGTCTTCTGAATCAGAATCAGAATCAGAATCTTCTTGCTCCTTCTTCCTAAGCGGCAAGGAAGAGGCAGCTTTCTTCTCGCCTTCTTCCTCGGAATCTGCATCCCAGCTTTCCTTGACATCCTCATCTTCTTCGTCAGCAGCCGCCTCCCAGTCTTCTAGCTCACTGTCCTCTTTGCTTTGCTTGGCGGCTTGTTCAGCAGCTTCTTTCTCTGCTTTAGCTGCAGCCTCTGCGGCGATTCTCTCGGCTTCCTTCTTCGCGCGTTCGGCGGCTTCGGCAAGGGCTCTCTCTTCATCCGCCTTGATTTCGGCAGGATTCTTCTTTACACCCTTCTTTTTGTTGCCATAGACAACCTTTTTCTTTTCCCCGCCCTCTCCACCTCCAACCTTTACACCGGCATCGATCATTTGCTTTAGTTTCATTTCATTTCGCAATTTCTCTTCCCGTTGAGCCTTGGTGAGATAAGTTCCCTCCCTCTTTTGTTGTTCAATCTTCTCCTTCTCCTTTTGTTTTCGCAAAGCTCTGGCCTCTTCACGCTTCTTCTCCTCTTCAGCTTCTCGGCGTTCCTCTTCTTCGATTCGAGCCTTCTCAGCTGCAATGGCAGCGGCTCTTTCAGCTTCCCGCTTTCTCAGTTCCTCTTGTTGTTTTTGTAGCTTTGCAAGAGCAGCTGGAATCTTTTTGCCTTTCCCACCTGGAGCGGGAGTCGGTGCGGCCTCGACGGGTTTCTCTTCCTCGACTGGCTTCTCAGGCTCGGCAGCCTTTCCACCTGGAGTGGTCTTCTTTTTCAAAGCTGCCTACAGATTATACAATTAGCAAACTCTCAAAAGAACCTTGAACCAAGGATTTAACGTACTTGTTCCTTTTTCCTCTGCTTTTCTCTCTCCTTCTTCAACTTTTCTTTTTGCGCTTTCGTGAGCATTTTTCCGTCCGCACCCACTTCATCATCTCCTGCATCGTCATTCTTTGCAGGCTTAGCTTGCGCATTCTTTCCTTTTCCCTTCTTCTCTGGCAAGGCGAATTCATCATCTATTGAAGCTTCAACGGGAGCTTTATCGGCGAAATCATCCTGAGCTTGTTCGTCGGCGGCTGGTGGGTCCTCGCCCTCAACGAAATCTTCCATCTGCTTTCCCTTTTTGCCTTTCTTTTGCTTCTTGCGCATCATAGCCATGAGACCTCCTGCAGGGAATTCCTCTTCAGGATCAGCCTCTGCGGCATCGGCATCGGGTTCAGTTGCCTTGACAGGTTCAACGGTCTCTCCCAACTCCGCCTCCCAGTCATCATTCTGCTTCTTATTGTTCTTCTTCTTGGGTGCCATTTTGGTGTTTGAGATTGTCGTCAATTTCTAGAACGAAAAGGTGGGAAGAGTTGCCTTATTATAGTAAGAATTACGTGGCGAAATCAAAAATCGAGGTTATTTAGATCGAGGATTTAATTCGAGAAGATCCCAAACAAATCAGCTAGCCTTAAAAAGATTAGTGACAGCTGTTCAATGAATGTTAATTTGACAATCTAGTGAAAGAGTGCCAAAAAAGATGATGATTGAATAACTTTCGAGATTCACTGTAGCGTGAATGTATGAATGTTATTTCGAGTGAGATTGAAGATTTTGAGGTATGCGCGGGGCATTTTAATCTTTGAATGTGCGTTCGATGGTTTGACTGATTTGCGTTCAAATTCACACTAGGCAGGGATCTAAACGAGTTTACCCCCCTCCTTGGAATTCTTTCACTTCATTCTTCATTCTATATTTCTGTGTCCCTTCCAAATCTTTCTCTTTGTACTCTTCAAGATAACATTGTGAAGTTCTTGGGATCGAAGTCTTGATATATGAATTAGATGGATCGGGAGTTTTTTGTATAATAATTCATCTACTTTTGAGCGCTTGATTCTTTTTTTCATCTCAGTCTATAATCAATCATGCCTACATGTCTCCCTACTTCATACCCCATTGCAAAACTCTGGAAATATTACACGGGGTGTGATCTCTTATTTTGAGTCAAATACATCCTTGGCTCTTGAGATAATTACTTTTTATGATTCATAATATTTGAAATGCCATTGAACCATATGAAACTATTAAACGACTGGTCTCAAAAACACTCCCAAATCGTCATAAGCCTGCTCTATATAGACAATAGGGTCATTACCAGTTTCCAACTTTCCCTCATGCATATTCTCGAGTAGCATACAAAACCGCTTAAACTGTCTCTTGTTCTCATCAGTTTGACGATCCCCAATTCCAAACATTGCTTCGAGTTTGTCATTTTCCAATACCCTTTTCAGAATATCACCGTCAACTTGCATATCTGCAGGGCCATGTTTTGGTTCCAAGTCGGCTGATCCATCCCATGGCCGTCCTCCAACAAGACCAGAACTTCTTGCAAGATTGGCAACATATCTGAGAAATTGCCACGCTCGAACATTAAGGGTGGTAAAATGATATAATGATCCATCAATTCCTATCCCCAAAGTCTCAGAGTTCATTTCATCATTGAAGATCGCACCAAGACCATGAAGACGAGTAGAATCCACGACAGAATCCCCAGATTTATGAACTTTCCAACTTGAATCCCATACAGGACGACAATTCGCAGATCGAAATCGGATTACTGAAGCCGGTAGTCGTGCTTCAAATATAGTATCGAGTGTATCAACTTTCAAGCCCGAACTAGCCCACAAACCAATGACAGATCTTGACCTGTCCGAGACAAACTCAATTTGACTATTATCGGATTCTCCAAGAGGATTTGGTCTGCCAATCATGTGGTGGAGAGATTCGTGTTGAAATTGATCGGTATGCGTATGACGAAGATGAACAGTTCCATCAGTTTTGATGACCTCTAGAATTTGTAGAGAATGATGTCTGGTAAGAGCATATATCTTTCCAGAATCATAAGACAGTGAAATAGCTGGTGAAAGTAGTTTGGCTTCTGCCACGTTTTCATTAAACTTCCTTTCCGCCCTATTTAGCGTGCTATAGTATAGTTTAACTTCGTTGCCGCTTTGTGCACAGTAGTACAAGCCTTCAGAATCTCCAACAACTGAATACACAGAAGTGAAATTTTTGAACTGAGTCGTTTGCCAAAATGATATCTTGGGTCGACCAGAATATGTCACCGGAGCATCATCACTGTTGGTTGAGATAATCACAACCCTACCTCCACTGGTACATACGACAATAAAATTCCAAATGGAAGTTCCATGACAGTATAGCCATTCATAAATGCAAAGGATTTTCTCATCAAAGCGGCCCAATCCTGCTACAAAACTTGTTTGTGGCCCATTCTTCTTGACCCTTGGGTTAGATAAATCCTCGCCAGTTTCGGGGTCTATAAAGTAGAGTGTACTTCGGCCGTCTATAGAGGCGCCAACAACAAACGCATTGCGAACCTCCGAATGGATGATTCGATATGGTGTTCCTCTAATGGGGATGCGGCGAGGTACCGTTTTTGATTTCATTCCCATTCTGGCGAGTAGAATCCGATTGTATGATATCAGAAGAACATCAGTATCAACTAGTGATGCAGATTCGAGCGGTAATATGGAGTTGATATTCGGCTGCTGTAGGGTAGTGTTCAGTGCGTCCACCAGCCAAATTTGATCCGCTTTGATAGTCATTCTCGTTGTCAGCTTCCTTGGGGATTTTCCATCAGTATTTTGAGTACTTAGATTCATCTTAAAAATCTTCTCATCGCAATTCACGAACAGGCAGTCCAATTGTTCGGCTTGAGTTAACGTTGCCACACTACCTCCGAATCTAACACAACAAGACCTGCGAATATAGAAATCCTGTCCGGTTTGAGCAATGTCCAATGAAATAACTAAACCAGTGAGTGTTCCACACAGTAAAGTGAAGTTGTCAGGAGTTGACGAGGGTATAACAAGAATACTGGCCAATGCTCGAAGATCATAACTACACCCTTCGTAGATGGTAGGTACGCGTAAGTGAAATTCTTCCCGCCCAATGAACATCAGGAAAACTTCCCCATCCTTTTTCTCTCCAGTAACTATAAGCCCTTGAGGATCTTGTGGGTGCAGATACATCGCGATGCAAGTTATTTCTCCACCTTCGGGGGTCCACTCGATAATTGTCTTGGGAGTATACAACATGGTAGGTGGCGATGTACTATTATCGATGGTGGCATCGAGTATGCGAAGCATACGCTCTTTCTCGTGATGAGTGGTAAAAAGTACCTTTCCACCGCAGATGATGGCATTGTTAATGAATGAGGTTGAAATTGTTAAAGCTTGAGGATAGCCCATCATATTCAAATCGTTAAGTGTAGTACTAAGGAAATGGTCAGACGGCTTGATCACATCCACACGACTTTTCAGAGTATAGCTCATGATATGAGAAGCTGGAAGACATACCAATTGCCCGAGTCGAGAACAACAATGGATCGTTCTGTTACTTGTATTGCACGATTTCCGCAGACGCTGGTCACAATAGTCCGGCTCGTCAGATCTAATGGGATATGACTTGGGTCAAGTTCTTCTGCATTAGTCCGGTCTAGAGAAATTTGTAAAATAGCTGATCGATCCTCGAGCGAAAGTAAAACCCAGTCGTCACCACCAGCTGAACCTGAGTATACTTCTGAGGGCAAAATCCATGCTTTCGTGACCGCAGAATGAAACTCAAGATCTAGGCCAAGAATTGCTTCAATACCAGACCTCAGTTCTGTGATGGATGATAGTGCTCCTTTTCCGCTGCAAACAAATATCGAATCTGGCGTAGGAACGAAGCTCTGGGTTCTGGTATTAATGTTTAAGTTAGATTTCAAAACTTTCCTTATCACTACAAGATCCATAGCTGGCGACCAGTTTTGTGTGTCTTTTTTAACATTAGGCTGTGCTCGAGCCGTATTCTATGATGATAAATGGTCAGTGAAGTTCCCGGCAAATTCCTTCACCCGGTGTTGCAATGAGATACCATATGTTTATACTCACCAAATAAGTTCCTCCAATACTAGCGTCGCCCCCAGAAACAAGCACATCGCCATGGCGGTGAATATCCGGATCAAGTGAATAATCTGCACAAGCAAAAGCTTCCCCGATATTGCATTGCATCTCGCCAACATCGGTTATAGAAAGATCAAGATCTTGTCTATCGTGATTCACCTGTAATAGACAGATCCACCCATCCTCTCGAGCGAGATATACATCATCATGTTCCGCTGTATGATGGGGCAAACGAGTTGGTTTTGCCCAGGCTGTCCATAAGGGCACGTCTGAGCCTTGATAAAGGTCAAGGGGTTGTCTTGGATTGGATGCAATTGGTATGCATTCAGGTGCGCCCTCCAAAATGCCTTTGTAAGCCACCATAGAATGCTTGTTCACTAGAATAAACGCGGCTTGAAAGCGTAAAGGTATGAACAATAGGGGGATCTCCATCAAGGCATAACCTTTTTTGCCTCGAGAATTTCGTGATTTAATGGCTGAGAGGGGTTCCCCAGCTCTCCATGAATAAATGAGCATTCTTATCTTGCCGTTCATCGTTACTATCAGTAGCAGAATGATATCATCTTCTGAACCAGCTGGAGGATGAAGGAATTCCAATTTCAAAATTGCTCCTTTACAGAGAATGATCTTCTCAGACTCGATAAACTGAAGTTCTTCGCCATTGGTATATTGACGATTCAGCTCCGTTCTTGACTCCAATGCCTGGACTGTGAAACATTGTTCAGAACAACCTATTACCAAATATCTTGAACTCGGGTCAATAGATAGATGCGTTCCAGGCTGGAGCTTGTCCAGCGCTTTGGATAACCGTCGCCTACTTGACATGAACTTCCACGATCCGTCGCCAGACTGGTGTAGCGTTAAAAAGACCGAATCGCTAGATGTGTCCGCTTCGAGTTGTAAAACTAGAATCTGAGGTGGCAAAAGTGACTTGGAAGATGATGGATTATCTGACGATGCCGAAAAGTTGATCATGTCGACATCTTCACACTCCTCCTTGACACGCACTTGCTCCTTTTGGTAGTCTTCGAGCGATCCCAGAACAGTTGCA
This sequence comes from Botrytis porri, assembly GCF_014898465.1. Taxonomy (NCBI): domain Eukaryota; kingdom Fungi; phylum Ascomycota; class Leotiomycetes; order Helotiales; family Sclerotiniaceae; genus Botrytis; species Botrytis porri. The sequence continues at coordinate 182,514 of NW_024066084.1, read as the reverse complement.
TTGCGAATTCTGGAACCGAAGTCGTCCTTTCGGATAACTTCAAATAGATGCGGGCCAACTCCCAATCGTCTAATCTCGACAAATGTGTCCTGACTTTGTTAGCGGTCATTCGAAGTAAGATGGGTATCATCATATGAATGAAACAGGTGCCGGCGTGTGTAGTGACTTATCCATCTCTTCATACATGCTCAAGATAGAAAGTATTATAAGGTACTACAGTTACCTGCTCGGCCTCAAACGTTTGCATTCGTATAAAATCCTCCAATACTATGAGTACACTGGGTGTCATGAATATCTCTAACAATGTGAGTATATTAGGTGTTTAGAATTCTTGATAGGCTCTGGGTCATTGTCATCAAATGATCTTCTCCAGTACTTGCAGAATCTCAGTGACGACAGTTCTGTTCCTCCCCAAATAATAAAAGAACTAATAACGACAATAGACAAGAGCAACATAGCTAAAATACAGCCCGACAGCATGACAAACGAAAAATGCGTTTACTTACTCCAATATATGCTACATCGTTGTACTCCTGACCACGAAGTTTAATGGGCAGAATCCAATGTACAAGAGGGCTAGGAATGATTGTTTGAGTCAAAACACCACGGATCGGAGGACGTATCGTTTCCATGGTATGATCGATTGCCCTATCGTCCATTCGATTGTAGCGTTGAAGCAGTGTATGGGTATCGACAGTCCTGGTAACCCATTGTCCGTCAACCAAGACTTGTGTTTGCAATGGAAATGCCATGGGGACAATTCAAATAAGCTTGATTGCCCAATTGATTGTCATCCGAAATAGGAAGACACGACGTGCCTCGTATATGCAAACCTAGTCGAGAGGTACTTGATAATAGGTATTGTGTAGAAGGTGGAATGATGAATGATCGACCGCCTTAGGTATTGAATGTGAATTTCGAGAGGAAATTTCGAGAGGACTGATCAATGAATTGGACAGATATTGATTGCATCATTAGCCTCGGGAACTTTATTTTTTTAAGCTTTTGACCATAAGATTAGGGGGAGAATATTGATATTGAAAGTTGGAGGTGCTTCAGAATATTAATATCCCGATAATGGTACTCAGGTAGGTGAACGACATGAAAAGTTTGGCCTATGAACGAGCGAGCCTATTCATCCATGACCACCTGGTAAGGACAATATTGATACTTGGGGTTGCTTTCAAATGCTAGTATTCCGATCATGCTCCTCAGATGAATCGCCTGAAAGCTGTCTCTACCACTTGAGCAATTGAAATGTTGTAGCCAGCACGAATCCTCGTATCAATATAAATTTATGTGACCTTGATCGTGACTTCTGTATTTGTATTTAGCCTTTACCAAACAAGGCTGATCGATAGACCTCTTTCGGGCCGAAATATCATAGAAAATGTAAGACTTCAGACATTTATCTCTCTAGAGAAAGCGTAAAGTATTCCGTGAGAAAATGCATACCCTTTTCAACTCAAAACATATTTCGGTTGTCATCAAACTGAGTTAATAAATGAATCTATCATATTTTATTTGACATGGATTGAACAGAATCCCTGACTGAAGACGGGAAACCATCAAGGTCGCTTCTACTCTATTTTTACGCTAAGCTATCGATCAAACTGGTAACAATGGAAGGGGTATTCTACGAGACTCACTACAAGTGATTTATTGGCTCTTTGTCGGATTTCTTTCTCCGACTTTACAACAGGCTATCATGATAATTCGACTCTCTAAATTCCATCATACTCAATATGGAGTCTAATGAGCAACCCATGAAGAGAGAGAAGTCCTCGGCAAGCTCCTCGAGAGCCTCGTCCCGCTCCCCCTCAAATTCCACCAAAGCGAAGCAAGCACGAGAGCCTACTGAAAAGGAGGTAAAGATCTTGGAGGCATGCAAATGGAAAGATTTGGATACGATTAGAGAATTGGCCACATCGAAAGGTGGCTTGGTCTCAGATGAAGTGCGTCGTCAAGCATGTAAGATGTTCAAGCTCCCGAACAAACCTTTGGATTCGAATCTGACAATGAATAATAGGGCCTATACTCCTCGGCTGTGACAATGAACACAGCGACACAAAGGGCGATTTGACGAGCTGGAAGGAACTGCCAAAGCATGGGGATGAGGATCAGGTTGCGCTGGATGTCAATCGGTCCTTCATATACTATCCAAACGGTATGGTTACGGAAACACCATGAAGCAACATAGTGCAAGCTAATTATGACCAGATCAAACCTCGAAAGAGATTGGCCATAGGAAGGAAGAACTCTCTGACCTCATCATCGAAGTCCTACGTCGCAATCCTTATCTCTGCTACTTCCAAGGTTACCACGATATCTGCCAAGTACTCCTTCTTGTTCTCCCACCTGCTATTCGCACCCCCTCAGTCGCCCGGCTTTCTGCACTTCGAATTCGCGACTTCATGCTTCCAACTCTATCTCCAGCTCTCGCACAACTTCGCCTTATCCCATCCATCATAAATACTGTCTCTCCTGCTCTTCGCACTCATCTCTCACAAACCCAGCCATTCTTTGCTCTCTCGGGTACCCTTACAATGTACGCACATGATATACAAGAATATGGTGATATCGCCCGGCTTTTCGACGTTTTATTGGCACGAGAGACTGTCTTTTCTGTCTATATGTTTGCACAAATTGTCCTTTCACGCTCCGAAGAGCTTTTCGAGACACCCGCCGATGAACCGGAAATGTTACATTCTATACTTTCGAAACTACCTAAACCTCTCGATCTCGAATCTCTCATTTTCAATACTGTCAAGTTATTTGAGAAGCATCCACCTGAAACTTTACCCTCCTGGAGATCGATTTCTTCATCCAGCGTGCTTAAAACCGCTCGTTGGTCTGATCAGGTCACAAAACAGAGCCTTTCAGATGGCCAGAGATATTTCGCGCAACAAGTCAAGGAATTACAATGGGCTGCAAAACGTGATGAATTATTAAAGATGATGTGGAGATACAGACGGCCTGCTAAGGCTATTAGTATTGCAGTTTTGGCCGGAATTTTCTCATATCACTGTATACCTAGATCGAATGTAGTAGGAAGACGCTGGACGTCTATATTTGGGGTTTTCTGGGAATTACTGGGCGGGGGTTACAAGGACCATTGAAATATAGGTTGGGCAGGGTCTACTGACTGTGTATAAGGTCTTTGGGGTATCCGGGTATTGGGAATGGAGTATAGACGGGTTCATTAATGGTTGGGTGGAGCATGATTTCTTCTACAGCGTAGATTATCTCCGGCTCTCTTCCTATCATAAGAAAAGTTTTTGTTTTTCTTCACGAGTACAAATTGGATGATTGAAATAACACGCCTTGATAAGTGTACACGCTCAAAAACTTCCAATCCAGTATCAAAAAGAAGTGAAGGGTCAGATACCCTCCCCGAACGCGTTCTTCAACCCCTCAAAATGCGCCCTCTGTTCCCCGGCTAATTTACCCTCTACATCCCCTACAATTGTCAAAATCAACGAATAATTATTAAACAAAAAACGTTCCTTCTTCCTCTTATCCGGCATGACTCCCGCGCACTTGGTCAAAAAGGCTTCCATCTCGCTTCTCAGTCTTGCCAGACTACTCGCGACAGGTTCATCATCCCCTGCTTCGGTACTCAATTCCAAGATGCCCTGTAGAAATTGACCGAAACGTTGGGTCATGAAGTGCGGAGCTGCGGATTGTTTAGCTTGTTCTGAAGCTGAGGGTTTGCGGGTAGGGAGGGCGGATGTTAGGGTGCGGACGGATTCGCAGTGGATGTCCATGGTGAGTTGGAAGCGTGGCCAGAGGAGCATGGATGTTGCGTTGATGTAGGAATCTACGGCGGGGATCTTGCGGCGTTGAAGGGAAAATGCAAAGTGTTGATTCAAGCGCACACATAGGAGGAGACCCAGACAATCGTGGGACTCGTGGACGAGAGACTTGGTGAGAGATTGGCCGAGGGAGAAAGTGGGTTCGAAGATGAAGTTGAAGTGTCGGGAGATGGTAGCGTAGGTTAGAGAGGGGGAGAAGAAAGAGGTAAGAAAGGAGTATTCGGCGGAAGCGTTGTCAATCAGCGCTAGGTTGAAGTTACGGAAAGGAAACTCCATGTAATGTGTTTGTTTATCTTCTTCGGCTAGGAAGGAGGGTAGTGCAGTTTGGTTTGGGGTTTTGAGGAGGTCGATTCGTCGACCGAGATTGAATGCGTCATGCGGCGGACCTGTTTGTTTAGATCCTGAAAGAAGGGTAGTCTTACGAGACCCATCATCTGATCCGAGCACATCGTGTCTGTCTAATACATGAAGCTTGATCTTTTCCAACGCCTTCAAATACCTCGTGAACTGATTAAGGAAGTACCATCGCATTGTATTCATGTATGCTTGACCAAGCTCCTCAGCCAACTTTGGGTGATGTCTATGCAAGAATGCATATAAATCTTTGTAGCGAAGAAAGTGCTGTTGTTGAATAATCTGTGCATTTATATTCGGCGATCGCAATGCTTTTACTTGAGCAACGAGGAAATCTCTGATTCTTTCCAGTGCCTAGAGATAAAAAGTCAATATGTTTTTCGCAGGAGGGATCAGAAGAGGCGAGTCTACTTTGGAAACTAAATTCTCCAGCAAAGGCTTAAGATCGTTCACACCCTTTATAACACGTTGCTCCTTTGATTTAGCATCCATTGCCTTTGATCGTTTCTCAACTTCCGCTAATGCTCGAACCCAAGCTTCATCTATAGCTCCATCCACGATTTTTTTAACGACAGCTGGAGAGACACTGATCTCTTCCACTATAGGCCCAAGTCCGTTCTCTACTACTTTGCGATTCTCCAACCTTACACTCAAAGCCGTTGATCGTGCTTGTAGAGTTTCGATCTCCGCAGAAACCATAGCAAGATCGTTTTGAAAGCTGGTGAGGTTTATCTCGACTGAATTAAGAACATCATCGCAAGCGCGAATTGATCGATGGAGGCCTTCGAACTTTTCTTTATCGCGCTCATCTGTTGAAACTATCAGCAATTGCGCATTGCAATTTAAGAGGAAGTAGTATACATACATTCCTCCAGTGTTTGAGTTTTATATACATGCTCAACCTCAATATCGAGAGGTTCTCCTGCTACAATGTCTTGTAGACTTAACCCTCCGAAATCCCATTCGCCTTCATCGTCTTCCTCTTTAATGGGAGCAACTGTCCCATTTGTAATCCCCGAGCTCTTCGTTGGTGGCAGTTTCGTGCTTTCCCCATTGTTCAATAGTGTTCCCAAAACCTCCAAAGGATCTGGCACATTCGGAGGTGTGACTGCTTGTTTGAGGTTCGAACCATTGGGTCTCCGTGATAATAGCAAGGATGAATTAGAGTCATTAGAGACTAACGATAGGGAAGACGATCTCGGATTGAAAGGGGGTCTGCCACCAACTGGAGATGGTACAAGATGACTCGGTCGACGAGGGAGATTTGGGATCCTATTTAATGGGGGAGGGGGAGAAGCAGAAGGTGTTGTATGTCCGGATAATCGATCTAATGACCACATTCTGATGGTCGAAATGTAAAGTAGTTAATTCCTCTCCCCATGCGCCAATAACAAATTGAAATGGAAAGGATTCGTATTTTCTATGCAATACTTGAGGTGTTACTCCTGGTGTCATCTGAATAAAGCAGTTAAAGTATAAACAATAGGGAGCTTCAGCTTATCGATATAGAACAGACCAGATTATCGAAAATGGCATCCTCAGCACCCAAAGCTTTGTAAACACTTAACAAAGCAAAGTAATGAGATTGGCTACCTCAACTGGAGAGATTATACCAGGAAAAGAACTCAAACATCACTTCTCACATAAACAAGTAGGTACCTCTTCTAATGCCTACCTACTCAAGCTCCAGCTGCTGTTGAAAGCTTTGTATAATTGTTGAAGGGAGGGAAATATGTTGTGAATTGATAGCGATAAGGAATATGGATCTATGTGGTTAGGTAGGTATGCCTCTCAAGCCACCTCTATTCTGCTTTGTGGCTGGAGTACCTTGACAAGAGAAGACTGGACGGTGAAGTCGTGGATATACACAAGGAAAATGATTGAGAACTTGGATTTACTAACGTACCACTGTGCTACCAAGATATCTATAGCAGCCCTGGAGTCTTCATTCAATGCTCTCCTTCTTCCCCCCTTCTTAATCAGTACTCCCAACTTATCTTCAGAGCAGCATCCTGTCATGTGATCCGCGTTCCCCTCACTTTGCACCCAAGAAATAGTCAACCCGAAATATAACATAACAACAACAGTAGATCGAGATAGCCAATTAAAATCGGAGAAGCAGCTTTGTATTTTTCAGCCACTCTTTCATGTCCGATTTATCCAATAACCGTAATAGGACTGAAGTTCAAATCCAATAATTTAACTGGTTGAACTATCTCCACCCTCGACTTTTTTTCACAAAAAAACTGGAACTAAATGGTCGCTAAAATCTACCAATCTTTCCAGGACCAGATTCCCTTCCACACACCACATTCTATTCTTCCTCGATTTTATAAATTCTTCCACACCTCCTAATCTTTTCGCAATCATTCTCATCACGACTCCTCAACTCTATCAATTTTTATTCTAACTCCCCAACTCCCCCCAAATACCTCTCAAGATGTCTGGAGAAGCCCCAGTTGATGACTCTCAAGTAAGATAAAAATTTGTCCTTTCTTTCTGTGTGTCGATTTCACCCCGCACATGAACTCTTTCCCCCCCCACCAAAAATCGCTTTGCGTGCATATCAACCAAAATCAACGACGACGAATATGATCAAACTTGATAACTGACCTTTTTTTTCTTCTTCGAATAGCATGAGCACACCTTCGATTCCGCCGATGCTGGTGCATCCACCACCTACCCTATGCAATGTTCTGCCTTGAGAAAGAACGGATTCGTCTGCATCAAGAACCGCCCTTGCAAGATCATCGACATGTCTACCTCCAAGACCGGTAAGCACGGTCACGCCAAAGTCCATCTCGTCGCCACCGATATCTTCACCGGAAAGAAGCTCGAAGAACTTTGCCCATCCACCCACAACATGGATGTCCCCAACGTTTCCCGTGTCGAGTACCAATTGGTAAGAATATAATCACACGGTCAATCGTTGGGCGCGTTCGCTAACGAATCTTTGAAGCTCAACATCACTGATGATGATTTCCTCTCCTTGATGTCTGAGGGAGGTGATCTCAAGGAGGATGTTAAGTTGCCAGATGGAGAGGTCGGCCAAAAGATCCGTGGTCTTTTCGACTCCGACAAGGACACCAGTAAGTAATGCATATTCGGGATAATTCCAACATATCACTGACAAATCCTTCTTCCAGACGTTATTGTCCTCACTGCTATGGGTGAGCAACTCGCTATCGATGGAAAGGAGGCACCAAAATCTGGTTAAACATCTGAAAAGTAATATCCCCAAGATTTTCGCGATAGCATGGGTTATTTTGCGTGAATGTCTGTTCGCCCGAAGGTCCTTAAATTCAGAGGAATATGATGCTTTCGGATATCTACATTCTTATGGTCTACGTTGGGGCGATTTGATCTACGAAAACTTGGTCATACTGGTTATCTTATCTCTCCTAGCTTCCCCAGTATCATAATTTCATAGCTGAATGCTGTTTTATGATATCCTTGACCGGCGTAGTCAAGCGGGCATGCTACATAGTTTGTTTTCACGAAATAAAAAATTATCTCCCAGTTATCAAGAATTTATGTGAGGCGCATAAATCTACAATTTCCACCAGTGAAGTACCTACTAGTAGTACATTAAAAAAAAAGTAGAAGTGCTATGTCCACCCGCTTCTAGCGCCAATTTTTCCACGTAAACGATTTCGGGAAAATGAAACCCGATTTTATGTACTGAATATGCCACTGGAAGTCATGATTCAAAAACTCTCAAAGTGCTAATCTCTGCTATAAGCTATGTCATCAGCGATTGATTATCACAAATTTCGCAGAGGGGAGACATGTAGTGAAGAAGGATGCCGCGCTCGAAAATTCTATATTGAAGATGGTAAAAAGTTTTGTCAACGAGGTCATGAGCAAGCAGTTTGTAAACGTTTCCAAACTAAATTGGTCATAAAATAACTCAGTCTAGGGTTTTACACAAACTCAACAAGATGAGGATGACTGGAACCAACAAGGGAAGAAGTCAAGAAAACGGCGAGAGCAAAAAGAGCAGGTGGAAAAAGTTTTCGGGGGCCGTGATGCCACGCAACTCTATTTACAATGTTACCAATTGATCCTTTGGAAACAAACCCACTGGTTAGTGACAGTGAAGGGCTTTCCAGAAGAATTAGAAACTATCGTGAGAGATTTGTGGGAATTGAGATTGAGAGTTTTACAAGGTTCGGGAGACGAGAGAAGTGAGTATGGGACCGAATTTGGGTCAACGACGGAAGGAGACGACACGGATACGGATGGGACAGGTTATAGAAGTACGGCTTCGACTGTTATGAGTAGGAAGAGGGCATCTAGGGCCAAGAAAAATCTTCCAAAATTAATTGAGACTCTGGGGTTCTGCTACCTTGGAATACTGCTTTTACGACTGCCTACAAGTTTAGGAGAAATATATAAATGGGCAACTAGGGATGAGATTATCTATACACGAGTGGTAAGTGAGGTTCGTAAACATAGTTCCCTATTTACTAAACGAATGCAGATTAAAGAAATCCCCAAGGAAATGAGAGCTCGATTACCAGGTCATTATTTCAGAGCACTTGAGATCCACGGTATCTTGAACGGGCATAGACTTCATCAAACAGTACTCGATATGATTTCATTCTTCAATTTCAATTTCGAAATGGTTTTCCCCCCAATAAACCACAAAATACTTCTATACAAGAGTGTTAGAGATTTGGGTCTTCCAGGTGTGTTTCCAACCTCAGATTCAGAGTTCTTTTTTAAATCTAACCTTTCTCAGTTGACATTTACATGGCTGTAAATCATCTTGCTGAGATTCTGGAATACAATTTCTCATACCCGATCCACAACAAGCGGTTACATGGAACAACTGGATATCCAGAATATCAACTCACCAGTCTGATAGTTATTGCCACAAAACTCAGCCAGCCATTCGACGACATACACCGTCATCCAGAAAGCAATCTAGATGCCACAGCCGCAAAAATCAACTGGACTAAATGGCAAAGTATCATGTTCGATAATCCGACTGAAGGCTTGAAGCGTGGAGATGAAATCAAAATCACAGATGCAGACGTTTTCAAAATGACTGGAGAACAAATGGACGACTGGATGAGTTGGTATCACAAGACTTGGATCGATGATAGGGATCAGAAAGGTGAGCAGATACTACATTGGTTGAATATGGTTTTCACTAAGATTCTGAACAGTTCCTCAGCAAGTTTTGGAGCTCTTTCCATTGCCGGACATCCTACCTGAGACGACAATGGCAATAGTCGATCCAGATCCAATCAATCGGGCCAAAGAAGTCCACAAAACATTAATCCTTCAAAAGCCAGTAGCTTGTGTGGATGATGAAGAATCCCAAGATATTGTTCGCCCTGGTGAAAAGTATAGAAGATATCGGACAGTTGAAGAGTTACCTGAAAGTGCTAAGGCCTTTTTTGAGATTGCTGGTAAGTTGTTCCTGTTAGATGATGTCTTCATGCTCTCGTTGACTGGTTTAGCGAGAAATATTGGAACTTCTATTGGGAAATTGGTACATGGTGTTTTTACTACTGAGATTCAATTGGAAAAATGGATGTTAGATGAGCGTAGGAAAGAATTGTTAGAGCAGGAAGAGAGTGAGGGGAAAAACGCTCATCAGGAGGAGATGATACATGGCGTCGAGGTAGATGACGACGTCGAAGAGGAAGAATCCGATGATAGAGACGTTGATTCTCCCACGAAAGAGTGAGCATGAATCAATTGGGTTCCTTATTAGTTCGTGTGCAATTTTCGAAGGACTGGTTCAGGTAATATTTCCGGTTCGGATGTATTGGGAAAGGGTGCGATCTTGCTTCGAATAGGTTCATTGGTGTTTAGGATTCATTATAGATACCCAGAGAAATAACTGAATGGAAGCTTCAGGCTCGATAATGTTTACATCAATAGGATCAATTAATTTCTAACATCGTTCTATCACACCCTGATGGCTACCTGTTTGATGAGCGGGCGGCCTCAAATTCGAGGGTGGACACCTGGTCATGTCATGTGATCCAACGCGCTAGGGTTTTTCTCGCTTCCCAACCCACATTCTTTGCAATATTCGACTTGAGTTGGGACTTCGAAATTCAGATTTCCACGACAAGTACGACAAATCGAAGAACCTCAGCAACCAGTAAGTATATACAGCCCTTGCGGTCATTTAAAATGCTTCCGAGTAATTACTGACCTCGTTTGCGATTTTAGTGCAGATGTAAGAACCCCCGATATCCCACCCGCCACCTACCACGAGATAACATGATTTTCGGATTTATTTGCGACATCGATACACAGATTTATATGATAGGAAACTGATGATACATTGATAGCTTCGTCAAGACCCTTACGGGCAAGACCATCACTCTTGAGGTCGAGTCCTCTGACACCATCGACAATGTTAAGGCCAAGATCCAAGACAAGGAGGGAATTCCCCCCGATCAACAACGTTTGATCTTCGCTGGAAAGCAACTTGAGGACGGACGTACTCTCTCAGACTACAACATCCAAAAGGTACGATTGTCTCACACTCCGGATTGAATCGACAAGTTTGGACATCTCTGGGAATTATTGGAGCTGGAGGACGTACATAAAGGGGATAATGAGATGGAAGCATCGGAATTGGCTGATTGACATTATTTTGCCCATAGGAATCCACTCTCCACTTGGTCCTCCGCCTCCGTGGTGGTCTTATTGAGCCATCTCTCAAGGCCCTTGCCTCCAAGTTCAACTGCGAGAAGATGATCTGCAGAAAATGCTACGTACGTTTTTCGATTTTTCCCATCAAGTCACGACATACTGATTAACAAATTTAGGCCCGTCTCCCTCCCCGTGCTACCAACTGCAGAAAGAAGAAGTGCGGACACACCAACCAACTCCGCCCAAAGAAGAAGCTCAAGTAAATGTTTCGCTCCTATGGCGTTTGGGTTCACAGGGAGATTGTGGAAGGGAGGATTGGTGCGCGGATGTATCAATGGGTTCTTTGCGTGGCCGGCTCTGTATTTGAGAACAATAGCATGAGGCAAATGAAGCAATGAGACGATTGTTCAGCACACCAATTACAAATATCTTCAAGAACACTCTTTCGTGTGCCGTTGAATTTGAAGTCGATATGTGCCTGCCTGCCTGAACTAATTTGATTTGCCTTTCTAGTTCGATTGTGGGCTTTGGGCCAATATTGAAGGACTTCTTGCTTTGGACAAATGGCTGCATCACGGGAACGAACTATCTATCCTATATACCGTCCAGTATTGCGTCAAGCGATGACTTTGTGACGAATGGTACTTTCTGACAATCTTCCCTACCAGCATAATCTCCAGATGACCTAGTGAGATGCATTTATTGCCTGGTAGGCGAATTCCCTTCCAGCAGAAACCTAATTAGAGTTGAGCGGAGTGGGATCATGATTCGCTGGGTACGTATTGGAACAAGGGTAGTACAACAATCGGTGGTCATCTTCAAGGGTGGATATACTGGTATAACAATAGTTTCTAGTCTTATTATCGTGGTGGATCAGCACAAGTCTTTTCAGCACTGTGGCTATTGTGAAAGATGTAATGTTGTAAAGCACCAGAGATTTATTAGATCAATTTGATTGTTACCCGAATGAATATATCTAAGTGATTCCTGTCTAGTATAACATTAAGAGATCTCTTTGTACCAATTCGAATAGTTATACGATTAACAAAGAATACTTATGTAAGAAAACATTTTGAACTTTCTATATCTCATCTAATCAGCGGAATGAACACTCGTTTTGCAGGGATGATATCGCCTGCATCTCTTAGCGCGCCTATCTCCAGATTCGCAAGCTGTCCCAAGCTACAACATAGAACATCACTCACGCAACAATCCTCGCAACGTCAAATTATTCTAGTTGCAGCAAAACAAAATGTCGGGAGCTGGATATGATGTCGTCGTCGATGTGGACGAGGAGGTATGCTTATCATTTACTTTCCCCAGGACTCATTTTTCTCCCTTCAATCCAAACCCATTTTCTCATACTAACAAACCCAGGGCGATCTAGGCCACACTGATCTCCAAGAAGATCTCTCCTTCCACAATTCCAATTTCGAAAACAATCCCTCCTCATCCCGCAATAAGCCCACATCGCCTGGTCTCCCCGCTCCAGCGACTGCAGGTGGTCCCAATACCTCGAAACGTTACCTCTGGTCCCTACATTTCTACTCACAGTTCTTTGATGTCGATACTTCTTCCGTTCTAGCACGATGTTGGGCAGCTTTATATCCTCGTGCAAATTTCTTGGATGTATTAGAGGGGAATCCGGATTTGTATGGTCCATTTTGGATTGCTACGACGGTTATCTTTATTCTATTCATGGGAGGAACGGTTAGTTTGTATCTTGCGGAAAGAGGAGAAGGAAGATTTGCGTACGATTTTGGGTTGTTGAGCGGTAGGTTCTCTCTTTTCCTTGAGTGGGAATTGAAGTGCATCGATGGTTAGAGAGAATGAACATAATACTAACTTGGGTTCTTCCGCAGGCGCCGCAGGTCTAATCTATGGATACACATTCGTAATTCCAATTCTTCTCTTCCTTGCCCTCAAATATTTTGGCAGCGAATCTGCCAATCTTCTCGAATGCGCTGCTCTTTACGGTTACTCCAATCTCGTATGGATTCCTGTCGCATTGGTCTCCTGGTCATCCCTTACAATCATGAATTGGGTATTCGTAGGAGTTGGATTCGGGTTGAGCGTTGCTTTCCTTCTTAGGAATTTGTATCCAGTTCTCAGCGCTACGGATAAACAGACAAGTAAAATATTACTTATCATGGTGGTTGTTCTACATGCAGGTTTGGCAATTGCTATTAAGGTGTTGTTCTTTGCCCATGGAAGTCCGGTTGCTAAGAAGCCGGAGGGGGAAGATCCTGCTAAGGAAGCCAATCCAAGTAGGATGCTGTTTTAAATTGGAGATATTGTGAGGAATATTTTGCCTCATGATGAAGGGTTGAGGAGATACTGAGTAAAGGCTGGCCCAAATTAAAGGGGGAGGAATATCTTTAAGGAGTATAAGTCATTTCAAAATCCAACAAATAGATTGATACCCATTATCATGTACAATATATCATTTTAACCTGTGGTTTGGTTCATCGTGTTTCGACTTTCGCTTTAAGTACTACACTCCGTTCTATCATGGATCCATTATACACTTGATCTGCAACAGCCGTTCAAAGTATCCGAGAATTAAGATTCTAACTCTGAATTTAGGTTGCCTAGAAAGATTTACTGATATATTTGTGTGTCTTGCCAAGATATCGTCCCTCTGGAAAGTAAAGGTATCCAGGTGCTTAAGCTCTCGCATAGCAAGTTGTTCCTGGTGAACTCCTGGTGAGCTCGTTTGAGAACGAGATTTGGCTACTTGATCTTCCAGGTGAGCCGCCTTGTAGATTATTGAATAGATCAAATTATTCTTTACGATATCAGAATTCGCGAAAACATCTTGATTTAGCATAACCTATGATTTTTTTCTATGCCCATTGTTTTTTTAATTTTGATGTGCTCTCAATTATTTGTCTTGACAATGACATGACGAAATCTAACATGGATCGCTAGACGGTAAATCGGGTACCCTACTTTCGGGCCACTCTCCTTTTGAGCCACTTTTTACACCAAAAATGGAATTTTTAATTCTTTTATTTATAAATAGAATTTATTGAAAATTTATATATATATAATTCAGATCGTTTTGAATTTAATCTAAAGTTTTTAGATTTTTAGGATTTTTTTATATTGAAATCTAAAACTTCAAAATATCGATTTTTAAATTTATATAAAAATCATATATAAATTTAAATTTTTTATAAAATCTTTAATAACTTTTTAATAAAAATTATTAAAAATAAACTATAAATTTTTTTTATAAATTTATAATATATTTATTTTAAAGAATTCAAAAAAAAAAAATTCCTATAAATAAATATTTAAAAGAATACCCTCAAAATTACAGAAATTATTTATATTACTCTAAACTCACTATATACTATATCTCTATATCTATTAATTTTTTTTTAAATTTTTTTTAATTTCTATATAAATTTAAATTCAAAACTTTCAAAAAGATATATAGTTTTCTTTTAATAATTATTACTAAAAAGTTATTAAAGATTTTATAAAAGTTTTAAATTTATATATAATTCTTATACAAATTAAAAAATCGATATTTTAAAGGTTTGAATTTCAATACAGAAAATTCCTAAAAATTTCAAAATTTCAAAATAAGCTTAAAATAGTTTAAATTATATATATTCAAATTTTTATTAAATTAGATTATATATTGATAAAGATATTAATAGGCTAAAAAAACGATTTATGATATAAAAGGGTGGCTCAAAATAGAGATGGCTTGAAAGTAGGGTGGTCGACTTACCTCAAATCCAGGGTAATATTTCATCCCTCCATCCATTCCACCATCAAAACCACACCTCCGATAGAAGGGAAGAAAGAAAGTCTTTCCATAACACGACCGTCCATACCCTTGCAGTCGTCAACTAGATCCAGCGTCGAATACATATTTGCTTTCACAGATTCGAAACTAATAAAAAAAGGAGATTATGGCGACCCCGAGAGTATCGCGCACTCTAGCCCGCGGGTTCCAATCGCGCATTGGGGCTTCATCTGCAAGATGCTATACTATGTCACATTTGTCTACGAGCAGTTGCAGGAATTTTAACAAGAGGGTTCGAGATAGTGGATTGATGAATGCGGGATTCTTTGATCGAGAGTCGGTTCAACTTTCCAGACAAATTCGATCGTATTCGCAGGAATCAGAGACGAAATCCAAATACTACACTTTCGAAGATGTTTGTTCTTCTCCCTCCTTTTCCCTCACTCCTTCCCAATCAGATTTACTAACCTAATGTTTTTCTTTCTCTCCCTCAGATCCAAACCCTCACCTCCTCTCCCCACCCCAACACCCACATAATCGATGTCCGCACACCCCTCGAAATCCAACAAACAGGACGGATTCCCAGCGCGGTAAATATTTCTATCACGACACATCCGGATGCGTTTAGTATTAGTGAAGAGGAATTTGAAGATCGGTTTGGCTTTGAGAGACCGGGGAAGGAAGAGGAATGTGTGTTTTATTGTAAGGCGGGGGTGAGGTCGAGAGCGGCGGCCCAGATTGCGAGGGGGAATGGGTGGAGAAGTGTGGGTGAGTTTGAGGGGAGTTGGGGGGAGTGGAGTGAGAAGGGGGGAGCGGTGGAGAGGTGAGGGGAGAGGGGAGAGGGGGGATAATGGGATGATGGGAGAGTGGTATCATTGGTATTTTGGTGGGATATAGTATTGATGGGCTACAACCCGTGTATTGCAGATACATTTATTGTGTGTTGACTTCTCAAAATCATACTTACAAGATGAAATCCTCTTGCCTTGCAAATGAAAATAGATTACTGCAGACCTAGTAGTCACTCAGAGTAAAAGTAACTCTATATCATACTCTTTTTGATTATATATTATATCATGAAGCAAAGTCCTCGTATCTGTATAAGGCTTGTATTCAGCTCTACACATTCAATATGCATTGCTCCAGCCTTGAGAGGATCTGTGCGGCTATCTCTCCTAAGTCTTTGGATGGAAAACCAAAGTTTGATACCTATGGAAGATGCAAAATTCGATAGGAAGTCAGATGGTATTTGTCTGTACCACTGAAACCCAATCCTTAAGTCTTAGCAAAGTGGTAGTCATTCTTGCTCTCTCAATGTTTCTCATGTAATATCATATATTGTTCTTCTTACCCTTGCTGCGTTCATCTATCTATAGCATTTCGTTTCGTTTCGTCTTCTCGAGTCACTATTCCTGTATATATATTAAATACCTATCTCCCATCCAATAAGTGCGATCGTCTAGCAATTTATTATACAGACTTATCTCGGGTCGTCTCATTTTATCTCATCTCATCTCATCTTATGTTATTTTTATTTCATATCCTTTTCCTGAATTTCCGATTTCCAATTCCCAATTCCCAACACTCACTCGTTTATCAAAAGGAGACTATCTATTCAATAGGTATTTAATAATGTTTTACTCTCCCCTCATATCACAATTTTCCCATCCATATAGAAAACAATTGAAAATTGATTAGTAGAAGCGAAATTTAGATCTGATCTAATCTGTAAGCTTGGAGAATTGTGGGAGCTGGGATTGGATTGGATTTATAAGTTAGGTAACCGATTTCCCTACTATATGCACGTTTTTATTATTTATATAAAATATTGAATTAAATTGAATTAAAAATTAAAAAAGCAATATTATAATTTGAAATTTAAATTTGAAATAATTGAATTAAATTGGTTTAATATTTTGAAATAAAAAATTTAAAAATCTCAAAAATTATAGTAATAATAATAATAAATAAGACATCGAATTTTTATAGAAAAAAATATTTATTTATTAATATATTTTATAATATAATTAAAAATATGAGTTTTATTTAATGAAATTATAAAACTATATATATTATAATATAAAATATTTGAAAAAAAAAACTAAAGCTTTTATTAAAAATTTGAAATTATATTGATATTAAATTCTAATATTTTTTGTAGAAAATATTTTAAAGATTAATTATTAGTAAAATAATAAATTTAATATATTTTATTTCATTTTTAAGTTATATAATATTAATAATCTTTAAAAAAATATAAATATATTAAAATCTATAATTCATTAATATTACATCTAAATAAAGATTTATAAATATAATTAATAATTTGATTTAATTCAATAATAAATATAATATAAATATTTATTAGTTTTTTTAAGAAATTTTAATTTAAAACATTTTTATTATAAAGATTTTAATCAATTATTAAAGAATAAAACTATATTGATTAAATCTTAATTTAATAAAAAAATTAAATTTTGAAAATTTGATTATTAATTAACATTAAATCAACTTTTATTTGAAAAAATTATTTTAAAAAAATAAATTAATAATATTTCGAATTACAAAAAACTTATTTCTAAAGAATTTTATTTTAAAATTAAAATTAAAATAATTTTAAAAATAAAATTTTAAAAATAAAAGATTTTTTTAAATAATTTCCCTTAATAAATTAAAAATTTATATATTTTAATATCTAACATAATTCCTTTTCCAAAAATATAATTTTTAAATCTTCAATATTAGATATAAAATTTAAATTCATTTTAAAATATATTTTCAACTTTCTCAAAATAATTATAAATAATTCAAAAAATCTAAGAATCCATATTAAATTTAATTCTTTTTACTTTTTTGATTTTTTTGATTTTTTTATAATATTATTGATATCAAAAAATCTATAAAAATCTATTATAATTCTAAAAATCTATTATAATATATTATTTATTAAGAAATTATATATCAAAATTCTATATTCTCTTTATCCAATTATTCAATCAATTCTCAATTTAATAATTTGAAATTCTTATAAATCTAAATTAATAATATTAATTAATCATAGAATTGAATTTTATATTATTATAATGATTTTTAAATTTTAAATTTATTTTTATTTTGATATAAAAAAGCGTACATATAGTAGGATCGTGCACGTAGTAGGGAAATCGATTAGATGTGTATTATATTTTGTAGATGGAGTTGGGAAAGGAGGTTTGTGAGTATATGGTTTTGTGTGTATGTTGAGATTTTTCGGGGATGGTTGAAGGTTAAAATGAATGAATGCATAGATGGTTAGATGGTTTGCTGCTTGTTATTTGTTTATAGGCTGAGAGGTATGCGTGTATATATCTATAGATATAAAGTTTGATAACTGATGTATATGGATTTTGAGAATAATAGAAGGAGGAGTATAGGGAATAAAAAGGGAATAAAAAGGGAATAAAAATAAGAGTAAAAATAAGAATAAAAATAAGAATAAGAATATGAATATGAATAAGAATGCGGATGTAATCAAGATGGTCAAAGGAGATATAAATGTACTCGTAATTTATGCGAATTACAACTGTAAAGCAAAAGAATCAGATCTATACATCTAATCCAGTACAACCGCTCATAAACCAACTAGGAAATTCAATTCCTAGGTAGACAAGATATATAAGATTAATACAAGAAACACATGAATAACAAGACTATGAAACTAGAAACCATTCCCAGTTTCCAACTCGATTAGAAGGATGAAATTAAATTTCTGATATTAGGTATTAGGTAGTTAGGGAAGAAGGTAGAAGAGTTGAGTCATGAGATGGGTGGTGGCGAGTTCCAACTTCCTATTATTGTATCTTGAATACCTAGTGGGTAGTTGATTTTGGATTTTGGATTTTCTTAATTTGCGGAATGAGGGGAGAGGAAGGGGGAGGGGGAGATGGCAAAGGGAGAGAAGAGGAGAAGGGCAAGGGGAGGAAATTATTGATTACTTCTGACTCCTGACTCCTGACTCCTGATTCCTGATTCCTGATTCCTGGCTCCTGGCTCCC
The DNA here is from genome assembly GCF_014898465.1 of Botrytis porri. Taxonomy (NCBI): domain Eukaryota; kingdom Fungi; phylum Ascomycota; class Leotiomycetes; order Helotiales; family Sclerotiniaceae; genus Botrytis; species Botrytis porri. The sequence goes on along the minus strand of NW_024066084.1, from coordinate 163,924 downwards.
GACTCTAAATCCCCAACTCTGAACTCTAAACTCTCAACTTTAAACTCTCAATTTATAAATACATACATACATACATACATACATACATACATACATACATATATGTATATATAGATAATGAGAATTTATAATTAAAGTGTAAAAATGCTTTGGGAAAAGACCATAGGATAGATGCTTCATGGTATATGAAATTCAGAACGGGGGGTTACCGGGGCCTTGGAGCAAAGACGAGTAGGTAGTTCATACCATCCGAAATTCAGAATGGGAAATTAGGGGGTTCGCAGAGCAATGTGTAATGAATTGTTCGATATGCGAGGTGTGCTTCTACCAAGGGAGAAGATTTGGCAGTGTGTGGTGATGATGGATCTTGATCTTGACGTATCACATCGAGCACTTTTTTTCCGGGATATTCTCGATCCTAGATTCAAGATGTATGGGCCGGATCTGAGGGCTGATTCTCAGTCTCAAGTTCGAGATATGTAGACCAGATTTGAGGGCGTAGACAAAGTGAGGGGAGGGCATTGAGAAAAAAGCGGAGGGTTTAGGAATGGAGGAGTTGAAAATTACCTCTTACGTGTCCTGTTTTTCAGGGAAGCCAGAATGAGAATCTCTAACGAAGATGTGGATAGAATGCTACACTTATGTTTGGCTGGAGACTCTAAAATAAGAATGACCACATCCTGGAGTATTGTTGAACGAAAACTGGAAGATACTGGGAAGTTGAGAGTACTTGATTGTTGGCTTGAGAAGGATACGGAAGACGTAGCACCCACGTATTCGGAGGTCCTAAATGTCTAATTGTATTCTATCTAAAGAGCTAGCTATGTATACAAAGTCCTGGCCTTATATAGACGCTACGGAAAGAGCTAGTCTGTTTCGCTTTCGCTTAGGGCTTGCAATACAGTGGCTAGGTGAATTGAAGCTATTCACTACGATCGGGACGATCAAGGTTCATACATGGATAAAGATGAGGATGTTGAAAAAGCTAAGAAGAGGGAAAATTTGTAAGAAAAGAGAATAGCAGCAGCAGGAGAAAAGCAGAGAGAAAAGTGAAATGAAAAAATTGGAGAAGGAAGAGGAAGAAAGGAGGGAAAGGAACAAGAGACGCATAGGAATGGGAAGAGAGAAAGAGATAAGATGCTATTCCATCAACTGCGAGCTTGTGAATTTGATTCATTTGAAAGACGTCGTGTGGTAAGAATGAGAAAGTAGAGGCATGTGTATAAGGTGATATTTGATTCTGATGTTGGAGATCTAATTTTTTTGGAAAGATATTTTTGAGTTTGTATAAATACTCAAGAGATAGAATCTTCCAAATGTTCTTGATGTGAATTAGAAAGGTAGAACTGAATTCGGTGTATCAAAATTTCAGATGAGTTATAGAACAGTATGAATTAAGTCTGAGAATAGCAGAATGAAAATCGATCTTCTTTCGTCTATGACTATGTGTATAGGAGTTGGTATCCAGCAATGTGAGAGATGTTCCCGTGAGTGTTTCCCAGCGTGAAATTGATAAACCAAACCAAAGTGAAGCAGAAAGGCAGAAAGGGTAGGCATATTAAAAGGAGAATCAAAAAGACATCACATATTTCTTAGACCACATCTCGCACCGAAAAATCCATATTGATACCCAGGAAATCAAAGTAGCAACAAAACACATACATAACAATTAACATCAAAACAAACAACAGTAAACCCCATCACCAAAATTCGCATCCAGTATCCCGCACCAAGTCTAGATTAGAATCTCCCACTAAAGAGATACTCGACTCGTGATCATATGACATGACACCTTCTCATCATGATGAAGGATTCACACCCCTCTTCTTCCAACGAAGTAAGCTTATTTTCAGGGAAAATACTACGTAGAATACTAGGTCGAGTAGCACGAGAGTAGATACCTAGTAGCTCGGGTATTTATTCCTTTGTGTGATTATAGCTTGATTTGTTGATTTTGGTATTGAGGGTTGAGGGGCGGGGCTGGGAATTAGTGATTGGAGACTCGGGAGAGAATGGATTGGGTGAAGAGGATTGAAAGATATGGTTGGATTATAGTTTTTTTTGAGTGGTAGATGGTGGTATTATTTGGAGTTTATAGAGGTTGGATAAGATGAGGGTTTGGGTCCTTGTATTAGAGATGTTGCGAGTGGAAGACTGATACTGATTTGGAAAATTCGAGGTGGCTGTGTTGTGAAATATGTTGGTCCATGCTGCTGACCAGAACAGACTCGCGAGTTAAGATACATACATTACTTCCCCACTATTATCATTACACTCCGTACCGGTATTACATACTATGTAAGCATGTAATATGTACGCGTATCAAAAGTAAGTTAACCATTCGATTAACTTAAAATCACGTTGTTGGACTGACTCCTCGGTGGACTGAGCTAACACATGTTTTATCTATGAGGTGATCTGAGAAGTTGATTCAGATTAGGTTTTGGGTGGATTTTTGGAGTTTGGAGATGGGTAATGGGAGGGATGGGTGTTGTTTGTTTGATGGAGGAATCTGGCGTAGAAAGGTACCGGCTGAATGTATATGTGTGTTTTGTGTTTTGAGTAGGAGGCTCCGAGGTTCGTTCAAGTTGTGGTGTTTTTATGGAAGGGGGGATTTGGTCGCGGGATGAAGATATATTTTTGATCTTGAATAGGGGATACATGTATGCCAAGACTAGGGTTTGTTGAGTTGGTTGATTGTACAGCACAACCAGCCACCAGTTTTGTTCATTAGGACCGAGTACAAATTGGAGGCTCCGAGTACAGATGGATTTCTCGTGATTTAGTTAGAAATGGAGATTCATCATCATCGTGAGCAGATGGAGTTGAGTGTTCCTCTATTGTTCTGACACGTCTTGAGTATTTTGGTTTACTACTCGGATATGCTTCTAGTTTGAAGAATCTACCTAGTAACCGTGGCTTCATCTAGACGTTAGCTACCAAAGTCTATAGTATGCTTATTAGTACGACTACGGTACTTAGGATCAATATATATCATGCCAGAATGGAGTTTACTGCAATCACTCCTCTTCCTTGGACTTGATAAGTATGGAAGCTTCGGAAGATATGGAAAATGGTTGGTAATATATTTGACCAGGATTGTTCGTAGGTATGCAAATCTTTCATTTCTAGTGGTGGTGAACGGATAATATGATGTCGATATTAGGCTCAGAAACAATAACTCAGGTCAGCAAAGGGTCAGCACCACAATGGCACCAACAGAAAAGTAACAGGCGCACACTATGAGAACCAACCATAATCATTCCGTACCTGTTTGCTTGCTTATACTTTTCTTCAACTCATACAAACTTTGACTTTCCTCATTCTAACAAAAGCTTGACCTTACGAACCTATCCACCTATCAATCAACCCATAACCCTTGAACTACTATCTAGCCCTATTGTTTGCTTCCGAACCTAGACATACGAATCAATGGATTGAAAGAATAATGCCGTCTCTTGATAGAATGAGATACTGTTGCATTCTCTTCTCGCCCTCCTTATCTGTTGTGTAGAAGATTACCGAGTACCGGTATAGAAGTGAAGTGAAGTGAAGTGAAGTGAACATGTAACTACCTAGGGACCGGTGCAACACGCGCATTCGCTACACTCATCCTCGTGAATGAGTAGATTCTAATTGTCTTCTACTTGACAACTGTACTCCGGATAACTGTACTCCCGTAGCCGTATCCCGTGTTACAGTACAGCTTTCCGATGAACATCTCATTTCCCAGAATCATCCACCACATATCGCGCCACTAGTCAATAGATCGTAGATGCCCTTTTGGGACGTCTACTTCCGCCCTAGTATGATTAGCTCATAGACTTTCACTCCACTGATGTTCACGTTGGAATTTTCTTTCCTCTCTTTCCTCTCTGTCCTCTCTTGCCGGGCGGATGAACCCTTGTTGGAAAGGTCTCTCGAGGGCCTTTAATGAAATCTAATAATCCTAGTTCAATCCAATCCAATAGCAAACAACCTTGGAAGCTCCTTCAATACTCCTCGTTAGATGAATTTTTCAGATCGGTCTATTCACCCGATGGTGCCCCAATCTAACTAAACTCATCAAATTGGATCATAGATGATTGGATGCAATCGTTGCTCAGGCAGCTGGAGTGGATTACTTAATCAAATTCCGTTACTTCCCAATTCTTCCTTATGGTAAGGCTCTGGTGCTTCATAATACAATACAATAAATAAATTCCCCGACTTTCCCATCCTCCCACTCAGATTCTTCCCTTCCTTTCCATACATTTCAATTCTTCTTAATAACTTTTATCCAACAACTTGTCGTATCGTACAAGTAGTAGATATCTTCTGACAAGAGAGACTGCATAGTTACTAGTCAGATTGATATTCTTATAAGATTGTTCTTCATATCAATCTTCTCTTTTTGTGATTGTTACTTGCGACCCCAAAAATATTTTCGGTTGTTGTTGTTGAGGAAAGGCGTCATTGTCAATACATTGTCAATACATTACATTTCCCGTTTGGTTCATATACCACAACGAACAAACCATGGCGGACGTGGTACAAAATATCACTTATGCCTCACCTGTGGCAGATGCAAAATTGGCTCAGATTATTGGGCATCCTCAACTCAATAGTTATTTAGCCAAACTGGCAGAAGTCAGCGCATGGCAGATTGTGCTTACAATTCTTTGCCTCATGGTAGCTTATGATCAATGTAAGAAGAAACTTCTCAACGCGTCAATGGACCAATCGCACCACTAACACCTTGAAAGTTAGTTATCTCTGGCAAAAAGGTTCAATCATCGGTCCAGCATGGAAAGCCCCCTTTATCGGTCCATTTTTACAATCTGTCAATCCAAAATTTCATGAATATCAAGCAAAATGGGCAAGCGGTGACCTCAGTTGCGTATCTGTTTTCCACAAGTAAGTCAACACCATGATGTGCCGCTTCAAAAATTAGGCCCTAATCATTTTCAGATTCGTTGTTATTGCTTCTACGCGTGATATGGCTCGAAAAGTTTTCAATTCCCCAGCATACGTTAAACCATGCGTAGTCGATGCAGCACACAAGTTATTGGGCGAGACCAACTGGGTTTTCCTGGACGGAAAGGCTCATGTCGATTTCCGAAAGGGTCTCAATGGATTATTTACTCGCAAAGCTCTCGATTGCTATCTCCCAGGGCAAGACGACGTCTATAACCAATACAATAAAAGATTCGCCAAGATTACTGAGGAAGCTGGAGGAAAACCCATTCCATTCATGTCCGAATTCCGAGAATTGCTGTGCGCCGTTTCCTGTCGTACATTCGTTGGTTTCTACATCTCAGATGAAGCTATCAAGAAGATTGCCGACGATTACTACAACATCACTGCTGCTTTGGAATTGGTCAACTTCCCAATCATTCTTCCATTCACCAAGTCTTGGTATGGGAAGATTGCTGCTGATATGGTGCTTGAGGAATTCTCCAAATGTGCCGCAAAGAGCAAGGTTCGCATGGCTGCTGGTGGTGAAGTTTCTTGTATCATGGATGGATGGATCAAGTCTCAACTCGAGTCCGCTGCTTGGCGCGAGGCAGAAGAAAAGGGTCTCTCAACTAAAGGAATGACCAAGCCAACACCATTACTCCGTGAATTCACCGACTACGAAATCGCTCAAACCGTCTTTACCTTCTTGTTCGCTTCCCAAGATGCTACTAGCAGTGCCGCTACCTGGTTATTCCAAGTGATGGCTCAACGTCCCGAGGTTTTAGATAAGGTCCGCGAGGAGAACTTACGCGTTCGTGGTGGTGATAAACGAGTTAGACCAAACATGGACATGATGGAAAGCATGAAATATACTCGTGCCGTGGTTAGAGAGTTATTGAGATGGCGCCCTCCTGTTCTCATGGTCCCATATGTTGCCAAGAAAGCATTCCCAATTACTCCGGAGTATACTGTTCCTAAAGGTATGTGAAGCTGACACAAAACCAATGTCCAATTCTAACCACTGCAATAGGAGCCATGATTGTGCCAACAACTTACCCAGCTTTACGCGATCCTGATGTATATGACCGACCTGACGAATTCGACCCTGAACGTTATTTCTCTGGTGACGCAGAAGCAAAGGGTGCTAAGAACTATTTGGTCTTTGGAACTGGTGCTCATTATTGCCTGGGACAAGAATATGCCCAAATGAACCTTGCTCTTATGATTGGAAAGGCATCGATGGAACTTGACTGGGTTCATCATCCAACTCCTAGATCAGAAGAGATCAAGGTCTTTGCTACAATTTTCCCTATGGTTAGTATATAATCACGTTGAATGGCACTTGATCATTACTAACACCAATTACAGGATGATTGTCCATTGACCTTTACAAAGAGACCTTGATCATCTTAATATCTCTGTTCGAATTTTCGAAATTTTTCACCAATCTTCACACTACCTTCTCACCATTTTTTATTATCGGAACGCCAATCTCCGCATACTAGGGGCAAAGTTGCGGCAGTAAGGTTATGATCATTTTAATGCATTAGACTGGGCGTTCAAATGTTTCTGTCCATTACATTATAGGGGAAGGAAAGGCGTTATTCACGAAAGTAGTAATGAAGATAGGGATGGAAGAGTTGGTTTGTGTAACTTCTTCAACTTTTGACGAAGAAAGCACGTGAAACTCACCAAAGGATATGTAATCAATTATAATTAGTCATCATCTTTTGTTTTTCAAACGAGGTAAGAAGTGAAGCATAAGAAATGAGAATAAAGATTCATTTGAATTGCAATAAGTGGGTTTATGAATACTTTGATGATTTGATTGAATAGTGACCTTGCTGTGCTTTACGTAGGTTGATATGAGAGAAGATGAGATGGATAGGGGAGGCGAAGAAATGAGATGAGATGATGAGTTTGAGGAAGGGGGAGGGGGAGGAGGAGGGAGAGGGGAGAGGGGAGAGGGGAGAGGGGAGAGGGGAGAGGGAAGTGGCGAACTTGGAGAATCTAGGTTATTGGGATGGATGAACGAATGTGTAGGTTTGAAAGTTAGAGGGGGAGTTTTAGAGAAGGGAGCGTAGAGAGGGGTTGTCGTACACGATCTGCTATACTCTATACGATGTCCGAGATGCGAGATGGGATGCAAGATGGGATATACGATATACGAGGGTGGTCAGGTGAGGGTTTGGATTTGGATTTGGATTTGGATTTGGATTGATTAGGGTGGTGTGTGTGTTTATTAAGGAGGGGAGGACGGAAGGAGGGGAGGATAGAAAAATTGGATGGTGTGTGGTGTGTGGTGTGTGGATTATACTAAGTACGTAAGTGCTTTGATGTGGGATGTTGATGGTCTTTTTGTGTGTGGGTTTCATGTGTGGGGTTATTGTGTGGGGTTTTTGTGCATTGTGTGATGGTTTGGGGTTGGGGTTGTGGTTTTGGGAGATGTGTGGAGAGGTTATGGTTATGGTTGTGGTTGTGGTGCTTGGGATGATAGTGAGGAATAGTAGTGAGGAATGGGTGATGAGGAATGGGTAATAAGTGATATTGCTCTATTGTTAATTGAGTTGGAATCGGGTTTGAAATAGGATATTGGGATATAGTTGAATGGGAATGGTCTTGAGTGGAGAAGGAGTATTAAATGAGTCAGTATTATTAATTGAGTGAATGAGTGGGTGGGTGGCAGTGGGGAATTTCGAATGTAGCTGAGAAGGATTGGTCACGAGATGAGATGATTGGGGCGGGGTGTAGATGGATAGGGGATTGGATAGTGTATGGTACTTGGTGTGTGTGTGTATATGGATATACAGATATACGGATAAGGAAACTCGGAAATATGATATCGGAGAGGAGGATTACTAGGTAGGTAGGTAGGTAGGTGGGTAGGTATGAGAAGATGTGCTGTGCTGTGGAGATGGCGATTGTGTTTTAGGTTTTGGGTTGTGTATTTTGATCTTTGTATTCTTTTTGGATCTTTTTTTGCGGGGGGTAGAGGGAGTAGAAAGAGGGGAGGAGGTGGGAAGAGGTGGAAAGAGGGAGTGTTGTCTGAAGGGTTCTGGTGATTTTGAGGGCATCGTTTTTCTCTGTCCGTGACTGTTCTTTTTTGGGTTTGAGGGATTGAGTGGGTGGGTGAGTGAGTGAGTGGGTAGAGAGGTAGATAGGTATAGAATGATTAAATTTGATAATCTCTTTGATGTTTGAAAAGAATCAATCTCTTCTGTGAGTAGAATTATTGTTCTTTCCTCTTTTTTGAGGAGGGGCGGAGGCGGGGAAAGGGGAAAGGGGGAAATGATGTAATCCAATTGGTTGTGGTTGTGGTTTGGGTTTGGTTTTGGGTCTTGAGATTTGGCGTGGAGGTGAAGGTGGAGATGGAGATGGAGGTTAAAGGGAGCTGGAGAGGTTCTTGATTTATGGGAGTTCATAAATTTAGTATAAATGTAATCTTACATTGTGGTTGAAGGAAGGGTGTGTGGTGTGGATCTGAATGAGCAATATTGAAGAGCTGAGATGGGATGGAATGGGATTGAATGTGGAAAGTTTGTTCGATTTCTTTGGTTTTCTGGTAGGTGTCAGGGTGTGAGGGTGTTTGTTTGTAGAGTTTATGAGAGAGTGTGTGTTTATGTTTGGTTGTGTGTGATGTGGTGCGTGGAGTAGAAGTATGATAAAAGGGGAGGCTCGAGATGGGGTGGGGAATTCAGGTTTGGGGAGGTGCTGTGACGTGGACCATGTGGTTGAAGTTAGCGGGATGGATTGGGAGTGGAGGATTTTTTTAAGGGGGGTTGGAGAGTTGAGGGATAGCATGGGGATGGGATGGGGATGTATGTGTTTCTATGTACATGTATACATATTCTTCAATGAGGAAATGGTTCAGCCAGGCACTTGGAATCTGTGATCCATCCCCATTGTTGATGCGTAGTACTTTGATTTTGAAAGCAAAATGACGGGAAGGAGATGAGAGATGATAATCGAAGAAGAGTGAGAAATCGAGGGGATTTTGCTTTCTTCTTTCTGCATAGGAAAGGACATACATATTTCATTGACGGGATCATATCACGAGAAACAGATGAGATACGAGAATCAGGAATACTCATACTGTAGACTATGTATGCAGGGTCTCAATTTGTCCTGCTCTGGGGTGTAAGGAAATCAATGGAAATTCCATTTCTTCGTATAGCTAAATAGATGGATAGGCATTATCAATTTCGATTCCAATTCGAATCCGAGGTCTGTTTCTGTTTCTGTATCTCTCGCACGCGCGCTCACGGATCCATGAATATAGTCTCTCTCCCCTTGTGAAGTCACTAATAATGGATAGATCTCTTTGATGTGGATACAGAGATCTGGGGATTGGGACGAGATGAGGAATCTTATTCCTTGTGGGTGTGGCGGCTGTTAACGTAGCTGAGTTCAGGCTCGCGCTTGGAATTGACGTAACTCAATTCTGGCTCTCGCTTGGAGTTCTGAGGAGAGAATGTTAGTATTAGGGGAGTTGGCGGGGTATGGAGAAGGAGAAGAAGGGAGGGGGGGGTTGCGGGACGTACGACGTAGCTTAGCTCGGGTGAGCGTTTAGAGTTGACATAGCTCAATTCGGGCTCTCGCTTGGAGTTCTGAAAATCTGTCAATAGGGGCGTACCAAAGAATGGGAAGTGCCAAACTAACCACATAACTGAGCTCAGGCTCAGCTTCACGCTTCGAATTCACATAGCTCAATTCTGGCTCTCTCTTCGAATTCACATAAGTGAGTTCGGGCTCCCGCTTGGAGTTCTGAAGAGAATGTTTTAGTGGATCGGATGGAGATTGGGATTGGGATTGGGATTGATGAGCATACCACGTAGCTAAGCTCAGGTTCTCGTTTGGAGTTGACATAGCTGAGTTCGGGCTCTCGCTTGGAGTTCTGAAAATCTGTCAATAGGGGCGTACCAAAGAATGGGAAGTGCCAAACTAACCACATAACTGAGCTCTGGCTCGCGTTTGGAATTCACATAGCTCAACTCTGGCTCACGCTTTGAGTTAACATAGCTAAGTTCTGGTTCTCGCTTCGAATTCTACACTCCCATGAGCTAAATACCACACAATACCCTCACAAAACATACCACATAACTCAATTCCGCAGCGCGGCTATTCACATAAGATAGCTCTGGATCACGTTTAGCCATAAACCAATCCAGTTGAGCATATGTAGCATCCAACACACCTCGGGCTTTGACTTCTTCTGCTTCTAGTCAGTGATGATTTTTTTGTTTCTAGGAAGGGTGTGATATAGACCTTGAATAGGGCTCAGAGGTGCTGCATATGCGAGACTGAGAATGGCTGTAGCCAGGATTATGGTCATGCGAACCATTTTAGAGAGGTGTTTTGGGGGTGTTTGGGCTTCGGGGTGGGCTTGTTGGAGGTTGGCTTGGAAGGATTGATGTGATTGAACGATTGAGAGAAGTAAAGTTAGACTTTTAGTTATAGACTTTTAGTTATGGACTGTTTATATAGATATCTTTTGACTTCAAATAAATGAGAATGTGTGAGTCTTTTTGGTCTACCCACAAAGCGAACGGGGAGATCCGAAAGTGCTGCACAAGACTATCCTATAGAGTTACATACTTCCAAGTATTGTAACTCACTGTTATCTAGCTGTCGATCTATTCTTTTCGTTCATTCATACATACAAGATAAGACCATCCCCGCAAATGGAAGTGTTGTAATACGTTTTTAGACATACAACTGTATGCATCACCGCGTAATTTGTGACGATGAGTCGTTGAATCTATCGAATTATATCTTCGGCAAGTAAAATAAAACGCATCCCCGATTTGAGAAGCCAGAAATATGTAAGATTACAAAATCGTGAATTAGATCCTAGTATCCTTTCAAAGCATATCGGTAAATTGAGGTTTGTCGAAACCACTACATGGATGTCGAAACAGGTAATAATGAGACTTTTCAAAAATCTCCGCTGCGACGAAAACTGTGGCGAAGCAGATGTTGAAGAAATACCTCATTTAACTGTTTCTTTATCACTGTTCCGTTGTTTGTGTTTGCTGAAGCAATCCTTGTCAATAATGACCTAGATGTCATTTTTAGATATATATCTGCATGTATAAGTGGCTTCTTACTTTTACGAGAATAGACTTGGTTTGATTGGGGTTATATATCGGAAAGCAAGAGTGAAACTGGAGCATGAGATTAATATATGGAGAAGGTGTGGGCGTGCAAATGGGGATTACGTGGGGAGGAAGCAGGGTTAGTTAGGATAGGGGTGGAAAGACACCCTTTATTATCACTGACAGGAGAAATACACACTGATCTAACTTGTGTTTCTGCTGAGTGATTTAATGTGGCTAGAATTGATGTCACTCTGTATAGCTGTTATAGGCCGCAAGCAATTTGGGCAAGTGACTTCACTACAAGCGTTTCGGGTATGTCCAGGAGAGGAGATGGTGTTTACACGGTCTACATAGCATTTGTTTAAAACAGTTCAAGTTTGTTATGATGCCGCTGATACTACTACTGCCGTGTATCTCTACACGGCTTTGATCTATCACCAATCCATGTATTCCGTATATAAAATATGATACTTACAAACAGGGTTGCTATTCAAGTATCTATATCTGACTTACGAATGACGTAGCTTCCACATCTAGCAAGCAGCTAATTGAGATACGGATTCTGAGATATCTTCATCTTCGTTCTCTGCTACTAATCAATTGCTTCCGTATTAAAACCGAGTCTAAAAAATGTCAAGTCGTCATTCCGCGGAAACGCCAAATCTACACTTGGAGAGCTCATCCACACTTTACAAGATAACCAAAGATACAAGGAATGATATCCTAATCTACTGGTAGATAATTATCTAAAAAAAACCCTTCTCATCCAACTAAAAGTCCAAATCACACTCTGTACGACCTCTCGCGAAACACAAAAGTTTGCACGCGAACGGGAGAAATTAGCCGAACCCTCGATTCCGGGACTGCAGATATCGTCGTGCATATCCCTATCTGCATAAGTTGGCTTGCATATTCGTGGATCGTGGATCGAGATAATCGTGCATTATGTGGCTTTCTTTTGCTAGCTGAAAGAGAGGAGGGTGGTTTTCTCCTATCTAGAGAGAATGCGGGGAGGGAGTTATGGTGGGTAGGTGTAGCGTGTTGAGATGGTTGAATATTGGGGGTTTAGTGTTGATTATGAGGTGGTTACAAATGAGAATTAGGATCTATTGGCAAGTAATTGCTTATATCAACTAGAATTTAAGTCAATAATGTTCATTTTGCTATCAGTTATTCGATGCATCATGGAAAGAACCTGGTATGAGTATCATGTCAACATCTTCTCCTAAAAATGAGCTAATATAGCTACTTGCTTTATAAAAAAGCAACTCAAAAGGAATAAAGGTCTTATTAAAGTGAACAAAATCACTAGTGGGTGCATATGGATTGACGGGACAGTTTCCAATCATCGAGATTTATAACAAATTCATTTTTTGGTTGTTTGATATCAGAATTTATGGTTTAATTGTTTTATTCTATAACGTAGTTTATCAGTATATGCACCATATCAATATGTACATCACTTTTACCTTAATTTACACTCTTCAATCTCAACATACGATTTATCAACCATTTATTATATAATCGAATAATAAAAAAGGGAGAATACTTTTAGCTATTGAAGCTATTAAAAAAGACAAAAAACTTTTGATTTGAAAGGTTGTTAAATTATATAATATTACATATATAATACTTATTCAAAGAATAAATAGAATAACTCCTACAACTGAATTTCGATTACAAAATCTGAAACTTATTAAAGTAAAAGAGTAAGTGATTATTTCATATATTCTTGATATGAATTCGAAAGGTTTTTCTCCTAAACTTAAAGGGGTAGAAGATATAGCGAATTATATTCTCAAATCGAAAGAAAAAAAAACTGTTAAAAAGTTTTGAGCATATTGATTTATAAAATGATATAAAAAATTAAAGATATATTTTAGTTATGTTTATAATTTTCAAAAAGTTTTTTATAAGAATTCTAAGCTTTTTAAAAAATAATTTCGATTAATTGTGAATATGCGAGCAAAATATGATATTTTGGATAGAGATTTCTATAATTTCAATGAAATAGGCTTTATGATAGGAATTATATATGTAATAATGATTGTTATTAATGCTAAGAAATGTGGTAGAAGCAAATCAGTACAGTTAGGTAATCGAGAATAGACTATAGTAATAATATACGGAAATAAAGAGGATAAAATTATTCCCTTATTTCTAGTAGTTCAAGGATAGGTTTATCTCTTTAATTAATATATCGAAATCAATCTTCCTATAAACTAAGCTATTAAATTTATATTTAATAAATGAACAAATAATAAAACGGATTTAGAATAATTAAAATACTTCGATAAGTATATTAAGAATCGAAGAAAAGGTAAATATCGAATGTTAGTGCTGGATGGGTATAAAAATCACAAATCAATAGCTTTTTAAGTATACTATAAAGAGAATAATATTATATATTTATATTTACTATTGTATTCAAGTCATTTAACTTAATTATTTAATGTTGATTGTTTTAGTAATTTAAAACGTTTATATGATGATTAAATTAATGGATTTATTAAGGTATATATTAATCATATTTTGAAGATTAAATTCTTTATAGCTTTTAAAGCTATATACAAGGAATTAATTACTTCTTAAAATATGAAATCAGGATTTCAAGGAATAAATTTAATCCTATTTAATCCTAAAGCTGTACTCTCGAAATTAGATATTCGAATTTGTACATCTACCCCCCCCTTTTTCGATCTAGATTAATGAATCTCTTAAACCCTTTACAACCCAACTAAAGCTTTTTTTTTAATTAATATTAGTTAAATCTTGAATAACTTATTATTAATTAAACTTATTTATATTTATATTTGAAACTATATTAGCTCTAACTAAAGATATAAAGCAATTAGCTTATAAAAATACACTTTTAAATATAGAGATTTATATATTTCAAGTAGTGAATAAGGTATTAAGTAAATATCGACACATAAAAAACTTAATTATATTAAGGAGGAGTGCTTATCGAATAAAAAGCTTTTGATATATTATCTTAGCAAAAAGTTGATATTCAAATTCAATATAACGAATATCAAAAAGAAAGTAAATTCAATAAGGAAGTATCTTCTATTTAATATTATAGTAAATATGGAAAGATAGGTTATAATATAAGAACCTATCAAAATAATATAATAAATTCTAAATTATTAGATTCTGAATAATTTTAATCAATTGATTCAATTATTATTGAATAATATAGGTTTGAAAGTGTAAATTGAGGTAAAAGTGGTGTATGCACTGATAAACTACGTTATAAGTAATTATAACAACTTCTAGAATCTACGAGTAATATATCGAGAGATATCTGCGAGTATATTTTTGCAGTGTCCTATTAGTCTATACACCAACTGGTGGTTAGTATTGAGAGAAGAAATTTCGATTTTATAAACATCACTTATTTAACACAATCCGAAGTGCAGCACCCGATTCCTAGTTTATGATGTTATATCATACGCATTAACTGTATAACTTACAGTATACCATCTACCACATTCCGTTCGAAAACAGCTACTCCATCATTTCCTCTCCTATCCGCACTTCACTTCTCACTTCATCAATCTCTAACCTCTCCGTTCTTCAATATGGGTTTCAATCAACGCATACTACAGATGTTTAAGTACAATAAGCCATTCACATATGCAGAATTGGATACCTCACGTGTAAACTCGGATACTGAATATCAAGATGAAGATGGGCTTCTCAACCGCTTTTCTGTCGGCGATGAATCATTAGAAAATGCTGAAAAGGGAGACACAGATACTTGCTATAAGCATCACTCATTTGTGAGATGTCTGGGCTGGCTGAATGGTCTTTTCTTTTGTTTGTCTTTGTACTTGTTTACAGCAGCTATGCTTAATTGGAAGCAAGTTCCAGGCGGAAAAGAGCGAAATTGGGCGTTGAAGCAAGTCTCCGAAAAGTGTAAGATGCAAAAAATCTCCAGCACTGAAAGAATATCTTATTAAGAAAACCACAGCTCCAATTCTAGACGCGATCGACATTCCGCTTTCAACCTGGCGACTCAACGGCACTTTTCTCGAACGTGAAAACGAATCCATCTACCGGCAACCTCCATCCCCCGAAGTCGACGCAGCATGGGCCCGCATCGAGACTCAAATCCTATTCCCCTCTCCCGACAAGATCTTCTCAACCAGGGTAAAAACCCCGATCTCTATGCCAAATTTCCCGAATCCTTTGGATTCGGCCCCGACGCCTTCATCGGCCGCATCGACGTCTTCCATCAAATCCACTGTCTCAACCGGCTACGCATGCATCTCTACTGGAACGTAGCATACTACTACCCCCGATGAACAAATGGGGAAATACCACCAATTGCATGCTTCGCATTGCGTGTATGCGTTATTGCAGAATCTAATGTGTCAGGGAAATGTGGATACGTATGGTCATTATTGGGTGGATATGCAGGAAAATGCGGTGCCGGACTTCAATATTAATCATAAGTGTAGGGACTTTGAGGCGATTCTGGAGTATCATGATGAGATTGCGGTGCCGTTGGAGAAGTTTGGGGAGTTGAGGAGACCGCTGGATGAGCCGGTTAGACATATGACGCATGAGGCAAAGGAGATATTTAGATGGTTTGATAATCATGCGGATGATGGTCAGGATGGGACGGAGATTTTGTGATGGGTTGAATTGGACTGGATTAGAAGTTGGATGTTGTGCAATGATATTGAGATGTTGGGAACGAACTGCTGGTGGGAACTGTTGATAATGTGCACCGTGTTGAGAAAAAGTCGTCTCGGGTTTTGAGAAAGGATACCTACTAATATGTAGCCTATCTGGTACAAACCATATCTAAATCAAAATTTATCCAGTAGCAAAGCTAGAGAAAAGAAATTGCATAAAGCTTACATAAACGACTAGCTATTGGTGACTAGTAACTACAACACCATACCCGTGCATCTCAACTCACACATTTCCCAAAAGATCAACAATCTGATGGAAACATGCTTCAGAATCTCCAACAAATTTTGTAATACCTAGTTCAAGCTCTTGACATTCCGTCAATTCATACAATTTTCACATAATACCCCAGACCCCCTTCTTCAATTCATCGTCTCATCAAATTTCCTAAGAAACCAAACTTGTTCCTTCAGTCCATTACATACTACCCCATCTATTCAATCCAATATCCAAACGCCAAGTTATCAAATTTTCTCTCCCCCCTTTTCTCTTTCCGTCCATTCATTCATTTCATTCTATCTCATTACTCCAACCCCCTCCCTCTTTCCCCCGAAACATCCCCCTATCACATCCCTATACCCTACCCCCTAACCGTAACCGTCTCCCTCGCCGTAACCGTGACACTCACACTCACCGTCTCCGTCTGCGTCTCCGTCGCACCACCCACACAACTACTCATACTAGTAATTTTCCCATCCCCTCCCACTCCCAAACAAACATTCACCGCCGCGCTCATACTCGTCGCTACTGGCGCAGTAGTAATCGTACTCGTTTCCTTCGGCGGCGAATACTCAACGTCGTTGTTCTCCGCCCATCATCACTCACACTTGTAGCTATAGATGTGCGAACAGGAGTCTGAGCAGTAGAAGAAGGAGAAGGTGTAGTCTGTGCCAAACCATTACCACCCGCTGTTGCGGAAGCTGTAGGACTAGCGTTGATGATGGTTATAGATGTCGTTGCGCCGCTATTTCCTTCGTTGCTTGTGGTTTTGGGAGCGCCGTTGCCAGAACCAAATCTAGAATTAGATTTTGAACCGGATCCAGCAGTAACGGGAATAATAGTTAATGCTGTCACAGCACCGTTGTTCGAATCTGCGGTGTTTATACTGATGATTATGGTGCTGGCTATTTCTATAGTTTTGGGGATTTCGACTGTGGTTCTTTGGGTTGTAGGTGCGGGGATAGATTCTTGACTGGCGGTTTCTTTGATGGAGGATGTAGAGGTAGGTATCCTTGTGGTGCTAGAAGATGACTCTCTTGTTTTTGTTGATGGTGTTACGGTTGTTAGGAGGATTTCTGCGGTGCTAGCAGGTTGTGTAGTGGGTAGTTCGGGGAAAATTGTAGTTTGTGGCTCTGAGGATGGGGAAAACGAAGAGACCTCAGACGTTTTGATAGTTGTTGCTACCGAAGAGAATGATGATGTGGAGGAGTCGAATTTTGTGGTTTTCACTTGTATAGATGAAGTCGAGGTTGTAGATGAAGATGAAGAGCTTGGGATAACTCCAATAGTTGAGGATGGAACAACTGTGGTTATGTATACAAATGTTGTTTGCAGAGAATCACTCGATGTAGTCTGAGATGAATCTCCCGTTATTGAGGATTTTTGAGTAGCACTCTGCTCAGATGTTCCTGTGGTAGAGGTTGGGACAACTCCTAGAGTCGAAGATGGCACAATTGTGGTTACGTATACAAATGTCGTTTGTAGAGAATCAGTCGATGTCGCCTGAGACGCATCTCCCGTCATTGAAGTTTGGGGAGTAACACTCCGCTCAGACGTTCCTGTGGTAGAGCCTGGCGCTTGAGTAACCGACGTACTAGACGGCGTGATTGTGCTCTGCGGTTGAGCCGTAACCTTCGAAGTCTCCTTCGTCGATAAGACACTTTCCACTAAACTTGAGGCTCCAGCAGTACTCGATAGAACCGTTATGGGTGACAGTGTTTCCCTTACAGAACTCTGAGAAGTGACTCCAGAAGCCTTCGTTGTAATACTAATCGTGGGTCCGGAACTCAGACCCGAATTACTGGAGATTTGCGGGATTCCCGTGGCTACCGTGCTTGAATTTCCAGTACCAAATGGTGCGACTGATACACCCGACACTGACGTCAGTACTGATGTCAAAGTTGCTGACGAAAACCCCTCAGAAGTCTCACCCGAAGAGCTCTTTGGGGTTGCAGTAGCCTTTGAAGAGGTAGTTGGAAGAAGTGGGAATGTCGTACTCTGAACAGAATTCAGACTTGATGGTGTCGAACTATCTAATGATATTGAGGAAACTTTCGCCGTAAGATTACTCTCAGGTAAACTCGTAGGTAGAGGCGCAAATGTTGTAGTCTGCAAAGAAACCTGGCTCGAGGAGGAAGAACTCGCTTGTGAATCAGATGTACCCTGACTTGATGCTTCACTCTGCGTAGAAGATTTTCCGGTAGGCGCCGTGTTCAACGGTGGAGTAATCGTCAATGTTAGTTCTGTTGCTGTTGGAATTCCGCTTCCATCTCTGGTTTTGGTTTTTGAAACTTGACTTGATCGTGCCGGGGCTGTACCTCCTGTACTTGATATGATTGAAGAAAGTAGCTGGGAGGAAGATGTAGCAGGGCTCAATGACGTCTTTGATTCGTTATATTCATCTGATGACGTGCTAGAAGTACCCGTCGCGTTTTTCGATTCCGTCGTTTTCGATCCCTCAGTTGATTGTACCACAGACGTCGTTGAAGTGCTGCTCGACTGTGAGGAAAGAGTCGTTGCACTCGTACTGGATGTGGTGATTCCTTCTATTGACGATGTGGATTCGGGTTGAGCTGTAGTACTGATTATCGAAGAAGTGACCGTCCCAGGTAAAATAGTGATCGCGATGGGAGTAACACTATCTCTTTTCCTTTCACCACCTCGTATAAAACTAGTGCCAAATTAGAATTACCCAACGCGGAACCCTCTCAAAAAGTGACATGGGGTAGAAGAGAAGAGCACTTACTTCCTACTTGTTCCATTGCGCCACAACGGACCAGCCGCACCAAGATGAGAAAGAAAAATGGTACTAAAAAGAAATAGCGGAGGTGAGACCTTCATGATAGTAGAGATGATATCTTTTAATAAATATTTCGTGGGAAGAGTTTTTAGGAGGAAAGGAAAAGCTAGATGTGGACCAGGTTTATATACTGATAAAGATGGGAAAGATTGCAAGTTTTGAGTATCAAAATTAATGATTAACAATTTAGCAAAGAAATTTGTGAACAAAAAAAAAAGAGAAGGAAATAATCAACGACAGACAAGACACGAAACAATGAATGGAATTGAAAATAGGAAAACGAATGATGAGTAGAATATGGAAACTGAAATCATGTTACCAAAAGTCTCGACTCATTCTATATACTCGAAATCTCAATAAAGAGGACCGGGAATGCGACCCAAACCCACTAAGTGCATTGCATTGCAAACTTGGCGCTTTTCCAGAACTCCATCAGATCGACAGGTAAATAGACAACTGGTCAGTTTGCTGTACGATTAACTACAGTTCGATCTGGTTTCCACTCGACTTTCCTCATCCAATAAATGCAAAGTACACAACATATAGCTCAAACATGACGTTGGCGCTTAGTAAAATTATCTCGTCTGAAAGAATCGCGTTGTGAATCATTTGATTGGCTAGGATTAATTTCAGGGGATGTGTTTAGCGAACCCGAAAATGAGTGGATGAAACGACAAGCGCGAATAAAAAGCTTGACTCACATGAGAAATGTAACGTGAACCTGTCGTATTAAAGATGAATCGATATGTTCAGTGGCTTGTCGATGAGAATATCGAATAGTTCAAGCATGAGGCTCAATTCTCATGTTGTGGTAGGTTACCCAGATGATGGCCATTGAACGGCTGCGCGCCTAGACCTTTCGGGATCTGCATAGATCCAATGATCTGATTGTTTGCATGAGAATGGTTATAGAGAAAAGTCTAGATGTAAGATAATTTGATTAAGCTAAAAAGCCGCTGAATCTAGATCTCCCAAAATAGCAAGTCTTGTAATCTTACGTGCATTGCCGATTTTCATTACTCCACCCGCCGAATCTACCGACCGTCCTCATCCATCATTCTCCAGTCAAAGTTTGAAATACCCCGGCTGCAACCTTTTAAAGACTCCCTCGGGATCATACTTTCTTTGTACATCCCTGAGTTTATTCTCATTAACCTCTCCATAGCCACCAAAAACGTTTTGTTCTTTACTTGCGTAATTCATATAAATAAACCGATCATCAAGTCCCCATTCTTTTGCCAAACTACCACAAGCACAGTGTCAGTTATCATGGTTAGATGGATCTTGAAGAAAAGTAGAACGAAATAAGGAAGGATAATACTGACTCAACAGCCCTTTCTACAAATCGATCCAATACCGTGAAAACTTTCTCGTCATCTTCTTCATTTTCCCATCCCCAATTAAGGTTCATTACTATCTTCTGTTAGCTTCTTTCTGATTCGACTCTTGTCCATGTCCTCTCTTCCTCCTCCCCTGCTCCCCTGTTACCTCTCGCCTTGTCCCCTTTGCACATATTATCTCTTTCTTCACTTACTGCTAAGCGGACCTCCTTCCGTCTCTAAACCCAATATGTTCCCGCCCCTTTTCTGCATATGTCCAATAATACTAAGTGAAAGAGGTTGAAATGCAACAAATGGCATAATTCCTGGTACGTCTACAACGCCATTCGCTTCTTCCACGAAGATCTCATGAATCTTTTTGAAAAGAGTGGCGTTATTTTTGAAAGTGACTGTTTTCCATCTAGAACAAGAGAGAATTTGGTATGTTAGCACTGATCATAAATACTAGGTATTGGTAAGAAAAGACTTCCGAGGTGTAAGAAGGTCTTTCATCTCGTCTTCTTAACAGATATATGTATATATGCTTTCAATCAGAAGAGTCAATGAAAATAAGACATAGTAATTGCAGGATGCTAGCGTTCATCTTAGATCCGCGGAGGATTGCATATATCGCTTATCTGGTAACGCGAACAACGATCGAAGGAAAGATCACCTACGTTTCTCTAAAAACATATCAGCACAACGACACCCAATATCTCATATTACGACAATATCTTACCTCAAAAAAGCCGTCTGATTAATTGACACCGACAACTCCTCCATACTCGCTAATCCCGTCGCACCACCCAAACTTACAAGGTCGTTCAACGCTTTAAAAATTGTCGCATTTGCCACCGGTTTTGCATACACAGGTCCACTAAACGTCACAAACCCTCCCAAACTTGGTACATATCCACAACCAATATATAAATGGGCATTGTCGTCAGTCGGTGCATCAATAATAAATTGAGAATACACATCAAAGAGTGAAGCATTGGAAGCCAAACTGTAATATTTGGATCCTCCCCATAAAAGTCCTTGTTCAAATGCAAATGCATCGAACCTCGTTACTATCCCGAAGTTCGTACCGGATCCGCCACGAAGGGCTTGGTAGAGATCTGGATGTGATGTTGGAGATGCATTGACAATACTGCCGTCTGCGAGAACAACTTCGTAATTGAGAATGTTATCGCAAGCCCATCCGTACTTGCCGGAGAAATAAGATATTCCACCGCCAAGTGTAAGTCCTCCCACTCCCACTCCGGCTTCCCTTCCTCCTACTACGCTGACTCCCAATGGATCTAACACTTGATAGACATCATACCATGTATTTCCAGGTCCGATACTTACTGTTCCTCTATCTGCACTCAATTGAACTGTATTTAATTTTTGCAGATTGACCAAGATACCACCTTGTATACTCGATGCTCCAGCAAATGAAGCATGCCCCCCGCTTTTCACAGCGAAAGGGCAATCCGTCAGTTGAGAAATCTTGATAGTTGTAGAGATATCTTGAGGAGTTGTAACATCGAAACGGCAGCTCGGTACGACTTCGGCTTGTTGAACTGACCAATATGGGAGGGGTGCATAGGATGGAGACGACGGGGTTGTGAGCTTGGTGGGAGAGAGGAGAGAGAGAATTTTACACTAAATTGATAAAAATGTGATTAACCGATATCGTATTCATGAAGTGAATCGTGAAACAGAACACTCACTGCCAATTGACACTTATTAACGCCTCCGTAGGTCTCGCCTAGCTCTAGAATTTGGGCATATATTTCCGGATCAAGGGAATCCAGACCTAGGCTGGTCAAGTTGGCTGAATTAAAAGCTGGCGGTGTAAACGCTGCGCATAGAGAAATGACAGTGGTAATTCCCACAAACAAAGTGTCATGAAAACGCATGGTCCAAGATTCTGAGAGTGTGTGATACTTTGCCTGAGAAGAAATGCGAGAGCAGAGTACAATTACTCTTAGAATCTACACCTACGAGATCAAGGGCCCAACGCTCGTGGAAAGCATATTTATACTATCTATGTCCACATGAGCGATCACATCGGAACTGGGTTTTACCCGTGACGATACTTATCTCCAGTCGGTAACTTCGGAATTTACTCAATCACATTAAGCCTAGTATATGGCAGATCTCCCAACAACTAAGCCCACTTGGGGGTTAGCTCAATATCATAATCAAAACTTCGTAAAGGAGATATATTTGAATTACAACAAATCGTTATTGAATCAGCAATTACTATTCTGCTATGACATAATTACTTATATCACTCTTAGATACTAAATCAAGAGAGCTTGAATGGTACATCAAATAGAGTCATACAGAATCAAAGCTCTAATTATTCTAGAGGCGAAGACAATGTGCGGCGGTGCAACGGTCAGGAATGGAGGATATACCAAGATGACCCCTTTCTTTAGATACGCGACAAGGCTCGGAGTCGCAAGCGTACCGAAGATATTGGAACTTCATTTGATGCAAAAACCCTCCTCCTCAACATATCAAGAGAAGAAAGAATGGAAGAAAATGAAGCACTCGACGTTAGTATGATGGATACTTGAAATGATACAGAAAGATTGAGAAGACTACTGAGATCCCAACGGCTCTGCGAGAAAATCCTATCAAGCTTACCAGGAGAATTGAAACTCTAGACAAAAATACGATTTAAAAGGTAAGCTCTCCGCAAAGTCTCCAATAAAGAGCGCTTTGTGTATAACCGCAGCAATTTCGCTTCAGCAGTTAGTTCTATAGCGCGATCACTTACACCAGTGGCGCGCTGTAGTCGTATCGATTCGTTGCTGCTACTTACATGGTTCTGCTATCAAAACTTCCAGAGAAATTTCCTATCGAGATGGGAATCATGGTACGAGTGATACAAATTACGAGAAACTCAGACAAACACCTCACAGGGCGATATCACAGCCGCATATTTTATCCACACACCAGAAGTCTTCACCGAAAACTCGGTACCCGGCTCAGTTGGAAACTCTTCCTCTGCGTGGACATATATCCGCTCATAAACCAGCAAATGTCTTTCCCTCACTACAAGAGTACGAATCCTTGGTACAATTCTATCATTTGCAGCCAAGATTATGAACATCTCGCCGGCTCAGCAGCCTGGAAAGCTCGAGCTACTAATAGCTTTGGGGGTTGAGACTATGACGGAGGTGGATTAGTCCATATAGATGGCACTATTTTGAATGAAATCGATCAATGGACGATGAAAGATTGAGCAACCCATTGAATCCTATCCTGCAGGTGTTCTTCTGCCCAGCCTTTAGGGGAGAGAGGAAACCGATGGCTCTGTTGTCAAAAGTATGTGGACGCCTGTGCTGGAACTGACTGACCTGTACTTTCGCATCTCTAGTCTGAAGTCTCTAGCCGCCGCGTCTAATGAGCGCTATGTGAATTGGGAAATAAGTAGACCACTATGGAAATAAATCCCGCGCTAGAATACTTCACTATGCAGACATATTGACCATCCAGCCAAGCAGCTAACTTTCACTCTCCAGCTTCCACATTCCTAAACTGAACCTATCAGAGGAGTTTTTTTTTTGCTCATATAAAATAATTGTTCGAAGCAGCATAGCATCCACACAGTTCTTTCCCTTCCCATCTCAAATATTCCTCTCTACATATACAAATCGAAATCACATAAACTCCGATATCCCACCTTCGAAAAATAACGATCAAATATGCCACCAAATCCGTATCTCCATTTACTAAGTTCTCCAGAATTTCTCTTTCTCATTCTCTTTCTCATTCTCACTATTCAATTTTAACTTTCCATCATCTCTCAATCCCAAAAATCAGTAACCAATTTCGTCGAGCCTGATACCCAAAACTCTACTCCCAAACGAAGCTGAAGAAGAAAATGATAACCGGTTTTATTCATCTCACAGTACAGTGTGAAATCAAAAAATCTATCTCAGGAATCAATCCCCGAAATCAATTCGCAAAAACACAAATACCTTTCGTACAGCAACACCTACAATCCGACTCTATATGAATCTCAATTCGAGATCCATTGTCTTGCATTACATCTGCATTTACATTTGCATAGCAAAACATAACATTTACATCACATTTCAGCCCATACGCATAGACTCAGCGAACACCTATAATCCTTCACGTCCATACGACAACCTATCTCGGCTGTCCATACGACGGCTAAACCTCGGTTCTCGTTCGCCCATTCGTACGAACGAGCTGGCTGGCCTTGTGAATGAAGTGGATTCATTCCTGTATATATTTCTATCGGTCATGCAATGCAATACATACTACCTAGGTAGGTGGGTAGGTAGGTATCTTTTATTAGAATTTTGGATTATTTATTATAAACAAATACCGGTATACTAGGTAGGTAATTGGAAATGAATGACGATCATCAATTCCCATTACCATTCCAATTCCATGAAAGGAGTAAGTACACATGAATTTAATGCCGCGGGTTCGGATCTGAGGATCCCCTGCTAAACCTCTCAGTATATATAAAGACACTCTTTTCTATCTCATCTACTTCCTATCACCATCTCCATCAAACTGTACATACTCGACTCGCTCTCCCATCATGCTCGCCACTACAATTATCTCATTACTATTTCTGGCATTACCAGCGCGATCAGCAACCGGTCAAGCTACAAACTTCAATATCAGTATAGCCGAGCTCGAATCATATGGATGCAATGCATCCTGTCAAGCAATCCTATCCGTATCTAATCCTGCCGACCTCGAAACCACAGGTACAGAATTCGACTTTGATTTCTACAGCACACCAATCAATTTCTCTTCCTCTGCTCCAGGTGATCTTCTGAAAATGCAGCCTGTCGATAGCTCTACCCTGGACATACCCGATGGCATTGCAACTTTCCGATTTCAGTATACTTCTAAAGACTTAGATGGTACTATCGTCCCATCCAGTGGCTTTATAGCATTTCCTTTTGCCTCCCCAGCCAATGGGAGCCAGTTTCCACTTGTCGCGTTTGCCCACGGTACAATTGGTGTTCATCGAGGATGCGCACCCTCGTCTTCCACTAATCTTTTTAATTATAATAGCTGGGCCCAATTGGTTTACGGTGGCAATGCTGTTGTAGCCACGGATTATGCCGGTCTCGGAAACAACTATACCTTACACAAATACTCTGCTTTCACGGCCCATGCCAATGATATATACTATTCCGTTCAGGCAGCTCGGAAAGCATTTCCTGGTATGTTCACAAAAGAATGGGCAAGTCTAGGACATTCTCAAGGTGGTGGCGCCGTATGGAAGCTATCGGAGCATCCTCTTGTACAGAAAAAAAGCTCTGGATATCTTGGAACAGTCGCCATATCTCCCGCATCTAAGCTTTATGACATGTCAGTCGAGACGTTCAAAAGCATAATCCCTCGTCCTGATTTTCATCAATTTGTCGCTACTGCCGAACTTGGCCAGCTTGTTTACGGCCTCAAGGCAACCTTTCCCAATGACACGGCACCATTGTTGGCCGATGCGATGAGAAAGCGGGTGGAGTTGGCCGATGTCATGCAGTCATGCACTTTATCTTCTATGGGCCTCTCCCTAGACTTGCGACGGGACCAGTACGCAGTCGCTAATGGAACACCTGCGACTGATGAATTACTCAAAAAATTCCAGGACATGAACGCACCAGCACAAGGT
This sequence comes from Botrytis porri, assembly GCF_014898465.1. NCBI lineage: Eukaryota > Fungi > Ascomycota > Leotiomycetes > Helotiales > Sclerotiniaceae > Botrytis > Botrytis porri. The sequence goes on along the minus strand of NW_024066084.1, from coordinate 138,181 downwards.
GATTGGGCTTCGAAGGCAATATTGATCATCCAGGGCTGGAACGATACCTCAGTTCTCCCTCAAACTACCTTGGAGTCATTCCAGGCAACTGTGAATGCAGGAAATGTTGCACATTTGATGAGATATCCGGGACTAGACCACTCTGCGACAATCACAGCTTCTACTCCTTTGTGGTTGAAGTATCTAGCTGGGTTGTTTGCTCATAAGAAACAACCCCACAAGTCGTCGGATACCACGATTGTGCCATTTAATGTAAACGTGGCCAAAACCCCATTGGAGCTTCCTACCAACGAGGAGCCTCTATTGAGCCTACTAGGGTGAATGATAGAAAATCATGATGAAGAGGAGGATGTTTGCAGGACGTCTTTTCTTAAGCAATGACTTCAATGGCTCGCTAGAGCTCGTGGCGCTCTTGATAGGTTCTTTCCATGTACTTTAGAAGATTGAGTGTAGACTGCCAATGCGCGGGCAAAACCGTCGAATCGTTTGTAGATAGAAACTGAATCTGAGTAATTTTGCTTTTACATAGTAAGCTATGAAGTATGTTTGATGTGAAGCTTGCACTCTCTAAGCTCCATCATAGTTGTGAAGTCGTGATGTTTAAAGGTGGTAGAACTCCACGAGATAGAATTCCTCAAGTAACCAGGAACATTTCGAGATAGAATGTGCTAGAAGCTTCATTCTCTAAACTTCCACTGTAGCTGTGAAGTCATGAAGTCTCAAGGTGGTAGGACATCATGAGATAGGATTCCTCAGATAAACAGGAACCTTTGGAGATGGAATGTGCTATATAGTATTCAAGTCATGGTTAACCATCGATTACTCAATAAGGTGATAGTTACGCGTATCATAGTATGTCTTCCCCCTTAATCGATGCAATGTGCTGATGGCTAAACAAAACCCAGGCCTCTGTATGCACTGTACCCTGCCCGCATCAAGCATGTAAAGTCGTAGACGTATAGAGGATCAAGAATTCATTGAACTTCGAATATCTAGGTAGGTAAGCTCGGATTGTGGGGTTGCAGTTGAGTTGGGATTAAGGTTATTGATGTAATCGAGATAAACAATTGCTGAAATGAGGTAAGGTTATGATCAGAGTTACCATAATACCATGTTCCATATTGAACCATTGAGGCTGAGGTTGATGATGTACAGTTTAGTCTGGATCCTGCGACACTGTTTCAACTTCCGACCATGGAAATGGAAATGGTTGATGTTCTTCATTAAAAGTAAAAGTATAATGATGATTCCAAGGTTACCGACATTAGCCACGCCACATTCTAGTCCACGAGCCACGAGCCACAAGCCACAAACCATCATTCATCTGGGCAGCCATCATCAATCACCTGCAGCTATCAACTATCAACTATTATTTATCAATGATTATGTATTAATGTAATTAGCCATTATCCAATAGTCGCCATCCATCAGCTATCATCTCTCAGCCGTCAATTATTAGTTCTCATGTATCAATTGATTTCTACTCAATTCATTAGTCATTATCTGTCAGCCATTATCCAATCTGTCAGCCATGATCCACCAGCCATAATCCACCAGCCATTATCCACCAGCCATGAGCCCCCACCAGCCCACCCACAAGCCACCTCCAAAAAGCACTCCTCTCATTCCATCCTGCCCGGCTCTTGGTAGTTCGTAGAAGAAGGCAAAAAACCAAAAACCCCCCCCCCCCCCCCAAAAAAAAGATCTAACCACCGATTATCATTTCCTCTGTAACGTTTCGTACTTATTATTATGCCGAGTACTCGACTCAGTCTATCTACTTATCTACCTAACCTCAGACTACTCGAACTACCAAGAAACTCCATTGATCGAATTCACAATTTCACCATGCCATCGCCGGCGATCAATATACAGATTTTATTTCCCAGACTACATCCACTTCAACTGATCGGTCCAATCAAGATTCCAAGATCTCCGCCGCCTTATACCTAGCTACTACCTAGCTATTGCTACTACTGATACCACTGATACCACCGATACTACAATCTTTTTTGGATCTTGCTAACCTTAATAACTTCCTTGTCATTGAATTCTCATTATTTTCATGATAACTCGCACCACAACCTGTCGCCCTATGCTAATTTGACTTCATTTATGTTACCATTCATTCACTCGCTCACTCAATCACTCACTCACTCACTCATTCATTCACTCATTCATTCATTCATTCATTTGCTCATCCAATCTCATCCGACTGTCCTGGCTACCTTCCCACCGGGGTAAAGCGGGCAGTGGGTAGAGTTTGCCCTTTCTGATCAATTGTACATTCATACTTGAGCATGACGCTTGTGAAGAGATTCCATTAAGTCACCTCCCCAACTGCGATGCCCACCAAGTTCAGTTCGGAAACATCTATTAGGGTGTCGGAAATTCAAAGAGTACGAGAAGTTTATAAGTTAGTGATTGGAATCTTTCTTATCCTTTCGACTCGTATTCAATCCTAATAATTGATTGTCTAGATATCTTCCCCCCTTCGCAGCACCCCTCATTCCCCCGCCCAAACAAAATGATAAAGATGTAGGAAGTGCAAAAATCTACCCCAAGGCATTCTCCTCATCGGATCGGGCACTCAATGCCTTTGCACAACTCGGCGCTTTGCGACTAAAGGCAAGGCGGGCTATGATTTCCCTCGTCGATCGTACACATGAATATATCTTGGCAGAGTCGACAAAGACCTTATCATCACAAAATGATGATGTGCACGATGATGGAGATTTCCTATGGCTAGGCTTACGAACTATACCCCGCGAAGACTCATTGTGTGCTGCGGTCATAAATACACCGCGATCAGAGAGTCAGCGTGACGATACTGAATTTCGACCTAAAGTGATACCCAAAGTTATAAACGATCTGTCTAACGAAACCTTGCGCTACGACCCCGATATCATCGGATGCCCGAAAATACGGTTCGTGGCTACTGTGCCCATACGATCTCGTGAAGGGTTTGACATAGGGGCTTATAGTGTGTTTGATGATCTTCCTCGGAATGGATTGTTGCCGGAAGAAATGGAATTTCTAACAGACATAACTGATACAGTGATGGAGCACCTTGAGAACATTGCTGTAAAGCGAGACCATTTGAGAGGAGAGAAGATGGTGAAGGGACTAGGATTGTTTGTAGAAGGTCATTCTAGCATTAAGTCTTGGTGGCTGCGCACTCGAAATGATCGTGAAACATCTGTTCGGGGTAGAGATTCACACGCTACAACAAGCGTAGGGAATCTGACGGTTGCTACTGAAGCTACCCATGAAACTTCGGAGGCTGCTGATCAATTGCGAGAGATGGAAGAGTCGATACCTCTACTGCCGACCTCATCCTCACCTACGAGTAATCTTCGCAAAGATCTGCCACTCAGACCGAGAGGTGAAAATGACGAATCGAATGACCATTCCTCTGTTGAAGTGAGGGATAGCTCACCTTACTTTGGGGAACAACGCGATCAACCATCCACCCTTAATCTACCCAATCATTCTCCCCAAATACCTCCTGATTCTCCATCGAATGAAACCCCCAGAAGTTCATTCTTCAAGTCTGCTGATCAAGCGCTTCTATCCGTGGCAGCCAGAGAAACAACCATCAACGAAAATAAAACTCGATCTCCTTCCGAAAAAGCCGAAGTTTTAAAAAGAATGCTTTCCCGTGCTAGCAATCTCATACGTGAGTCGACAGATGTGGAAGGCGTAATTTTTTTTGATGCCAAAGAAAGCTCTTTTGGGCACCAATCTTCTTTGCATAACCAAGAGAGAATTGCTGGCTTACATGATGCTGCACAGATATCTAGCAGCGAAGATGCTTCGAAAACAACTTCGCGGCCTGATACCTCGGATAGTGTTGATGGAAGAGATCATGACAGGGGGTCAGGCATGAAGGTACAGGCTTCACAAACACGCATGTGTGAAGTACTAGCATATTCTACAGCCTTACGCTGTACATTGCGTGGGGACCCAAGCTCTCCAGAGCACCTCACTGTCAAAGAAAATTTTGTTCGCCGCCTTCTCAAGCGGCATCCTCATGGCAGAGTTTTTGCATTTGACGAAGGGGGTCATATGTCGTCAAGTGAAGATGATCTTCTCGACGCTGCGCCGAGTGGAGAAATATCAATTGTTGCAGAAACTCCTCAAAACTCGATAGTTAAGAAAGCATCCTCTAAGGTTCTGGAAGGCCAAACTATGCTACGAATATTTCCCGGTGCTAGATACGTAATGATTCTACCATTGTGGGATTCGCATAATGAGCGCTGGTTTGCTAGTACTATGCTTTGGACTTCAGATCCAACTCGAGTACTCAGTCTTGATGATGATCTAAATTACGTGGCTGCTTTCGGAAACAGTATCATGGCTGAAGTCTCTCGTCTAGAAATAGTTGCATCCGATCAAACGAAGACTGCCTTGATATCATCTATAAGTCACGAATTGAGGAGTCCATTACAAGGAATTCAAGGATCGATCGAGCTTCTACAAGATACGCAAATTAGCAATTATCAAAGGAGTGCGTTGGAGACAATTGGACATTGTTCTACAACTTTACTTGATACATTAACCAATGTACTTGACTTCGCAAAAATCAATAACTTTACCACAGCGCAAAAGACGGAACAAAGAGTGGTACGCAACTCGTCTAAGATACGAAGGGCTATCCCAGCAGAGAAGTTTCAGATCTATGGGACAATCAGCTTGACCTCGGATCTTGATATTGCCTCTATCACCGAGGATGTCATTAATGGTATATATGCTGGGCATGTTCATGTTATTCACTCGAATCCACATGATGCTTACACTGATGGTGACTATCTAAACTCACCTACCAGTTCTGATTTTCCAGGAATAAAGGAACCGGCGCCGCTATCTGTAATTCTTGACGTAGACCACAAATCCAACTGGACTTTTCTGACTCAACCTGGGGCCTGGAAGCGTATTTTGATGAATATATTTGGCAACGCCTTAAAATATACCACATCAGGATTGATCAAAGTCAGTCTCGGATGTAAGACTGCCACACCGAAGAATTCAAGAATGAATCAAGCGTTCATCACTCTGACGATCAGTGACACTGGTAAGGGCATTGCGGAAGATTTTCTAAAGCGTCAAATATATACTCCTTTTGCCCAGGAAGACAGCTTGACACCCGGCGCTGGATTGGGTCTTAGTATTGTTCGTCAAATTGTCAGAGCACTCGATGGAAAAATCGATGTTTTTAGCATCCAAGGCACTGGTACAGTTGTAAAAGTTGTTCTCAAACTAGAGAAGTCCCAACCACATTTTGGTGACCTAACTCGCTTGCCAAACAATATCGAAAAAGCTAGAAGTTACACTAATGGTCTAGACTTGGTATTCATAGGAATGAAAATTTCAACGCCTGAGCCTGAGAAAGAGGCATATCTGGAATCCAGTCATGATAGATCTGTGGGTCCAGCAATCTCTAAGATGACCAGGAATTGGTTTGGAATGAAGCCTAGTGAAGCTGTTGAATTTGATGCAATGACTGCAGATATCTTCATGGTAACTTCCGAAAAATTCTATGAATTAGAGAATCATTGGAAAACTCTCTACTCGAAAACTACAGATGATACACAGAAGAAGCACTTGATTGTTTTAACAGGCTTTGAACAATCTGAAAGAAGAACGTTATTCGAGAACTACCAAAATATACATTTCCTCAGCAATCCGTATGTTTTATCTTCATTACCCATGGTCTACATTTCTTATTCTTCCTCAATTGAAATCCTTGAAGACGGCTAATAATATTCTAGAATCGGCCCCAAAAAGCTCGCAGATTGTTTTCTCTCCATATTTGAAAGATCTAATAGCCGGAACGATAGTTGCTTCCTCGCAATGCCTCTTCTTAATCCACGACGAATCACCTCTCCTTCCCTTAACACAATTATTGCCAAACCAGATCAAAGTCACTCACTATCCGGAATTCTCTTGACCAACAAGCCGATCGCACTCCTCGTAGAAGACAACACCATCAACATGAAGATTCTCATCGCCTGTATGAAAAAACTATCTGTGCAATATTACTGCGCGGTAAATGGTCTGCATGCAGTAACCACCTACCAAAACGCGAGAGTCAAACCGGATATTATATTCATGGATATAAGTATGCCGATCATGAATGGGTTTGAGGCATCTCGAAACATTAGGGGGTTAGAGAAGAGAGAGGGTTTGAAAGCAAGTGTTATTGTGGCGGTGACTGGGTTGGCTAGCGACGAGAGTCAAAGGGAGGCGTACAGCAGTGGGATTAATCTTTTCTTGAGTAAGCCCGTGCCTTTGAAGGAGTTGGGAAAGATTGTGTTGGAGATGGAGAAGGAAAATGAGAGGAGAGGAAGTGGGTAGGAGTTAAGGGTTTGATGGAGTTAGAAGGAGGATTGGGTGAATAGATGAACGGGTGTTTCAGGTTTCAGGAGTAATTTGGGATATTATGAGATGGACTGAGATCGGATGGAATCGGATGACACTGGATGACATCGGTCCTCGGATGATGTGAAATCCTATGAGACTCGGCTGGGCCTTGATGACATGGAATGAAAAGCAACGGTATAAAAACGGATGGGTTGGAGTGGAATGGGATGACATAAAATAAGCAACAGAAAGAATATGCATTTACCTAGCCTTCTATACAAAAATACAATGATACCCTGTATACGAATGATGGGATTTTTTATATTTATCTTTTTTGTAATATAGAACTTTTGTATATAGTTTGTTTAGGATGGATAGTTTAAAAGTTTAGTTTGATAGTTGAAAAGTTTATAGTTTGGTGTAGGAATTTGATGTAGTAATTTAATGTAGTAGTTTGATGTGGGATTTGAAGATTGTTAATTATGTAGATTGCGAAGATTGTATGATTTGATTTGATTGAGTTGGAGTTGCGGAGTGGATGGGTGAATTTTGATTGATCTTGAGATAGATTTGTTTGAATGAGCGAGTATGGGATGTGAGGGGTAAGGCATGGTGAGGTTGGGGCTCGGGTTGGGGTTGGATTTGTAGAAGGGAAATGGGAAATGGGAAATAGGTTGTGATATTGAAGGGGGAGAAAGAGATGGGAGGGGAAGGGAAGGGAGGGGATGGGATGAGATAGAAGAAGATGGGAGGAAGGGGGAGGGGAATCTTTTTGGGTTTGGAAGTTTGGAGTTTGGAGTTTGAAGGAGATAAGGAGATGAGAAGATGAGAAGATGAGAAGATGAGAAGATGAGAAGATGAGAAGATGAGAAGATGAGAAGATGAGAAGATGAGAAGATGAGAAGATGAGAAGGCTGAAGTATAGATTTTAGATTTTGGGAGGAAGAGGAGAGATGAATGGAGGGAGGAGTGAGGGAGGAGGGGATATGATTGTGGTGAGGATATGAGGGTTAGATTTAAGGGTTAGATTTGAGGGTTAGATCTGAGGGTTAGATTTGAGGGTTAGATTTGAGGGTTAGATTTGAGGGTTAGATTTGAGGGTTAGATTTGAGGGTTAGATTTGAGGGTTAGATTTGAGGGTTAGATTTGAGGGTTGGAGTTTCGATTTGTTGGGGGGGGGGGGGGCAGGAGATCTGGGATGGGAAAGTTTGACGAATGGATTGATTGATTGGATTGATGGAGAGAGACAGGAGGAGAGGAGGAGAGAAGGAGAGGAGGATTAGATTTGAGATGAGGGTTAGATTTGAGAAGGGGAGATGGGAGATTGAATGAATGGATTGATAGGTGGTAAATGAATGATGATAGATGATAAATATCAATTCCCTATCATTACCTAGATATAACAGAATGGATGTGAAAATTGTCTAGAATCATATCATTCTAGGCTCATTAATTTAGATTCATCATTCTAGCGAAGAGGTAGCTTAGATTTCATTTCATTTCGATTAATTCATATTCTATGATCCATCTTTCTATTATACTTTACCCACCCACCTACCTACCAATCTATCTACCTACTCACTTAGGTATTCAACAGAATATCTCATAACCAAACACCCACCGCCATCCACATAAATAAACATGATGTGATAACTTGTGAGAAGAAGGATGGATGCGATGCTGATGAGTATCAAATCAGCATACTAGGTAATTATATCGGTACCTAGATGATGAGAAATATAGATACAGAAATGATCTCATTTCAATTCGAATTTCCACTCTCGAGGTATAAGTCGGGTATCCTACTTTCTGACCACCCCCTTTTCAAGCCACCTTTCATTACTTAAATAATAATAAAACTTTTTTATTCATGAATAGAATTTATTGAAAATTTATGTATATATAATTCAGATCATTTTAAGCTTATGATGAAGATTTCAGATTTTTAGGAATTTTTTAGATGGAGATTTGAAGCTTTATAATATCGATTTTATAATTTGTATGAGAATTACATATAAATTCTTTTTTTTAATCTTTAAAAACTTTTTAATAAAAATCATTAAAAATAAACTATAGACTTTTATTACAAATTTATATTATTTATAATATAAAAGATTCAAAAAAAATAAAAAGTCCTTTAATTAATAAGTATTTATAGGAGTACTTTTGAAATTGTAGAGATTATTTTTCTCTATTTAAGTTATATATTTATAACTATTGAATTTTTCTTAGTTTTTTAAATTATTTATATAAATTCAAGCTCAAAACCTTTAAAAAAGTAATTCATTTCTTTTTATCAATTACAATTAAAAAGTTATTAAAGATTTAAAATTATTTTCAAATTTATATATAATTCTTATATATATTAAGATTCTATAATAGGGAATATATCGAATAGACTCTAGATTACTCAATAGGTATAAAGTAATAAATGTATTAAAGGATATTGAAAACTAAGTATATACTCTAACTAAATCCGAAGATATACTAAACTATATATATTATCGATTTAAACCTTACAATCTTATAACTTTAATATGTCTTCTTACTATAATATTTATATTTAATACTATAAATAATAAAGTTTTTCTTAATCTATACTAAACTAATTAATCATTTAGTATAAATTATCTAAATAAATTATATTATCAATCCTTTAGTAATCTTTATAGAGCTAGAGTTTCCTCTAATTAATAACTATGTCCTCGTAATAATACAAATCAAAAAATCAATATTATAAAACTTCAGATCTTTATCTAGAAAAATCCTAAAAGTCTGAAATTTTCAGAATAAGCTTAAAATGATCTGAATTATATATATATATAAATTTTCAAGAAATTCTATTCATAGATAAAAAATATATCAATAAGCTAAAAAGGGATTTTTGATGTAAATGAGTAGCCCAAAAGAGGAGTGGTCAGAAAGTAGGGTACCCGACTTAAAATTTAAATCCTTATGCTGAGGGACTTGCTGTCCTTGGGACATTTATTAGGTAGGTGTACATGGAGATGGATATGTACTCATGGGAAAGATGAGGAGATATTAGAAGTATGCTGTGTGTAGTTTATAGATTGTTGTTTAGGGTTTGGAATGAGAGAGGATGAATATGATACATGTTTTTCTTGGCGTAGTCAATTTTGACTCTACCCTAAGGACTATTGAATCCTATACTATTCGTCGAGTAAAGAGTAATCTGCATTCGAAAGAAGGAATGCAGTGTTCCTGCTACGGTTGAACTCTAGTCGGTTAGGCGATATAAGTGTAAGATAGAGTAGGTAGAAAATACAAAGCCAAGTTTGTAGAATCGACAAAGATACTACTCACCTACCTACCCCAGGTTGATCGACAAGCGCTAATACCGATTCGTAGGATCAACCCCATCTCGCTGATCTCTAAATGATACAATGTGCGTCATACGATTGAGGTTCGTGAGGATGGCTATATGGAATTTGTATGTGTAGGAGATTCAAAGCTAGTTTCGTGGGTTGGTGTCAACTTTACATGTGGAAAGAGGGTTCGATTGTAAAGTGGAATGTAGAGATTGATTTGCCTGGGAGAATTTACAATTTGAGATGCATATGGGCTGTTAATGATGGGGAATTGTGCTGTATTCCAGTACTAGATATGGTATTTCTTTCTCATCATGAATCATGTACATTCAGATGCACATTCGGATGGTGAAATGATAGAAGTTTTAGATCTATGATGAGATGGTCTAGCAGATAGCTGGTCTGTAACCATAGGGCCGCATAGCTCGAGGTGCATAGTGATAACATGTGTTGTATTATTGTCCTGAGAAAATATAGGACCATCGAGGAGAAATAAACCTTCCCGTGCATGCCATCGGAATACCGAGTCTGCAACTAGCCGAACTCAAAAAGTCACACACTTCGTGTATATCAAAACTTATATCAAAGATTTCGGACCTTCTCAGCCGGTAAAGTCGGGAGATAATGGTACACGTGAGATTTACAAGATTGGTTTCATACACATCTTCCACTCATTCTTGCATCTTGATTTGATGTTCTTCGTACTAGGTCGACATCAGATGGAAATATTATATGGACTTCCATAACATCGTCATTGCGTAGGTCTTTCAATTCTTTACCCGTGTGAAGGTATAGACTTAGTGTATGCAATAAGGTCTGCCAGCACACAACACATTTGAATACTAGTACCTGGACCTATGTATGGTTCCATGATTTCATTGGTCGAACGAGTCCCGTGATGTAAAATGCATCGGAAGTTTGTTCTGCTGATGCATCGAGTGCATTTCACGCTGCTCAGGCGTAACACCGAAAACGAGGTTCGAAAGATTGGTTCCAACAGTGGAGCAGGTAGATATATGTGAGTTGAGAGAAGATATTTTCCAGGTACCAGGAACAAAGATTATTAGATGGCACCACCGACCTCGGCATGGATGTGTTCAAAAACAAAAGCCAAGAAATATGAGTGGCGGAATTCAAAGTCGATGTTGTGTGACCCAAGGCTTTGGGATTCGGGTCAGTTGATGGGTGGTTTTCATAGAAGGAAAATCATATCCTCACTTACGAGTCATCTTTCCTTCCACCATCATCGTCGTCGTCATCATCATGCGCGGATAAAAAAGTACGCCATTCATGTTCTGCCACTTATTTTTCAAGAATTCCTGTGATTGTTTTTCGTGCCTTGCATTTTGCCGATGCAGAAGTATCTTTTTTGGGTGGTTCCTGAGTGTGGTAGGTAAGGTTAGGTCAATTCGGACCTGGATTCGCATTTGTCTGGGTATGGTCCGGCTAGACGATCAATTATAAAGATCTGCAGGATCGAGTTATGCCTACCAATACCTACGCTGCCTCGCTGCCAAATAGAATTGCTTAGCTGAGGGATATCTTTGTACGAAGAAGATGAGGCTAGATAGTATGAGATGAGTGTACCGGACCGGTGTATGTAGTGGTTGGATGATAGAGTCAGCTTACTATTTTGGCGGGTGGATGTAGTAAATGTAGTAATGTAATGTAGCACCTAGCAATCCATCTTCTTGACAGTACAGTATCGTGGTGTTTTCTTGGCTTCAAAGTTGATTGTTCACTGGCTGATTTATATAACGTGTTGGATGAACGAACACCTTCTTCCTTCTTCCCCAATATATGGATGAACTTGTGATTCGCTCCTCGGTTGATGTTATTGGATCGGAATAATTAACTGCATCGATTGACTCGGTCAACGACTAGACAAGGGGGCCCAAGATTATGTTTTATTCGAATCCCTTTCGACGGTGAGGAAGAATTCAAAGATAATGACTGATAATAAAAGGATCCTCCATTCCAGGACTCTTTGCCCTGCCCTGCCCCGCCCCTCGATTGCTTATCGCAGTTAGTGGCGGCACATTAGCTCACAGGTAGAGAGAGCACAGGGCGTATCGGATAGAAAGTGTCAAGCATCTTGTCAAGCCATGAGATTCAAAGGAGCGAATGAGCAGGAAAGATTACCCACCGAGCCACCGTAGAGTCGAGAAAGAAAGGAATAAGACCCGATCCGATACGATACCGATAGCCCAATATCATAAATATCATTCATGTTCACGAGGCGACTCTCGAGAGTCGGTATACTCGGGATGTTGTGTATGATATATGTTGGTGGCATCACATCTCAGACTACTGTAATATTACACATATTTACACATATTTACACATATTACACATTACATGATGATTAACATGTTACGTGTAATCTATTTGCTGTTAACAAATAGAATTCTTACCAGTATTTTTTTCTCAAGAGGGGTAGAATCGTAGAAGAAACTTATTGAATATACTATTTAATATTGATCCACTTATGAAAATGTAAAACGATGACTTGCAGTGCTTACTGAAATATAATAGGATGCTTGGGTTATGTTAAGCGCATGTGCTGCGGGCTGGAGCGGTTCAGGTAAGGGACAGGAACATGAATTCAAGTTAATCCTCGTCACTTTCAGTGGCTCGAGAGTTGAGTGAAAGTTTTGAAGATGCAAGATGGGTTGGTTGTAAAGTGGAAAAAAAAAAGTGTACCGTTCCTGAAAATATGGGTTTCCCGCTGTCATCTTGTCATCTTGTTAGGTCCTCCTTATATTCATTCATCCGTACGCCCATTTATTCCTTGATTCATTTATCCAAATCAATGTTCATACGAGTATTCCGGACCGGACTTTGGTTCCATCTTAATAGCCAGCTTCGTACCAGCTCATAAGCCATCAAATGATATACATGTAGACATTGTTCAGCTGTGGGTAGACTAAGAGAATAGGAATACCATACCCACCTAGTACGTGAGACTGAATGAAAATGGGACTGGTCGGAATGAAGGGGGGTATGCGTCTATCGATTTCTTCTGCCGAGAAGTTATTTTGGTATTCCGATTTGGAAAGGTAAATGTGTGTTGCGTGTCTATAACCGGAAATCCAGTCAATTTCTTTGTATCAAAGACAGACTTTGACTAACTCTCATACCGATGATTTCCTTTATTCTACTCCTCATTATTCGGTAACTTTTCCCTTCGTACCTTTTGTACCTTTTCGTGCCTTGTGGTAGACCACTTGGAATTCGCTTATCGTTACGCTACCATAAGGTTATTGGTTTAACTATGACAGCTTGAGAGAGCTTGAGACGGAAATTTATGATACTTTACCAGCTTCCCTGCTTAGATGAAATACTAACATTGGGTATAATAATAGGTGAGGAAACTAAAAAGATTCCTTTGAATAAAACTCTCCATTGTCTGCCTCCCTCCCTCTCTCTTCCTCTTCCTCTTCCTCTTCCTGACATAAAAGTAATCGTGCCTGGACTCATCCCACCTATCGATACTTTTTTTTATAGCTACGAGACCGATCTAATTTTCATGGTGATATAATATAACATATGATATATAATATATTAATGAAATGCTATGAAAGCTAGAGAGTTGAGTGGATATAGATAAAAATCCTTTGTACCCTCATACCTTACACTTACACACACTTATACACCCCTTCTCATACAATTTTATTCAGTCAGAAAATCTTTCGAATCTTCCAAATCTATCAAGTCGTCAAGGTATATCTTGTTCAGGTGTTCGTCTTGTCCTAACCCGAATCCTTCCTTTCGTGAAACACTCAAGGCTAGCTACCCGGCTACTCGAGTCGAGCTATTCTTCTACCCCTTCATTTGCTTCTGCCACAGCCAACAAGCAAGCAAGCAAGCAAGCAAGCAAGCAAGCAAACTTCGAACGAAAGACCATCAACTACAATCCACGCACATAATCAATCTTCATAATATCTCCAAACTATAACATACATAATAGCCATACAAAAGTTTTACCTTATCGTCCCTCGGAATCTTGGGATCAACTCAAGGTACAAGTCTTGAATCATAGATCCATTCACAACGATATCGAGATCAATTCTTGCAGATCTTATAAAAAGTCGTCTAAAGCGTCTAAAGATTTATAGAAAACAATCCTTGCATCACTCACTACACTATACCGGGTAGCGATAATCTCTCGCAATCAAATCAATTTTTAATCTTTGCGGACGGAAACGAGGCAAAAAGAGGAAAAGAGCAAAAGAGCAACTTTTATTCTCCCGGTCGCATATTATTGTTGTAACCACTACCTACCTAGTATTTCCTTGTCCCCCCCCCGCCATCCTCTTATCGACGACATAATATTATCGCCGTCACTCGGATAACCTCTACCTCTACCTCTACCTCGACCTCGACCTCGACCTCTATAATACTGAACAAGTATTGGGAAAAAAATAAAAGTCTTTCCCAGAAAAAGAAATCCTCGATTGTTAATTCATCGTCCTGTCAACAATACTCTCTTTGATACGGTTGCAGGTCTAGGCTGTGTCGTCTTCATTTCCAGGCTGAAAGAATATCATCGGAGCTGGATTCTTTTGAAACCAAGCCTCTACTTGGGTACCTTTGCCCTGCTTACCACTATCCATAACACACTCTTACTTGTCTTGATGCGGTGACAGAGTTACGATTCATATCGCCTCATCCTTTTCATCCCTTTCACGACCTACTATCGCGAATCACCCCTCTCGTCGAGTCCGTAGTGGTCAGTTCAATATCATCGACCACAATGAGTACCGATCCTCAATCAACTCGGGAGCCAGCATCTGGTCCGAGATCCGGTCCCTCCTTCCCACCTACAAATACCATCCGTACAAATACCCTCAATGGTTCCGAAGTCGAAGGACCATTCAGTGGCCTGAATCCCCAAGAGTCGACGGTTACGACACCTCGACCCAATACCGCACCCAATACCCAACCTCGGCCGATGCATGGATCGGAAGATGCAACAACTCCTACAACAGTCACATTCAGACCGGTCTCAGATGCGCTTGCCAATCAGAGACCTCTTCCACAGGCTCCTTTCGATGTCGCCGCGACCATTCCAGAAACCGTGGCAGGTTTGACAGCCATGAACAGAAATAATTCGACGAGATCAAATAATTCTATCGGTTCTGAAGATGTTGATATGGACAAATCCGATGCTGCTAGTTCCAATGGCAATAGCCCAAGACCGCACAAGAAGAAGAAGAGTCAGAAATTCTATTGCACGGATTATCCGCCATGTAACCTCAACTTTACCAGAACCGAGCATTTGCAGCGTCATATAAGGTAATTCACTACGTTCTGAACCACTCTACAATCACCTCTCATCTACTAACCCTTGGCGTGATGCAGAAAACATACAGGAGAACGTCCTTACGAATGCTTTTGTGGGCGATACTTCTCTCGAAGAGACAATCTACGCCAACATGCCCAAACGGTACATCAAAAGGAGGAAATCCCCCCCGGATCGTTGGCAGCCACTAGCACGAGATTTCCTAGACAGCCTCGTACAGATAGATCTAAGCCTCCTGGCAGACAGAGAGCTGCCACAGTGAGCGAGCAGGTACCTTCATATCGTGGTCATCATCGAAATTCTTACTCCACTTCCAGCATAATGTCGAATATGTCGCACGCATCGAGTTATAGTCAAGCACACAATCTCAGACGTCCGCTCGCTCTACAGATGCCTAGCCCTTTGACAAGACGCCCAAGCTCACCTGGAGGTTATAGTACGCCCACTTCTGCTACTTTTTCAACTGGTCAGAATAGTCCGCGATGGCCAACGCTCGGGTTTCAATCATCTCCCGGGCCAGGCGTGGGTGTACAAATACCAGCTGGTCGCATTTACGACGGACACCACACGCCCGGTCGAAGATTGTCTACACCCTTGGCCGCAAATCCGTTTTCTCCTTCTGGTCCCGCCTCCAACCCTTTTGGCACATCATCAACTTTCTCTGCAGCGGCACCCTACTCGCCAAGTTTGGTTTCAAGCCCTACAAACTCGACATTCAACAATGGGGGGCAATCGATGGCTACCCACCATTTAGATATGGATAACAGAAGGAGAACTTGGCACCAAGGAACCAATGCGGCCACACTAGCATCGTTCACGACAAGACTGCATAGTGTTATGAACGCGAACCACTATGCTGATGGTCCTATACCTGAGCCCGCCGCAATTCTTCGCAGTAATGCTCCTCCACAAGAACATGCAAGGCTTCCTGGTATCTCAAGCTTGTTGCCTGGTAGAGGAGAATCTCCTCCGCCTCGCCGTACTCGAGATCAAATGATGATTGATAGACCACACTCTTACCATCAGCCGAGCCTTAGTATGACTGAACGTCCAAGAGAAAATCTTGTGGATAGACTAGCGTCCTATTATCAGCCGATCTCTGACATGGCAAACCGTGGCCCAAGTCAGAGAATGATCGATAGACCGCCTTACTACCAGGCCAACACTCCCATGGCTGATGACCCTCGTCCGAGTCAAATGATGAACGATAGATCAAATTCTTACAACCAGCCAAACTCGATTGTGCCTGAACGTCGTCCAAGTCAAATCATGACTGATAGATCAAGCTCTTATTATCAACCAAGACATTCTATATCAGAATCAGTACCCTATTCCAACCCAAGACCAATGCCTTCCAGGGACCGACCTCTTAGCTCTCACCTTGATCGACAATTTACCCAATTGGAAATTCAAGGCCCATCACATGCGGATGCTGCAAGCTGGGCTAATGAGACAGCTCGTGCTGTTCATGCAACTGCACAGCAATCACAGGCCAATCAACCAAGAGTAACGTTTGAGCAGCCAGCACTTGGTCCTCGAACAGGGGCATCTTCGTCTTACCACCACAAGCACACCGCTAGCTTACCTGTAAACATGCACAGATCAAACAGACGGGATGGATGGTACAATGGTCCAGTAGTATACCAACAGACTTCTGACAATAGATTCCAAGGGACCTCCCCGGAAGGATCAACCGGCTCTGAAGGTGCAGCGCCTATAACTCCACAAAGTGCCACAGCGACAGATTATAATCCTGCTGTCGTGCGATCAAATGGGTACCACGAGGAACCTTCTCGGACCATTCATCCCCAACAACCCGCTGTCCACCAATACCACACAATATCAAATGGCAATGAACATTCTTATACACATAAGCCCCCTACGTCAACTCAAACTATGTATCCGCAAGTCCCTCAGTCATCTTCGCAACACTATCGCACTGAAGGATTGGACGCTCTGGCAGCAGCCGCAACAAGTGGTCAGATCAGTGTACACAACGACGCATTTTGAAGGATTGATTTCGTTGGTTCATACCTTTTGTGTAAATATTACACCTCGAGTCACTTTCTTTAACGATACCCGACTTACATTCTATTTGCAAGAATGTCACGAATTCATGAAACAAGACAGATTTACTTTTTTATCACGATTTTTCTCTTTGTTTTCTGCGACTGCTGGGAAAGGGACATTGTGATTTACCAGCGTTGGTGTTTAGGTTTTTGGCATTATTAACTTTTTTTTGACATTATTAACTTTCAAGCTTCATTCACTTGTTCACGACATTCGATATTGTGTTATCTACCGTAGATCTCATGTATCGGGGCTAGTACCTGATTGTGTCATAATGTTTTCGTCACATCCGATATTGTCGACCACTTATTACACAGTGCATTGATATCCTATACGTACCTTCGATTTTCTTGAATGACTTGGAGGAAGCTTGAACCCGAGTTGACATCCAATTTCCTTTGTGTTCAGGTCTGATATTTGGGTAGCGTTTGGGTGGGATTACTTTGGATTGATTATCATGATTTAGCGTACCTGGGAGGGTTTCTATTGTCATTTCTAGCGTCAGGACAAGGCGGTACTCTACTTGGGATTTTCTAAACGGGCGGCATGCTTGGCTATGACTTGGCTATGAGATTTGCACTGTTGATACCTCTATACCCAAATGCTATTCAAACATTTTCTCAAGGCATTTTTGGCTATTTTCTTTAGAATTTCTGGTTCTAGATGTGTGTGTGTATGTGTGCTTCTTAATTTTTGTGAGTGGCAGATTTCATGTTTGGATCTGGGGGAGGAGGGTGATTTTTAGGGAGGATGGTGGGATGATGTCATGGGGTTTGGGATGGGATTTAGTGGGGTGAACGAGTTGGCTGGTGGGCGTCTGGTTAGTCGGGTTAGTATGCGTGCATCTTCCTGAGGTGGTGGTGGTACATCTTTGCTTGTATTTTCGTATCTAAGCAGGGGGATCTTTTGGTATGTTATGTTATGTGTGGCCTCGAGATTTGAGGATCTGAGAATGTGGGGCTTGATTCTTGGACCTTTGGATTTTTTGATCTGGGGAGCGAGGAAAGGAGGTTGGTTGGTTGGGTGAGTTGGGGTGTGGTTTGGCTGGGGAGAAGCTTGGAGGATTGGGGATGAATTGAAGGCTGGAGGTATGGATGGTTGAAGATGGATGGTGGGTTTGTGGGTTGGAGGGTAGTGTGCATTTATGCATGCATGTAGGGTAGTTCGTCGGTCGGATGGTGTGGAATGGGCTGGGATGGGCTGGCCGAGATGTAGTTGAATGATTGGATGAGGGAATAGCAGAGTAGAATAGAAGAGCGGGATATCTCTGGGGGGTAGGGGATGGGATGGAAGGGGACGAAAGGGGTTTGGAGGTGGGTGTTAAATTAGTTTAACTTGATTTAGCTTGATTTAGCTTGGTTTCACAACGTCAGTCAGGTAACTTGACTTCTTCATGGGACTTGTGCATAATGTGATTATTATCTTTTTTTCTTTGTATTTGTATGGATATATGTAGGGTTGATTTGCAGCTCGGGTAGGTAGGCATGTAGGGTCGACAGGTTTTGATGGGCTTGATAGGTAGGTAGGTAGGTAGGTAGCTGAGTATGTAGCTAGATAGTTAATAAATAGATATATACCTAGACCTCACCTGGGAAAGTTGGAAATTCATCTTGTCTTGTGTTGTTTTGCCTTGTATTTTCGGGGAAATAGGAGATGGGAGATGGGAGGATGGGGGAAGAGAGAGAGAGTCTGTGTGTGTGAGTGTGTGGTGGTTTCTGTGTTGGAGTATTTTGTAGATAGATGGAATGGGGTTGTTGATGTATGTAAGACTTACTATGTGGATCTATGTACGCTCACCTCTCTCTTGCCTGGTATTTATCTTCTGCTTACTCCGTACCTAGGTAGAAGAATGAAAGAATGAAAGAATGAGAGAAAGAATGAAAGATTTTGTGCATATGTGCATATGTGTGTATGTGCATAGATGTATATTTTTTTATAGCTAGCTCTAAAGTTTTTGTGCTTTGTGGATACGCTTGATGGATATAAATAGGTATGTGTATGTATGTATGTATGTGTACATCCCAACCTCGCTGTTTTTACTTTTTTGATTTTGGGGAACGGGGGGCGGGGGAGGGGTTCTTGCTTTGCGATTGCGGGTTTTGCGATTGCGATTGCGATTGTGATTGCGGGTTGTGGGGTTTGTGAGGGGGGAGGATTAAAAGGGAGGAGGGGGATGGATGCGGATGGGGATGGGATGGAGAATGAGGGGCTATGGCGTAGATGGAGAGTTGGGGGTAGGTGGGTAGGTGTTGGATGGGATGGAAGAAGGTGAGATGGTGAGATGGTGAGGGGATGTGGGATGTGAAATGTGAAATGAAAGATTGATGGAGGGGAGATGGATTGGAAATCGAGGGGGATTGGAGATGGGGATTGAGATGGAGATATTAAAAGTGGGAATTGGGTTAGAAATGGGGGTTGAAAACTCGGGATAGAGATCTTGAGGATGGATGGGATGAGATGCTGAGATGCTGAGACCATGCTGTGGGATGGTGGATGGTAGGTGGTAGGTGGTAGGTGGTAGGTGGTAGGTGTATGGTGAATTGGTAAGTTGGCTGATGGAGAGATCTCTGGATGTAGGTATGTATATTGCTATACTATCGATATTACTATGTTGATAGTATGCCGTTACTATGCCACCACTACGCGAACAGGTGGCTGAGGTGGGCTAGCTAGAACATGAGCCTTGAGGTGCACAGGCTTATGTTCCTAGTTTCAGATTTTCTTATTTCCCCATTTCCTTGATTTAAAGATTTAGAGATTATAGATTTAAGCTTCATTACGCAAAAGGAGGTACGAGGAGATACGAGGAGGTGGGGGGAGTTTAGAAAGATAGATCGATAGATGGATAGATGGTTGGTTGTGAGAGGATATGTTTCAGATTTGTAGGGGTACGTGGGCGTGTGTATTTATGTACGAGGGGTACGTGGGTTCAGGTTTGGGTCTGAGTAGAGTGGATTTGATTGGTGGGGTGTGAGGGGCGTGAAGGGCATGAGGGGCGTGAGGGGCATGAGGGGCATGAGGGGAGGGTGGAGAGTGGAGAGTGGGAGGGACAGTGAAGGTGAGAGTGGAGAGGGTGTGAAGATGTGAAGGCATGAGGGGGCGTGGTGAGTTGGAATTCGATGAACTTGGCCAGGGGTAGGTGTATGTGAGGGATGTGAGAGAGTGTGCGAGAGGTTTGTGTTTAGGGTTGAGGTTGAGGTTGAGGGTGAGAGGAAGGAAATGACGAAGTGAGGAAGTGAAGAAACGAGTAGATAAGTCTGAGATGGAATGCGTAGAGAAAGGGAATGATGTGGAAAATAGGAAATAGAAAAGGGGGTTAGAAATGGAGGGGTTAAATATGAGGACTCAGGATTGGGAATGAATGAAGCTTAAAGAATGAAGCTTTATTGTATAATGAGATAAATAGGTAGGTGGGAGAATGCATGCTTGGTGATTTTTGTCCTCGTGCATCTCCATCTCCATCTATATCTATGTATAGAGAATAATAGATAAACGAATAGAGATGGGAATCATATATGAGGCTTTTGGTATGAAGATCCATAATGAGATGAATGGACAGAGACATGATCGCTTTTATGCATCCATGGAATCTCAATCGAATCGCGTTTATAACTTATTAGCTTATGTATGATCAAACTCCGACTCAATGGCGGAGCTACATATTTAGCTATAAGTAGGTAAGTAATAAGTAGGTACTTGGAAAACTGGGTAGTGGGATACACCATTCGATCCATATACTAGAAATTCCAGTCCAAGATTCATTATCTTGATATGTATTATACATATGATAAAACAGGACTGCGGGAAAGCTAACATGTAATAGGATAAGATTCTGTCCAAGAGGATTCGCCCCAGATACGAACTTCAGAATTAGGGTAAAGGAAAGAGAAGAGAGGTAGATTGGCTCATTTGATGGGATGGGGTGAGATCGGAGTCGGGATGTATACTTATCTGTGCTTTATGCAGAGAAGTGGAGATGGAGATGAGATGAGCTGAGTGGGTTGGTATGCTTTCGTTATGTGGATTTAGAAGGATGAGAAGGGAAGGAAAGGAGGGGTAAGTGGGTATGTATGTGGGTATGAGAATGATGGCGATCTTTTGCTTTCTTGAGGGATTGGGAGTTTAAAGGGTTGGGTGTGGGAGGGTGTGAAAGGAAGTTGGATGGTTGGATACACTTCAATATGATACGACACATGATGAGAAACAGAAACTGGGACTTATCTCGTTGAAACTTGATGTCAATATATATCTCTTTGATGGGCGGGAGTGGGATGGGATAATAATTTTAATACGAGGAGATGTGGATATTTACGATGCTGCATATGGACATTTTGCGGATGGAAGAATGTCTATGTGTGTATGTAGGTATGCAGGTATGAATGCTTGGGTGCATTGGGACCACGAGATGAGAGCGTGTTGAGGTGAGGTTGTATTTTGGCTTGAGTTTGCATGTTGGTATGGGTATGGTGCATGATAGATGCGGTCAGCAGGAGAATACTCTTGATGTTGATGGAGTGGTGGAGAGGGTATTGGAAGAGGTGGTTATATCGAAGTTGGAAATTCTAGCTTTGATTGGTGTAGGGAGAATGAGGTTTTAGACTGGGCTCTAAGTGAGATCGAAGTGTAGGGCATTTCTTACCAAGGGGTTTGGGATGGAAGGGAGTGATGCTATAATGGGTCTTATTGTCTTTTATATCAGACTACGGCTGGTGATTTCGTGACTTGGTAAGTAAAGATTAGCGAGGAGAAGTAATGCCATTGTATTGTATTAATTCAAACGGGTAGAGTGTTCTAAACTGTCTCAATGTTTGTTACAGATTTGAACAACCAGGGTTGATTAGTTGTTGGACTATTATCTGGAAAACTAAATGATCTGAATGACATGAAAAAGTGGAAGAATGCAGTATGTACCAACCGAGGTACTAAGCTAATGATGATAGGAATTACTCTCAAAATCACAATATAGGTATTGTTCACGATACTAGTTGAGTGGATTATAGATTTAAATTCAAGATATAGTAAAAAAAAAGATGTTATGAAGTAACTCATCTCTCAAATATCTCAAGTTTAACCTCTAGCATTATCTCAACTCTTCTTTCTCTTCAATCTCACTATTCTCTCCTTTTTTTATCACTTCCCTGAACATCTGCAAAGGCCTTATTATCATTATCCATCCACTCAGCTTTCCACTCAGCATGGCATTCCACTTTCTTACCATCGTTCTTGGTTTTGAAGATATCTGAGAATGTGGGTGTGGATGGAGTCGACATTTTGGAGCTGAGATGAAGAGAGTTTGTTTTTCCAGCTTTTGAACGGACGTGAGGTTTTTACAGATGTGCTGTGTAATTTGAGGTTGGATTTTGTATCGTCGTCCTCGTTGTTATCTCCATCCTTTTCATCTCCATTGTCTTCGTCTTCGTTTCCGTCACTTTCACCCCCATGATCTCCATCCTCGTCCCCATCACTTCCATCATCCCTATCGTTCTCATCGCCCCCTTCATATCCACCCCAATATCTCGCTTCACCCCACCACTTACACCTCTCTCATGTCCCTTCATCAACCCACGTATCCTCATCTACCCTCACCTCTCCTTCCGGTACAATCATACTTTCATTTTCCTTCGATCCAAGAATCACAATTCCATCTTTATAAACTGGAAACTCTGGTCCAATTAGCCCACGGTCTGGATCTCCTTCTTTCACAAATCCAAAAATATAAGCTTGAAGTGTTTGTGCGACAATTTCGGTAGATGGAAGGACTTTTCCCGTGTTATCTTGTTACATATTATATTTAAATAGCATCTGTAGAAATAAGATAATCCTATTTGAATATACAATGAATATTATACTCAAAGCTTGATATACGTCATCGTTTTGTTATAGTATACTATTGCCTATATTGATTCAGATTGAACAAAGGATGCTGTCCACTAGTTGCGTTGTACACTTTAGGGCTTATTAATAATATAGACCCAAGTCACATGAAACCAAATCCATTTGAAGACGTTCCTCTTGGTTGGGAGAGCGAGGATTGTTCGTTGTCGGATGTAGTTGTGCCAGAGGGAATGGTTGAGGCGGTGGAGGAAGATGATAATTTCGTCCCTTGTGAGTACTATTATCATATGATACTAATGAATGAAGAAACTGATAAATAAATAATATAGTACCAGTAATGGTCTGGATACATGGAGGAGGTTTATTCTTGGACACAAGAATCAAGCTGGAAGTCCATATGTTTTTTTCAATGCCTCCATTTATACCAGATAGGCTGCGCACAAATTATCTATACCCATGGATTATCTGTTAAAGGTTTTACTCACTCCATGGATTATTTATTAAAACTTTAAAATTATTTATTCCATACAAATAATTCATTTATTTATAAATAAATAGATTATCTACGGATATATGGGTTATCTATAAATAATTTGCGGATTATCTGTAAATAATTTATGGATATATAGATTCTCTGCTTTTTTCGCTTAAAATATGAAGCTATTTTTAGATTTATATTAATTTTTATATTAATTATAAAATTATATTAATATTATAAAAGATTATAAATAATTATATAATATACGGGTAGGTAAATATCCGTAAATAATTTGTATCTACCTTACAGGTTATTCATTCAGATTTTTGAATTATTCGCCTTACAATGAATAATTTGTGAGTTACCCATTAAGGCCATTATTCGCCCCGCGGGTACCCGTTGTGCAGTCTAATACTAGATAGTGCAGCTTTCCATGATAGCATTATATTCGATTTTCTCCCTCCCTTCAACGTTTGCTCACAGCTAACATTCAACCCAAGGTAACGTTAAATTGCCGTCTTGGTGCCTTCGGTTTCCTCTTCAACCCCGAAAACTCGACCGAACCCCTAAACGCTGGCTCATCAATTTGAAGTTGCCATCTTCCTAGGTCAGCACCTTCCACCTCGACTCAACATATCGACGACAATCAGATATCTCGGTTGTCGTTCTAATTATGTAAAGGGGGTGTTATACATGAAAGTTTCTGTTGTCATTATTCACAATGTTAGCAGCGTGACGATAGACTACAAATGGAGACTTGACGCTATCGAAACGTTTGATGACGGATAGATAACTTAGATGAAGAAAACGATGATTATCAGAGTGATGGCAGCAGTATTAGTTGTAAAGATAGCAATAACGAGATGAGATTACGAGTGTTGCTAGCAGTAATGCACTCCGCAAAAAACCACCACCCGATCTGTAATCATCTGCTCGTCATTATCTATCTGTGGATCATCCGCTCGTCATTGCCTACCTGTGAATCATCAGTCACACGACTAGTGTGGAGAAACTATGTAGACAAGATTCCCCCCCAAAAAATCCAAACTGTCCTATATAAGAGGTCTACATTCCCCCGAAGAGTGTGCTCAAACCCCTTCAACATCATTACTGCCACGTTCAAAGTCTCACACATTCCCACATAAACAAAATGTCTACATCAAGAGACTCTTCACCTTCTCAACATCTTCCCGAGTCTTAACATCACTTCCGGCTCAAGAGAACCAGTCATACATCCTAGACGTAGCTTCTGCTTCGAAGGCACTTTTAGTCGAGGTTGGCCTCCATCTTTCAGCAGGGGTAGAAGTCCACCACGAGCATCTTCTCCATCTCGGTAGATACTCTCTTATTATCTTCATTGCAGCTTGAGACTAACGATGTATATTTAATAAACCATCCCTTCCATTTGCATTGAGAATGTCTAATGAATATCGAGTGTACCCAGATAATTGGCGGAATGACATCACCGTCAAAGACGAATCGGCAGATGTTTCAGCTGCTTTCGACACGAATCGAGCTTTTATAGAGGATATATCCTCGATTATGCGCTCTAAAACCGCTACGGCTGATCAAATGGAAGATCAAATGCAAGAGGAGATGGTTAAGGTAATCTTCGGCTCGAATAACATCGAGCGGGTCGGCCTTGGATATGATGAGACCTTTCGATTGTGTTTGGCAGTTTTCCGAGGAGAGTGCATCACTCCGTATCCTGCACGGTTAGTCAATCTATTGCGCTTCATCGTGAATCTTTGATCCTGATGCTAACATACCTTGTAGTTCTATAGAATATCAGTCCAAGCTCGAGGAACTCGTGAAGAAGGACCTCAACCTGGGGGAATCCGCCATTGTTCGAGGCCGACGTGAAGTTGTTCAACACGCTGCTGCATTCCAGCATCTCCTCGAGGCCTTCGTGAAGTTCGACCAACCTATCACCGAGGGCTTGATCAAAGAAACTCACCGAATCCTCACCACTGGGCTCAGCGGTACCAATTCCGGTCACTTCGATTACCAAGACTTTGGAGGAAAGTATAGAAAAGCAGGCGAGTCAGCCTTCGGAGGATCCCATGAGTTTGCAAAGCCCTCAGAGATTCCCAAAGCAATGAATTCTTTGGTGCAAAATCTCGCTAACGATATCGAAACCATTGAGACTACTCGGAACATCGATCCCTTTATGCTCGCCGCGAGTTACTGCGATCGATTTGTGAACATTCACCCCTTCAGAGATGGCAACGGACGAATGTGCCGAATGATACTCAATGCGATCCTCGTGAAGTATTCTGGAATTGTAGTAGCTTTAGGAGGAAAGGACCAAGATCGAGATGAGTATCTTTTGATTGCTCAGGAGAGCGCAAAGGTGGGGGGACATGCAGGTCAGCTCGCTAAATTGGTCTTAGATTCGGCTCAAGGAACTCTCAAGAAGCTGAAGAACAAGTTGAGCAGGCGTTGAGTATTTTTCTTTTCCCTTGGTGCAACTATCTTCTACCAATTTGAGGCATATCTTTTTACTAGTCTATGATATTTGCAAGGACAATTTAAACGAAGCTTTATAGTAGTTTACCGGAATTGAAAGGTGAAGATGTGAATTACATTTTTACAGGCTTGTTTCCTTTGGAAGACGAAAACGCAGGGGTTCTGGATAAATTACTCAGAAGTGCGAATGCAATGGCGGAATTGAGCACGATTTGTAATGCGGTGTTTTTACTTGATACTTTTGGGAATGAGGAGAGTTATAAGTATATTTTCGCAGTAGAACCAGGTGTCCATGGACAGGATGTTGGGTTTTCGGTTAGTAGATTCGTTCTTGGTATTCTATCTTTCCGTTTCGAATATTCTAACTATATAAAAGTTCTATCAAAAACCACCTTTCGAACCAACAGATATATATATATATAACTTTAAGATATTAAGAAGATTTCATTCTTATTAAAATACAGATTTATATAAGATATTACTTGAAAAAATATTAAATTTGTAAAATATTAAAAACAGTATTTAAGATATAAATTCATTCAAATAAATCCTAATTATTTATTTTAATTCTTGAACTTTCATTTATCTTTATTTATAATTACGGTTCTAATTTTAATGACTTAATTTTTCAATAATAAGAATGTATAATAAAATTACTGAATATTAATAATTTAAATTAAATGAATATGTATCAATATAAAAACATAATTTTTTATTAGAGTCTAATGATAATCTTAACTTTTGAATAATGTAGTATATTCTATATTATTAAAAATATAAGTAATATATAATGTGAGATTCTATAATAAGTATACTAAATCACTTATTAATATCTTACTAATCAAGCTATATATGAATTAATAATATATGTATAATATGATTTTATATTATAGAATTATATTATTATATTATAATATAGCTATATCTCTTATCAAATTGATTTATAATGAAATAGAATGAGATGGAATCATATGGAAGATTGTTAATAAATTGATTAAATTGATTAGTTGTATTTTTCTTTTATAATATAAAATGATTCTATAAGATTCGATTTAAATCGATCTTATTTATAAGTATAAAAACTACTAGAATTTCATTATAAACTATATAAACCTGGGATATTCTTTAAAGAAAACCTAGAAAAAGCAAGCAAATTCAGCTCAATCAAGCTCTCTCTTATAATTTGTCTTCAATTCAACTCTTATATTATATTCGATTTGTCCCTCAAGCTAAAGTGACTAAGTCTTTCACTATTACTAAAATATTATTATTATTATTATATTCTAGAAAACTACCTCCAACATATAATATCACCAAGATAAAAATTAATAACTCTTATAAAATTTTATAATAACTTGATCATAAATAAATCCATCATGAGAATTAATGATATTAAACAAGTCGTTAAATGATCTTCAACGATACTACTATTTCAACAATTGATTCTCTCAACTGACTTGAAACAATCAGATTATTAAAGGGCTTTGTTAGTAGTCAATTCAGGTCTGTTTTTTCGCCTACGAATAGATTGTAAAAACTACAAGGCCAGCTCCGATATCTTGAGAATTGTTGTAACGATTCATGAAAGATTGAACAATGAAAAGATGGGTTGTAATATCAAGCAATTCAATACTGAAGTTATGACAAATATTGAAGTTGAGAAGTGTCCCATGACACTGGTGAAGGTCAGCATGAAGCAAGACATGCCCCGCAAATCATTCCCTATACTAAAGTCAAGTCTTGCTTTCTAGTACCACAAGACTGAGATTTAAATTACACTGGTTCGCTTAACAGTAGATGGTACACCTAGCGAGACAACTTGTCACCCGAGACAATGTAACGTGAGTCTGGTGGTTGCTAGAAACTTTGGCGACGTATTGGTGAAAAGTTCTGTATGATCACGTGATTGATAGCACCGCCTAGCGAGCTAGTCTAGGGCTCAGCTTTACCACTAATGCTGCGGAGCTCCACCATGTAGCCCACATATCCTTGAAATTCTGTAATTGGGTAATCCTATATATATAGTCTACTCTAGCTCCATGCACAGATATAATAATAGATAGAACCCCTCACCTTTCTTTCTTTCCCGTCATCCCTGCACATTCAATTCTATAGTATCATTTCGAATCCACGAATTTATTATTTGGAATAACTCTCAAATTGTAATTATAATCAGACTACACTATTAACAATTACAATATTACAATGATCAACATGGCAAGAACTCAAGCAACAAGTTTTATCGTGTTATCTGACACACACGATTACCAATTTGGCGATAACGCCTCGAGCAAATTGCAGCTTCCAGTCCCAAAAGTTGATGTTCTTCTCCACTGTGGAGATTTAACACAAGTTGGAGGTGTTCCCGCCTTCAAAAAAGCACTGAAAATGCTCAGCAACTTTGACGCAGAGCTTAAACTAGTTATCGCAGGAAATCATGATTTGGAGCTTGATGGAGGATGGTGCAAAGCACACCTCGAGGAAGACGAGGACTATCTTGATGACCATGCACGGGCCATGGAGGTAATGAAGGGGGAATTAGCGAAAGAAGCAGGTGTCACTTATTTAGAGGAAGGAACGCACACTTTCAATCTTAAAAGTGGTGCAACATTTAAGATATATGCTTCTCCATACCAACCCGAATTTCACGATTACGCCTTCCCTTATAAACGCAACGAAGATCGATTCAATTCATCTGGGGAAACTGCAGAGGGCGTAACTTCCATTGCTGAAAATTCTATCCCAGCTGATGTGGATATTGTTATGACCCACGGACCACCAAAGGGCTTTCGTGACGAGAACCTGGGCTGCGAGAATACCCTTCGCGCTGTCCAACGTGCGAAGCCTTTGATGCATTGCTTTGGTCGTATCCATGAGGGGTATGGTGCCAATAGAATCGTGTGGAATGGTGAGAAGAAAGCAGAGGATGACCTGGTTAACAAGTATCCGCAGGCTATGGATTTGCATATTGAGTCTGGCAAAGAAACTCTGATGGTTAATGCGGCGATTCTGGATGGAGAACATCAGCCTACCAATGCTCCCTGGATCATCAACTTGGACTTGCCTTCGTCATAGGCAAACGTCTTCCATTTTTAAGGAAATTTACAGGATTTCCCACAGTCCAGATTGTAATTTAACAATATAAGGGTTTGAATATCTAAAAGCAATTAGAAATGTGAAAGTAGTTCAATGTTCTAATCAATTCTGATGTCTCAAATGACTTGATCATTTCATTGGTTTGGAGATCTAATAATCTTCATTGTTGAATTGAAGTCTAGACAATTCAACCCTCTGACTTAAAAAACAACTGGTGTGACTCAAGCCACGCAACAAAAACCATTATTTTAGCCCTACGAATAAATTAGCCCTGTTTGTTTCGCAATCCGAAATTACCCAACTCACTTCTCTAATGTCTGGAATCTTGTGGGACAATGATCACATATCTTGCTTCGTGCCGAGGTTGTACTACGATTGTTCTTTATATGCAGACTGAGTGCTTCTTATGTACCCTGATGAACTCTGCTTCCGTCATTTTCAGGGTTGTCAAAACCAAAATGATTGGAAAGATCAATTGCCTACTCCAAGAGACGGCGTTAAAACCTTGACAAAGATCAGACCTAAATGAACAAAGAAGATAGTGAAAATACGATCTGTAATTCACTGTGTTTGAATCAAATTTTGTGACACGAGTCCTAGTACGACTTCACAATTACCATCCGGCGTTGCATCGCAATCACAATGCGATTTGTAATTCTCAGCTGATCGCAGACATATTACACGAATGAGACAGTTATTGAGATAATCATACACAAGAATGACTCCATCCTGTGTCTGTTTTATTTCTTTCACGTGACAGTACTCTGATTCCATCTCAAGCTGAAGCTTCTAAGCATTTTCACATTCATCATTACTTCAGTTAAAGCATTTGGAGGAGATCATCATGGCCGTCCTTTCCATCCCAACTTTCCCTACGTCCCCCGCCAGCTAGCTTTCCCAACACCTCATCCCAAAAACCATCGATCCCTGGACCAATAGTCCATCTCAGCTACGAACCTCTTCAAGCCATCGTCAATGTCGGTAACCCTATTCAGTGCCATTTGGACCAGGATATCCGATAGCCAGGACTACAATCTTACAATATAAGTTTTTGAATATCTGAATACAATTAAAGATTTAGGAATGGTTCATATTTATCATCTACAATAATAGTATATCGCAAGGGAGGATAGTGATTATACAAAAGATAATAAGAGCGCGTTCTGTTAAGGTGACTTGCGCAGGGCTCTGAGAGACACATGGGTTTGAGGTTTCAGACCTACCCCGGGTCGACAGCAGCACGCGTACAATTTATAATCACTGTAGAATTTTTATAGTTTAGAAAAAGTAATAAAAAGTCTTTGTACTATAAAATACTAGTTGATTTATTACTATCATTTACTCTTTATATGTTCGAATCGATTTTTTTTAAACTAGTAGATCTGAATTATTTACGAAATAAGATTCAAGAATATATTTACTAAACACTGAAAATTATTAAATAAATTATGGAGATTCATTTAATAAACAAATACATTTACCCGGTACTCATATTAAATTATCAAAAAATTATTATGTAAATATTTTTTAAGTTTTCTCTTGAAATTATTAGAAACTCGTTTTTAAAACTAGTTCAATTTTTATTATTACATTTTTTGATAAATAGATAAAAAAAGTCTTTATTTATAATTTCATTAAAAAAACTAATATTATTTAAATAATTATAATCATTATAAACAATATCTTTTAATTCCTTTCATTATTTCAATCATTTTAATTATTTAGTAAGTAATTCAGCTAAGGATTATTTATTAAATAATAATAATAAATGATTCGAGCGCACCCTAAGAATAGTTTTATAGCTTAAATGATTATTATGATTTATTACATTTTATAGGAAGAAAAGGGAATCAAAAAATAAATTTTAGTCTTTATTTGTCAAAATAAATTATAAATTTGATATTCAACTTTTGTTCTAATTCTTTATTTTAATAACATAGTTTATTAGTAAATCAATTATATCAATAGATCGACTACTTTTACCTCGAATTGTCATTTCAAAGCTATATTATTTAATAATAAATAAATCAATTAATTAAACTATTAAGAATCTAATAATTTAGGATCTATTATATTATTTTGATAGGTTCTTATATTATAATCTATCTTTCCGTATTTACTATAATATCAATTAAAAGATACTTCCTTATTAGAATTTCCCCCTTTTTAATATTTATTATATTGAATTTGAATATTAATTTTTTATTGAAATAATATATTAAAAACCTTTTATTCAATAAATACTTCTTTTTAATATAATTAGGTTTTTTTTATATATTAATACTTACTTAATATTTCATTTATTACTTAAAATATATAATTCTCTTATATTTAAAAGTATATTTTTATAAACTAATCTTTTTATACCCTTAATTAAAGCTAATATAATTTTAAATATAAATATAAAAAAGCTTACTTAATAACAAATTATTCAAGATTTAATTAATATTAATTAAAAAAAAGCTTTAATTGAATTATAAAAGGTTTAAAAGATTTATTGATTTAAATCAAAAAAGGAAAAAGTAGATATATAAATTCGAATATTTAATTTCGAAAGTATAGCTTCAGAATTAAATAAAATTAAATCTGTTCTTTGAAATCCTGATTTTATATTCTAAAAGATAATTGATTTCTTATATATAACTTTAAAAGCTATAAAGAATTCAACCTTCGAAATATAATTAATATATACCTTAATAAACTCATCAATTTAATTATCATATAAACATTTTAGATTATTAAAACAATTAATATTAAGTAATTAAATTAAATAATTTGAATATAATAATAAATATAAATATATAATATCATTCTTTTTATAGTATACTTGAAAAGCTACTAATTTGTAGTTTTCATACTTATTCAATACTAATATTCGATATTTACTCTTTTTTCAATTTTTAATATACTTATCAAAGTATTTCAATTATTTTAAACTCATCTTATTATTTGTTCACTTATTAGATATAGGTTTAATAGCTTATTTCATAAGAAAATTGATTTCAATATACTAATTAAAGAAATAAACCTATTCTTAAACTATTAAAAATAGGGGAATAATTTCGCTTTCTTTATTTTTATATATTATTACTATAGCCTATTCTCGATTATTTAATTATATAGATTTACTTCTATTATATCTTTTAGTATTAATAATAATCATTATTATATATATAATTCTCATTATAAAACCTATTTCATCGAAATTATAGAAATCTCCATTCAAAATGTTGTATTTCACTTATATATTCACAATTAATCAAAACCACTTTTTAATAAGCTTAGAATCCTTACAAAAAGCTCTTTAAAAGTTATAAACACAATTAAACACATCTTTAATTTAATTCAATACTTTACAAATCAATATACTCAAAACTTCCTAATACATTTCATACCCTTCAATTCAAAAATATAATTCATTATATCTTCTACATTCTTAAATTTAAATAAAAAATCTTTCAAATTTATATCAAGAATATATTAAATAAATACCTTCTTTTCTAATTCAATAAAATTATAACTTTTTAATCAACTTTCAATTATATTAGATTTACCTTGAATTCTATCACTCAATATAATTCGAAATATATAATAAAACTAAACTACCTTTCAAATTAATAATTTTTTATCTGATTCAATAACTTAAATAACTAAGATTATACATACTTCTTTAAAATAAATTTTTATAATTAATTATAAAGAAAATGTATATTGAATATAGAAAAATAATTCAAGGTAAAAGTGATCGATCCATTAATATAACCGACCCACTGATAAACTACATTATACTTATTCGATTTAATTATCTTAGTAAATCGATAAGTAATTATATAGACAACGATAAAACCCCGAATGTTATTATTCTATATATTAGTATTTCGAATATTACATTCTACAATTAATATTATTTCAATTAGTATTTATAATACTAATTAACTTTTCAATTTAATTAGAGAATTACCTCCTTAAGAATACTACATAAAAAAAAAGGAAACTTTCGCTTAGTAAGACTTCATTTAAATAATCTAATTAATCAGAGTAAATTTTAACCTTATTAGTAGTAGTAGCAGTAGTAGTAAATTCATAATCAATTCGATCTATATAGCTATGCTAAGATCATATAATACGCCTATATCTGTATCTAATTGAATAAAATAAATAGGAAAAAGATATAAAAACTTATTCCTTTTTAATATCTTATTAAATCGCTTATATTATATACTGTTACGGGAGCTGCCTCTAGGGTCACGTGGAAGTGTCTAGAGATCTCTCGAGGTGGTTTAGACTAGACTTCAAGTAGGAATTCAATAAGGTTGTAACTGGTTGCAATTCTCGTAACTATAGTAATGAAACTAATGATTGTTCTTGAGCACGAAGCTCTACATTGTAATGAAATCCCATTCCCTTATATAGACCTTCGTACTGTACTGGAGCGTTCAGGACCTAGAGAGGTCCTGGACCTTTGGTCTGTATGGACCTACATTCCGTTATGCCTGTCATGCAGGGTCCATCACGTGCTAAGAGTCATGTGACGCGGTACCGAGGATGGACCGGCGTAACATATACCTATTCTATTCAACACTTATAATCTATAATACTTATACTTTCGAAAACAATATTATTATGATTGCTTTATTTTCATTCTATAAGTTAATAATATATGGTCTATTTCCACTCGGTATAATAATATAAACCCCCTTTCCTCTTTTTTATAATACAACGATTTTTATTGTTATTAATATTATTGTTGTTGTAATAATATAACCTTATAATTATCCACCTCTACTCTATAGCAATTATATTTCTTTATTTGCTTTTTATTTTCCTTACTCTTTTCCTTTTTATTTATCTCATTTAATCTCTCGTTTATCATTTGTTTTGTCCTTTGTGGTGGGGTATAAATCCCCTTATTAGTATTTTAATATAGTATAATATCTAATTATCTTTTTCAACAAAACTATTTTAATTGAATTGAATAAAGAATTAAAAAAAATTATATAAAATAGATTAAAAGCTTTTAAATATTATAATTTTATTATTGATTCGAGAAGAATACAAAAGACGTAGTACTCATAGTATTTGTAGATTCTAAATGTCTATATTATATTTTCTTTGTAGAACTAGCTAAATATAGGAAGTTATAGGTCTTATATAGATACTATAAAAAAGTTAATCTTTTCTACTATTACTTAAAGCTATTATATTCCACATTTACTTATAATTATAATATGATAGCTAATAAATTAAAGTTATTCATTAAATCCTAACAATCTATAATCATATATTAAAAACTCTCTTTTTATAATTTTAATTTATAACTTTATAAGAATTCAATAAAGTTATTTCTTTTATTATTTTATTCTCTTTCAATCTACTTTATTACTTTAATATTAATTTTATTCGTATTGATAAGATTAATAAGTGTTTAATATAGTTTTGAACGATAATTAGTAATAAGAAACTAACTGATTTTTTTAAAGATTCGAGACTTGAATTCATGTAAAGATTTTTAAAAAAAAAACAAAAAAAAATGAATAATTATAACGTAGTCTCTTAGTATTTATATAATATTAATATATAGTAGTAGTAGTAAATTCATAATCGATTCGGTCTATCTAGCTATACTAAGATCATACGATGCGCCTGTATATGGTTTATTAATATATATACTACTCTTTTTATATATAAAATTCGTTTATATGTAATTATGTATTTTCTTTATTTATAAAAAGAATTTTTAAAAAATTAAATATATAATATTCACTAAATATATAAATATTATAAATTTCTAATAGTAAATTGAAAATTCGAATCGTCATAGTAGTTATTATAAAAAGAATTTTTATATAATGAAAATCGTAATAATTTTAGCTTTTTCTTAGAAAATAATAAGAATATTGAAATAAAAATCAGATTTTCAATTATTATTAAATATTCTTTTTTTTAAAAGTAATAGTGATTAATTATTAGAATATAAATATTGAGAAAAGCTTGATTTTAATATATTTTTAAAGTAATATATATATTAATATACTGTATGTACTAATAAACTACGTTAAAAATAAAAATTGAATAAAAATTAATAATCTCTATAATTTCGAAATTACTCTTATAAATACTTATTTATTAGAATTTTTTTAATTTTTCTAATTTTCTTAAAACTATTATATTATAAAATTTTAACCAAAAACTATCAAAGATTTTAATGAAAAATAAAATTTATTTATTATTCTTATAAAAATTTGAAAATCGATATTTTAAAACTTTAAGACTTTATTCAAAAAATTCTAAAAATCTGAAATTTTTAAAAAGAACTTAAAATAAATTGAATTATATATATAAAGTTTTTCAATAAATTACATATAGAAATAAATTTTTGTTGAATTTTGATAATAAAAGATGGTTCAAAACAGAGGTGGCTAGAAAATGAGGGGTTCAACTTATGCTATATACTAGCTATATAGGATGATGATATTAATATAACGCTCCCTTTTACTTCGCTTAGAAACATCCCTGGGATTGAAATTCAAGGGTATTCACTACCCTATTTCTTGTCAATGAAATATCATTCAATCATGACAGTCAACGCGAAATAAACAATAGTGATTATGTAGAAAGATAGTAAAGTATACAACAAGACTGCTATGTGAATGAAAGTGATAATCCCCCGATACTTCAAATTAAACCCCCAAGAGTATAGTAAAGTCCCTACAAATAATAATCTTGTCATAAACTACAGATAATTTATATATAGCATAGGTATTCTATCGAATATATTACATCTATCGCCTTATTCAATATTGTTACTTCGGGGCTATAAATTTCAAGTCTCGTTACTTTGGCCTCTCATATAATACTAGCGTACTACTCGGCGAGATAATTAAAGATATATAATATAAACTAAAGTTGAATATAACTTCTACAAATTTTATTTTAATTTATTAAAGTTTTAAATAGTGATTTATATATATATTTTTATAGAGAAAAAAAGTTTCATAGAATTTAAATGAAAAATGAAAGAGATGTAGTACATAAAAGTTAATAAGTTAATAAAAACAAGTATAATTTTATAATTCATTTACGATTCTATTTATCTTTATCAATTTTGAATATTTTGTTTTTATATTCTATTATTTAATTGGAAATTAAGTAATGTTTTATTACAAAAAGAGGTTTTCATTTAATTCTATAAAATAGAAAAGTTATTAAAGATTGAAGTTAAATAAGTGAATTAAAATTTCTAACTTTTATACTTGATGTCCTTGAAAATAAGCGAATTTATCTCTTTAAAAATAATAATTTTAATCTTTTTTTCTGTTTAAAATATGAATAAATTTTCCAACTATAAATGAATCTTTATAAATATATATATATTGAAAAGCAAGATTTTGATTTAATAATATATTCAAATTTCGATATTAAAAGTATTAAATCAATCCAATTATTAAAGATCGAAAAGATATTTAAAATAAGTACTTTTTAAATCAATTCAATAGATTTAATTACTTTTATTTCAATTATTTCAATTTTTATTTTTTAGAAACTTTTCAATAATATAATTATTATATTAATCAATTATATATATCAATTATAGCTTATTTTATTCAAAAACATTAAAATTATAAATGTTTTTAGTTTATACTAACGTAGTTTATTATTATATAAATTATATCAGTACGTATACTACTTCAAAAATACATCAAAATTAAGCTTTTCTTAATATTTATATTTTAATAATCAATTATTATTTCTTTAAAAAAAATTTAATGATAATAAAAATTAGATATTCAAAAATCTAATTTTTATTTATATATTCTTTTTAAATTCTAAAAAAGTTAAAATTGTTACGATTTTCATAAATAAAAATTCTTTTTATAATAACTATTATAATAATTCGAAATTTCAATTTATTATTAGAAATTTATAATATTTATATATTTAAATATTATATGTTCAATTTTCAAAAAATTTATTTTATAAATGAAGAAAATATACAATTATATATAAACGAGTTTTATATATAAAAAGAGTAGTATATGTATTAATATAATATATATACTATTAAATTACGTTCTACATCTTTAATCATTTCGCCGAGTACTACTAGTCACTTATTAAAAATCACACCTAAAAAAGTCATTTTGTTACTTTTATCATATACAAAACGACGAAATAGCATCAACAATCTACTCATTAAAAGAAATAACAACAAAAATTAAATACTACTCGCCGAACATATTTGACCCCTAATATGATTAATTGAAAGAATTACACAGACTATCGCAACTCTCAATCCCACCACTCAAACTCCCACCACACCACACCACAGAATACAATTCTCTTTCTCTTTCTTTTTCTCTTCCCATGCTTGTCGCAACAATAGGTGCTGGAGATTATTTAATCATTTCCAAATCTCGGATAGGGTAGGGGGTTTATATACACATGAGATGTATATTTTAGGTGGAGTAGGTAACGAGTAGTTAGGTGAATATATGTAACTTCCGTTTAATAGATTCACTTACTCATATCCATCATCTTATACATTTTTCTCTTGTTCTCAATCCCACCATCCCCTGCCCCATCTCTCAGCCTTCCCCTCCCCTTTCTCACTTCCCACTCTTTGCCCCTCTATCTCCTCTCTCACCTCACCCCATCATATATAAAGAACCACTATATCCCTACCCCACGCCCATACCAATCCTCATCTTCATCCCATTCTACCTACCTGCCCCATACACACCTCACCAATCAAACCCATCACACCGATCACACAAACCTACAACCCAGACCCGCCTCCCGCCAACCCAAAGTCCACACCATCTTTCCTCCAACTTCTCAATATCTATTCCCGGGTTATAACATCAAGTATAAAATTTCACCACCTCTCTTACGAACAAAATAGCAAGCACAGAACAGAATATCAAAATCCCGCCTAAATAAACAAATAGAGATCGAACTCACAAAAAAGTGTTCCCGACAAAAATAACACAATCCATAGCAAAACCACCAACCAACAACAACACTACCAAAACTAACTTCTCAAACCCAAGAAAAAAACTCTCCTGAAGATTCCAATATATCATAACCTTATACCTCCTAATCCGAGAGATTTTCCAACCCATGAGAAGCAGGTAGATATATTTACTCCCACACCCTAGTGCGATGCCCACCCAGTAACTCAGCACAGATAGCCTTGGGTCTACTTCATCAGTTTGTGACGTGCGGTTGAATGACTTCTGATTTCTCTACCACGCTAGATAATCATACTAATTTATTACACACCTTCCCTCCTTGCCTTGGCCTTCTCAAACCACAATATACACCTCCCCCTCCCTCTTTCCCAATAGCAACCTCTCTTACCCCAAATCTATCTCCAAAGAAAAGTAAAGTAAATCCCACTCATCTCATCTACTCATTTCCCAATTACAATACTACATTATATTATACATTTCCTTGTAAAATTACGTTTCTTTTTTCTATTCTAAACTCTAGTGAAAAAAATTACTCATCTATTTCCTTTCATTTTTAAAAAAGTGAAGTAAATCCTACTCATTCTACCTATTTATTTCTTAATTATCAATACTATATTATATTATAATGTAGTTTATCATCGAGTGGATTATATTACTGAATAAGCCACTTAAAATTTACTAAAATTACTCTTTTTTTAATATTTATATTTTAATAATTAATCAATATTTTTTAAAAAAGAAAAAGATTTATCAATAAGAAGAAATCTTTTATAAAAATGTTCAGTTTTTAATGAATTTTTTTATTATATTTTATAAAAAGTGGAAATTATTACGATTTTCGTTATAAAAAAACTATTTCTATAATAACTATAACACTAGGGTACAGCTAATTGTCGAATACTAAAATTATATTAAAAGTCATAGAAATCATCAATATATTTTTTAAAAATAAAATGGCTTATATATAATAAATTTCATATCAATCTCTTTATTTTCAATTGAATTTTGATAAAAATAAGATCGTTCATTTTTGGGATTTTTATTTATTATAAAATCTATATAGAAAGCTGGCATAAATTCAAAATATTAAAATTTACTAATAAAGTAAACGAAAGTTATAAACTTTCTTTTGAATATTAATTCAATCTTATAATATATACAATAATATTCTTACATTTTAAAATCATAAAAAAATCAATTCTGGATTTCTGAATATTAAATAAAAATACATCTAGGATTTTGATTGATTTTAATGATTTTGAATATTTATTTTTATAATTAAAAATAGAATATAATGATAAATTTTAATGTAATTTTTTAGAGCTAATGAACAGCTGTACGCGGTGACTATATTATACTAATTCAAATTTTCGATAAATAATTAAATTTTCATAATGATTATGTATTAAAATTTTATAATTTCAAATTTTGAAAATATATTTTTATAAATGAATAAGTCGGGTACCCTACTTTCGGGCCACCCCCCTTTTGGGCCACTTTTTACACCAAAAATGGAAATTTTAACTTTCTTATTTATGGATAGAATTCACTGAAAATTTATATATATATAATTTAGATCATTTTTAGCTTACCTTGAAAATTTCAGATTTTTAGAAATTTTCTGTATTGAGATCTAGAGCTTTAAAATATCGATTCTTAAATTTGTATGGGAATCACATACAAATTTGAAACTTTTATAAAATCTTTAATAACTTTTTAATAAAAATTATTAAAAATAAACTATAAAAATTTATTATAAATTTATAATATATTTATTTTGAAGGATTCAGAAAAAAAAGAAAATTTCTTATAAATAAATACTTAAAAGATTACTCTCAAAATTATAGGAATTATTTATACTATTCTAAACTTATTGTATATTATATCTCTATATTTATTAATTTTTTTTAATTTTTTTTTTAATTTATATATAGATTTAAGTTCAAAACTTTCAAAAAGATATATAGTTTTCTTTTAATGATTGTTATTAAAAAGTTATTAAAGATTTTATAAAAGTTTCAAATTTGTATGTAATCCTTATATAAATTTAAAAATCAATATTTTAAAGCTTTAGATCTCAATACAGAAAATTCCTAAAATTTTCAAATTTTCAAAATAAGCTTAAAATGGCTTAAATTATATATATTCAAATTTTTATTATATTAGATTATATATTGATAGAGGTATTAATAGACTAAAAAAGCGATTTTTAGTATAAAAGGGTGGCTCAAAACAGAGGTGGTCTGAAAGTAAAGTGATTGATTTAAGGTATATAATTATATACAAATATATTTTAGATTTATTTTAAAGTAGTCTACTTAATAATATAATCTACTTAATAATAAACTACCTTATATCTCCTTATGAAATTACTTCTCTTTTTCCTAATCTAAACTCTAAAAAAATTGCTCATATATTTCCTTTCATTTTTAAAAAAGTAAAAGAAATCCTATTCATTCTATCTATTTATTCCTTAATTATTAATATAATATTACATTATATCTCTTTACAAAATTACTCTCCTTTTTTCTAATCTAAATTCTAAAAAAAATTATTCATCTATTCCTTTTTTTTTAAAAAAAACAACATAAATCCCACTCATTCCATCTACTCATTTCCCAATAACCAATATCACATCACATCATCCATCTCCTCACAAAATTACTTTCCTCCTCTCTAATCTCAACTCTAGAGGAATTACTCATCTATTCCCATCCGCCCCCAAGAAATAAAAATCCCCTCCCTCTTCCCCTCTCCATCTATCTCTAAAGAAATGGAAAGAAAGAAAGGAAATAAATCTTACAGCCTATCTTATCTATCTATCCCATCTATCTCTCACCTCGAGAACGTAATGCTTATTCAAATTTGCAAACATTATATCCTTCTCTTTAATCCGTCACTTTTCTCATTGTACTACTTTTTCTAATCAGCTACACTCTTTCTTTTGATATACTACTGCCCCTCGATCTACTACTCCACTACCTCACCACTCCACCATTCCCCGCTTTCTCCTCCTTCCTCTCCTCTCTCCTTCTCTATCCATCCTCCTACCCACCCCCTCCTCCCTCACCTCTCCCTTTCTCCCTTCCCCCCTCTCCCTTAATCAAAACCCAGAAAAACACAATCCAACCTCCACAATCCAATCTCCACAACCAACCTCCACACCCACCCCATCCACCCACCATTATACTCACCCTCCAAGCGAAATC
Organism: Botrytis porri; assembly: GCF_014898465.1. Taxonomy (NCBI): domain Eukaryota; kingdom Fungi; phylum Ascomycota; class Leotiomycetes; order Helotiales; family Sclerotiniaceae; genus Botrytis; species Botrytis porri. Next base: position 97,055 of record NW_024066084.1, on the reverse strand, counting down.
CAATCCAATCCAATCCAATCCAATCTAACCTATAACCCTCTTCCCCCTCCCTGTCCCTCTCCCCTCCCCTTTCTCCCCCTCCCTCAACCCAGAAAATCTCCACACCCCTCTATACCACTCAACTTGTAGCCACCTACCTCTTCCACGAAACCCCATAAATAACCCACCGACCCACCTACCCACCACAATCACTCACTTCTTCCCCGAAACCCAGGGAACAACACCTCTCCCGATCTACTCCTTTACCTACCTACTTAGCGATAAAGTCAATAAATGTTTCATCTCCACTTCATCTCCTTTTGAATAGGTAGGTACTGAAGGAGTATACTAGCCTAGTTAGTAGCTACTAGCTACGCAATCACAATCCCAATTCTCAAATCACAAATCAACAAATCGACAAATTCATCTAACCATCCCTAGCCAAATGAACATAGGGCATTCTATCATTCAGGTATATTCCTAGATAATTAAAACTTCATTACACTAACAAATGCATAATAATCTGCTTATTCTATTCGGTATCCGCATGTAAAAAATGCCTTCACCCTATTCACAGCCCATCGTATTTGATCACAACGCTTCCTATGTCCATGTACCCCTACTTCCCTAGATGCCAAATCTACCCCCAATCAACACATCGTCCATTTCATAATCCTTCTAGATATTCATAATTCTTTCTAAGACCTATCCCATCCGACGCTATACCCATACCTCAAATAGATTCAAACCCAACAATCCTTCCCTTGCACCTGATACGACAACTTATCTTCCTTCACCCGTACTAGGTGCCCCAGGAATCATATCCAATACCTCCAACTTTGGTATCATATCCTCGCGGGTTTTAACCTCAATGACACTAACCGGTCCTAAATCCGCTACATTGGTATCACCTCCCCCAAGAAGTGCAATGCTACTAATGACATCCGCTGGTTCTAGAAGATGCCATTTAGCCAACGTTGGTTTACTTGATGCGCCTACAGTAACAGTGAAAACATGGTTGACATCCAAATCACTGTTGTTGAGAGATCTGAACATATCTTCATCTGTCGTATCATCACCTGCACAAAATGTAAATTCGGGAGGTTGTCCAACTTCTTTGCCATAAGCATCAACAAGACGTTTGGCGATTGAACCTTTGTTGATGAAAGTAGGACGAACTTCAAGGTTTGCTTTACCAGTCATGACTTCGACGTCCCAGGCTTTACCGACTGTGGCCATGAGCTCTTTTTGACACTCACGAGACATACGTTCACCCAGTTCTGGGTTGGAAGGACGGTAATGCCATGTTAAAGCGCAACGTTTACGTTCAATGAAAGAGCCTAATTTTGTTAGTTGGATGCTCCAAGAGAAATCTATGGGATAGAAATATCACCAACCTGGAGTTTTCTCAGTGTATTTCTGGAAACATGCCATAACTTCCTTTTGCCAACCCATGTCGAATTGTTCGGCAAGATTCTCCCATTCTTGACTACCTGGATGACGCATAAAACTACCATGTTCAGCACTGAATCCCAACTCTGGGATATGTCCTAAATGTTGTCCCAAGAATTCTTGATCTCTACCACTAATAATCCAAATGGCATTCTTAGGATCGGAGGCGAGTGCTTTCAGGGTTCGATATAATTTATCAGAAGGTAAAGCTGCAGCAGGATCTCTAACGATAGGGGTAAGAGTACCATCATAATCAAACATGAACAATCTCTTATTGGCGGCTTGGTATTGAATCAACAAAGAAGTTTTGTCCAAGAGTGGTGTTGCAAATGCATGACTATTGGAACCAATTTTGGTGATCAATGTTCGAATAAGACTCTTCGTCCAGGTTGTGATATCATTACCAAAGATGTACTCGGATAACTTTTCGTGAAGCTCTGCTTTTTTGGAAGGGGGCATTTCCAAAGCAAGTCGAATATTCTCGGCAACAGTATTGAAATCCCACGGATTGATGTGAATGGCTGCATCCAAGACAGCAGCCGATCCAGAGAATTCGGAAATGATCAAAGGACCATGATTCTCTTTTTGACAAACCACATACTCCAAACTTGTTGTGTTCATACCATCACGTACACTAGTGATTAAACCAACATCTGCAACACGAAGAAGAGCGAGGTACTCTTCTTGGGAGAGATATTGAGGATAGTGTTGAACGGGTGAGAAACTCAAAGATCCGTACAGACCATTGATTCTCGCAACGAGTTCGGCAACGTTGGCTGCAATCCTATTTCCAGAATCCTCTCTTTCTTCTTCGACGCTAGTTGGGCTTGTCACTTGTACCAAAACAACCTTCTCACGCCACTCTGGGAAGTTTTCCAAGAAGCGTTCAAAGGCCATGAGCTTTTGGGCAACACCTCTGACACTATCAAGACGATCTCGACCGACGATAATTTTCTTGCCCGCATACAATTTCTTCAATGCAGCAACCTTATCATCAACGGCGGGATCATCAAAAGCGAGCTTTTCAACATTTCGCGCATCGATTCCAATTGGGAAAGCCGCTACATCACATCTCGCACCATATGCTTCAACACCCGCGCTCGTAGATGGAAATCCCAGAATTCGAGTACAACAGGAATTAAAGTGTCGCGTATAACTAAATGATTGTAATCCGACCAAATTTGCGCTCAAAACACCCTCCAAAATCTCCTTTCTTCTCGGCAAGCAGCGGAGAAACTCGCTACTGGGAAATGGAATGTGTAAATAGAAGACAATGCTCATGTGTGGAACTCGTTGTCTTAACATGCTGGGAAGAAGCAAAAGATGATAATCGTGAACCATAACAATGTCGCCAGGTTTATAAATTTCGAGGATTCGGTTTGCGAACTTCTGATTCATTCGATAGTAATCCGCCCACGATTGTCGTTCTTGTCGGCCATTCGTAGGTTCGTGTTGTTTGTAATGGAATAGAGTATATAATTCATGTTCGGCGAATCGTCTCCATCTCGATTGGTCTCTCAAACAAACACTCCCGTCCTCACTAGTATCTGCATCATCACATAACCAAACTGGAACTATCTTGCCATGTGATTGATTTGCGAGTTGTCTTTCCAGTCGCTGTCTATCTTCACTTGTAACAAATAACCCATCGGTTTCTGGTGGTGTTGGAGGCATAGTCACACCATCAACTGGGATTGGCGCAGAGCTCTTATTGAAAGGAACTCTATTTTGTGGAGGCTGCGATTGTATGGGATGACCTCCAAGAGGAGGCGTGTCTGGAGGGGTAAGATCCTCGACCGGGTTAATCTCTCCAGTCCAGCCAACCAATGTATGATGCCATGGCGATTTTTCCGACGCGAGATATCTGAACGAGTCGAATTGCGAGGAACCACCATGTCTTTGCGACCAAGTCTATGAGGTTGTTAGTACCAACATTTCCGAAGTACGTGCATCCACACTCACCCAATCCGAGCCTTTTCTGTACATCAAAGATTGTTGTATGCAAAATGTCGCCGAAATGATTCCTCCTGTCAACCCCAAGGAAGGATGCGCCGCTCGTGGATCAAGATCCGATAAGGAATTTTGTCTCTCGCGACCAGGAGCTAAACTCATCCTGCGAAGAACTTCTTGGTTTGATAATGTGCCAGTCTCGGCATCGGATGGGGATTTTGCCATGATTGAAGATTGGTTGAATCCTTGGACAAAATAGTTTTGCTCGTCGATCTCGATGGATTTATCTTCTGCTTCAATCTTTTCGTATGCCCCCAGATAACCACCCGGAGTGACTGGAATGTTCGTAACCGATGGACTTAAAGCTGGGTGTCGAGTAATCTGTTTCTGGAGAGCTGCTGGTCTTTGTGGTGGAGGGGTAGCTGTTGCTGATGACTCGGTGAAGCCGGAGCTTGACGAATCTCTTGTATTCTCTGCCATGATGAATGATAAGTAAAAGTTTATGTAGGAATGGTGTTGAAGGTATTTGTAAGAGAAAAGGGCATCAATAGATTTATAGCAGGGTGAATTTTTGGAAGAAAGAGGAGCTGAATGGTCGGTAGGTTATTTTTGTTTTGGCGGGAGAATTAAGTGAATGGAGGGGTAGTATTGTGTTTGTGAAACTCTGAATGACTCTCGAAAGTCTCTCAATCCAATTTTGGCAGAATGAATAACACGAGACAACAAAGGATCTCGTTCCAAGTCTGACTGTTGTCTTTTTTTTCTCTTTGGACCGATTTTGCGTGGTTTATATCCTTTTGGGTAGGAGCGTGGGTGCAGCGGTTGAAATAAGGAAAGAGCGCAGTATAGAAAATGTTGGAATGAATGGACGATGGGAATTGGGATTCATGGCACACCTTGGAATATTCTATCCCCCAAATTTCCGATTTCTGATGAAAACAACCCACCGAGTTGCAGATTTGCCGGAGCAAAAGCTCAGGTCGTACCAATATGTGACGTAATTAAGGTTAAGACGTAGTGGTATTGACGAATGATACCAGTGATCTTGGTAAATAATATGTAGATAATTATAGATTCTCTTTGTCTCGTCTAATTTGTACGTTTGGAATGATGTATGTGAAATGGATGATATTGATGCTATTTTGCGATGGGAAGATGGGAAGGCAGGAAGGTGTTGTAGCGAAAGTTTAAAGGAAAGAAGGGGGAAGGGAAAAGGGAAAAGGAAAAAGGAAAAAAGGAGTAAAGTACTAGCCAGCAACTTGAGCAGAATAGAGTTTACCTAGTAGCTACTACCTCCCTAGATAGATACCTTGGGTATATTTCCAAGGCACGGGAGTGACATTACCTAGGTAGGTATACATAAGTAGGTAATAATAGTATCTACCTACGTCCTGCATCCTCACGGCGCTATCAAATTCCATCCATCAGAGATAACTCACTAGTTGTTCTTTCCTAACGATATGAGGCCCAGAGACCTTTCCAACTGGGAGTGGAGGGGCGGTGGAGGGGTATGGAGCATCAACCCAGCTTTGATTGCATTAAATCGGGTCGTGATTGGATCATGTGAGAGAGAGAGAGATCCTCCGATGTTGATACTGCCAGGTCTCCGATACTAGTACTGGTACTGGTGTGTGAATGTGGGTGGGTTTACGGTATGGTATGTATGTACTTGGGTAGGTTGGTAGGTCCGGAGGGTATTATAAAGGACAATTACAAAAGGCCACATACCAGCCAACAGATTATAAGTGTTAGGATGTCGTATCTTGTAGAAGCACACCTACCTCCCTATCTATCTATGTATGTACCGGTACGTATCTCACAGTACCACAACCAAAGAATGATAATTGGAACATCAGGCCAGAATGATGAAGGAGACAGTACTTCGTAGTACTTCGTAGACAAGCGAAAAAGGTGCCAGCAATAATTCTGATTTTCCTTAGCGTCGGCCATAACATGAATAATCTTCCGTGATGCTTGCTCGGCTTCTGAATTATTATTTAGCAGGATGGATAATAAGTTAACTACTTGGTACCTCTTCCATGATGTTCTAGATTGGTTCGATTATTTGACAAGTGTGTGCTGGTGTGGTGGTGGTGGTAAGTAAGAGATAAGTCAATGTTCAATCTATCTATCTACCTACCTGGGTGTACATCGTATATTGCCAACGAGTATCACACGGGATTGTCTCCGAATGGATAACGTTAACACAAATATTCTTCTTTCTCATCTCTCCCCTTCGCTTATTCAGCATTACATTACATTTATCAAAGATCTCTTACATATCATATCGTACACAACAGCAACCCGAAAGATCACAGCATTTATTATATCTTGCATTTATTTGGTGTCATCTAATCATATATCTACTAGGTACCTAGGTAACAAAATATCGAACATTATTTAACATTACATCGAACATTACATCCAAAAGCACATCTAACCGTACATCTAATCCCATCCCTTCTTCCAGCCTCAGTAACTCACATTCACCTCACTCCCCATCACCCCCATCACCTCCATCTCCATCTCTCCATCTCCCAACCCATAAATAAGCATTTCTATCCAGATCCAAATCCAACATCCCCTTTCTCCATCCCATCCTCAGCTCTATGCACATCTAGTCCCCAGCGCACGGTACAACACCCAAGTAGGTACCAATCTAGAAGATTCATTCATTCATTCATTCATTCATCCATCCATCCATCCACCCATCCACCCATCCACCTGTCAAAAACCCCCACCACAACCACGTGAGTTTATCATTATCCTCCGAAAATATTTCTGTTTCTGCTTCACCGCAACTTTTATCAGCACATCACCTATTGAACATTAAAAAAGAACTCCAACCTCCCTCTCCCTCTCCCTCACACCGATTAATCCACTACATTACCGTAGACAGGTGCACGTATTCATTTCAGCTTCCATGTACTCACTATCTTTCTTATCCGGGTCCGACACGTTTCCATTTACTTCTTCCCGCAATCCCTTTCTAATCGTCCCGAGGTCCAATTAGTAAGCTCAACTATTCCATTCGTCAACAACTCTGGGGCTGGTGTGTGGGGTGATTTTCGTATTTTGCATCGACGATACTGTAATAAACTGGACTGGATATTGCTCACCGATTTTTATTAATCTACCATTACCTAGATGCTTATGAGATGGAATTCTAAATCTCTAGTTAAGGTGTGGTTGCTTGCTCTTCTAGCGTTCTCTTCATTTGTTCGAATGAAGATTTCTTGTTTGTTTACTTTGTGTTTGTAATTAGTAGATCACGTTGTAGTCATTTCTTTACATATTAAATCGTTCCTGTCTCTCATAGGCTATGATAAAGAGAAGTTTAGTTACGGATGGTTTTAAGTCGGGTACTCGACTTTCTAGCCACCTTTGTTTTAAACAACTCTTTATACATTAAAAAGTACTTTTTAAATTTATTAATATTTCTATTAAAATATAATATAATTTTTAAAAAAAATATATATATATAATTCAAATCATTTTAAGTCTATACTGAAAATTTCAGATTTTTTGATTTTTTTTAAATAAAAATCTAAAACTTCAAAATATCGATTTTTTAATTGATATAAAACTTATATACAAATTTGAAATCAGTTTTAATCTTCAATAACTTTTTAATTATAATTGATAAAAAAAAGTAATCACTTTTCTGACGGTTTTAAGCTTGAATCTATATAGAAAATTTAAATTTTTTTAGAAGAAATTAACAATTATAAAGATATAACTTAAATAAAGAAAAACAATCTCTATAATTTCGAAAATACTCTTATAAATACTTATTAATTGAAAATTTTCTCATTTTTTTAAATCTTTTATATTACAAATAATAAAAGTTTATAAACAAAATTTAGAATTTATTTTTAATTAATTTTGTTTGAAAAGTTATTAAAGATTTTCAAAAAAGTAAAATATATATATAATTCCTATACAAATTAAAAAAAATCGATATCTTAAAGCTTCAAATCTCCACCCAGAAAAATCCTAAAAACCTGAAATAATTGTTATAAATTTAAAATGATTTAGATTATATATACAAAAGTTTTCAATAGATTCTATCGATAAATAAAGATTTAAATCCTTAATTATTTAAATGAATATCAAGATTATATTTTAAGCTTCTTTTTTTCTTTTATTATAATTTTATATTTATTCGATCTTCACTTTTATTTTTTAAATTTGAATTTAATTTTAAAGTTATTATTATAATAAAAGATAAGAGAGTATAATATACTGTTTTCTTTTCGAAGATCTTTATTATCTATCTTAAAGCTATTTTATTAATTATTCAATCAAATAAAAAGCTTTCGAAAGTAATATAAATAAAACAAATATAATTCTATAATATTCCTATTTTGTATAAACTTAGTATTTATTTTAAAACTGTTATATTGTTCTTATAAATATCCTTAATAATAGATTACAATCTTTTAGAGATTATTCTATTAAATTAATATTTTGTTCATAGAAAAGTAAGTAATTAATAAGTTTGAATAATAATTTTCACTTTTATCAATTAATAGTAGATTGTTAAAAGATATGGAATCTGAAATCCCTAATAATGCCCTAACAGCTAGGAATTCTTAAGGTTTCTTTTGATTATATTTAATCTAAAGAAATATTCTAAATAAAAAGATTAAATTAAATTAAGACTTATTATCAAATGTAAGGGGTATCTTATTAATTATAATATAGCTCTTTTATTCTTTTTATCAAGACTATACTATTATGTATACACTTGCTTAGGTAAGCAACGCTACCGGGTAGTGTGCTATACAAATCATATTTCGAATTATATTTTAATTTTTAATTTTTAATTGAATAATAATGTCGGAACGTATGATCACATGCTTAAGCGAATCACATGATTCTTTCTATTATATATATATTAGGAAGAATTATACTTTATTCTAGATAATTTTAATTTATATTATTCATTTTATATAAATTATATAATACTGTATATGGTGATTTAAGTTAACAACTTTTTTTTCTAAATGATTTTAATATTAATTAATATTTATCTTTTTATTAAAGGTATTTATAAATTAAATTACTTTTTAAGATTTTATATAAAGATATTTATATAAAAATAAAGAGGGTGGTTTAGGTTATTTAATAAAATATTCTTTAAAAAAACGAATAAGATTATATTAAATTATATTTATATATAATTTATATAAAAGATTAGAATATTATATTCTTTATATTATCTTTTTTGATTAATATATTAAGAAAAGATTTCTAATTATAATTAATTTCTTTAGAATTGAATAAATTAATTGATTTATAGATTAAACTATTATATTTATAGAATTTAATAAATTGATAGTTCAATTTATATTTACTACATTCTGTTTAGAGTTTAGTATACTTTTTGAATTCGAAACCTTCTTCTTCTTTATATAAAAAGAACTACTTTATTGCCTCTCTTCTATTAAGAATTTTTTATTAGATCTTTTTTCTTCATTTTATAATATAAAACACTTTTCTTTATATAATTATTAAGTTAGAGAAAAAGGCCTATTTATTATTTTTAATAGATTTAATTTGTTTAAATTAAAAGGGTAAAGAAAAAAGATTATAAAGTTAAAGAGCTTATTATAATATAAATAATTATTTAATGAAATAGCTTTAAGAAATTCTATATGAATTTAATCTTTATTTATACTCTTAAGAAATATATTGAATTAAAGTCTTGTAAGCTTCAAGCTGTTATTCTCTTATTAAGAAGATTCAATTTCTTATATATTAAGTTTTATAAAGGAATAGAAGAATAACCTATTTCTATTTATCTTTGTATAATAATTGAACCCCTTTCCATTCTTAGTTCTTTCAAATTCAATTGAATACGAATACTTTATTCGATTGAATTGATTCAACATTTTCTTTTTAATTACTTCATCTTAGTGAATAAAGCTTTTCCCTATTTATATGTAACTTTTAATTCGATTTATTCTTTTCTTACTTTTTTTAGTTTGATTATAAAATGAAGGAGATAAGAAGAAGGAATGGTCTTTAATTAGATTGATTTTAGATTTTAAAGGATTTAGTTAGTATAATTTACTCTTTATATTATATATTTTAAGTTTTCATTATAAATGAAAATTCTGTTTATATTGAAATGTATAATTATATACTTAAGTAAATCACATGATTCTTTTTATTATATATATATTAGGAAGAATTATATCTTATTCTAAATAATCTCAATTTATATTATTCATTTTATATAGACTATATAGTACTGTAAATGGTGATTTGAGTTGACGACTCCCCCCCCAAGTGATCTCAACAAATAATATATTATAAGATATAGAATTATAAGATAAAACTAGACTTTTCATTTTAATATTAGAATATAATTCTTTTTTGTTTTAAGATTAAAACATTATTTTTCTATTCTGAGATTAGAATAATATTTTCTTTATTTGTAAAATTAAAATAGTATTTACCAGGGGCCTGCGAGCCCCCGGATCCCTTGCTCTTCGAGAAAGTATTGTTTAATAATTCTTATAATTATAAATTTTTAGGTATAATTTTATATCGTAGTTGTATTAAGAGCTTGTAGACGAAGTCGGTTCACCTTCTTTTAACTTTTTTAATTATTTTAATCATAATAATAATAATAATAATAGATTCCTAACTTTTACTCCGTATACATGCTATTAATAATGTTAAAAAAGTTAACAAACCTTTAATTCACCTTAAAAATATTATAATATGGTTTATTAGTGAACAGGTTATATCAATAAACAGATTACTTTTATTTTAATTTACTTTTTTTTTTTCAATATATATTTTATTAATATTCCATAATAAATTCGAATAATAAAAAAGCTTATATACTCCTCACTATTAAAGCTATTCAAAGAAAGAAAAAAACAAGTATTCGAAAGATTATAAAGATATATAATATTTTGAATATAATATTACAATAAAGAATAAAAGGTTTTATTTCTTATTTTAAATATTGATTTAAATCTTATAATCTTTTAGAATTAGAACAAGATATTATTATCAAATATATATTTAATATAGATTTTAAAAGTTTTTTATTTAAATTTAAGGATATAAAAGATATAATAAATCATATTCTCGAATTAAAGAATGTAAAGATTATTGAAAAGCTTTAAATATATTAATTTGTAAGATATTGAATCGAATTAAAGATATGTTTTAATTATATTTATAATTTTCAAAGGGTTTTCTATAAAGATTTTAAACTTATTGAAAAATAATTTCGATTAATTACAAATACATAAACGAAATATAATATTTTGAATAAAGATTTCTATAATTTCAATAAAATAGGTTTTATAATAAGGATTATATAAATATAAATATAATAATTATTATTATTAATACTGAAAAACACAATAGAAGTAAATAAATATAGCTAGATAATCAAGAATAAACTATAATAATAATATGTGGAAATAAAAAGAATAAAATTATTCCCTCATTTCTAATAATTTAAAAATAGGTTTATCTTTTCAATTAATATACCAAAATTAATCTTTCTATAAAATAAATTATTAATCCTATATCTAATAGATAAACAAATAATGAAATAGATTTAAAATAATTGGAATATTTCGATAAGTATATTAAGAATTGAAAAAAGAGTAAATATCAAATATTGATATTAAATGAATATAAAAACTATAAATTAATAGCTTTTCAAATATATTATAAAAAGAATAATACTATGTATTTAAAGTTATTATTATATTCAAATCATTTAATTCAATTATTTAATATTAACTATTTTGATAATCTGAAATATTTATATAATATTTAAATTAATAAATTTATTAAAATATATATTAATTATATTTCAAAGATTGAATTCTTTATAGTTTTCAAAATTATATATTAAAAATTAATCATTTTTTAGAATATGAAATTAAAGTTTTGAGGAATAGATTTAATATTATTTAATTTTAAAACTATATTTTCGAAATTGAATATTCAAATTTATATATTTACTGTCTCTTTCCTTTTTTTCAATCTAAATTAATAAATCTCTTAAATTCTTTATAATTTAATAAAAGCTTTTTCTCAATCAATATTAATTAAATTTTGAATAACTTATTATTAAGCAAGCTTTTTTATATTTATATCTAAGATTATATTAATTTTAATTAAAAGTATAGAAAAATTAGCTTATAAAAATATACTTTTGAATATAAAGATTTATATACTTCGAAAAACAAATAAGATATTAAACAAACATCAATATACAAAAAAAACTTAATTATATTAAAAATAAATATTTACTAAATAAAAAGCTTTTAATATCTTATCTTAATAAAAAATTAATATTTAAAATTAATATAACGAATACCAAAAAGAAGGAAATTTTAATAAAAAATTATTTTCTAATAAATATTATAATAAATGTAGAAAGATAGAATATAATATAAGAACTTATTAGAATAATATAATAAACCTTAGATTATTAGATTCTTTATAGTTTTAATTAATTAATTCAATTGTTATTGAATAATATAGTTTTAAAAGTATAAATTAAAATGAAAATGACCTATTTATTAATATAATCTGTTTACTAATAAATCATGTTATAAAAAATTCAATTCTTTATATAAGCCTGATATTTGAAATGAGAATTATAAAAATTATATCATTTAAAAGCTTTTAGTTTACTCTGTATAATTATTACTTTGTCAACTCTTTATTTAATTTAATTAAGATAGTTTTATTGGAAAAGATGATTAATGTTTTAGATATTACGCTATATTATAATGTTAATAAAGTCAAAATTCATTCTAACTAATCAGATTGCTTGAATTGAGTCTTACTAAACGAGAATTTCTTTTTTTCGTATATATATAGTATTATAGTTCTCGCGGATAGTAAGATTATTTAGGAGGTAAACCTTTAATTAAGAAATCGAAATTTAGAATAAAAATATCATTTTTGAAAAAAGTATTTGAAACAAAAATATCAAAATTATTAGTTTTAAAAAAAGAAATGTCAATTATAACATTTTAAATATCAATATATATAAAAGTGTTATTTCTAGTATTTATCGAAAAAAACCACTTATCAGATATGAATATTCATTTGGCTTATATGAGTGAGATAAGTAGCTCATTACTCCAGTTCCTGATACAGATATGAAGGGGTTTAATTTTTTGAGTTATGGATCTTTCTTTATATAGACTAGAATTCACATCAGACAAATCTTCAAGGAGGATTCGTTCATGAGGACCTTGTTTCTCATCATCCGAGTAGATTTCAGGCAGTCAAAAATCTTCCTATATCTAGCGGACTTTCACGGCCTGAAACACCACTTCACCATCTCATCTCCTCTTCTATCATCATATCCCAGTAGTCCTAGAGCTCCCATACGATTTTTTCTCCATGCTGTCAAACCATCCTGTCCTGATTTAATCTTCTCCTCTACTTCATCTCCAGAAACTACGTAAATCAGATCTCTCCATCCCTTTCCCAAATCGCACCTCTAAATACATTTGTCCCTCAACTCTTCACCTCATCCTCTTGATCTCATTCTTTTCGTCTTATCCTCTTTATTTTATTCCCTTCACCTTATAACATAGTTTATCAGTGGATCGGTCATATCAATGGATCGGTCATTTTTATCTCGAATTATTATTTTATATTCAATACGCGTTTTCTTTATAATTAATTATGAAAATTCATTCTAAAGAAGCATATATAATCTTAGCTATTCAAGCTATTGAATTAAATAAAAAAATTATTAATTCGAAAAGTAGCTTAGTTTTATTATATATTTTGAACTATATTAATAGAATTCAAAATAAATCTAATATAATTGAAAATTGATTAAAAAGTTATAATTTAATTGAATTAAAAAAGGAGATACTTATTCAATATATTCTTAATATAAATTTAAAAGATTTTCCACTTAAATTTAAGAATATAAAAGATATAGTAAATTATATTCTTGAATTAAAAAGTATAAAATATATTGGGAAGCTTTAGGCATATCGATTCATAAAGTATTGAATTGAATTAAAGATATGTTTTAATTATGTTTATGATTTTCAAAAAGCTTTTTATAAAAATCCTAAGCTTATTAAAGAATAATTTCGATTAATTACAAATATATAAATGAAATATAGCATTTTGGATAGAGATTTCTATAATTTCAATAAAACAGACTTTATAATAAGAATTATATATGTAATAATAATTGTTATTAATACTAAGAAATACAATAGAAGTAAATCTATATAATTAGGCAATCGAGAATGGATTATAATAATAATATATGGAAATAAAAAGAGCAAAACTATTTCTTTATTTCTAATGATTTAGGGATAAATCCATCTTTTTAATTAATATATCGAAATTGATTTTCCTATAGAATGAGCTATTAAACCTATATTTAATGAGTGAACAAATAATAAAACAAATTTAGAATAATTGAAATACTTTAATAAGTATATTAAGAATTAGAGAAAAAATAAATATTGAATATTAGTACTAAATGAACATAAAAGCCATGAATTAATAGCTTTTTAAGTATACTATAAAAAGAATGATATTATATATTTATATTTATTACTATATTCAAATTATTTAACTTAACCACTTGATATTAATTGTTTTAACAATTTAAAATGTTTATATGATAATCAAATTGATAAATTTATCAAGATATATATTAATCATATTTTAAAGATTGAATCCTTTATAGCTTTTAAAGTTATATACAAGAAATCAATCATTTCTCAGAATATAAAATCAGAATTCCAAGGAATAGATTTAATTCTATTCAATCCTAAAGCTATATTCTCGAAATTAAATATTTGAATTCACATACTTACTTTCTTCTTTTTCAATTTAGATCAATAAATCTCTTAAACCCCTTATAATCCAATTAAAGCTCTTTCTTAATTAATATTAATTAAATCTCAAATAATTTATTATTAAATAAGCTCCCCTATATTTATATTTGAAATTATACTAACTCTAACTAAAAGTATAAAAAAATTAATTTATAAAAACATACTTTTAAATATAAAGAATTATACACTTCAAATAGCAAATAAAATATTAAGTAAATATCAATATATAAAAAAAACCTAATTATATTAAGGAAGAATGTTTACTGGATAAAAAACTTTTAATATATTATTTTAATAAAAGATTGATATTCAAATTCAATATAATAAACATTAAAAAAAAGGAAATTCTAATAGAAAAGTATTTTCTAATTAATATTATAATAAATATAAAAAGACAGATTATAATACAAGAACCTATCAAAATAATATAATAAATCCTAAATTATTAAATTCTTAATAGTTTTAATTAATTGATTTAGTTATTATTGAATAATATAGCTTTGAAGTAATAATTCAAGATAAAAGTGGTCGATCTACTGATATGGCCGATTCACTGATAAACTACGTTATTCTTCACCTTATACTTTTTATTTTCTTCATTTTATCTTTTTTACTGTACTCTTTTTATCTCATCTTTTTCACTTTATTTTTTTCACCTTATCCTTTTTATTTTATCCTCTTCGCCTTATACTCTTCATCTCATCCTCTTCATCTTATCACCTCTTCATATCCACCATCTATCATTTTCAAAACGCCCTCACATCATTTTCCACCAACCTCCACAGCACAAGTTACAACACAACACAACATCTCTCTATCCAAGCATCACCAAATAATACAACATCCCGTCCCGAATCTTCCCGCATACTTGTGATGTCCTTGATATACCTACGCCCATCCAATCATTCAACATCGCTACACTACAGAATACTCCTGTTTTTGATACATCACACATTATATAAGTAATACCCCATCCCTTTGAACTCCGCATCTGTAGAAGTAGAAGTACAATTTTCTGTACCGTAGACATCACTGATGGATCTTGGTGTGTACCTAGGTATTTGTAAGTGTATAATCATGAACCATCGCCCCTGGAAATAGTGAAGAGTCATTTATCCTTGATGTCATCTAGAAAAGACAATGGAAGAAATCGCATCTATCAGAATGATTGAACCCATCCCTCGCATTTTGTTTCTTCTCCGCCGAGGTAGTGAGGATTGAGTATTATTTGTATTTGTGGGCTTTAGATGAGGACAATCGTGTGTATGGAGATTCGATGTATATCGTCTTATTAGTAAATTTGGAGGAAGAGGTTAGATAGCGTAGGCTGAGAATAAGGGATGGATAGATGTGTGTGTGCTGGATTCTGTGGGTTTGGGTTTGCATTTGATTTGGGATGCGTTGGGATTGTGTGTTGGGAAGAGAGTGAGGGGGAGGTGTAACCTTAAAGTTCATAGATGTTCTGAATCACGGCCACTTTACCCAGATAACCTTATTCGGATGGATGCTGGATAGAAAATACCGCATCCGAAACTAATTTGCACTTCTCATTTCTATAATCAAATATTCGTAGCCATGATGAACTAGGCTTATATCTTCGTTGGAATTTCGATTGCCATGTTATTCGATTTTTCACTCCTAACATATGATATGCTCCTTCTTTCCCAGCACAAAATTGTCGTCACTCGGCTCATGAGATCTCCATTTGGCGTTATTTGCTAGTCTTACTGTTGAACTCTTGACAATATTGTTCTTGTCATCGAGAGTTTGATGGTTCGATAATAATGCGAGTTTATGCGATTTCTCGGGTATAGAAGCGTATGACGTGGTGATTCATATTTCTGATACGTGTGTTCACGGCACTTTGCTTCTTTGCTTTGAATCTTGGTTTGTATGGAGATTTGCTGGTTATGAGGAGATTTTTGGGCGTTTTTATACCATGGTGAACTTTTGCGGAAGTGGCTGGCTGTTGTCTAGATGATTTGATATTTGGTATCGCGCCTCATTTTTATGGATGCGAAGTGAGTTTTGAAGAAAGAAAGAAATTGTTTGGATTGGTCTGTAAATTAACTTGGTGGGATGATTTTACTCTTGCAAATTGTTTGCTGAAAAGAAGTGCTGAATATCGTTCTTAGGACTACTGGAGCGTTTTTATACTCCGAGGCCTGTGATACCCTAACAGTTTGTAGTGAAAGAACTAGTGGGCTGGGGACGAGGATAGGAGAAGGGAGAGGAGAGGAGAAGGGAGAGGAGAGAAGACGAACGAAAAAGAGTACGACGATGATGATTAGAAAAGTGGCAATGATTGTGGTATACTTTGATAGATATCTGTTTCAAAATTGACAACGATAAGCTTGCCGCCGAAAAAAAATCGACAATCTTTGAAGCTATACTCAAGCACAATTCAGGTTTCTTAACCCAGAAACCATGTAGATATTCAAAGTGTAGAGAGTCAATAATATCAAAAATCCTGAGTTGTTGACTCCTCGCTCTTCAGTTGAAGTAGTTGGTTTGAGCCGAGGAATCAGGGCATAATTTATGTGTTGTTTGTTGTTGAGTGAAAAAAGATGATGGGAAGTGGGTGGTGGAGCTGGAGCCCGAGAGTAAGGGGGAGAGAAATGCAGCTGCTAAAGGTGATATAACCTTTTCGAGTCATCTGATCTAGAAACTTCTGGTTGTTGATCTATATAATAGATGGGAAAGTTCTACTGGGAACCATCATTCTTGATAATGGTCTAATTTTCGAAGCTCAGGCTGCGGTACTTCGTAATCTAATACGTAAAAAATATGTGCACCCACTCATAAATACATGATCTCTGTCTGTAGGCTGTGCAACGGGTACCCGCGGGGCGGATAATGGCCTCGACAGATAATCTGCGGATAATCCGTCTGTGGAACGGATAATTCAGAATCTGGATGGGTAACCTATAGAGCAGGTACAAATTACTTATGGATATCTATCTATCTGTATATTGTATAACTATTCATAATCTTTTATAATATTGGTATAATTTTATGATTAATTTGGGAACAGCTTCATATTTTAAGCGAAAAAAGCGGAGATTCTCCGCTTTTTTTGGAGAATCTACATATCCACGAATTATTTACAGATAATCCGCAAATTATCCACAGATAACCTATATATCTACAAATAATCCACCTATCCATGGATTATCCATACAAAGTAGGTAATTTTAAAGCTTTAACAGATAATCCGTAAAGTGAATAAAATCTCTAACAAATAATCCACAAAACAGATTATCCATAGATAATTCATGGGTAACGTGGTTTAACAGTGGCTCGGTCATATCAGTGGATCGGCCACTTCAAAATACATATAAAACCATCCTTTTTCAATATTCATATTTTAATTATTAATCGTTATTTTTGAAAAATAAAAGAATATTAAATAATAATAAAAATTTAATTTTTTTAAAAATCTAGTTTTTATATAAATATTTTTATTATATTGTAAAAAAAGTGGAAATTGTCACAATTCTCGTTACAAAAAAGTTATTCCTTTAATAAGTGCTTTAATAATTCGAATTTCTAATAAAAAATTAGACTTTTATAATATTTATATAATTAAATATCTAATATTAAATTTTTAGAAAATTATATCAATAAATAAAGAAAGTGCACGGTTATGCACAGACGTATTTTGTATGTAAAAATGGTGGCCGACTCACTGATATGGCCGAGCCACTGTTAAACCACGTTATAGATAATTTGTGTGTAGCCTATTTGTCTGTATTCTTCCCGAAGTTTCTCGCTGTGTAAAATTAGCAATAGCTAATTAGGAATCACAA
The DNA here is from genome assembly GCF_014898465.1 of Botrytis porri. NCBI lineage: Eukaryota > Fungi > Ascomycota > Leotiomycetes > Helotiales > Sclerotiniaceae > Botrytis > Botrytis porri. The sequence goes on along the minus strand of NW_024066084.1, from coordinate 78,991 downwards.
GATATTCTGTTCGTGATCCAGGAATTGACAGCGAAGTTAATGGTGTTATAATGAGTAGTGAGAGGAATTGACGATGATTCTTTTCAATAACAACAGTAACTACCCCTATTTCCTTTTACAAAATCCCCGCTATGTATAAGAAAGACTAGGCAAGTACTTAGTCAGTGACCAAGAAGAGGTCTGGAGCTAGAGAAGAAGCCTTGATATTTGACATCCGCACCTAAGTTCTTGTTTTGTTGAGCATGATATACTGGGCGATAAGTCACTTCTTGTGTACGAACTTTGGGAGCTAAAGCTTGGTGTAAATCACTGGGTGGTACGGTACCACTAATCAAATAAAGAGTCTTCATCAATTAAATTTGTAAGAGTTTAGGCCCCGGCTTATTGTACACTAAGTGAAAACATATCAAAAACCCTCATTTCTTTAACTTTTAAACTATATATTAATTCAATTAATTTATAAATTAAATTTATAAGAATAATATATAAGATTGAAAATCATTGAAATGATTCAAAAAAACAAATGAAATATTTTTAGCTATTTCTTTAATAAAGTTATAGATTCTTAAAATTGAAATTATAAAAAAACTTGAAAAAAATGGTTTTTTTATATAAGAAAAGTGTTATATATTATAAATTTTAAAAAATTTCAATTTTAAAAACCTATAACTTTATTAATTTTTAAAATTTTAAGGAATAATTTAAATCGAATATTCTTTTTATAGTTATTTCTTATGTATAAAATTTTCAAATCAATTCTTCAAATAATTAAAGAATTATGAAAATAATTAATTTATATAGGAAAACAGTATTTTTGCAGGGATTTTGTCACGAAAAAGGATGGTGTACAATAAGCCAAGGCCTCAACTCTTACAACAAGACTCATCCATCTGAGACCACTATTATTAGGAAACATTTCTAAATAAAGAAACATAGGTATGTATTAAGTCAGTGCAGCGAAAGACTTGGAAAAAAGAAAGTGGCCGAGAAGATTTCGCGATGAGATCAAATTATGGGAAAATAAAGCACTTCGGCAACAGCGCCAATAAACCAGTTCTTTGGAATCTATCTCCCAACTTCAATTAATGTCCCCCATTCATTCTCTATTTCGCCCCTAAACTTGGGGTCCTGGAGGTATGGATGAAGAGGAAGCGGAAAAAGAGTTTAGCAGCGTTGAGAGTAGCACGCTCGAAATGATTCCGAAGGAGTGTAAAAATCCTGTGACAGTCGTTATCAAACATGTGCAGTCGGAAATTTTAGATAAGACAATGCAACTGATGTTTTGTGCAGGGCGACAGCTATTTCAGGACAATAATTGAAAACCTCAAGGGTTGATATCATACTTTTAATATCCTGTTGTTGACGTTGTCAGCGTTTGATATTCAGGTCTGTGACCTTGGACCATAGACTTCGGCATACGCGCGGCTAACTTGTCCAGAGCTCTGTTTCGTGGCGCTAAATCTTAACCTCACTTCATTGTGACTTCACAACATAATTATTAGGAAGCACTCAAGATTTCTCCAAAATCAGCTCTGTTACACATGAAATCATTGGTAGTAAACATATTCTTCAACAGCGAAGAAAAAAGGGTTTTGATAGCGAAAATATGGTCCGCTGTGGTGAGTACGCCATTGTCTCACGAGATAACTGCTACACGCAGCCAGAATCTATTTCATGCAAATGTTACAGACCTCAAGACTCACAGTTATCAATAGAATCAACGAATTCTGTGAACTAATATTATGGGGAATTTTCCTCCAAAAAGCAAAGCTATCTCAAACTAATTCGCGAGTTATTCATTACTGATTTGTACACCGAGGTCCTTTAAAGAACACTTCTGGAAACTGTGAGAGCATCAATGTTATTACTCAATACAATCAAGACTAAGATCCTATGTATCGCTACCACACCTCTTTATCGTTCCATCTATCCATCACGCAAAATCGAATGCCAGTACAAACTGATTACCGCATAGTTTAAGCCCAAACTTCGAAAGAACAAAGACAGAACAAGTTTGCCAAGTCTGTGATACAAGTAGCAGCAAGACTTCTTATACGTCCTTGAAAAGTGTACTCAATCACTTATTGGATCGAATGAGAAGGTGACTACAACGTGCCTTTGTATGTCCTGGCGGAAACTCCCCATTGAAATCTCGAAGGTGATCATCACAATGGCAAGCATCGTCCTTGCGGTCCTTAGGTATGCATTCCTCAACTCCGTGGCCATGAGGAAAATCTCCACTTCGTTCGAAATCACCGACAAGATACCGCTGATGTTGTCTGCATAAACAGGTATCCCCCAATTCCGACCACTTCTTTAAATTTGACATGACCGTCTCTGCTGTCCTATGTGGTGGAGTGCGGTCTTTTGTTAGCCGTGAATTCTTTCGAGATTCACCGTTACCAGTAGCAATACAAAGCTCTCCTGCTTTTTGTGTTTTGAATTGCATACGCCGATTGTAGGCTTCAGCCACTGCGGCCAATCTTCCACCCTCAGTCTGGACTCTTTTGTTGTTGTCGGTCACTTCTTGTAGGAGAATGGCTCTTTCTGATCGTAACCATGGTGCATGAGATTGTAGTGGTACAGGTCCGACTGGAATAGGGTCTGCACTATGGTTTGGTCAGTATTGATATCTGACTCAAGAATGAACACAAAACTTACATGAACACAAGAGCATCTGCTGCAGCAATCTCCATTGCCTCTCTTTCATCTTCAGTTGCATCTTTCCAGGCTTGCGTTTTTCGTACTTTTCCCTTTGCCCGCCATCGAGCAGATCCCCATCTTGCTCTTGCTTGACCATTAGGCCCACGTTCTCGCCAGCGAGCACTCGTTGGAAAATCTAGTTCCTCAGGAAGACTGGAAGAAAGTGGCACCACTGTTTCATCCGTATCCATGGTATCTATCGTGCTGTCTGCAGACTCGTTCAAACTTCCATCAAGCGTCGTATCTCTATTTGAATACACCTGCTGAAGGTACATATCGTTGATATCAATCGGGACACCAAGTTCGTTGAGTGTGTCGACAACGTCCTGTTCGATGTCGTCAAGGACTGGGTGTTTAATGCCGGCCCTCTTATACCGCTTGTTTCTACGACGGATATTGTTCTCGTGCACAGCCATCACATCGGCAGCAGTCATCGCACCAGGGGGAGGAGCAAAATCCTCTGCACGTCTGGCACGAAGTCTTCGACCCGCAGCACTAGTTTTGTTGGTCCTAGAGGTGGCAGACTCGCGTCTTTTTTGACGACTTGCACGAGGTGTAGAGGCTGCTCGGTTCTCAAGTAAATCTTCTTGTTGCACTGTAGGAGTCGAACTGGCGGAGAAGTCTTCGGAAGGGGCCCTGGAGTTGTACATAGTCGTGTCGACTACTATTGTATCATCTGGATCATCAACGAAAGGTGTTTGTGGAAACTGCTGATCAAAGGAACCATTCAATTGATCAGGAAGCTCTGGCGGAAACAGATTTTGAGCATCACCAGACACTGGAGGTGGGTAAGACACCAGTTGCTGATAAAGAGTTTCTGAATAAGTAAGTCTAGGTTGGCTATAGCCAGGGTTATGAACGAGCTTATTCAATTGAGATTCCGAAGCATGAGACAACTCATCATCAGGGAACTCATCTTCTGAATGCGACACAGACAATAACTTGTTCAGCCGCTCTTGTAAAAGTCGGTTATCAGTCAAGGCGGCTACGCCAGCTGCCGTGAATGCATGCATCTCAGACGAAGGTCTTTCTGGTCTTCGTAGTCGAATGGATAGAGCTGGTGAATTGGAACGATACGGCATAGCTTGGCTCTCAAGATCTGGACGAAACGCCGGATTATAAAGAGGAATAGATTGGTCGACGCCAGTCTCTTCCTCTACAGGTTCTTCCTTGATTGTGACCTCTTGATCGTTGATGTAAATTGAGTCAAGAGAGCTTGACCCTTCACGCTGGTCTTCTCTATCTCCGTTGGAAGACATTTCCAAATAATCAAGTCGTCTGGATAATGAAAGGTATGTGGTTGATTGAAAGAACTATATTGCGAGGATGAAGAAGTATGAAGGAAACCTATAGAAAGAAGATCCTATGATAGTACAGAAGTTCTGTGGAGGGGATATGTTCTGAAGGTCGGTGTTGTTGTAAGGAATTAAAAGTCTCAAGTTTGAAGATGGGTTGGATATTATCAAGAACCCAGAACCGTCAATAGCCCTCATCATGCTAGCAGTAATTTTGGTTGTGGGTTCGGTAATCTTCCGAGTCTTCTAGTGGACGCCACATTAAAAAGTTGGTTGATCTGTGGTTGTTGGGTGAATAATTATACTTGATTCGAATTTTGAAGGTGAGAAATAGATAACTAGATATGAGTTTAAGGATGCTACGCCATCTTCCTAAGAATACAATGTGTTATTCCTCTATTGATCAACTTTCTAGTTGATGTTAGAAAGCTTTATCAATTATATATACTGTGAACTAATGTGTTTATCTTGTTTCCATACCAGAACGCTATTGAATTTGCTTCGGAGAACATGATATATGTTAGGTGAGAGGGTGCTCTTGTCTCTCTTTGTTAAAAATAAAACACGTGCGTTTGGCTAGACTTTAGTGATAAACTTCCTCCAATTTTTTTAAGAGTCCTTCGAAATTTTCCTGTGTTGTGGGAACTACAAAATCATTGATTAGTGCTATTGTTCTTGGTCTTTTGTATAAATGTAGACCTTCTAATCTTTGGTTGTTTTCATAGTATAATGTAGTTTTTTCATCTACACCTTGTCAGCTCATGAAAATGCTGATGAAAGAATCAAAGCCTCGCTCTCACTGCCCTTTTGATTCACTGGAAAGATCTAAGCCGGAGCTCTACCTCCAATGTATAAATTGATTCATACCAGAAAGTCTACTTAGAGAGTCCTCCGCCTCCATCAGGTATCTTGATATCTTGATGGAAAAGGTCTCAAGAATTCTTTAGGTAGGCTCGATAGTCACATCAAATTTGTATAGCCAGAATTAGCTTGATATTCATGTTCATAATTAATCAATCGCAGAGGCTTTTATACTACTTCAACAATTTTGTGCATAGAGAAACGAACGACCTCTAATCCCAGCCGAGGGTCAATCGCCATGTAATCAATATCTGATGAGAAGAATGCTAGGCCTGGGGATCTTGAGTTCAAGCCTGAGATTAGAAACATACAGTGACCTCTATAACATAGTGATCTTGCTTAAAACCCGATATATCTGATGTCTACCTAGACACTTTTCTTCATCAGTGATACTCATCGTGGTTGCTTGAATGTCTGGTAGTACAACAAGTATAAGACAATGAATTTTCATAAGTAAGTGAACTTGTCCAGAAGAGCAGCACGTATGGCGATGCATCATGTGCATGTTTCTTCGAATACAGGGACCCGCGAATGATACCGAGTTTCGAATAGGCTGCGCACAAATTGTCTGTACCTGTAGATTATCTGCGGATAATCCGCTTTATAGGTTATCTGTTAGAGGTTCTGTTTGCTTTACGGATTATCTATTAAGGCTTTAAAATTATTCATTTTCCATAAATAATTTGTAGATTATTTATAGATAATTCATTTATTTATAAATAGATAGATTATTTGTAAATATATGGGTTATTTACGGATAATTTGTGGATTATATAAATATACCCATTTTTTTCATTTAAAATATGAAGCTATTTTCAAATTATTTTCCAGTCCAAAAGTGATTTTATATTAATTTTTATACTAATTATAAAATTATATTAATATTATGAAAGATTATAAATAATTATATAATATACAGGTAGGTGGATATCTGTAAGTAATTTATATCCGCCCCGCAGGTTACTTATTCAGATTTTTGAATTATCCGCTCTACAGACGGATTATTCGCAGATTATCTGTCGAGGCCATTATCCGCCCCGCGGGTACCCGTTGCGCAGCCTAGTTTCGAAATTAGACCCATGAAAAATGAAGCAGCTGCTTGACTCAAGTAAAGGAAAGGGAATAGTACTATTTCACCGAAAGGCACAAGGATCAAGGAATTGGTCAGTATAAGAAATGAGAATATTGTTCTTTCACTCTGGTCTAGTGTAGTACGAGGTGCGTTGTAATAAGTTAGATTCTAAAGTTCCTATGTGCAGTCAGAAGAGTATGTCTGTTCTCCACCGTAAAGCTTTCCTCAAGTATTAGTACTTATGATGTTGGAATTTGTTGTAAATCTATGGCAACTTAGAGCGGCAACATTTATTTTTAGATCACGAATAGTATTGAATGTCCATGAAATACTAGATCTGCCCAGCTAGTTCGCAATCGGCAGACTGAATGGGAAGTTTGCCCTGATATTCTATTGGGTAGAGATGAGATTTCGATCCAAGGTTAGCTAATGATTTGAGATGAGAGTATAGCTAGTCGAGAATGAAGCTATTCTTATACCTAATTTCAATATTGTAGATTCGCTGGAATTGACTTGGACATTGAGGGCATTGACACTTTGAAGTTTGCTTCGCATAACAGCCGCTGCGTCATTATCCAATGTGTTGTACGTAGGTAGCTGTTTGCTTGGTTTTAGAAGCAAAAAATAAGTCGATGCGTGGAAATTTGGATCAGAGTGGTAAGCCTTCTCGATGGAACATTGAAGAAACGTTTGGTTTCGAAGGAGCGGCATGTCAATAGTTGTAAAGGCTAGTTTGCGCTGCACGGTGTTTGGGCTCTTCTTCTTGGGGGCTTTTGAGCATCTCATCTGTCATGTCTTGGATTAAGCTTGCTCCAATGGATTCAAAGGAGTGTTGGAGTGAAACGACTTGGTGTTTTTAAGCTTACAGCTGCGTACTGCAGAATCCACAGTCAAAAGTCCACAGATAATCCCTATATTAAAGGTCCAGAAACAGTATCGTGATTCAATTGTACCATGAATCTTCCTATAAACTCTATCACTGCCGCTCAAGTTATGTACACCCCTGGGACCTCAAAAACAAATTGACTCATCGCTAGAAGTAACTCAAAAAGCCATTTCTATCGCAATATCTCTGGAAACCACTAAATCTCCTATCTTTGTAAAGAGACTAGACGAATCTCCTCTAATATACTGAGTCCGCTAGGCTTCCACCCCAAGACATCTCTAGCTTTTGCTCCCGTTGCCCTATTCTCTACCGAGATGAACTTTGTCAAGAACGGACCCAGGCTAGCAATGGCATCCTCCGTGGAAAGATGTTTCAATGGCAGATTCAATGCCGTGACCATATTTTCCCACATTTCATGGAAAGTTACATTAGTAGCCGAGCTAGCATTGACCACTTCTCCCGATTTTGCATTTTGAGCAGCCAGCAACCGAATTCTCGCAGCATCGTCAACATAAACGGTGGTCGTGATTCTTTTGCCTCCTACATCTACACACGCCACTTTTTCTGCCTTCTTTAAGATATCCATGAATATTTTGACTCCACTTCCCCCTATTCTGAATACCCATGGTGCCAAGCGTATGGCGATAATTCTGATTCTCCTCACTGCCAGCTCGAGAAAATGGGCTTCAGGTTAATGCGTATCTTCCGGAGAAGTCTCCGTAGTCTCGCCACCATCTGGATCCGGCGAGACAAATAATGTACCACCAGTTACAACAAGTCGTTTATTGGAACCCTCCAACCCATCCGCAATAGCTTCAGCTGCCGCCTTATCAATCGGCCAAACGGCATCATAGCCTGCGCTGGCATTGATTATATGGTAAGCGGTCGCAAGATGGAGAACAATGTCTGCTTCGAAACTTTGGCGACGGAGAACATCGAGACTGTTAAGATCGCCTCGATCTGGAACTTCCCCTGCTTTAAGTAGCTTGGCGTCTCCGGAGTCGGATCGAGAAAGTCCATGGACTTCGTAGCCTTTTGCAATGGCAAGTTCGGTGATGACGGAACCGATGTAGCCAGTGGCTCCGGTCATGAAAATACGTTGACCATTGCTCATGATTGTCATGATGAAGAGCTTTGGTATTTTGTATGGAGAGATAGTTACGTGGGAAGAAGGGAAATGTGATTCGTAAAAATAAAATAAAATGGATTATCCACTCGATATATATATATATATCTATATAAGTATTTAGTGACGCTAAGGTCAAACATGGCTGAGGCAACCGCTTAACATCTCACAGCAAGCTCCGGATTTACAATTTACCTATTTCTACGAAGAGAATCCCTTATCTCTATCTAATTCCGCTTCAAGGAAGCGATATGGACTACTTCTGTTACACCATAAGCTTTTCGAGCATGTGTAGATCCCTCCTGACAAGGCTGACTTCGCTCCCCTATGAAATTGGATACTGTGGTCCATGCATTCCCCACACATCTTTCACGCTAAGCTCCCAACTGTAGTCGAACCATGAGGATTATCATATTCCCAAGTCAATTAAAACATTCGAATCATTTGAAATATTGAATTTGATTGAGACTTGAAAGTATTTTCGTCATGTTAATCAGTCACTTGAGGCTTTACTTTTTTGGTCATAGATATTTTCACAGGCTTGTCTTGGTGAACTAAAATATTAGATAATAAGGTGGGCGCTAGCAGATCAGCGTTATAGTTTATCCTCACTTCATCGAATTAACATCGGGTTATTTCTAAGTTCTTATTAGGTACAACTGCTGTCAGCTTTAACCTCGTGGTGGTATCGAATGATTATTCTCACAGCTAGAGTTCTATCATATACATGAATGCTCTTTATTGAAGGTATTGAACCTGTTACGACAGGGTTTCTGGAACCAGAAATACTGAGCACAGGTCACTACTCCGTGCTGGCGGCAATTTTTTAAGACTATGTAATCTTGAAGTATGTTGAAATTGTATTTATAGGCACAGAGATATTGTCCACTCTTGTTCCTTAGCAAAGCGAAGTATTTTGGAGTTCAAGCAGAAGAATCACCAAAGACTGTAGGCGGCCATATACTCACGTGAGGAAAGTGAAATGGCTTTTCATCCCCCCGTCTCTGATAAAGTGCCATCATAAGAATCGAAAAACGGTATGAACTTTCTAGATCAACTGGATCAAAAAAAAATAGTTTTTATACCGGCGACTGCCATGGAATTTGGAGCGTCTGGCAGTGATCCCCCTGGCGAAACATCATCAACAAACTTTTTAGAAAAAGAGAGGACGTCACTCATGATCAGAATTTTTTTAGGGAGGATGTTTAGCTTCATGTTTTTCCCACGTAATTTTCAATATCTAAAGCGTCGAAAGTGAATAGTAGCGGAAGTTTTGCTGCCGCTGCTTGCTTAAGCGAGCCATTTTACAGGAAACAAATCATGGGCAAACAGACCTTCCGATTGTTTCTTGCTTCCCCATCAAACGTACACATCCAAAATTTATCCACCAACTCATACAGCCACTTGGGAAAGAATCATGGATATGTTTGCGAAACAATTTCCCTCCTCTATGTTTCCATTTCAGAACATGGAAGGTAGCTCTGTTCAGATACAAGCCGAGTATGCCGACCGCGACCCAAACAACAACAGAATTCAGCCTGCGTCTCTCAAGACCAACCTGCAAACCCTCAAAGTTTCCAATGGCTCCCCAGGTGAGATAGCACTTTGTTTATAAAATTTGTTTTCATTTGTCTAACAGTCGAATCAGGAAACAATAATACAGATGATAACGTTGACATGTCAGGCCTCGATCATCCTGTTGGCGGAATTGTAAACAATCTGAACAATCGCGACACGAGGCGCAAACAACACACATCTATCAACACCGGTCAGATTCATCAGCAAGCTGAAATGGCACGCATGCTACAGCCCACCATCCGAGCACTTCAATCAGCCACCAATAAAGCTATCAACAATAGTAAGAAGATCGCAAGTCAAGGCGAAATCTTTATAGGACCGAGATTACCAAATGGTCGGAAGACTTCGCGACGCCTCCCGGAAAGAGATTCTTCCAGAGTGAGACGCGAGGATTCTACCGAGAAGAAACGTAAACGGAAGGAAACGCACAAGACTGTTGTGAACGCGCCCAATACAAAGCCGAAGAAAGAAAAGAACAAGAAGAATGGTGGCGCTAACGCTAAAGCTAAGCCTTCGGAGGGTGCTGTCAAGAAGCGCAAGACCAGAAAGCCAAAAGAGGGGAAAGTGGACCACATGGAATATTTGATGGAACATCGCAAGCTTGGGGACGTGAATGCGCTTGCTGCTGCAGATAAGACTGCCAGATTAAACACGGACGAGAAAGTGGATATCTATGGTCATGGACTGAACCCTGCAGATTGGGAGGCAGTGTATCAACTGGAATATCAGGCGCGTACTGCAAGGCTCAGAGAAAGACAAGCTAGGGACGAACAAGCGTTGATGTCGGCTTTAAACGGTCTCTCTCTTGATGTAGCAAGAATAGGTGGTGAAGATTATGATTTGATTCTCTGAGTTCAACAGAATCCATTCGGTGGAGATGACTCTGTGAACTTCGGCGAGTTTTAGTTTGCTATGGTTGGTAAATTTGCACCATGGTATTGGAGTTTTCCTCAAACAATGGGCCTTTCCTTCGATGTGATTATAAGAAGGAAGTCATCCGCGCCTGCTTCCTCGTACATAGCTACAATCTCATGTTACGATATAAATAAATTGCTTGAAAATTATTAAAGTCCTCTTGAAGTCGTATGCATATTTGGATAATTTGTTAACTAACGATCAAGCTCATCATATCTTAGGATATGTACCACGATTTATCTATCTGCTAGGAACAATTCGTAAAAATTAAATACTCAACAAAGTGCTTCCACATTTTAGAGATACGTTATGTGGATTGATTGAAAAAATTTCTAGCTCTGTGAATCTTCAGGATTTGTACACTCTCAAGTGATCTTTGAAAAGTCTTCTACAGAAAAGTTCATTATCCCAAACATACCAGACTGATAAAGCTCCTGCCATTCAATCAAAAAAAATTAATTTTATTTGTCTTTGAAGTTCAGTGTATTCATTTTAATCACTTCTACTTTTGTGTGAATGATACTGTAGCTATCCAATACCCTTCTATTAATACAAAAACTCTGATAAGCGAACTACGCTAAGTGTCTGCTGTATCAAAATCTGTGTTTATTTAAGAACATTCAACTTTACTTGAGTGCTCAACCTACTAATCAGACTTCTTCCTCGAGTTTTAAGCTTAGCATCTTTTCCAGAATACCTATACATATTTCAGTAAATAATCAAGTCGAGAATCATCTCTATCCTTTTGCTTGCCATTATATACATTGGAAGTTAAAGCCACAGAGAATATATCCCTTCTTAACAAGCTATGAATTCAAATAATACAACCGAATTGTCTCATGTAGACGAAAGCTTATCTAGATGGATGCCTCCACGATTATCTACCCTTTTAACAGATGAATTCGAAGGAAACGCAAGTCCTCCAAGAGAAGGTCGCGCCGATCGTCTCGTGATATTTCACTTTATGAGACATGGACAAGTGAGTTTCATTAAACATAAATATCTAAGAATGAAGGCTAACTACTACTTTAAAGGCATATTCCAATGTCGGGGAACTTAACAATCGTGGCCAGCTTCGAGATCCAAAGCTCACATTTGACGGCATACGGCAGTGCGAACTAGTGAGAACAGTTCTCAACTCCAACCGCAACATTAAGCAGATCTATTGTTCTCCAATGATCCGAACAATTGAAACAGCCTTGATTACATTCAGAGATGTAATGAAGTTTTCGATGAAAAAGTCTGCTATTCAGGTCACGGCCTGGGATGCAATTCGTGGTACGAAAATATGCATCTTCTATGATTTCTGGCACGTTGACTAATTTGTTTGAATAGAATGGGGCTCCATCCCTTGTTGCACAGGTACTCCACTAGCCAAGCTTCAGGAAAAGTTTGGCCACGAAATAGACTTCAGTCTCATCAAGCCTGGTTGGGAGTTCAACGAGGAGAAACACCGAGACAGATCTCGGGCCGATGAGGTCAAGCAATTGCTCTTCAAAATTGCTCGGAATGTGCAAGAGTTGACTCGTCGTGGCTTGATATCTGATATCAGAGACGGTGACTTTTTGACACGTGGCACATATTATGTGCCATACGAGATAGCAATTGTATCTCACGGCGGATTTTTGGAAACAATGCTGGCGGCAGAACTAGGTGGCAGTAAGTTCTTCATTTTATTTCGTCAAACTCGATTCTTCCTCCATGAACCAAGATTCGGTCATTTATGGAAGCTTCAACAGGTACACATATGCTTGGGTTTGCCTTCAATTCAATACCGGATCACCCCAAACTACCCTTTGTTGAGTCCCCGTTTGGAAACCAAACTCAGCTAACTTGTTTGATTGTAGGAGCCTCTGAATTCCCATATAGGAATTGTTTCCACAATGCGAATATGAAGTCTTTCTCTTTCGAAACCATCAGTGGTCCCGATGGCGTCCGATACGAACTGACTGAAACAAAAGAGAGTAAGACGCGAAAATACTCTCGTGGCCCAATCCACCTCGGCTAGAGTGTATTCGCTACAGGCTCAACGAAAAGGGTCGATTGAACTAATCAAGCGATGAGAAATATGACGGGAAACAAGGAGATTACAGAGATAATCTTATCGAAATGGGGATTTAAGCACTTCGATGCGTTTGAACTCAGCCATGAATAACACAACATTATGGCATTGCTTTTTTCACATATAACTAGAGCAATATATTTCTAATAAATTTTCATGTATCTCAACTATGGGATATTATTAGTATCAGCTGCACGTAGCATGAAAGGTGACTTACGTTCAATTTCTCTCACTGTCGTAAAGTGCCCCCTTTATTATCAAAATTCAAGAACGAACCTACATGCGAATACCAAGTCAATGAATCTGAAATCGTTAAAATTGACATGCATATCGAATGTGACCTTCAATTTTCATTACTTAGGCCGGAATACTTTTTAATATTCTCAAAATAATCGTATGGGGTTCTTCGCAATGAAAGAACCGAGCCAGGCAAATGAGATCTACCACAACCTTGCACCCCCTGATATTATGTGTGTCTCATCTCATACATCAGGGAAGATAAAAAATACAGCACACGAAGACCTTCACCTGTAATATCCCAGATCTCCAAGTTTTCAGCTTGGTAATATATTCCTTGATCATTCTCCTGGGTGGTGAAATGCGCAGGCACTGTATATCTACAATCTATATTCTCTGTTATCTTTCTTGGATACTAGTATGCACTTAATTAGTAAGTGATCAACGAATTCAAATCTTCAGCTTCACTATTGGGGTTAACAGAATAAAGAGCACGATCGTATAGTGTATTCAATAGTCCGAACTTGCAAATCTAAAAGTAGTTTTGAAACCTGAAAATAGCTCAGAATTTCAATCAGATTTGATATCTTAAATAATTTGAATGTTCTGATTCTGGAACTTGATCATCTTTATTATTGAACTGCAATCCGAACTGTTGAATACTCTACGATCGCAAATCAATCTCGACAATTAGATACTTCGTAGACATGGAATTATATTATCATAACTTCTCTCATGACACTTGCGAGTAGTTTCTTTACATTCTAGAATTAGAAAGACTTGGACTATCAAGAGTCATTCTAGCTCTCTTCGCTCAGTGCACCTGCCTAGGTTATTTCTAAGCGGATCGTGCCACGTCGCTTCACACATTGATGCCTCAGGTATCAAGGACAAGCGAGATACCGTCCGATTACATTGTGCCACCTCAATGCACCAGCCCACGATCTAATGTTAATGAAAAGATCTATCTAATCTTTCGGGTTGAGAAGTAACAGCTTTCGAGTGAAGCAGCTTGATGACCATTAATGCCAGAAACTCATTTTTAGCGCTATCTCCATGATTTATGTCCCTGATCCCGGAGACCGATAGCGGGGTATGACCTACTTTTGAGACGTGGAGTAGACAACAACAAGGAATACTAATCATATAGAATACGGCAATCTCACGCCGAAGAAAAAGAGATGCGGGGTATGTAATAAGTCGTGTTTGAATTTCGGCCATGTTTCAGTTGTTCGAGTAGACTAGTATTGTGATGGGTCCCACGAGTTCTGGTGCTTGTAATCTACGTTCACCCGCTGCGAAATCTCGCTCTCTTCCATTTTCTAAGCTTTGGAGTCGTACAGACCCCTATAGAAACTCGAGATTTGCTAGAGAAGAAGATCTTGTTTGCCCACGTTAGGGTTCTCGGTGATCTCTTCATATTAATTTTCCCGTCCAAGTATCTGTAATGCTGCGTTTGGTGCAACGCCTCGCGAGATTCGACCATGGGAAAGGTGCCAGATATGTAAGGGCAACCAATAATTCTAGTAGATGGCCGCAATAAATGTATCATTTCATTCTGATATTTCTCTTGGCACCGAGGAGACTGCAACAGTTGCCTTATGACTGCGAGATTTAAACGGTGAATGGTAATCTTTTCGATGCAAATCTTTTGTGGGCAGGTGAGGGTAGGACTTTCTCTCAATTTACTTTAGAAATTTTTCTCCCTGTAAGTAGAGACTCTTGACTGAGTTCCGTGTCAGCCAAACCTCTAAAGTCAGTATTCTAGTCGAACTGCGGCCTTTATAACTTCTATCAGAGCACTCGCCAAATGGATGATTAGTAATCCTCGTGTAGTCCCGCAGCTTCCAATGCGATAAACGTAACCCGCCCCCCACTGTTCTATAGCTGGTTCGAGTCTTGTGCTACTTCCGCACATCAGGGTTTCAGCGATTGAGTCACATTCTTTGTATTGTTACTCTCACCACTGATCTTTTAAAATACTAAACCCCTTTGCTGATCCGAGGCGCATTCTTGAAGACCTGAAAGCCTGTTTGTTTGCTGTTTTTGGGTTTTTATGCTATCTCTTGTTGCATTTGATCTTCGAATCTATTCTCTATATAGAATCGCGCCTTTATTTCGTCATTCCGAAGAGGACGCTGATATATTATTGAGTTTTTGTTTGCAACTCCCTGGGCCACAATGGCCAGTCGTCGAAATCAAGCTATCCGTGAAATTCTTTGTGCAAAACGTACCAGAGACCCAATCTGAATGCTTGTTTGTTAGCCAAAAAGCTTTTCGGCTGTTTTCTCGCAAATATAGTGCAGGTCTTGGTTGAGGTAAAAAAAATCATGAGCTGTTAAAATGTCTTCCGTTCTTGTTTGAAGGATTTAACCTCGAAATTGCAACTCTGGTGTAGCAGTAAAGATACATCTCCGCATACTGAAAAGATTGCCGAAAGAGCACTACGTCTTGTTTCTCTTCAACCATTTCTTGCAT
The DNA here is from genome assembly GCF_014898465.1 of Botrytis porri. Taxonomy (NCBI): domain Eukaryota; kingdom Fungi; phylum Ascomycota; class Leotiomycetes; order Helotiales; family Sclerotiniaceae; genus Botrytis; species Botrytis porri. The sequence goes on along the minus strand of NW_024066084.1, from coordinate 63,778 downwards.
GTGCCGTAGGATATAATATAGTGAATTATTTCTCAAGTGGATCCCAAGCCTGTGCAAAAACATTGGCTAGCCTTACCCCCACCTGATATCAAAAGACTTACAGAAGTGGTCGTTGATCTAGGACGCTGTCATTCCTAACTAGTGTTTTGGTCCCTAAAAACACTGTTTGGGAGTAGAGGACTGGCTGTAAAATTGAGACTGTGCAGTTGCGTCACCATGTGGTGGCAGATTCCGTACTTAATAAAGCATTCACTTATTAATGTAATAAAATATTAAATACTTTGATACTATATTAAATAAATCATATCTACCCTATTGATCTGATTAAACTTCTTATTATACATAACAAAGCTTATTCTAATCAATAAGGTTTTAGTGAATTTCTTGAATTTTGAAAGTTTTATCGAAAACTTTAGCTTAAAGTAACAATTTGATATATAAAAAGTTTCTAGACTTTATCTGTTTTTTAATCCACTTTCCCCTTTCCCCTTTTACTTTTCCTCTTTCCCTTTTAAAGTCTTTCTTTCGAATCCATAAGAATTATATCTATCTTTATATTGTAAATAAATAATAGAGTTATTCATTTATTTATATAATAGTATAAAGCTTTTAATAGTTAACAATAATATAATATATATAATATAAAGATTTTCATTTCGAATTTATTTATATATAGATTAGAATTAAGTCAAACTCTTATTTAGATAATGTTTTTTAGATTTATAATATAATAATAAAGCCTGTAATTATAAGATAATTTAATAGAGTCTATTTCTTCTTAAATTTTTGTTTAATATTTATTATCTATCTTTTTGACCTTTTCCTTTTTAAACTCATTTTTCTAATCTTTATACATATATCTTTTCATGTAACTCTAATATATAAAAATAATAAGATCTTTAAGACCTTTATTTACTTTTTTCCTATAAAAATTAATAATAAATAAATGTTCAAATGAATTTATTATATCTAGTACTAATGAATGAATTGATTTTTTTTTAATAACGAAAGCGATATCAATATTATAATGTATAAAATAGAAATTTGTATAGAGGTTTATATTGAATTTCTTTTCGTTCGGAGTATTCACTTTGCTACTACAGGGAAGCTCGCTTGGTCATCAATCACGAAGTCACGATCACACATCAATACTACATACCTAGGTACTGGAGCATACCTTGCCTTCAAACTCTAAGTTTCGTGTTCCCAGCAAAGTAAGGACATATTTACATCCAAGATCCTAAGCTCGTTGAGATGCTGCCTTGTCTTGTCTTAGACCACCAGGACCGATCGGGGATTACATAATGCATGCTCTAGAATTCGAGGCCATACAATTGAGGCGTACAATCTTTCATTAAGCTTGACCAGAATGGCCGTCTGCGAAAGCTTTTACGGGGGTCTGGTTTCGATGCAAGCACCGGCAGTATCGAGTAGTCAAAAACTCGGTTTTTGATCTCACGGACGCTGTTGCATCAGCAGTATTTGTGTATGAGTGCACCTTCTCATCTCACGTGGAAGAGTGACGCCTTGACCTTGAACATGATAGAGTACAAGCTCACCTGATGCCGGCATTTGCGACATTCCTTTTTCAATATCGACCACGCCAAACATTATCCTTACCAAAATCACTCTTCAGCTCTTAGACTTTGTGGTTACATTTCGTTTCTACTTCAAGGCTCGAAGACTTTGGATACGTATCGTTGGCTGCAAAATGTAGGAGGAAGTCAGTATCTCGAAAGTGGTTAGCGCCCGAGGTTATACCGAAGTTCTTCCCAAGGCCGTTGGTACCTCATTTCTCATCCACTAGGGTTGCGATGGAAGGTTACTAGACACGCCTGACTATTGACATTTATCACGATGGAAAGATATAATCTTGTGGAACACGGATATGACGAAGCATTACTAGGAAGCAGTCAAAGTTTCTCGTTCCACGCGAACTGTATACACCTTTCCTTATCTGCTAATCGCAAAGACCTGTGGGTAAAATTGATCATTCATTCCTTCGGCAGAAGTCTTCTGACCGAAATGGACGGATTGAAACATTTGACATATATTCTGAAATCTTGTCCAGGGCCGACTCGAGTGTACACAGTGTGCCTGATCAGGTCACCGAGTAACGTTACAACAAGCTTTTTTATCATTCGTTTCATTGAAGCCCTTCAAGCTGAAGTGGTTTCTTCCCAACCGCTGGGGTAATAAATCCACTTCTTCCTTCATCCCACCAAGTGGCTTATCGGCAATCTTGTACCCCTGACGATCGACCGGACATTTTATCACCCAGAAGAAGGGCACCTTCCATATTTTGATATTCGATGTTTTGCATGTGCCGGGGAAAGGTAATTCCAGATGTCTCTCACATGCAACCTAACCACCATCTATCAGGATTCAACTCCTTAATTTCCTCAAATTCCGCGCCCGTGATGATTCTTGGAAGTTTTTCTTGTTCCCGAGGAGAGTTTTATATCACATTTGCAGTCGAAAGTAGATACTAAGTAGAACCTCGCGGATATTGAATTCCTTATCGAGAAGTCATTTTGACAACCCCTTACCTCCGTGAGAAATGTTCGTGGGCGTCAATGATCGGAATGTGGGAATCCCAGCTTTGAGAAATTGCCAATATCGTCGTTTGACCTCTTACCTCCAAGAACTCAATGTAAAGTTGTTATTTGATTGCAACCTGATTGAAATGTTGCTGTTTGTTAAACTTAATTATCTGAGTAACGTGTCGTCACCTTGAGAGGAGCCACAAATGGACTGCTATGCAATCGCCTGAATGTTGGTTGTGAAAACAACAGACGTAAGTATAAGAAGGTCGAGTATACCTTCCAAAGAGTGACTCGAATAAACAACGAGACTTCACTCAAACTTGACTCTTTCGATAGCCGGACTTTTCGAAACTCTCAATATCTACTGAGTTCATTCTAGACCCAAAGTCACAATCAAACTCGAACTATTCTTCAATCATGCCGTCGCTCTCTGCAATCGCTCCTCTTGCAGGCATTATAGCCAGTATTCCTTCTGCGATGGCGGGCTTTGATCCGACCTCACAGAGTAATGTTGCCGTTTATTGGGGTGAGCTTTCTTGAACGTCTCGAGCATTACCTGCGAACTTTGTGTTGACTCAGCAAAGGGCAAAACTCATATGGACAGGGCTCTGGAGCTTTTGTTCAGCAACGGCTCTCACATTATTGTCAAAGTAGGTCTCCTTAGCCGAACAATATATACCAGTAAATCTAACATGATAAAGATACGGAAATTAACGTACGGAAATGCTCTGAAGGGAATCCCCATTTAATTTTCTAACAAATCTCGTAGATCATTCCCCTCGCATTCTTGAGTTCTATCAATACGCCAGTCCTCAATTTTGCCAATCAAGGAGATCCATGCACAGTGATTTCAGGGTCTACGTTATTCTACTGCTCAGAGCTCGAGTAAGTATCAACCCTCAACTCCCTACTTAGCAACTTCTCTAAACATGCAATCTAGAGCCGACATCACCACATGCCAAAAAACATATGGCAAGACAATTATGCTTTCTGTTGGCGGGGCCACTTATACCGAGGGTGGTTTCACATCTACTCAAGCTGCCACAACCGCTGCGAATAATCTTTGGTCATGGTTTGGACCTGACACCTCAGGTGACATCCGACCTTTCGGAACCGCTGTAATCGATGGATTCGATTTTGACTTCGAAAGCACGGTATCCAATATGCCTGCATTTGGAAATCAGCTCCGCTCGTTGATGGATACAGATAAAAATAAAACGTGGCTTCTATCCGCTGCCCCACAGTGTCCCTACCCTGATGCCGCAGATGGACCAATGCTTGCTGGAACAGTATCATTCGATATAGTCTGGGTACAATTTTACAACAACTACTGCGGAGTACAATCATTCGTCCCCGGTGCATCAACACAGAATAACTTCAATTTCGATACTTGGGATAACTGGGCCAAGACAGTATCACTCAACCCTAAAGTTAAAGTCATGCTAGGCATACCATCCAATACTGGAGCAGGAGCTGGGTACACTTCTGGGGCCGCTCTTGCAAGCGTCATCGCATACTCAAAAAGCTTCTCCAGTTTTGGCGGCGTAATGATGTGGGACATGAGCCAGCTTTACGCAAATATTGGATTTCTCGATGCGGTCAATGCGGATCTCGGAAAGCCAGCGGTAACGGTACCAGTCACAACTAGCACTATTACCAGCACTAGCACCAGCAAATCTTCAATCACTACCACTACTAGTACTACTACTACTACTACTACTACTACTACTGTCACTACAACGGCTCCAGGCTCTACTCTCACAACCATAACAACAACTAGCGCGAGCCCTACCTCGACTGGCGGTCCGCTTGTCAACGAGTGGAACCAATGTGGTGGACAGGGCTGGACTGGAGCCACGAATTGTGTCCCTGGCACAACTTGCGTCTCATATAGCATCTGGTACTCACAGTGCAACCCTAACTAGATTCCGGTCTAGTGATGAGGGTGACGATGTTTAAACTCCAGCCTGTTATGACAATGCAGCAAATATGTCTTCCATTGCCTCACATTTGTACATTTCTGCGAGATTGTTTCACATAGCTTCAAGTCATTCGATTCCTTTGTATATACTTATAGCCGTGAGGTTGTTCAACGGCTCGGTGGCTTTTCTTTTCGGCTAATCGCACATATTCCATAAACATTGCAAGTGGATCAGGCATCTTCTTTATCTTTTTCATATAGAACTTTTATTAGCAGCTCATCATATACCAATTTCATCAGACTTTCTGATTTGAGAATTAAACATCTAGATCGTCTATTTCTCGTGATTCCAAGGACGGTTTGATGCTCACTTGAAGTGCCTGTGTTACCCTGTACTCTTGCACATCCTCCGCGTTGACTTGGTTCTCCTTCTTGAGAAATAAGATATTTGACAACAGTTCTAAAAACATCACTTTCCAAGTTTATCTTGATCTTTCAGCTCATCAGGATCGTGTCGACAGAATTTTTGGTGAATTTTCTTCGCTACGTGGAAATCGATTCAAACTCATGGTCCTACTGTAACATTGTAAGACTGTAATGTAGTAATATCAAGTCCTAATTCTTGGAGGTTAGCTCTAGAATAACAATAATAATAGTATTACTATTTTAGTATTAGTTGAAGAGTTAGTCACTTTAGCTTTAGGCATAAGTCAAATATATAATTATCATGATACAAGAAATAAATACTAGGTAAAATATATAATATTTTATAAAGAATAAAAAAGAAAGTAAAAAGGTTCTAACTATATAAAGGATGGATACCTTAAATATCCATATAATTATATATTGAACCTGTAACAGTACTCCCCCTTAAGGACTTGCTTATTCCAAACAAGCTAAATTCATTATATAGCTTATCATTATATATAAATTAAATAAATAATTGAATTTATTGAATTAATAATTTAGATATTTTATATTAATCTGACTTTTTTTTTGTAAATTAATCTTCAAGTTTTTTATATTTTCTTTAAACATTTTAATATAAATAACAAGATTATTTTAGCTTTAAAGTTATTCAATACCTATTTTAATACACTAGATTTTTCAGAATATATATAGTAATATTCTATTAATAGTTTTTCATTTCTTTTCAAATCTATTATTAATTGTTAAATAGAAGTATAATATTTTTATTTAATTAGATAATAATAATCATTTTCATTATAATTATTTATAACTTCTTTAAAATTTATTTCTATATTAGCTCATTTTCGCTATCTTTTCTTTTGAAAATCCTATCTTTAATAATAAGTAATTCTGATTTATTAATTATAATTTATACTAAAAAATATATTCTATCAATTACAAAAGTAAATAATAAATAATGAAAAACAAGAAATATTTAAACATTATTTAATAATTGAATAAGATAGAAATAAGAATAAACTTTTATAATCTTATATAACCCTATCCATCGATTATTTAATTTCTTTACTTTAAAAGGTTTTCATATTTTTAATATTTATGAATATTTTTTAATCTATACAATAATATAATAAATTAATATAATATTAATTTACATTTTTTATATATATCATAATTACTTAACTTATCTAATAAGAATTTATAATTGTAATAAAATTCTTTTTATTTTATCCATCATTTTATTACCCTTGAAAACTCTTATTTTTGTACTATAATCATATCTAATAAACAAGGTTTATTAGGCTTTATATTAATATATAAACTAAACCCATAATTAATAAAGAATAATAAGCAATTAATAATCTTTAAAATCATATTATTCAATACGAATTTAATAAAAAATAATTATTATATTTAATTATTCTAATGAGAATTTATAAAGACTTATAAATATTACTTAATAATAGAATTTATTCGTTTTATTTGCTTATCTATTTGTAAATGGAATATTAAAAAATACTAAAGAATCACAACTAATTATTCAGCTAATTAAAACTAAAAATTAAATACGAACTATATACTATAATCAAAAATAATATTATTTAATAAACCATATAAAATATAAATATAACTAATAAAGATATTAATAAGCTCTTCTATTATAAGTATTCTAACCTTTATAAAATATCTTATTTTAATTAATTAATAAATAATAATTAGAATATACTTATATATGGAATTGTAATATATATAATCTAAAAACAATATAATATAATCTACGGTAAAAACTCCGAATGTCATCATTCCATGTATTAATACCTCAAATGTTAGATTTATGATTAAAGTAATCTTAATTAGTATTTTGTAATGCTTATTAATCTTTCAATCTAATATACAATCTTTTAGGAATTAATAAAATAAAAAAAAAGAGATAAAATTATTAATTAGAATTCAAGAAATTTAACAAAATAAATTATTTTGAATTATTTTCAAAATTGAAATTAAAATTTAATTTAATAGTTTTCCAATTGATTTTGTTACAATAATCAAGCTTTAGCACTAACCCTCCTATTACTGAAATATTACTAAATTGAATTTTAATTTCAATTTTGAAGATAATTTAAAATAATTTATTTTATTGAATTTCTTAAATTCTAATTAATAATTTTATATTTTTTCTTTTTATTTTATTAATTTCTAAAAGATTATGTATTAAATTTGAAACTTACTAGCCTATAAATTTAGCGATAGTATAACGAAATGATAATATTTCGCTCTATTACATACTAATTGAGGTATCAATATATGAAATAATGACATTCGGGGTTTTTATTGTATAATCTATTGATATATTAGATCAGGCTTGAAAAAGGATTAATAATAAATATAGGAATTCAAGTGAAACCAATCTTAATAATTTTATATATATATAAAGATCATATATTTATATATATAAAGCAATCTCCTAATATGTTTGTAATTACTAATATGTACAAAAAACAAAATCGATTATTTTAGTCCAATCTGAATACTCAATTAGGTCAAATAAGTACATCCTATAAATAATTTGTACTTTTAACTTATTATTTAATAAAATCTATAATCTTTCTTAATAATATATTCTATTATTTATTATATAATAGTTTTATATAATAATTTGAAGTGTTTTTCTGAATTCTATTAGTCATTTATATATATACTAATTCTTAATTATTATAATAAGTTAATAAGCTATATTTAATCTTCTATAGGTATTATCGATTAGTTTATTGATTAGTTTATCTTCTATAGATACTATAAGGTCTGTTGATGCTAAGTGAATATTAGTTTTTAATTTATTATAAAGATTAATATCGAATTTATCTACTAATAAAATTATATGTTTTCTATTCTTTAAGTATTTATTGTCTTTAGTTATAAAGTTTGGTTTATTTTTCTTTTTCTAATTTAAAATATTTAATTGAATAGCCTTAAATTCTGGTTGATAAATTATATAAAAGTTATAATAAGAAAAAAACTTAGATTAATAGACTTATTATTAATTCAAAGTTTTTATTGTAATAAAGTACTTTAGATTTTTATAATTAATAAGAATCTCAAATTCCTACTACAAATTTTAAAGCTTTAATTTTTTTTATAAACTTAATAATTATAAACTTTTTATTATAAATTTTATAATTGTATTTTATTATAAAATATTTTACTAAAAAGTAAGCTATTAATTATAAAAGATTATTAAAATTATATTGAAAAAGTACTCCTCCTAATGCTCAATCCAAAGCATCTATTTCCAGAATTGTTTACTTATTATAATTAAAATATGTAAAAACTAATATTATTATGAATATATTCTTAAATATAACGAAAATATTTCTATACAATATATTTTAAAATTAATCAATATCCTTTTATAATAAATTATAAAGAAACCAACAAATCTTTAAAAAAATCCTTTATAAATTATTAATAGAAATTAATAAACCCCAAAAAACATTACAAATTTTTTATTAAAAATAACTATTCTTAAAATATAATTACAATAACTTTTTCAGAATTTATCTATATACCTTTAATTGTAATTATTAATTCTAAATAATAAATAAAAATAATCTCGAATTCATATTTATTTATATCAATTTGTAATTTAGTATTTATCAATTTTTGTACTATAATTTAAATATACTTTTTATACTCCAATTTATTTGTCAAATATATTATATAATATTTATTTAGTTTGTTAAACAAAGTATAATTAATATAATATTGAAAGAATGTTAATATATTATAAAAACTAAAGAGTATAACAAATAACTTGAACAAATTGAAATGAGTAATTGTCGGAACACGTGACCAACAACGTGATATTACATGTCACACTTTACCCCACATACATACAAAATATATAAGTGAGGGTAATACACATAACGTAGTTTATTAGTGGGTCGGCTATATCAATAAATCGGCCACTTTTATCTTAAATTGTTACTTCAAAGCTATATTATTTAATAATAACTAAATTAATTAATTAAAATTATTAAGAATTTAATAATTTGAAATCTATTACATTATTTTAATAGGTTTTTGTATTATAATCTATCTTTTCATATTTATTATAATATTAATTAGAAGATACTTTCCCATTAGAATTTCTCCCTTTTTAATATTTATCATATTGAATCTAAATATCAATCTTTTATTAAAATAATATATTAAAAGCTTTTTATTTAATAAGTACTCTTCCTTAATATAATTAAGTTTTTTATATATATTAATATTTATCTAATATTTTATTTGCTATTCGAAATATATGATTCTTTATATTTAAAAGTATATTTTTATAAGCTAATCTTTTTATATTTTTAATTAGAATTAGTATAATCTTAAATATAGATATAGGGGAGCTTGTTTGATAATAAGTTATTCGAGTTTTAATTAAGTTATAAGGGATTTAAAAGATTCATTAATTTAAATTGAAAAAGGGGAGGGTAAATGTGCAAATTTGAATATTTAATTTCAAAAGTATAGTTTTAGAATTAAATAAAATTAAATTTATTTTTTGAAATTCTAATTTCATATTTTAAGAAATAATTGATTTCTTATATACAACTTTAAAAATTATAAAAAATTTAATCTTTGAAATATAATTAATATGTATTTTAATAAATTTATTAATTTAATTACTATATAAACATTTTAAATTATTAAAACAGTTAATATTAAGTAGTTGAATTAAATAACTTGAATATAATAGTAAACATAAATATATAATATTATTCTCTTTATAATATATTTGAAAAGCTACTAATTTATAGTTCTTATGCTTATTTAGTATTAACATTTGATATTTACCCTTTCTTTGATTCTTAATATACTTATTGAAATATTTCAACCATTCTAAACTCATTGTTACAACGAATTAGTAACAGCGACCGAATCGTGAGCATTTAGGCTATGATAGTAATATAGATACTAGAGATTCAGCTACAAGATACCACAGGGGTCTAAACAGCCTAGAAAGCCTCAGGCTCTAGGCCAATATTAGTTATAAAGAAATCTAAATTATAGGATATAAACCCTAGAATAGAGTGTCCTAAAAGGAATAAAAATAAGAAACGGAAATAAGTCTGACTAAAATTAGTAATACTCTAGGGAATTAGTTCCAGGATAAAAGAATAATTAGGAGAATAGGAGTTTAGAAATAAGTATTATATAACTCAAAATCGATCAACTTATCAATCAACTTTTTAATCGACTTATCAATCAACTTTAAAACAAAGATCTATATAGAAATAGATTTCATTACAATATAAAGTTTTGTGTTTAAGAATAATTATTAATTTCATTATTATAGTTATGAGAATTATAATTAATTACAACCTTATTAAATTCCTATTTAAAGTTTAATTTAAACTATTTCAAAAGAACTCTAGATATTTCTACATAATCCTAGAGGCAGCTCCCGTAACACTCATCTTATTATTTATTCACCTATTAGATATAGATTTAATAGCTTATTCTATAGAAAAATTAATTTCAATATATTAATTAGAGAGATAGATCTGTCCCTAAACCACTAGAAATAGAAGAATAGTTTCACCCTTTTCATTTCTATATATTATTATTATAATCTATTCTCGATTGCCTAACTATATAGATTTATTTTTATTATATCTTTCAATACTAATAACAATCATTATTATACATATAATTTTCATTATAAAACCTATTTTATTAAAATTATAGAAATCTTTATTCAAAATATTATATTTCGCTTACATATTTATAATTAATCAAAACCATATTTCAATAAGCTTAGAATCCTTATAAAAAACTTTTTAAAAGTTATAAACACAACTAAAACATATTTTTAATTCAATTCAATATTTTACAAATCAATATATCTAAAGCTTCCTAATACATTTCGTACCTTTCGATTTGAAAATATAATTCACTATATCTTCCACATTCTTAAATTTAAATAAAAAACCTTTCAAATCTATATCAAAAATATATTAAATAAATACCTCCTCTTCTAATTCAATCAAATTATAACTTTTTAATCGATTCTCAATTATATTAAGTTTACCTCGAATTTTATTATTCAATATAGTTCAAGGTATATAATAAAGCTAAGCTGCCTTTCAAATTGATAATTTTTTATTTGATTTAATAATTTAAATAGTTAAGATTATATATGCTTCTTTAGAATAAATTTTTATGATTAATTATAAAGAAAACGTATATTAAATATAGAATAATAATTAAAGTTAAAAGTAGTCAATCCACTAATATAACCGACCTACTAATAAACTACGTGTTACGGGAGCTGCCTCTAGAGTCATGTAAAAATATCTAGAGTTCTTTTAAGATAGTTTAAACTAGACTTTAAATAGGAATTTAATAAGATTATAATTAATTGTAATTCTCATAATTATAATAATAAAACTAATAATTATTCTTGAGTATAAAGCTCTATATTATAATAAGATTCGTTCTTTTTATATAGACCTTTCTATTCTACAGAACCTATAGTTCTGTCCTACTTAAATCCCTTAAATCCTAAGCTTCAAAAACTCCTGGCTCCTTAGATCCTAGGCTCCAAAGGCTCCAACGTCCTATCACATGACACTTATCACGTGATCCAATGTTACCCGTCGTAACACTACGTTATATAAATATAGTAATTCCCTTTTCATACAAAGAGGATAAATAGAAATAAACAACCCTTTTATTTATATATATTGTATATACACACCTTACTAAGTCTGTCCAATAGTAATAAAAGCTATTTTCTATTTATTACCTTTTATAATATAGAGTTTATTAAAAACAATAATAATATTCAGTTTTATATATACTATAGTATTATAAAGAGTATTTAAAGTTTTGTAAATAATAAAGAATGAATAATGATTTTTTATTATAATATTATTTAATCCTTAATAATTTTAATATATATATACGCTGTTATTTGGCTTAATAGCTAAAAGTAAGAATGTAATACTATGTGATTTTGATTCCCGAATAAAGCTTTTATGAAGATTATTATTAATTTATTTATATACAACTTCAAGCTTTAATAATGATAATAAATAGTTCTTAAAGTATAGTAACTTCTTTCTAGATATTAGCTTAATTTTATAATCCCATATTCAATATAATAAAAAAGTATTTGTATAATATAAAAAGAATATGAGTAACTTATCTTATAATTAAAGAGGAAGCTTTTATCGAATTTCTATATCATTAAGTTCAGGTTTTCTAATTAAAAATTTAGAGATATCTGTTTTTAAGGTTTTATATAAGTAAACCGGTTTGTAATAATTATGAACAAAATTATATAAGTATAATAATAATTGAAATAGGATTTTAATCAAATCTTTTTTATTAAATAGAATATCTCTGTATTTTTTTTATTGAAATAAATTATTTATAATAAAATAATTGTATTAAAAAATTCTCTATTATTTATAATCTAATATTTTACTATTTCATTAAGTTTATTCTAAATAATTCTTATTATATAAATATTATTCTGTTAATAAAAAGAAATAAAACTTAAGGTTTATAATTAATAAATATTCTTTATATTTGAACTTAATAAAGGTGGCTATACTTTTGATATTAATATTAAAAGTGGTAGTAAACAATTACATTTTGAATTACTTTATTATCTATATTAACTAATCATTTTTTCTATTGAAATTATATATATATTCAGGAGATTATTTATCATTTAAGCTTTTATATAAGAACCTTTGTTACAAGTTTTTATATAATAATAATTTATATTCAATATAAGTATTACTTCAATATTTAATTTGTTTTTATTAATAACAAACTTATATCCCTCGTTCTTTTCAAATTAATCTTTTATATATAATAATCAATAAGCTTTTTTAAGAAATTCTTTAATCAATAATAATGTATCCAAAACTCTTTCTATTTAAAATTATTTCCGAATTATTAATAGATTTGTAATTAATTGTAATAAATAAATTACTAATATTTAAATAGTATATAATATATCTCAAAAGCAATATTATATAATGTAATAGAATAATATAAAAAAGAAAATTATATTTAATTAGTTTATATACAGATTATAATATTAAAGTTATAACAAGTTGAAAATAACTAATGTATTAGGAAATAATTTGGTAATAAAAAATAGCTAGGTTTTATAACATAATCCTATAACTATATTCATAATAAAATATTTAGTAATGATATTTACAACTTTACTATTTATTAAGTAAAGTTTTCTTTAATAGAGTGGAGTTTGAATATATATTTTATAATTAATAACAAAAGATTAATTTATAAACACTTTTCCAAAATATTTGCTATTTATTAAACTAATTATATCAAAAAGAGATTTATATACTAGAAATATAATAGTTTTAATAAGTAAAGATTTATTATTTATAATATTAAATTGTAAAGGCTTTTTACTAATAATAACTTGTTTTATTTATTCAATATCTCTTGATAATCTTTATAAGTAATTCAATATAAAGATTAAACTTTTCCTATGTAATTATTAATTAGAGATATTAATATATTATAAGGTAAAGTATTAAATACGTTTTTTAAAAATATTAAAGATTTAATTTCAATAAATCCTTGAAATATATTTAATTATTATTTAAAATAGAATGTAATATAAGTATTATTATTATTATAACTATTTTAAGAATTATATTCCTGAAAATCATTTCAATTATAAAATCCATCTTAATATTAATTAGAATGTTGATTACCTTGATCAATAAGAGTACCTTGATACAACCTACAACCATTAAAACCTTCTCAAGGATCTACAAATCCTAAGCTTTTTTTAACTACTTATTATATATCTGTTTATTTCTTAATATTATAATTCTATATTAAATAATCAGGTTTCTAATAATAATAATAGAGATTAAATCAATGTTCCTCTTTTTGTTATTAATTTTATATTCTGAAAGCATCGAGATTTATAGGATCAAATAATACTAATATAATGAATAATATATTAATCAAAAATATATAATATTATATAAAGTTTGAAATTCGTTTTTGATTTTAAAAGGTATTCATTCTTTTATAAATTCTAACTCCAACTTTAAATTTCTATTTCTAATTATTAACATTAATAAGAAAATAAGAATTAGAATCTTATATAAATAATTATTAAAGGTTATAAAAGATTTTAGTTTTCATTATTATAATTATTTCATATGGTTATTTATATTATATTATATCGAAATATTCTAATTGAATATAAAAAATCGAAAGAAATTTTTTATTATTAATCATGTTAAATTTATTAAATCAAATCGAGGCTTTACATACTACATTGACTAAAATATAAAACTCATTAAACTTATTAAAAGAGGAATTATTTATAATATAAATCAAGGTTTTATTAACAATATCATTTATATTAATCAATTTCTTTTGATATACATAACCATTAATAAAAAAAACTAAATGTAAAAACTTCTTTTTATCTATATCGAAAACAATCGGATCAATTATCCAGCAGATTTGTAAACCTTACTTCTAAATAATATATTCCTTTTATTAAAATATCAATCCCATTTTCTCCCCTTAAAAAAGCTCAGAATTCTTCGAAGTTTATTATCAGCCAACCCCACCCTAAATAAAAACATTTAATGGATTTTATACGATTTGAAATTATAATAATTAAATCAATTGAAATTAAATACTTAATTAATTAATTATAATAATCTTAAGGAAATGTTTTATAATTAAATCTTATTTGAATGTTTATTAAATAATAAAGAATAAATCAAATATATAATTAATAATATTACATAAATAGTTAAGATAATCCTATTAATTTTATATTAATATTAATAAAGAAAGGGGGCTATAAAGTTTATAATTATAAAGGCTAAATAGCTTTTCTATAATCTATTATTATTAATTAAAAGCATTATTGATTTTAGCTTTAAATGTTTTAGACAAAATAGATAATAACAAGCTAATATTCGAAGTACTTAGTATATTAATTATAATGAATAAAAAGGATAAAATAAAGATATAGATGAAGATGAAGATAAGGATAAAGATAAAAATGAAAATGAAGAGGTGTAAAAGATATAAAAGATTATGAAAATTATAAAAGGATTTGTTTTGAATAAATAAAAACAAAAATAAAGAATTTCTTTTCAAAATTGAATTGCTTTTATTATAATGAGATTCTTTTGTAGAATAGAATATATTATTATAGTATAAGAGATAAATACTAAATAAAATGTGTGATATTCTATGAAGAATAAAGAAAAAGATAGAGAAGTTCCGACTATATAGAGGGTAAATATCTTAGACATCCATATAACTATGTATTGAACCCGTGACAATAATATAAAAGTTGAATTGAAGTTAAATCATAAGAAAGAACTTGATTTAGCTGAATTTGTTTGCTTTTTCTAGGTTTTCTTTAAAGAATATCCTAGATTCATATAGTTTGTAATGAAATTCTAGCGGTTTTTATGTTTATGAATCAGATTGGTTTAAATCGAATCTTATAGAATCATTTATATTATAAAAGGAAAGTACGATTAAACAATTTAGCTCGTTTTATTAATAATTTTTATTTGTTTTTATTTCATTCTATTTCATTATAAATCAATTTTGTAAGAGATTTGATAAGATGATAATATAATTTTATAATTTTATAATATAAAATGATATTATATATGTATTAGTCATTAATATATCTCTTAATTAGTAAGATATTAACAAGTGATTTAGTATACTTATTATGGAATCTCACAATAACAATTATCATAATATGCTGCGTTATATGAAGGCTCCTGGGGTGCAACATACGAGAGGATTTACGATGAAGGATATAGATGTTTAAACGTTTGAGAAAGATCTTCAGAGATCTCATAGCTAGATGTGAATATTAAGGTATACTGGGAATGCAAAATGTACCTTAAATGGAACAAGCTCTATTCTCATAGAAATAGTTGAATTAAAGCGACGCTTGCTACTAGATTCTCGATTTAACCCGGCCAAGAAGTATAAAGCATATATAACATAGTTATGAAAGGAATCTTCATGCCAATGTAAAGCGTGGAATGAGTAAAAACAAAAACAAAACACCCTAGTATCATGCGGGGGCTCGTAAGCTATTAGATTTGATCTATATACTGTTATCTTGTCACTGGGGCCTGGAGGCTGATGGTATTGTTCTATCTATCATAGTGATTGGAGTAGTGTAAGTTAGTAATATGGTGGCTGATATCGAAGCTTTAGATATTATACTAGTAAATATAAATAGCTGAATTATTTACTAGAATACATAGGAGATATTGATAATATTAGTAAAATTATGAAAATATTAGTATTTATTGAATTCTGAAGGGTTTTAGTTGCATTTTTATAGGAATCCAGAAATATTCAATAAAAATCTTTGTAATCAGGTAATATTGAGGTAATTTTCATTAGAATTTGTTAGAATTCAATAGATTCCTATATTTTCGTATTTTATTAGTGGTGTGTATATAAACAATTTTTAGGGTTATCAAAAGATGTCAAAATGAATTGTAGACTTGGAAAGATTTATGACAAGGACAAGACAGGGAAAGACTGTAACAAAATGGATAATACAGTCAGAAAAGGTGCTTTATTGTATTCGACAAGCGCCAAGCAATCTTTTCTCCAAAAGCAGACCTAGGTAGAGGGAAAACTTGTTAAAGAAATTGCTGTCGCGTCTTTCTCTCTTTGTTGTTATAAGTAGAGCCTGGTTGAAGGTGAGAGACTTGAACTATCAAGTTGCTTCTATGCGAAGCTGAGCTTGAGCAATTTTAGTTGCCTGGGTGAATTTCGCTATTAGTTGAGACGAGATAAGGGGGGCAACTGAAATTCACTCGATTTCCTGCCCAAGTACAGTACCTACCTACACACAAAATTCATTAACACTGCCAATAGAAACTTATGCTTTATATATTATACCACGGTAACAAGCATCAGAGTCTTTCGACAAGCCAAAATACAAAGTCGAGCCTGAGATATCATAATCAGATTCAACCTTCTATTTTGCGAATCATGTACACATTCTAAGTGATGATCTGAAGCTCTCAAGAAGTCCCTCCACAGGCTATAAATCCTTTTGATGGGATATGAAAACATAATTTGCAAGTCAAATGTTTCGGAGCGTAGTGGAAAAAACTTATGCGTCGGATTTTACGAAACTTTTATATGACGTATTGTTGATTATGTATATTTCATTTTTCAAGACTCAGGAATTCATTTGTATATGATTACATGATACCTTTTATTAGCTTAATTATCTAAAGAGTTAAGAAAAAAAAAAAGTATAAAAAAAAATGAGGGAAGGAATAATTTCAAATTGAATAGAAAATATAAAAGGTAATTATGAAGTAAATTTAATGAAAATTTTCATACTAATATATGTAATAATAGTATAATAAATTACACACTTTGCTTTTCTATCACTTTAAGTTTAGGTAAAAATACTCAAAATACTCAAAATACTTAAAATACTTAAAATACTAAAAATACTAAAAATACTAAAAACACTATTAAGTGTTTTAAGTGTTTTAGGTGTTTTGAATCTTTTGAATTTTTTAATATCTATTAAATTTATAAACTAATATATTTATAAGAAATATTCACACTTCGAAAAGATAGCGAGTTTACTCGTCCCGGAATTACTTATATATTACTTAATCTAAAATACGGCCCACGTGATGCATTGAATTCACTTCCGATCCTCACTCTCAACCGTAAAATTCTGGCACTGTGAGATATTGAGTCTTCACTAGTCCTTTAATGTCTCTTGTACAACAATCTTGTTAACTTAAAAGTCTTCCAAGATCTGATTACCCTTCTTCATCTATCTATCATCGATTTCATACGCCACGGACGCGAGACATCAGTTCTCTCATAAGAAGAACTAAACATGAATAAGCGCAAGCTATCATCAAAGTCTGATGACTCAGATTTGGTCAATTTATGTTCATTCCTTCTGCCGGAGGTCCAAAAAATTGTGAATGATCGCAGAGTGTCGGAGAATTCTCCAATCAGACCACTTTTAGAAGATATTTTGCGCCATGATGGAATAATTCCTGTTCCCAGAGAATTTTCCCAAGCTACACAGTATCCATCAGTCAGGAGATTGCATCCATGTGGGTTACCAAATACTGAATTTTCTAAAGCTTCAGTTTCCTCTTTAAACAAAAGCATTGCAGAGGATGGAAAGACTGTGCGAGACTATTTGCGCAACAAGCCGGCAAACAATAGCAGTCGTTATCCGGTAAATCAAACAGTGAGCAGGCTCCCATCCAAGTACATTGGTGCCGCAGTAATACCACCTCCAAGGCCAATTAAACCTGTTCTGAACACGTCAAAGAAGCCGATACCTAGTACCTCGTAAGTTTGTCCATCCATATCTAGTCAACGATGATGAAGAAAGACCATTAACAATCTACCTGTACTATAGGGACATTCCACAAATGCCTCCGCTGAAAGACCGAAGAATTTACTTTCTCAAAAGGCACGAGACTTCAGATGTACCATATCTGGCGCAAACCGAATTCCCTGAATTCGTTACTGTGGGAGAAGAGAAATTCTTTCAGATGTGTCCTTTCGCAGGTTTTGCATTCAATGTAAAACGAATTGGAATGTTCTCTGATCCGGATGACAAGGCAATCTATGACCCTGAATATACCCAAAACAAAAAAAGATGCATTGGTAAAGCGAAAATCATCTACTTGACTAACTTAATAGACTCTACCTATTTCCATAAGATACGAGGTTCTCAGTCTCCATACGTTATAAGAATACTTTGCGGATGGAGTATTGAAAAGATTTGGTTGAACACAAGAACTTGGGTATTGTTTGTCGATGGGAAATCCTTCGAGGAGCGGATTTCTTCTGAGGCGGAATTGGATGAAGTTTGTATGCTTGGTAGTTTTCTCGGTGCGAACACAGAGGAAACTGCTTTCCTACGGAAGAGGTACCGTAATCACAGGTTGAAGGAACGCCATAGTCATTCTATTGAAACCGGTAAGCACTCAAGATCGACCTTTATTGTATGGTTATGCAAGACTTCAGTAGTCGGGGTTGCAGTCTTACAATACGAGGCTGGAATGTCTGGATCGACTTGGAATGTTCGAATGGTTTGAGCTGTTGATTATCAGTCGACCATCGAATTGCTTTCAAATTCGAAATCCTTGACCTAGTCTTCAATTCCGGACTACTGGGCTGCCTCTGCGCGTGGTTAATATATTTTGGTCGACTAACCGTTGTTTTCCAACAGGTAATTCTCTTGTAAATAAGAGAGCTCTGCAATCAGGTATATCGTCGGTAGATGAGGCACAAAGTAAGAGAGTACGTGAAAACGATTATGTTGCGAACGAAGCTCAAAACGTGACATCAGACTTGGGATGGCGACATCGTGATGATTGAGGAAATTTATGGTCGAGGTGGATGGTAGCGTGGCGGATGATGCGGCTGCTTTGGAGGAGCTACTGAGTGTGGGGGTTCTGAAGTTGGTCGACCATGATTTCCTGCATGATTCAAGGGGACAGAGGACGTATTAAATTGTTTTCAAGTCTGCTAAGCTGGCTTGATATTGACATAGTAATGAAAATTTTGGTGAATGTATTGCGGTCGCAGGATAGGTAATATTTTTGTTTCTCATACTTGTGCTTTAACTCCGGTTCAAGTCGATATCAACACCCAGCCCATTCTTAGAGATGATCTTGCATCTCAATTCATGCTCCTTTTTGGCCACGATTTTTGATTTATAGATATGAAGCTTTACCCTCGCTGTACATTTTTACAGACCTTCCTCATCACTAATAGTCCTGAGGTGCGATATGACAAGATTGCCCCGCAGTCATGGGTAGAATGCACATCAAGGATATGTGCCTTGAGCCAACGTGATGCTTCATGGATGCAGCCATCGGTGTTGAAATAATGATGTGATAGCAAAATTCAAGCGCGTCACAGCACAGACGCATATAAGGTGAGTTGCAGCCATTTAATTCAGATTTTACTTTATCTTGATATCAGGGTCCTGTTTCTTTTGAACGCGGAGTCTGTTTTCAAATTTTCTTACGAAACTCTTAGAGGTTGGCTTCTAGAATAGTAATAATAATATTAGAATTCTAATATTAGTGGAAGACTTATTCGTCACTTTAGCTTAAGGGATAAATCGAATATGGTATGAGACTTGAATTGAAGTCAAATTATAAGAAAGAGCTTGAATAGATCTGAATTTGCTTGCTTTTTCTAGGTTTTCTTTAAAGAATATCCTAGGTTTATGTAGTTTTATTATGAAATTCTAATAGTTTCTATGCTTATCAATAATATCGATTTGAATCGAATCTTATAAAATCATTTATATCATAAAAAAGGAATAGTTAATCAATTTAATGTGATTTAATAATAATTTTTTTATATAATTCCCTCACATTCTATTCCATTATAAATCAATTTGATAGGAGATATGATAGTATAATAATATAATAATATAATTTCAAAATGTAGAATCATATTATATATGTATTAGTTGTTAATATAATTCTTAATTAGTAAGATATTAATAAGTGATTTAGTATACTTATTATAGAATCTCACAGAATGAAAGTACGCAAAGCCCTGAAGTAGGAGTCTGAGAAGGTTAAAGCACAGAGCGAGATGCAGATAATTGTAATTACGAATACTTCTAGCGATGGCGATGGTGGCTTCAGAACTTGGTAACTATTGCTTCCATCTATAGTAGAAATCATGCATTTTATTGATATATTTCAAAGCGACAGAACGCGACTGCCTCCAAATATGGGAAATGTTGAATATATAGGAGATGAATGCGGTTTTAGACATGGAAATGGAGATGGATACTAGAGGGGAAGATCGTTACACCCGGTACCAAACAGATAGCCTTGAAAGATGGCGAGAAGGATAATGAGTGAGAGTGAGGAGAGGTCTCAGTCTAGAGCTCATGGATAGTTTTGCTCCTTTATCGGTCACTCAATTTTATGGTGGACGCTTCTCGAGTTTCGAAGGGGGTCAAATCGATCAAGGAATCATGGAAATATAAGATACCTTTTGTGCACGCACATCTGGTCTCTACGTTTTCAAAATGACAAGTTTAGTCTGGTAAAACCAATTTATTAATCCTACTCAGGTTCAAGAGTTATTATTGACACCGAGGGTGATTCTGTTGCAATTTTCTCAAGTTGACAATAAAGTAAGGTCAAGTTAGAGTTGACAGTCTAGGTTAGTAATGATTATGTGGGACTATAAGCAAGCCAACGCATGCATCTAGTAGCTTGAGCGAAACCTCACTTTTCAGATTCTGAACTCCTTTAAAATATTGAAAAGATTGCAGTTATCATCCATTTATCACTCATTACACAGTCTTGAATTCTCTGGATACACAAGTATGGAAAAGCCTGCTGTCAAACATTGTATAAAAGAGTTGTGTGTTCTTATCAGAATTCTGAACATGACATGATATCATTGCACGCTACCCCCCTCCCCTCGCCGTGTTCCCCCCCTTACTCTGACAAAAAAGCTTCGTCTGTCTTACTCCTATCATTACCACAGATAAAGTTAATGGATCAACCTGAGCGGAGGTCCAGAATTTGGAGTCAAGATTGAAGTCACAATCAGCCTAGACATCTTTTGCCGCAGGACTAGCCTTCACAAACATATCGAAATAGTGGGAGAGAGCTAAATCTCGCTCATCCCAATCTTGCCACAAAGCACGATCCAGTTGAGACCGCTCAATGAACATCACCATTGGTGCCCAGCGATCATCTTCACTCCATGACAGCATATATTCCACCACATTTCCAGGCACGCTAAAGTATTCCAATACTTCATCCCAAATCAACATAGATTTCCCATTACGACCCTTGCCAACAACTTTCGACATGTCTCCAGTATTAAAGAGTCCCATATTCAAGTCCTGTAGAAGTCGGCCAATCAGTCCTGAGCCTTTCATTGCTGAATCTATGTGCACATGAAGAAAAAAACCATATGTTTCGTTGAGACTAATATAAGCGTCGATCGGTATAGATCGAGGGCTCCGACGGTGGAAGTTTGAGCGAGTTATTTCGATTGAAGGCTGGGTGGTGATGATTTGATGAGATTCTTTGTTCGACTTTTGTTGAGTTGGAGATGGTCGCGTTGCCTTCTTTTGTCCCTGTGAGATTTGGTTCGATTGCATTGAGCTTTTCGATCTGTGCAGAGTAGGAGCTGGATCCCCAGTCTTTGAATTTCGTGAATCGAATTTTGACTGGCCTGCTCGAACAGAATTTTTTGATGTAGAAACTGGTGGAGGTTCCATCTCCAAGATCTTTGGACCGGAAGACAATTGGCCTAAATTTGACTTCTGTGATTTGGGTGCTGATGATTGTTTCTCCTTCAGAGTCTTAGGCGCACCAATTTGATTTTCTTCGGTCAAGTCAATGATCTCAGCTTGTCTGGAGTTGCTCCTATTGAACATTTTCGCATGGGTCGTTGTTTTGGATGTTTTCTCCAATTTGCTGCTAGAGTTTATGAATCCAGAGGTAGGAAGCCGGCGCATGTATGAAATCAACGCGTCGTGCACAGCTTTTTCTTTTATCTCAGTACATCCAAGGTATATTGCCAGTATTTCAACACCTATTAATTCGAGATCCCAATGTTTTTCCATAAGACCCATCTTGGAATCAGGAGGCAAAGGTTTTCCATTCAAGAAGCGTACAAGGCAATCAATTATCGTCCAAAGAGTTCCAATGTTCCATTTTGCAATATGTTCGTATTCCCGTCCTTTATTTTTGAGGTTCGACTGGATTAAATTGTACATGTAGACCGTTTTTCCCGGGATTCTAGGGAATGCGAGCCTTTCCGTTCTTGCATGCTCTGGATCGTAACAAATTTGATCGTTGTCGTCTTTCAACGTCCCATTAAGTTTTGAGTCAAATAGTACCCGAATCAAAGGTAATTTCTCGAAGATTATAGCTTGCGAGGCCTGGGTCATGTTAACTTTTTCCTTATCGTTCTTGATGAACGTTGCTTGGAAGGTGATGAGTTTCGAAGGCTGAAGGTCTTTCTTCGTGGCGCTACAACAATCACAACCGTTAGCATTGCCAAATGAAGGTTGATTGTTGATGGCTCATGTTTCTTCTCTCAAGGGGCAGTGGGTTGTCTTGAACTAAAAACAAAAAGACACGACTTACGGATTTCTGGGGATGGTAGATCTATTGTTTCCCACGAAGGATGTCATGACTTCTGTGAATGAGAACGTCTTGTACAAATTATACCGGCATTCGCGAATAGTTTTATAATAAGTAGGTATTTGCAATGAAATTGAAAGTCCGAGCTACCCTTTGACTTGAGAACATTCTCGAGTCAGTTCAAACGGACATGTGATCCATCGCTTAAATTCTAATTTCGTTACTGTAGGTTAGTGCGGCAAAATACGGCTCAGTAGGTACAGTATTGCGTGCACGAACTAATGGGACATTGTGAGAATTGAATTAGCAATGTCCCTAGAAAGATTATTTGATATTATTTTAGATCTAATTCGATCAATTATTATCATTGGATGGTGATGATTTGTATTTTGATATCAAATAATGAAAGAACAAGTTAATTCCAAATTTTGAAAGGTGATAACTAACCGGTTAGTATATACATTCACTGGCGGTACGCTCAGCATTAATCTTATTGTTTATGTACCTAGGTATCTAGAATTTATAGTTTCGATGAGAATCTACTGTGTTCTTGGAGATTCATGAGTTATCTTATACGCTATGTGGAATAGACACCTTTACGTTGGTATATTATGAGCTCACTTTATCTGATTGGAAGTTTAAAATAAAACTCTCATCGAATACAGGAGCATGGAATTGAACCTCATTCTTCTTATCGAGTAAATAAAAAGGGCATTCTATTGGTGTTGGAGCTTGTAAGCAGCTGCCCGTAAATCTCTCATTAGAAATGTATCAAAGATGACTATGTGGGAGCGAAACATCCGAACTGCAATCTATCTTGCCGGCTACAGAAACTGAGTGAATAACACCAATTGCATCCTAAAAAAAGGTGGGTAGTCTACACGACTTCATTAGAAACCCTTTATCATAGCCCACAAATTCTTTCTCAAAGACGACGACAATCAAGCTTTCAACGTAGCTTCTGGCAACATTGGTATTAGCCAAGCATGACTCATAGAGATCTTCATTGGCACCAGAATGATCAGAAGGAAAACTAGTTGAAAGGGCTCAGGAATGGAAATCGGAAGTTGTTCAACTCGCAAATACGAATGGAAAAGGGTGGTCAAGACGAGATTTGTCAGAGCTGGGAGAGAATCTGATAAAGAATTTGGCCAAAGCCATTGACCCCGAATTATCATCTCGAAGGATATAATATTATTTCAATGCATCTCAGAGTACTGCTACAGCACCTTTATCTATTGGGTGGGATGAAGTGTTACTTTCGCGGAGATTAGTAGGCTAACATCAAGGTAGAAGGATACCCTCAGATCCATTGGCACCCCCTACACTCACCCCAAAGCTGGCAGTCAGTTCAGAGCTATTGATCTTGACAACCCTGATGGATTAGAACATTCCAAAGTTTGCTCTTCCGAACACTATGACGGCAAAGACTTGAATGATTTGATCTCTAGGCAAGTTTTTATTTATTTAACTGGATGTGCTGGCAGCGCTCTGTTGGAAAAGCTAACGTGGAGTTTCAAGTAGAGGTACGAGGATTGCCGCATCAGATACGCTCAAGCGCAATTATTCCACTCTCGAAAAGCCTGACACGAAGCGCAAGCTACCAGAGAAGAACTCCAAGGCAAGGGCCAGAGGTCTTAAGAATCTCCCTCAGAAAGAATCCAAGGTACCGCTAACACGTTCTACGCTCCCTCGTTCGAGAAAATCTACATCGTTCCGACCTAGTATATCGCGTCCACCAAAACTGCAGAGCTCACCTACAATCCCTGGAAAAAGTCGCTTAGTAGAAAGCTCTATGAATAAGAACTTCACAAAAAATCATGGTCTAGGGAATGACCAGTTACCAGTCGCTCAGTCAAACACAGTGGAGCCGGGCATTCCGAAAAAGCAACAGGTTTGAAGCTATACCTACAGGAGAGAGAAGACTGTGGTATCACTAAAGACCCTTAAGCTTGTCATAATGAGCTCATACAAGGCAGAATGCGAGTTGGTACGAAGTGATCGATCCTGAATGGGCATTATATAAGCCTACACTACTTCGAGCCATAGTCTACGACAAACCTCATCCAATAGAGCAACCTGGCAAATTGAAGATGGTCCTCAGGGACGATGATTCGATTACTATCAAGTGGAACGAGTGATCGGTGACCATGCCAAACGAGGCAAGCCGCCGGCACTTGTTATCCAGATCTGGGGATTGAATTCTTCTTTCAAAGCACTCGGACCGTGGTTTGAGCGAGTGACAAAGAATAGTGGCGAATGGGTAACATGGCCGGCAGACGAGCTACTTAAGGGATCTAAGGTTGATTGGTTTGTTGGTGCTCGGGATGTGAATGCCACCTAGCTGGAGGATGACGTTGAGAATTTATAGCCGGATGGAAGGACTGAAATTATTTGCGATTATGTGGTGGAACTTGGTCAGTATCCTGAGAACGCGGAGATCTGAGTAGATTTGTGAGTAGGGATGCCGTTCCTGATACATACTTTCGGGGTCGTTCTCGACTTGTGAAGAATAATCTACAATATCAAAGGGAGGTTTCATAGGCTTTGTCAACTGGTTCAAGGAGGTATCAAGTAGACTATGAAAGTATATCAACAACCTGGGTAGTGTAGATATAGCAATCAAACAAGCAGTGCTGGAAGCTACGAACTAGATGTTTGAAATGGAAGTTTCCTTATCCCCACAAAACTCGCCAACAGACCACAGTTTTTCCTATACTAGCCCTCAATGCCTGAGTCGGGTGATTTTTTTGACTTTGATCTTGGAAGTGGAACATACCAAGATAATGAAATTCGAGTTCTGATACAATGGTCTTCATATCTGGGTAGATATTGCTTGAAGATGCATGCTTCAAAGCCCAGCGAGAAAATCCTTGTGTCGAGGTTTTGATGGACGCTTCATGTACCGCGTAGGGTCTTTTTACTTGACCAAAAACCATGTGAGTATATGTTAATATGCTGTGGAATTAATCAGACTGATCGCTCGACACAAGCTAGGTAAATAATTATGGGCTTCGGAAGGGGGTTTGGGGGATGAAGGGAGTCACAAGGGGTTTACCCTATGTGGATACACTTCAGCTCGACATTCAGTCTCAGACACATGGGCAAAAAAAAAAAATTGTGTACTACGCATCCCCAATAAGCCGGGTGTGGGGGAACTTCAGAGCAATAATGCTCTAACCTGGCTTCTGCAATGTGATCTTGAGCCAAAGCCTAAAATAGGGAGAAACGATTGAGAGATTGAGCAATTTTACAGTTTCGAAGACCCTTTGAAAGAGCGAGTTTCAAGACCTCCTTCCGTGAAGTCACATTCCTCCACTTCGTTCTATTTTCTCCCTCCTTGAAGGGCTTGGACCCTTTGAATTGTCTCTTTTGGGATTGTGGTCTAACAATAAAGAAGACAGCTCGAAATTCTTCGGAGCTGTAAAATGTTGTCCGAAAGGAGGGGTGTGCAAAATTTAGGGTAGCAGACATATTATTTTAGATGATAACTAACATCTCAATCATAGAAGTAAAGTTTAATTAAGAAAGAGAGGTTTATTATCACTTGAAGCCTGAAGCTGACCTCAATTTCTAACTCTAAAGGTAGAATCAATTGTAAACTCTAAAGCATATACAAATCTCAAACTCAAGTGTGAATACAAAAACAAACCATTCAAAGATACAACGGGAAACAAGTCTAATGAACGCCAGCTCAAAACTCAGAAAATCGAGCAGCCGAAACGAGTAGAGTGGGGACCAGAGTATAACAAACTAGCAAGAAAGACACAAAAAAGATCTCTTCGTGCTATTACCCGTAGGATTTCGCTCGGAGAACTCTCGGTCTCCGTATTCGAGCAGAAATCTGACCCCTCCTACGTCTGCTTAAGGAGTGTTCTTCTCTCTCCTTTCCCTTGCTGCTGAGATTTCTTCTCTGACCTACTGGGTCTTGGTTCTGACCTACGCTGCCTCTCATTATCAAAATGCTCCTCGTCTCCTACTGCTTTTCTCGCAAGCCGCGCCCTTGCAAGACGAAACAGCTTGTTCAGTGTCAGCGTTTGCCTCAACCCGAATCTCACCCTCAACCCGTGGTCGCTACGCGGGAGTTCGTACTTTCGTTTTCAAGACCCAACCCAGCCCGCTAGTCTTAAAAAGGTCATTGGGTCCCCTACTATCCGACCCGACCTATGGTTTGGTTAGTAAATGTTTATTTATAATCGTTCGAAAAAGTTGAACGTCAAATATGGCTGAATTTGAGGCAGCAATCGAAGATTTATGGGTTTTCCTGAAAATCATTCAATGATGTCAGATTATCAACCCATTCCACTTCACAAACCCTTTTAACAGGTAAGAACCGACCTAGGCCACCCAAACACGGGCGACCATCTTACACTTCGGTGAACTCACTCCAACCGTATTATCCAACTTACTCATTGCGAGCACTGCCCTCAAGTACTACATTCATGTCTACATTCTATCGTTATTGGGTGGTTGAAAGTGTTGGGACGGCTTTGATGGATGCTTCAATCTTATAAAGAAATCGACTCGGGTGCCATTGAGACAAATAAGACCAAAAGCAGTAGAAGAATTGACATACGTGAACATGTTCCTTAGGCCTGATTACATAACCCTTAGCGCGCCCGTCCTAGTCATAATCCTGATTGACTCATCCAAAACCATAGCTACCTACCTATATTTCTATCAACATGCACAGCTGAACTTACAACCGTGTGATACGAAAGAATCAAAGAGTAGGCTAGAGTTGCTTCCCGTTGAAGCGATACAATCGATTGAGTGTCTTATCGGAAACGTCCCTGATCTATTGTCCATCATCCTTACGTGAAAAGCCATATACAACGCTTTCCTATCAACAGACCAAGTCGTTCTTAAGCAAGTCCTCAGCAATGAGATAGGGTCTAAGGTGCTATGTGAAGCAGTTTTGACCGCTTCAATCTCACGCCAGGTAGCTGTCAGCAATGATGTCCTCGACGAATATGATAATTGTTTTACCGAGAATGATAAAAATATCGAGTCTAAAGCCTATTCCGATTTAAGGATTTGTGATACTCTATTTCTGAGCAAACTCCATTTTCATGTTGTCTCTTTCACAAACGATTTTGTATCAAAAGCCTTTGCATCTCGAATTTTCACAAGAAACACTTCAATGACTATGTAGCAACGCCCCATAGTGGTAGAATCAGTGCTTAATAAAGTGGACTCTTTATCACTATAATAAATTCTTCAATCCTTTAATTATATATTAAATAAATCATTTTTAAAATATTAATATAATTAATTCAGATTTTAGTAATTTACAAAGCTTATTTTAATTAATAGAATCTTAAAGAATTTCTTGAATTTCGAAAACTAATTCTAACTTTTAATCTAAGACAATTATTTTCAAATAAAAAAGTTTATTTATATCAAAATCAGATTATATTATTCATCTAATATATTCTATATTATATAATATAATAATAAAACTTCTAATTAAAAAATAAATCGAAGGTGAAGTAATATAATTAATAAACAAACCCCCCTTTAGACTTTTGGCTAATATCTTTCATTTATTCTAGTCCCTACACTTGTTCCCTTCTTTCCCTTCCTTAGCTCCTATTCACCTCTATGATCTTCTCCTAGTTTTTATGTACACACTCTTCCATCTACCTTTCCCACAACTCTAATATTCGAAGGCCTTCAAGGGCCCTTATTTTCTTCTTTTCTTTTAAAATTCAACAATAAATGAGTCACATTTCGTACCAATAATATTCATTATTAACAAAATCAGTATTTCGTTAATAACAAAAAAGAAATTAATATTATTATATATATTACAGAAATTTGTATAGGGATTTATACTGAATTTCTCTTCGTCTGTAATATTAACTTTGCCACCACAGGGTAACTTCCAGTCTCAAATAAGGAGAGAAGGAGGATTCAACGAACTTTCTATCACTTTCAAATCTATTGTTAAATATTTTCGGAAAGGAAACGCCCTTTGCCGTTCATTTACATTTCGATCAAAATAGAATATTTTTCAATCATTTCTCAATCTGGGGGAGCGAACAGTTAGCTTGCGTTCACGATCATATATTTCGCATCATTGCTCCTGGTACAGTAAGATTACATTCTCATTTTTATTCTACTCAATGAAAGGACAAACATTTCGACGTAGGCTTTGGTGAGCTCGCCGACCATGATGTGGAATGGGACGAATATATGATGGCGTATACTTCCTTTGACGACTCAGAGAATATCGAACCACTAATCGCTCGTGGTATTTTTGCCATCCGTAATATGGTGGAAGCAAAGAGCTACGAACAAATTCGTGAAGCTTACACTCAAGATTATCCGGAGCATTCGTCACATCTTCTTGATCATTGGCTTAGGAATTCCACAGATGGTAGTGGGGAAGATGAATGGGATTGGGTTGAGGATTATCCCAAGGAAGATAATGATAAATTTATCAAGAAGCCTGTGTGGTATGATGATGATGATGACAAGGGCTCTGAGCATGTTTGGAGATAGGCACACCAATTCCTTGATCAATTGAACTTGCATTCATTGATGGGGTTTAAATTGGGGAAGCAAAAACAGGAAGTGGAGGGTTGAGTGTGGCATGGAATCTTGTAGCATTGATAAGTTCTGCACCTACGATCATGTCTCATTTCTCTGGCCTCAATATGCCATTGATTATGATTGCAAGAGGACTGGAAGATAGTTGGCGTGCCTGTAAATAGTAATGATTTGTGCGGGAAAAAGCTTAAAAGGCAAGGTTGCTCACTTCTGAAGTTGTTGGCCAGATACTGCCTTCCAGAATTGATGGAGGGCCATAAATTTCACGTGTACATTGCAGATATCCAGTTTCACCCTTCTCTGGAACGATCACCTAACACAATAATAGAGTATTCTCTTCACACTGTTTTCATTCTGGTCGATACTCTGTGAAGCTATCATAAGCAGTGAACCATGATATCGCTTTCTCTTGAAGTAGATGTCACAGCGCATCTCTCATTTCCGAATTCTCTGCTACCTCTGCAGCGGCAAGCATCTCATTCGTAGCCTTCTTCGCTTCAACAGCCGCACGGTACCATTGCTTCTTTATTTGTCTTTGTTTCCTTGATAATTTTGGCAACCAAGACGTTCCATCGGGGCCGAGAATGTCGCAATAGAGAACGCGGCCATTTGGCTTCTTCTGCGGGGGACTTTGAGAATCGATCGAACTAGTTGTGCTCATATCCAACGTGTGGGTTGATTCTAGTGCCGCCAGCAGAGTCTCGTTGGTCCTTATTATCATGTCGCAATGAGTTTTCGGATTGAGGCGCATCATTCATCGAGGCGGCAGCAGATTCTGCTATGGCAAGAGGAGGATGGGGCTTGGAAGAATCTATGATAATATCAGTTTCTGACTGTCAAGATAGGACACCTTAAAAAATTAAAACCAGTGAGATGCAATAACACATATCCACACCAAGAGATGTGTTTTGGTCTGAGTGAGTATCTGAAGCTGGACGCAAGTCGACTTTGTTTTTAGATAACACATTTTGAACCTCAATCTTTGCATCGTTGGTCTTGATGGGCAGCGAATATGGGTGATCTTCCATATAAGAACTTTACTTATGTGTTCGAAGATGAGGTGTGCAGGATGAATTGCAGTCACTTTGGTTTGACCGAGCGAGCGTTGTCCTCTGTGTTTTGAAAATGAGGAACCTAATGATCCCGAATACCCGTATGTTTGATCCTAATAGAATCACACCAGAAGTATACAGTATTGAAAAGCATGGAGAAATTTAACCGAGTCTTCAGTTCCAGAGTTAATCGTTCAAATAAAAGACCATTGCTCATACAAGCTTTTCGATGCACGGATGAGAGCCCTAGCGCTTACTATACTAAGGTGTCTGAGGATAGAATCTTTTCTCGAATGCCTATGCTATAAGTATTGTTTGAAGGGAAGAAAGGTGGGAGCGTGAAAGATAACGACGTGAAGATATGTCACGACCCAACAATATCGAGCAAACTGAAGATCAAAGTGCCTGGAAAGATGATGTTTATGTACGATGTCATAAAATCAGGATTTCATGATATGAACATGAACCATAGCACTATAGCACAGTGGCCTGTTAAGGAGCTTTGGTTATACTCTAGCTGTTTGAGTTCTGCCATTTCAACTGAGGGAGACTTGGAGAACATTCAGATTTTGGCTGATCTCCTGTTGGTTTCCAAGCCTGCTAGAGAGCTCATGCACAAGCAGCTGTCTTCTTACATCAAGAAACCAAAACACTTATCAGCCGCTCGATGTGGAAAAACTTCAGATAGCAATCAGCAGACCATTTCTGCAAAGAGAGAATCACCATACGAGGCAAAAGCAAATAATAAGAAGGCGAGATACGAGATTATCGATTTAACAGGGGACGACGATATCATAAAGCCGAAACCTCGCGCGGGGTATATTTTTGCACGAGAGAGAGTTCCAAAAAAGCGTGGATATACTTACATACCTGTCAGAAATATCGTACTTCACGACCCAGATCGTGAAGAGCCGAGCGATTGGAGAGGCGATACCACTGCTGAACCAAGTCGTAGGACGGATGATCACATGGATAAGCGCATCTTGATTCAAAGTTTGACGGCGAGCGGAGATTATGAGCATTGTCTACAAAAAGTCAGGTGGGTAACCGCAGAATCCAGTTTACTCTCTAGCCTCATCAAGGGCTGTATTACCCCATCGGAACCTGCACTGGAGAGTATGGTCAATCTAGATGACTGGCCTGAAGAGGATGTCTGTGTTAGTGTGAATTGTGATTCAATAGTTAGACACTACGCGACAAACAACAACCAAGAAGCGGTGATGATCCAGGGATGGGGTGTGAAAATGGCCTTTAGGGCATTGAGACCATGGCTCGAGAGAATTGGTAAGAACAGCGAACACTGGGTGGAATGGGAACCTGAAGTACTCGAGAAGGCGTGTGTGATTGAGAAATTCATTGGTACGAACGATCGGCGCTGCGGTGCACGATCCTTGGTCTAAATCAGAGTTGGTCTAAATGTCAGGGGTGTTGGTGATATGATGATTATTCAAGTGTAGGGTTAATTAACAGGAATCAAACATCCACAAGGGTTGTTTTGTAATAGCATACCATGTTCAGAGACAGAAACTGGATAGAAACTAAGAATGTAAATAGACTGAGATGATAACAGCAATGTATGTAAAGAGTGATTCTAAATGGAAAGCTATGTAACTAGACGATTGACCTCTCAAACTTCTTGCTTCTTCTATTCATTCGTACATAGAAGGTCACACATCCTAGAATAACAGCCAAAAACAATCCCTTTTGCAAAAGAGTGTAACCAGCCTCATCAGCATAGCCAAACTCCTCTGTCTCGGTTTTTGGTAGGGTACCAACAACTGGAATGACTGCGGTGGCAGCAGCAGGAGTGGAAGGGTCGTTTGGTGTAAGAGGAACTTCGACTTCTTCCATGCCGGGTTGAAATTCAGCAGTACCGTATTCATCTACAGCACGTCAGACAGACGAATCAGTAAGTCCTCCCAATAATGCTCGCATGCCACAAAAGGAGTCTACTCTAGAGTTCCACATGGATACCTTCTTCTGGTACTGGTAATTCCCCGCTCTCAGTGATCTTGACAGCTTCAACCGGTTTATCTGATGCTCCCTTCTTTACGTTCTCAATTGCCTCAATGATCTCATATCCCTCCAAAACTTCGCCAAAGACGACGTGTTTACCATCAAGATGACTACAAAGAGAATTAGCATGGCAAGTTCCATTGCAGGACTTGCGAGAAATTACTCACCCAGGTGTAGAAGTGGTAATGAAGAATTGGGATCCGTTGGTATCCTTTCCGGCGTTGGCCATGCTGAGAAGACCTTTCTTGGAGTGCTTCAACTTGAAGTTCTCATCTGCGAACTTAGCTCCGTAAACTATCAATTGTTAGAACCCCGTACTTCGCTCGCAGATTTTGCAACCTACTTGATTTGCCCCCGGTTCCATCACCCTTTGTGAAATCACCTCCTTGGATCATGAAGTCCTTGATAACACGGTGGAAGGTAGAGTCTTGATATCCGAATCCCTTCTCGCCAGTTGCCAAAGCTCTGAAGTTCTCGGCAGTCTTAGGGACGGTTTTGCCATAAAGACCTAGAACAACACGGCCCATGGGTGCATCACCGTGACTGATGTCGAAGTAGACCTTGTGGGTAATCTTTGGTCCTTTAGCAGCTTCGGCCGTTTGAGCGAAGAAGAGGAAGGTAACAGTTAAGATAAGTAGTGCTGAGACTACAAAACGTTGAAGTGTGAGCATCTTGGAAGTCAATTGAATATCGACTAAATGGGATGTAGTTTTAAAAAGAAGATAATGTACCTCCAAGAAGAATCTTAAAAGAAAGAAGTGATGTTGTTCAGAGGAAGCTCGAGTTGTGGAGAGGTGTCGTTACCTTTAGCGCCACATGGCACGTGCAAACCTGGGAATAGGGAGGCTTGAGGGTCATCACAAGAAGTCCGTGCGTTATCAAAATTGATAGATAACTTTCACATCTTTATGATCAATTAAGAACTGTGAGAGACATTAAAGACATCTATCCCTCGTACCGGTATAATCAAAACTCCCTGAAAATGGTATGTTTGCGCCGATCCTTTCTCTCTACTCGGGCATTGACATTGGCTGCAGGTTTTCATCCTGGGGATCTCGTTCGTTGAGCGAAACTTGGTGAAGGTAAGGCCCCATCCAATTCCTATTGAGCCTGCTACAATTCTTGATTCGCATACTCATGGCGTGTAGAAATCTTTGGAGTCCTTCTATGGCTTAGGGAATCAAGCTTCAACTCGTATTATGGCCAAGCACTACATCCATCCCACGGCGACTGTCGGTTCCTTGTCACAAAAAACGGTCTCATCTCTGACCGCTGAGCTTTCCACCATGCCTTTAGAGACCGAATTGAAACGAAGGTTGCAGGATAACATCGAAAGAATGAGGACGATGGGTAGTTACCGGGGAAGGAGGCATGCGATGGGCCTGCCAGTAAGAGGACAGAATACGAAGAGTCAGGTATGTGCAGGCATGCAGAGCGGGGTACGTAAGACTGCGAATACTAATAGAGAACAGATATCAACGGCCAGGAAACTCAATCAAGTAAATAGAAAAGGATGAAAGGTTTATATTGGAAACGTTTGTACAGATAGGATTGTATTGCGGGCGCATCTACAGGTTCGGGGGGCTACACGAATAGTGGTATCGAAATTAGAAATGAATCACTCCTGGGCCACGAGGCGTAAAGTCACAGAAGATAAAATGGAATGAACCATGAAAGGCACCGATTGTTTGCAAAGTTTTGAAACGTTGGATTGGCCAATTCTCCGCCCAAACGCCGGAGACACATACAAATGCAGGTATGAGCACGCCACTTTCTAGACCTTAACAAAGTGCAAACTGAAGAGCTATGTCTGAGATTTGTATACCTTCAAGTATATGCTCCCCCTTTTTAGTTTCCTGAGGCCTATCCACATATTTACCCGCACTTTTGGTCCTATCTCCGGTCCTTCGCAATGAGAAAGCATACACCTCGCGGTCATTTTCAATCGTGCTTCTTTACCACAGTACTTGTCTGCTACTCAGACAAAACGAACTCTTGCAACACAATCCTATTCTCTGATGATTTACACAGACAAGCAAACACGTTACCATTGTTTGAACACATTTGACTGGTCGTTTTTTAAAGATTGATCTTCGCCTAAAACATAATCTCTCTTGACTGCACCGTGGTGCAGACGTCGTGAGCTTTTATGGCTAGCACTAAAAAACCAAGTGTTAGTCGACTTTCAACTAATCGTATAAAACCGGATACATTACCCCTGTGAATTACTTCCGGTTATCGGTGAGGGGTGTATTGGTGAACTGAAGTATATTGGCTGCTGGGATCTAGCCGGGCGTGCATTTCCTATACTCATATCTGTACACATCATAGGAATTCCTGGAAAGTTTGAGGAATCGCGACTGATTTCTGGACTTGAGATTCCGAGACCTGTGTTCGCCGCACCCTGTTCTGAGTCAAAGGCGGCTGATACAGTGTCGTTCCAGTCCTGCTGTGTGGTAAGGATGTTTCCAGCTCTCCCTTGTGGGCTATTTTCGGTTGAAATTGTGTTACTCCAATCCATCTGCGAACCGATTGCAACCTTGTGTGAAACGCTATTGAGATTAGTCCGCAGCGTTTCCCCATTTCTCTCGACGGGACTGGAAGCTGCCGAGGCTGAGTGATTGGTATTATAGGATCCGCTAGAAAATCCCGCAATGCTGCCTAGGGAGCCATGCAGAGGTTTAGGGCCAGGTGGAAATTCTTGCATTCCAGTGTATCCAGATTTACGCTGGGGTATCTCACCAGCCACTACTCGTCGCTTTTTTAGGTTTCCTCTCAAAGCTTGCGGCAAAACATCTGTGTACCCTCTCTTTCTAATTGGTCCAGAAGTGGACGTCTGTGGAGTATGCAGAGAAGGTCGATGTTCTGAGTGTTCGGTTGCTGGCAAGAGTGGCTCAAAAGTCCCATGTTTTTCAAGCCGTGGTATAGCAATCTTTCTAGCAGGCGGAGGTATTTGCTGATAGAATCTGCTCCGCTTATCAACAGGTGTTTGAAATGACAAACTCGGGTTGGGTGATGGTGCGAATCCCTTCTGTTCCAATCGAGGTGTGCGTGGTATGAAAACAGGAGTCTGTTGTACAGCAAGCCCTCCAGGTTCGAGGCCGCCATTATATAAGAAGCTCTGATCTATATCACAATATGAATTGTGCGAGGAAAAGCTTGAATCTCCACCATCATTCCAACTGTCAGTAAATTCGACTGGCATCTGGCCTTTGTCGAGGGACATCGTTGAGGGTTGGCAACTGATACTTGAGGAAGCAGTAGCGGAGGGTTGACGCCGTTTCGATGATGATGATGCTGGCGACGGCGGAGCTCTAAATGTACCAATCTCGGTGGGACTATCTTCCATGTGTGACAATGATGGTGCGCCTTGAAACCGGTTGAAGGTAGCTGGATTGAATTTTTCCAGAATATTTTCTTCATTAAGCGGCATCGTTGGAAGTGTCTTGAACGGAGTAGTGACCGGATTGAAGATGGTCATATCGGCCAATACCCACCATCTCTGACACTGCGCGTCGACTTCGAGCAATGACTTTGCGTAAAATTCTGAACAATTTGTCAGTTTGTTTCCTGCATCTGTGCCATACTGATGCTTACCACCAATAGAGGTCCAAGGCACGCCGGTTTGATCATGGTCCTCAATCCATGTAGTGATGTCATTTATGTAGCGTACCAATAACTTCAGCATTTCGATAAAATCGTGGTCACTGGGTAGCCAAACTAAACCGATGCAGTTGTCAATTTTGTTCTCTTTGTAATATGGGTATCTTACACACCTCTTGGATCAATCTGTTCACGTTCTATCTTTATGTTGAAGACCTTGTAGATGATAGAAATATAATTCATAAGCATGCAGTTTAAATCTGTTGCCCGTTCGACCTCTGGACGACCTTCGAGAAGTTCTTTCAGGATCGCTTCATTATTTGAGGTAGATCGCAGAAGTTCGCTCCAGACTTCGTTTAAGGGGAAGCTCATTATATGCTTTGTTGTAAAGCCCGTCCTGTTGAATTTTTTTGGGCGGGGGAGAGAGAAACGATTGAAGAGACTATCGAGTCGCAGACAATGGATATTTTTCTCTCGAATAATCCTTTTGTGCGTGGTAGAAAAAAAGTTACTAAGTAGGTACTTTAATCATTTAATTGCTATTGAGGACAAACCCCAGGCTTTTTTGTTGAATTTTTAACTTTTAGACGAACGAGTTTCGTGAAAATTTCAAGTTATTACTACCACAATACGCATTTGTCTCATGGGGATCATACTTTAGTGGTAAATCGTATGATCAAGTCAGATATATTCAGAACTTTCCATATCAGATACGGTACTGATTGGCTCAATATTGAGGGGTAAAACTGTAAGTCTCCTGCTATATTCATTTTATTCGATTATTATTGGCGACACTTCAGTGAGTGAATTCGTTCAAAACTCTTGTCAATGATAAAATTCATCTCTTGCCCTGTTGATAATCTTAAAGATTCACTTAAAGAAAAGTTACCAATGAAAATCAAAAGTCTAATTAATGCTAAAACATCAACAAAAAAGAGCGAGACAAGTTCTTCACCGGCTCAAATGTTGTTTCCACTTTTCGTCTAATTACACATCCATATAAAGCTCATATCGATTAGTCGCCGTCTAGTATTGGTATATACTTCACTCTGCTTGGGAGTGTTTTCCACCTCCGTTCTCGCAGGTTTCTCCTCTGCACTTTTTTTTGGCTTGACCAATCTATAGAATTCTAACCTCGAAAGATCTCAAAGTGCTAAATGCGGCTTTCCTCATGAATGGTTCAAGGCCACCAGTGGGTATACGGACTGATGGGACACTGCAAAGAAGGACTTGTGGATATCTCTTGATATGTCAACTCGTATATATGTTTTAGGAATTGTTATAATTATTTACTTAACATGGAACAATTAAAATGTGAATTCTGATACCAAATGATAGAGGAATGAATTTATCATAATTTTCGAAAGTTGGGAAGTGCCCCATCAATCCATGCACCCACTGGTGGGCTATTCTTCTTGATAATTGTCACTGAGATACTGACCTTTCTTGCTTCAAATTTTTCTACGCTTATCCCTAGCCGCCATTCTTAAGACGGCTTACTTTAGCAACTGTCATCTCTTAATCAAGTCGCAGGATAATGCTCTATGTACATTTCAGGGACCAGAGCCCCTTTGTAAGCGACAATCATATAATCGAGCTTCTTTGCTTTCCCTTGTGGCATCATATCCTCAAGTGAACTAATCAGTATAGAATCAATGAATTCATTTGATTGTACGTTTGAGGTACTTCAGTGGTGGTGAAAATATGTAAACGGAAAGTTACAAATTTGAGCGTCAGCTCATTGAACATATATGACAGGTAGCTCTTTATTGATATGCACCACAACAAAGTACCTGATCTGCACAGAGAATCACTGGATCATCCTCTAGCATAAAGATTAAAAAATTATTTGCCACCACTAAAAGACACCAGCATGTAATATTCGTGAAAGCTCGGACTTGTTCTTAGCATATCGTCCAATGCTCAGCATTATTCACTTCTTGTAAACTAGATTGACACATGGCGTGACCCTTTCTCACTGGCTGTACTCTGTTTGAAGTCAAAATTTTCATATTGGTTCAAAGATTTGATCTGGCGGTACACTAGCCGCATACATTGAACGGGATACACAGAAACGATTTAAAGTCGAGACAGTAACGACGTATTCTTCACAAAAACAACAATATTTCGAGACTTTGTACATCAAAATCCAAGAATCGAGAAACTACAATATGTTGAACCCATTTGCGCGATCCAAGAACGATCTTCCATCGATGAATCGTCATAGCATCACTTCTTGGGCCCATGATATTATTGATGAACTTCAAAGAATCGGTATTTTGAATCCAGGCAACGAGAAGGCCGCAGATGATCTGTTTCGTGTGTACCAGAATGTCGTTCAATTCTATTCATGGGTGTCCACACGTCCAAGAGTTCATGCGAATCATACCCAACGTCCTATCCAGCAACCTTGGACACCAAATGATATTTTTACCTCGGCGCATAAAGTCTGGACCGATCTTGAGTGGGAATTAAGGCTAGAAAAAGATGGCACGTTTATTGATCAGATGATTGATCATCTTGGGTGGTTTTGGAACATCAAGAACAATTTAGTCAATCAAGCCCGCTATACCCGAGGTAAGTGCATATCTATTTTCCATTTAATCCACATACTAACGACAACTATCAACAGGTCTGCCTGTCCTTCCAGGCATGGAAACAATGGCAGAAGCGGCAAACTATGCTAGAATTGGCAACATCGATCGTGCAAATATAATGCAAATCCCAGAGACGAGAACCATGCCATTGGGTAGTCACTTTCCCCGTCCCATAGCGCCTACGAGCAGGAACAATCCGAGAATTATAGAACCTTTTCCCGCAGGATACAACACAAGACGAGGAAACTCAAGCAACAATATTATGCAGCCAAGTCGAACATATTCGTCCGGGATTCCATCTATACTGCAACCGAAGACGGGCCATCTGCAACTACCTAAATATTCTCAATCAGTTCAGGAGCAACCTCATTCTTCAATGCCAGTCACCCTATCAGTCAAAGGTAAGCAGCTGCCTAGCTTACACCCCGGTGTACAGTACCAACCACCCACTGCTCGTGATAAGCCATCGCGCAATATTTGCAACATGGCGAGTGATAAGTATAACGATGGTATAGAATATTCACAGGCCTCTCAAGTTCCTATGGGCTTCATTCTACCTGCACCACAGAGCCGAGATGACAGGTACCCGAATAGAGCTCAGGGATTTGGTGGTGGATCCAAATTTCCTATAGCTAGGATACCAGCTGTCGAGCCAGCTTTGAGTGGTCGAGACAACCATGGACAAAATTTGGCGACTTCTCATGAATTGGCACAATCTTACAGCGGTATAGCACGCACCAAGACCAAGAATCATTCCTCTGACACCAGGAACTTTGTCAGTACCACAGAAAACGATATAATTTTAATCTTAGATATGCCGTCACCGGAATCGATAACTACACCTGTCGAAAGCCTCAGGTCGAGAGATCAGGGCCGCCATTTGAGTTCTCCCGTCATGTCTCCTGAGGAAGAAATTCAAATCGAACGTTCTTCTTCGGCAAGAATACCTTTTGTACACAGCCGAGACACATTTGTGCACTCTAGCTTTCCGGTCACTTGGGCACCTATTAATAGTCCTAACAATCAACGCGAAGAATACTTTGCAGAAGCAAGTAAAGTCAGAAGCGAAGCTTCTCATCGAAGATCAGCCAAACAGGAGCGCGATATTACCGGAGGAAAAAATCAAAAAAGAGCCACTAATACTAGTAATGAGAAAGCCAATGTCAAGGAGAATAATCTGAGCATACCAAACAGAAACAAATCCACTTCTACGAATGGCAATCAGCGCAATAAGAAGGTTAACAATATCGGAAGAGACAAGGAGACTAGGTTCAGTTCTGTCAATCTGAAGCAAGACGAAAATGCAAATCGCTTTCAAAAATTCAATGCGAAAAGGTCCGAACCTATTAGCGATGCTCACAACAATATTCCGAACAGTCAAAACAAGAAGCCGAAGATTAGCAACAAGCCTGCAACTTCCTCAACAGATCATGCTTCTCCTTACACAAACTTCCTCAAACAGTACCGGGCAAGCAACCTTAATAGCTCTACAGGCTTGGGAGTGATTCAAAAGTCCGTCGAAGGTGAAATGGTAGGAAATAAAGCTGTTGGCGATGCGCAAATTGGCGACATAACTGGCGGTGAAAAGTCTGCGGGCGAGAAAGCTCTTGACGAAAGCTTCATCGCTAGCAAACCTATAGACCAATATTCTATCAACGAAGAGCCGGTTAGTGCCAAATCTATCATCGAGAAAACTATCAGCGAAGACTATTCTGGTGATAAACCGACGGCCGATGCACCGATTGTAGAGGACACTGTTAGCGAGGATGCTTCGGGAGATACACTCGCCTTGGACAAACCTGTAAATGATAAGCCACTTCCTGCGAAGGTCAACAAGTCCAGATCGCTCTATCGTCCTTTTAGCATAAGATAATCTCGGAGAGATATGTACTGGGCAGTCACTGTGCGCTTCTGGGATCGGAAGCCAGACGGGAAAAAAAGGGGCGGGTAGTCAAAGAAATCTAATGGGTTAGGTCAGGCAGTGTTATTATAGCGTCTATTGTCATCTATAAATGACGCGTGTATTGGTAGTCTGGCGGTTCGACCGGCGGATCCTTCTTAGGCATTCAAGTCAAGAAAATCCATCCGCTGGTTCTCATCCATTCAGAGGTTTTCACTCATTCGGAGGGTTTCATCCATTCAGAGGTTCCATTACTTCAGAGGATTTCATTATTTCAGAGCGAACTTATGTCCACAATTGTTTCTAGTTCTAGTTGTCAGTTTCCTACAATCAATTGGTAGCAGTAAAGTTTTCAAATGCTCTTGTGTGATACACAGAATCAATTGTACACATACATCGTGTCCGTGTGCATGAAATCAGAGAAACGTCCGGTCCGAAACTCAAGCACTTTAGCAAGGATTTCTAAAACTAACTGACTATTAGAAAAACTCTACCGACTACCCTAGGTGCTCGATAGCACTAACTCTGACACAGTTGAATTAACTATACAATATATCATGGTACATTTTAGTGCAGGTAATAGCTCTAGATAGCGGCTCAACCTCATGATCAATTTTAAATAATATATTATTGAAGTACAGTTCTTTTTATAAAGTCTCACATCTCTGACTTTGATAAAATCGTAAACTAGTTAGGTAAATTACCATGAATCCTCCTAAATTTTTGTAACCTCAACGATGTATTTTTCGAGAATTTCGACTACCGATAACTACACAGTCAACACTATCATAATAAATTTATTGAAATCGCAGATTAGATCATTATATTGAGATATTATTGATGCAATTTTTTTTAATTCATCTGTCTAATCGGATTTCTTGTTGTTGTCTCACTGTGTTAGGGTTATTGTAGGTCTGAGTTGGTGCTGGTGGTTGGCCATGGGGACAATTAGTTGTCAAGTAGTCCAGGCGGAGGCTTGATGACCCAATACCTTGAGTTCCCAAACCTTATTTGATTATTTCGAAAAGTGTCGGCCTCTATCTAGTTCGGATATTTGAAGTTTCTCTGACCTCAGAGTTGAATGGATTCCACTCATCTCAAATGTTGGTGGTTCTACTTTGATTATTCTAATTGATGCATGACAAGATTTCATTTATTCTAATCCCAGAAAAACAAACTGCCCTACAATCCGTAGACGTCTTCATAAGATCCGATAACCTTGCATCATCATGATTCTTTAACATGATCCTGGTCTTTGCTTGACCATGAGAATGCACACGATAACTTCGCTTAAATCACGGAAGATGATGTCATGTACACTTTGAGGTGGACATCATTCACAGTTATACTTCATTATTATGTATTAGACTACACCTTCTTAGACTTATTTCTTTCGTCATTGATATCTTGATAGATATTATTAGAGATCGATCCTAATTCATCTACCTTTATTCTTTTGTTTTATTTTGCTTCTATACGGCTGCCTCTGCATTGTTCTTTCTTCATTATTGGAGCTATGTTAAAATTAATCAAAGGTTCATAGAAGATTCTCAAATGTTGAAGAGCCGTAGTTCGATGGAAAGTATACGGCCATCAAGACAGTGACACGTATATTTTCATCACTTTTTAAGATCAAGTGTGTCGAATTAAGAGGCTAGATCTACAGTTCGGCACTGTAACTTACGGTAAAGTTATAGTACAGCTGATGTAGAGTGCTCTGAATGCTAATCCTGAACTTACGGCTCTGCACTGGGATTCCTCAATTTGCTCATAAGCGCCCAGTTTCTCCATCGTGAGTCTTTCTTTCTTACCATTCTCGACATAATAATCTCATCAATTACCTGAATAACTTACTTCTTCACTAAATTCATCAAGAAAATCAACATTTTCAACACAATACTTTATCCATTTAAATTCGAGCTTTATTATCGAAATCATCATGGCCAACGCAAACCACCAACCTGGCATGCCTAACGCAGCTACCCAACTAGAATTAGCGTTTAGAATATCCTTAAAACCAAATTGTCCTATTCATATTCGTGCCGATGAATTATGCGGTTCCTTTGACACGCCTCAAAAGCCACCCTTGTCTCGTAACCATGCCGTTGTAGAAATCGGAGTTATGGAGCGCCGAGGAATTTTCGCTTGGGTACGAGGAATCATCAATGAGCTTCAATCTTTTAATCTGCTTAGTGTCAACTTGGTTCCTGCACTTTGGGGACAACTATTCAAGATCGTCCAAAATCATGCTTTCTTCAAGCGTTGGATCTTCTCCCGCCCTAGACCTGGTCCAATGGGTTTCTTGACCTTCGTTCATGATCCGAGCCAAGAGCTAAATTTTACTGCAGAAGATGTTCTCGGTAGAGCTCAGATCATTTGGCAAGAAATTGAAGCCGATTTGAAGGGTGGAGAGCCTAACCAATTTATCAGCGAGATTTTCCATCAGGTGTACCACATCTGGCAATACAAATGCTGCATGAATAACATGTTGAGAGATATGAGAGGTATGTATCACTGAGCCATTGGTCTCCTTAGTAGTTATGACTGACTGAATTTTTAGGTCAACCACGCACGACGGATCGTGATGGCTTTCTAGAGCTTATGCGCTATAGATTACCACGACCACTGCCACCTGGTAATCAACCAGTTCAGGTTATCGCAGTGCCAGCTGCAGCTCTTCAGTCCGCTCATCAACTTGCTCCCCCTCAACAAAATCCCGTCGGTGCAGATACTAGTATTGTTGGTCATGCATCTATCATCGGAAATCCTGGTAACAACCCTACTCGTGGAGCTACAAATACTCGAACAGGTGCTAGACTAGCAACAGGTGTGTCTGTAGCTGCTAGAGGTTTAGATATTAGCAATGACCAATCAAGTGGGTCTGACAACACAAATTCTGCTTTTAACCAGCCTTATGCGCCCATGCCCGCCGCTGATCCTAACGCAGGCAGAATGGTCAGCACCCTCATGGTTTCAAGCCCGGCATTCGCCCACAGCCTACGCAGAGCAAATCGCATGGTATCTTCTGCCATGCCTAACGCTGTTCAAGCAGGTGGTCCTAACGCCGTTCAGACAAGTGGTGCTAACGCTGTTCAGGCAGGTAGCTCCAATGTCGCTGCTACTTCAGGTCCCCAGAATAACGGTCAACAACAAAATGGCAACACTCAAGGTAATATACAGCCGCGTCCAGGACCAGGCGCTACCATGGGACGATCTAGACCATCACAACCAAATCTCCGTCGCCGCCGGAACTCAACAATCACACAACGCCCACAACGCGTCCCAGTGCCCAGCTCTGCAAGTTCGGATAGCTCTGCCGCTGTTCCAGCAGTGACTCAAAAGCGACCTGCCACCGCTGATAGTAGCACTAGTTCTGCTGCAGGTCCTTCAAGACTCTCTGGCAAGAAGGTCAAGATGGAGAAACCTGATGCTGATCGTTAGTCTTGTCTTTCGTGACCAGGATGTTGAGATTCTATCGAGGAGAAAACTGAGATGCTTATGACTATTATAGGTGGAGGGTCGGGGACTTACTCTCTATCACATTAAGAGTAATTTATTTAGGACGTCCTTCATTCATGATAACAGTCAAAGAAGATAAATTACCCTTGGTGAAAGAAGGGGTGAGCAGGATAGAGAAAGATGCATGTAGGAATGATGATTGCTTTAACATCAGGTGTTTTATTGGAGGGGTTT
The DNA here is from genome assembly GCF_014898465.1 of Botrytis porri. Classification (NCBI taxonomy): domain Eukaryota; kingdom Fungi; phylum Ascomycota; class Leotiomycetes; order Helotiales; family Sclerotiniaceae; genus Botrytis; species Botrytis porri. The sequence continues at coordinate 19,251 of NW_024066084.1, read as the reverse complement.
TGCGGGAGTTTGCTCGATACTGGCTTTTTTTACCTCACCCATAAAGGCGTGTTGCTTTGTCTCTGTGAAAATTTATTGTTTATTTCTAAAATCCAGTCTAATAGCGTGAATATTGCTCTGTACATGTGAAGACATCGTCGACTGAATCATAGGCTATATCAGTAAGTCCCAATCACCTGGCTAACACTATGAATATTGTGAATATCCCATACAAGTTTTGTTTATCCATCCACAATCAGGCTCTCAGATGTTTCAAGCCAGATCAACAAATACGACAAAACTTATTAATGAGAATAAAATGACTTCCTTTTGCAATACATCCTCTCCTCTGTTCCATGACTACTAACATGCTCCAAACTGCATAACATATCTTCAGCACGTTCCAACTAAAGGCGAAAGAGAATATTAGAAACCTATATATAATTCACTGTCCAAAGCTCTTGCTCCACTCCAATACCCTTTAAAAAAGTGGAATGCCAAACAAAACGTGGAGTCAAGATAGTTGTCGCATAAGCTATCATCAGGCTTGACTCAAAGATAAACCAAGTCTCACAGAAGTTCGAAGGGAAAAAGAGCCTAAGTAAGAGCACTTGGAGTGATGTGCGACAGCTATCATCTCTGATACTAACGAGCTCGCCATGGATTAAGGTGTTAGCCATCACACTGCTCATCGTAGCTCCTGTTGTACATGCTTGCTCAATTGAAATATTTGTCATGTACATAGTAGAAGAGTGAATGTTCAAGTCTTTTAAACCTTTAATAAACAATAAGTAAAATCTTGCAACCTACAACTTTTGTGTACCTATGGTTGGATGACCTTTCCACGAAGTAAAAGAACCTGTGGTCGCGCACAATGTCGTCAAGTGAAGTTGCGAAAGACCACACAACACGAAGTGAGACCCACAAAAAAATTAAAAAACCTTCCAAAAAAAATCCGTAGAATGTCTCATGACAGCTATTATCTCTGATTCTAACAAGGTTTTGCTTCTCGGAGCGATGGCTTCAACCACCGAACCACCCACCGTGGATTTATGTTGGAGATAATTGCCTACTTAGAATACTTATCGTAGGTTTGGTAGCCGAGTGAATATTGGTACTAATACTATTTGGCGAGTTGTAAAAAAAAGTCATGTGAGCTTTGTATTTGGGACTCAGTCATCGCACACTATTTATTGCAAGTATGCGCGTTCATGCAAGGCCTTTCATTATTGAGCGACGGGAAGAGAATTATGTAGTGTTTCGAATGTACCATTTTTGATATCATACAGGTCATCTTGCCCTTGCTCTATCATTAGCCCTATCTACCAACGAGATCACCATGCATTGCATTGTTTTATCATATCAACAACAGGTATTTTTAGACCGGTCATGTTGCATCAAATACTTCAACATACATTCATTCATTTAGACAATCTAGGCACGTTCTTAGTTGACTTCGGTTTCTGGCCCTTTGTGAAATGTGCCGCACTCTTCCTTCAACGACAACTCAAAGAGAACTGCGTCAGGAATCAGGAGCCTAAGAGGTAAAAGCATGCTAAACGCCTTGTTTTACAGAAATAGATATCCACATGCAATAGAGAAAATATCATCCCGCAATTCAATCCCACCCTCACCCTTACTTTCGCCCTCACTCGCATCAAGCCCAAACTCGAAGATCTGCACATACATTTCAAAATTCTAACCGATGATTAATTTTTGATACCATTCTAAATTCTGAATATAAAGGAACAATGTTAGCTTACTTGCTCTGCAAAGATATCACACACCCGAGTCTACGCACGAATTCCGTGGACACCAATCAATCATTATCTAGAGATCGATCGGTGTGTTAGGGAGAGGTAGATGTACACATTTAAAGGGAAATGAGGGCCAGAGTACAGTGGGTTTGAATTTATGGAATGAAAGTAAAAGTTTCTTGAGCTTGTATTTACTTCTGGTGTACATGATTGATTACAAAAACGTTGGTTCATGAATGAGTCATTACATGATCTTGAATCTATCTCGGATCGCTTTCAATAGTCACCTTCATAGAGTGGCTAGGGGGATGAGTGAAACTTTCAGGAAAGGGAAGTTTTAGCTTGAGCGGGTGCGTGACATGGGGACTGGTGTGTGATTTTATGGCTATGTGGAACTGGTCCACGGGTAGTTGACGAAAGGCTTTGAGTTCTGATTGCTTCGTTCACCCGAAGTGTGGGAAGTGTGAAGAATTTTAATATCTAGAGCAAGGTGGAAGCTCAGGTTTTGGGATATACTGGTATTCAAGAAAGAAATTGGATATAGAGAACTCTTGATAGCTGACATTGTTTATTGATTTTTGTGGTACGGAAATATCTGAGTCTTGAATCCCCTCCTTCCCGGAGTTCTTTTCCAGAAGTCTAACTCGAAGAATACTCATTGACATCATCATATTATTAGTTATCCTAAAATCAAGCATTGGGGTCCACAAGCATATCACCTGGCCAGATAGGATAGACCTCATTAAGCTTCCCTTGCCCCGCACCATCCTGATAGATATTAATCGTCGCACTCCTATAGCCTGGGTTCCCATCCTCATCCAAAAATGCACAAAGAGTGAAATTTGACTTAGCATTCGTAACGCGACAAACTTCAAATTGCTTGTACGTGATAGGGTTATGTGCAATGACATAGTAATCGGTGATGAAATCTGGTGATTGAGATAAGATGTAAAATCCCTCGTATGTGCTTGCAGTATTGAAAAGAAGGTAATATTGTGAGGCGACTAAGCCGGTGGATGGATTGCCATCGATGTACGAGGATGTGCGGTCCTGGACAAAAGGCATGGTGGCGGTGATGGTGGGCCAGGCGTTGAGGGTTATACCTGGAGCTGTAGGTGTGGGGAAAATGGTTGAAGTTGGTGTTGGGATTACATTAGTTTGGGTTGGTGAGGGTTGAGCGGATTGTCCGGAGGGGTATACGATGGTATCGCCGGAGTAGATGGGATATATCTCGTTGACAAATGTCTCACTACCTCCATCAGATACTCCAGTGATATGGAGATACAACGTTTCTGTGGAGATTGGAGCTGTGCCAGCAGAGTCATAAAAATTGACGACAGTAAGGTTGGAGGTAGCGCCAGAAACCTTTCCAACAATAATCTTTTTGACCGTGGTTGACTCGACAGCTTCAACATAGTAGTCGGTAATGTAAGAACCGGAGGACTGAATATAAAAACCAAGATATGCAGCTGGAAAGTTGAGTAAAAGAGAAAGACGTTTTGGCAAAGAGTCAATTTCATCGTAAGTTGTTACATTCCCATCTACCGCGTAACTGCAGCATCCTTCTCCGTAGACGGTTTGTCTCCAGGCATTGAGGGTTTGCCCAAGAGCGGGTGTTGTGAGCAGTAAAATCGAAATTGCAGAGAACAACATATTTGAATTCAACTAAGAAAACCAAGTTATGAAAACGAAAGAAGACAAATCTTGAGATGACAGGTGATGTTTGCGATGGGTTCATCTTCTTAAATACTTGATGAAATTTTAGGCAACCTTGCTGCCCCTGCGCGACTAACAGCGACGCGAGTGAAATACCCATGACAGCGAACTTCGCATATGAAAATTGAATCTGTAGAGTGGGAGGATTAAGATACATCGAGATTTTTCAGCCCCGCTCCTTGCCGAGTACCAGATACGAGGTAGGTTAAGGCACAATTATGATTGTAGATATAAATCTTCTGCAACGGAGAAACGCAGTCCTTTCATTGACAAGGAACAGACACCGTAGGAAGTAACTCCGATGATCCGAAGTTTTGTGGTGTAGATGTGAGGTTATGGATTATACTCTGACCGGATGTACATTAGGGGTAGAACAATGGTGCGATGCCTGATGGTACAATGACCTATCGCAATGGTCCACCATACATACGTAAATGTCAATTGATTGCGAAGGATTCAGTAGAACAATAAGAGACAATTCAAGAGGCCCGAGGTTGAAGAGATCTGCAAGGCACGAAATGAAAGAGGCGCAAATTACAGAGTATGTAGGTCCGCGGCGGGGCTGACAAAGCAGGTCAACTCCGCCAATCATGAGAGCCCATCATTCGGAACCATATCCATTATCAGAACGACCAGCCATCCTCGCCATCTTGATGAAAATCCGATTCAATGGTTGCATATGGCATGATACTACGTGAACTTATGGTTATTCCCACTGCCACGGTGTCTCCATGATTACCCGAAGCTATTGTCAGAAATGGTGGGTCGACCGAGCAACAGCGACGAATCTAAGGTTGATATGAAAAATGGATTTACTTTAAAGCTGCCATGGCCTTTCCTCTTAAGATCAAAGTCTTCTGTTGTGGGTTCATTGCTCATAAGGATTGTTTCGGTAAGAGAACTTTGATCCCTTTTATCCTAATGTCTATGATCCAGGAGGCATTGATGCAAACCCCTAAAACTACTTTTCAATGCCTCATCAAAACTAAACAACTGGACGTTTCCTTGACAAAACATCAAGCTCTCCAGTCCTTTCATTGCTTTCGTAGAGATTGAGTATTCCAAACCCTCTCTACGCTCTCTGTTGCCCTTCAATTTGTCCATGTCTCAAAGCCCAGCCAACTTTAGCTCTTTCCAGCAATCTTTGGTATCTTCCATTTCTCTTTATGCCCCAACGCCCAACGAGATATTAAATTCTCCTCAACGGTCTTTCGTAATTAATACCTTTCGCATACCCCAGAAACGACCAAACATGATACTGCCCCTTGAGTTCCCCAATGTATTGACCAAACCACAGACCCATTGAACCTCTTTAAGCCATCAGCTCAACGTTGACTTATGATGCAAGATATCCCAAGAACTACGCCCCAAACCTAACATCATCATGCCAAAATAGTTACAACAATAACATAACCCAACAGAGACTTGAAATCAGTCATCTCGACTACGCCAACCGGTAGTACCGACCATATCATTACATGGTTCATTCGTGACATAGTCGCTCTGTCGAACATCTCTCTCGGGGGACAATTTCTTTCTCTCAGGCTTTACTTGCGGTAGCAATGCAGGTCTGGGATGCGTCTTCTCTCTGATCAACCTTTCCTTCTGTGCCTGGTACACATTCCTCAAAGCGGTGGTTGCATTATTTTTAGCCCCAAGAAAAGCGGCAAGCATACATAGCTCATTGAGCTCGTCATTGGAGGATATGCGCTCACTGAAGTCATTCTTTCTTAAAAACATAACCCACGACTTAGTATGCTTCCACAATTTCTCTCTTGGCCAGCTATCAATCTGTTTTAAATCGCCCAAGGAATGATAATGCTGTGCGGTACGCCCATAGGATGAAGCGATCAGATCGGTGATATATACGAGTTTGGTTTGACGAATGCATCTCTTTCGGTTCGATGTGTACGCGGGGTCGTACAAGCAAGCATCATTAGGGTCGGTGAATTTGCCGATATCTTTCGCACCGAATGCCGAGCGGATGAAAGGACAAGCTTTAAGTAAGACATCTTCAGGAATTCTGATGCGATCTGGAAAATGATTCTGCGTAAGATATGGCCGATCATCTGTTTCGTGGCTTTCCATGAAGAAGACATCTCTTTCTTTTAGAGGCAGTTGAACCGGAACGTTACTGCTGCTGAACTCAAGTGTCAGTTCTTTTCCGTAGATTTCTGTGTTAAGCTTCTGAACCACAAGTTATGGTAGACTTACCCTGGAATAAATTCAATGCGCATAGCTTTCTCCTTTTCCGGATCCCGAAGACTGTGGCAAAAGTCTATTCCCTCTCCCAGAAGCGCATTTTCGTTGAAAAGCTCCACAAGAGCAGTTGTAAGTTTCGTAGATCCAGTATTCTTCGGATGAGGTCTTTTACCTGGCTTAGAATTGTCTTTTGAAGCCAATTCTCTAAGTACAGGTACTATGCCATGTCCACATAAAAACCCATGCAGCGTTTGCTGGACAATTCCGTCGCAAGGAACTATTCCGGTTTCGACAATTCTCTGCATCTGTGGTAGGAACATTAGACATATTTTATAGACATCTCCATCTTCGGGCTTAGGGATTGTTCGTGGTGGTAATGGTGGAGGTGAGGAATTTCTCGTTCTTTGCGCCTTCTTTTTACCAGTTTTCTCCCTCCGCGCATCCTTTGTATCCTTACCTTTTATGTCTTTATCTTTTACCTCCGTGTTCTTTTCCACCATTTCTATGTAGATATTGTTGATAGAGGACTCCAATAATATGTTGGCGCGTGTTTCGCAATTTTCGGAAAGCAAAGGTTGGGGATTAAAATCGAAATTTGAAAAGTTTTGTTTGTATCCAGGATTTTACACGCTACAAAGGAAGCGAGATCATTGGACCCCCCTATCTCGTCTGATCTTTTCAAGCATAGAAGTTCACTTCGGTTTCTCAAATTAGTCACGGCGCGTAAAGACACATTCCAGATATCTTATCTCACCCCTCATATTCCCAATTTGATTGGAAGAATAGGTTGGTTCAACTCAGCGATGAGGCAGGAAATATAAATCCATATTTTAAAAGGATTGTTAGATTCGAGCGTGGTCAAGGAGAAATTCGGATAAGGAAGAAGTAGGCTTGAAGGTATCTGAGAGAGCTTTTCTACACCTTTCAATTTGATACTCTATATTAATTAAAGACTCAATTTGTAAACATACCGTAATTATTCTACTCGTACAAGGACAAGACAAGGTAGGACACATGTATGATCTGAGAAGGCAGATAGAGTTGAGGATAGGAAATACAAAGAGAGGATGTTTGGTAGAATGATATAGAAGAGGCTCGGTAGAAGAGACTTATGAGTATAGTCAAGGCAGTAGCTAGCCACAGAGGTGGTTCTGACTGTTATTTTCATCCACTATCGTCAGTAATAGCATTTGAATTGTTATACATGGAACTAAACCCATGCGAAGATTAAGCGCTCTATATTTCGGACCTATAGAAGAAGAAGACCCCCGTGTACATAATGACGAGAGTATGACGCTAACTGGCTGTATATTTACATATTGTCTAAATAGATATATTATAGACCGTCTTATTACCTACGTGGTATCCACGCGGAGAAATTAGGCCAATATCGTGTGACTAAATTCAGCAAAACGAAGCCTTTATATTTTGCTCTCGTCTTAGAAACGAGCTGGATGACACATCGCATCAAGACCCTTGCGTTGTCTAGACGGTACAGCAGTGACTTATACAATCTGCTGTATTTCAGATCAATGTCATTCAAGATTGTTGCTCTCTCCGATTCTCTCGGTATTTGCTTTCATCGACTTTGTAACATCAAAATACATTTTAAAGTATCTCGAGGCAGTTTCCCTCTATTCAAAATCTCGCTCTAAACCTCCAAATCGAGATTGTAGATTCTTAGTCTTGGCTAGTTCCTGTCTTAAGAACTTCATTATTAAATCTATAGTACTAATCAACTACTAAATCGGATACCCTACTTTCGGACCACTTCTGTTTTGAGCCACTCTTTATCATTAAAAATCTCAAAAAATGAAATTTTTAACTTTCTTATTTATGGATAGAATTTGTTGAAAATTTGTATATATATAATTCAGATTGTTTTGAATCTAATCTGAAAATTTTAGATTTTTAGGATTTTTTTGTATTAAAATCTAAAACTTTAAAATATCGATTTTTTAATTTATATAAAAATCATATACAAATTTAGAACTTTTATAAAATCTTTAATAATTGTTTTAATAATTATTATTAAAAGAAAACTATATATTTTTTTGAAAGTTTTAAGTTTAAATTTATATAGAAATTCAAAAAAAAATTAAAAAAATTAACAGATATAGAGATATAGTATACAGTGAGTTTAGAGTAGTATAAATAATCCCTGTAATTTTGAGGGTATTCTTTTAAATATTTATTTACAAGAAGTTTTTTATTTATTTTTTAATCTTTTAAAGTAAATATACTATAAACTTACAATAAAACTTTTTAGTTTATTTTTAGCAATTTTTATTAAAAAGTTATTAAAGGTTTTATAAAAGTTTTAAATTTGTATGTAATTCTCATACAAATTTAAAAATCGATATTTTGAAGCTCTAGATTTCAATACGAAAAAATCTTAAAAATTTAAAAATTTCAGATTAGATTCAAAACGATCTGAACTATATATATATAAATTTTCAATAAATTCTATTTATAAATAAGAAAGTTAAAAATTCCATTTTTGGTGTAAAAAGTGGCCCAAAAGGGGGGTGGCCCGAAAGTAGGGTACCCGACTTAGCTCAAAAGAAAGGTGACTCGAAAATAGGGTGGTCGACTTAGGGGGTACACTCGATTTCATAACTAGCTTTCAAAACGTCATTTCATGGTCTCACAACCTTTTAGTTGAAATTAATTAATTATAAAGTCCTTACTTTATCAATATAGCTTCAAAATCAAAAATTCCTATATCGAATAAAAGCTATCATTTCATTGAATCAATCTTTTAAATTTGAATTGATTTGAAATAATACAAATAAAATAATAATAATTTTAAAATAATATAATATTTTGAAGCTTTTCATTACTAACTTTCAAAAAAATCCTTTAATTTTTAGATTTTCATTCTCAAATTTTTATTTCAAACAACATAATTCTAGATTAATTGAAAATTAAGTATATTGTTAGGGTTGTAGTGTGAAAGAAGGACGAAGTTCTTATTATACTATGTAGAAGCTATTTATATGTACCTAGGTACTCTGGTGCGCTAGTATTAGCGTATCATATATAATAAATTTAATTATTATTTATTATAAAATATTATTTTTATTGAAATTAATACTAGATTAATAAAGTTATTATAGAATAAATAATAAAAATATAATATTTATATGTTTTTGATGAGGTATAGAAAAGTCATGTTTTTAAAGCTAGTTATGAAATCGGATATAAAAGTCGACTCTTGTAAACAACCTTCTAGTTCCTCATCAAGAAAAGCGGTTGTTTCTGTTCAAAAGATATCGCTGAATTGAAAGAAATTGTAATAATTCAATAATAATAAATTGAAGATTTCATTCTAGGAATCAAATAAATTACCTACAAAAAAAATAACGGGATAAACACTTTTCGAGAACAATTGCTTTCCCGATTAGGAATTAAGAGGCCGCTTATAAGAGCCGACTATTAGTAGGTGTACAAACTAACAGGCAGGACAATACAAACAACCAACATGTGAATATATCTTGATAACTATATCTATTCATATATCTTAGAATATCCTACAATCCTTCATTCGCAATGGAACAATTAGAATATGGAATTTGATATCAAACAAGCACAGAATCAATTTATTGGAAATCGAGAAGTCTCCTGTCACGCCATGCACTCACTAGTGGTCCTCTCAATTCTGCTGCCCTCTCATCTCCCTCCCTCGCCTCTCAACCCCGGAATATCCACTCCAATCCACCTCTCTTCCACAAATTCTCTTTGCCACCCTTTCCTCTCTCGCTCTTCCCCGTCTTTCCTCATCCTCCTACCCTCTCCCATCTTTCTCTTGGTAATCCTAAACTCCGAGACTCTAGAAGCTCGGAGGTATACATACAAACTCCCGAGGATTAGACATATATGCAACTCCTCCTTTCACATTCCCATTTTTCGAAAGAGAGAGAAAAGAGAGAGGAACGAGTCTTGACGTGCATATAAAAGTCAATAGATATAAAGGGACGCTGTAATCATTTCATTAATCATCGACCTATAATTTACTAGGCGCCCCTCCGCCTCCCCTCCGCCTCCCCTCCGCTCATACTAAACTACACCCAAGTTTTCCCAGCCATTAACTTTTAGTATCGATCGTTCTGTGCCATACATGCCGATTCGTATACTTTCATATCATATCATATCCTTTCAATTCATTACATTGCCCATTAACCACTTTTCCATTTTTGACCTCATTTTCATTTTCCCAACCCCCCTCATCATCATCATCATCATGATAACTACCCAGCTCCCCCTCACAGCAAATACCTATAATCCGGGCTCAAATCTCCCAACTCCATCTTCTCATACTCTGTGAGTCCCAAATCCCTAGGTCTCCTCTCTCTCTGACGATTCTCAAACATAACCGCCATGAAATAAAGCAAACACGACATCGCGCTCAAACACAAAAAGCCGAGACAAATTCCATATCCCATTCTGTACTCCGGGGCATCTTTTGCAAGGAACGCATAGGTAGCGATAATTCCTCCTATATTACCGAATCCGACTTGCCAGGCCGTGCCTACGCTACGACGGTGATGACCGCCAAGATTCATGTTGAACCAACAGACAATAACCGGCATGGCGGAGTAAGCACCCATAGCTACGAGGAACAGTGCGGCGTATTGAAGTTTTGTATTGTCGTGAACGGTGAGAAGGATAGCGAAACCTGTGATTGCTACGCAAATCGGCGCGATGGTGAATGCGAATCGATGACGTGTAAAATCCGACGCGAAAGCAATGCACATAGCGAATGCGAATGCGCACGCCCATGGAGGTACACTGTGGAGTTGTGTTTGGATTGGGGAGTAACCATAGGTGGAGATGATACCGGGGGCGAAAAATGCGTATCCGTAGGCTGGGATGATCATGCCGAAATACATGAAGCCTCCTAGAATGACTTTGTAGTCTTTGAAGACCCTGCATGCATCTTTGAAAGTGATTTTACGTTCTGCCGCGCTTCTTCCCTGGTCTACTTGGAGACGGGCTTTTACGTATGCTCTTTCGTCTGGAGTGAGCCATTTTGCATCTTCTGGAAATGAAGGAATGAGGAAGAAGAAGGATAGAGCGACCACGCAGGTAAGGACTCCTTCAATGATAAAAATCCAACGCCAACCAGAATATCCTCTTAATCCGTCCATTTTTCCAATGCCAGAAGCAAGAAGACCTCCAAATGCACCAGCTAACGTGGTACTACTGAAGAAGAACGAGTAGCGACGTTGGGCTTCGGATCGTTTGTACCACATACCAATGAGGTAGAAACAACCTGGAAACATACCGGCTTCGAATAGACCGAGGAAGAAGCGAGTTGCGAGGAGACCGGAGAAATTCTGTACGAGTCCTTGACAAATGCTTACCAGACCAAAAAGAAACATGAGCGATGAAAGCCAAATGTTTGGATTCAGACGCTTCATGAGGATATTTGATGGAATCTCGAAGAAGACATATGGGACGAAGAAAATCGTCAAGGCGGTGTTATATTGCGTGCCGGTTAATTTCAAATCTGTTGAGAGTTTGAATGATTTGGCATTGGCAATATTGACTCTGTCCAAAAAGGCCAAAAGATACAAGATACATCTATTATACAGTCAGAACGGATTTTGGCATATATAAGATACTCTACTTACAAAAATGGGATCACACGTAAATCGATTTTTCGCATAAGTTTGGCCTCCGTTGTATGCGGGGGACAAACCACGTGCAATTCATCGAATTCTGGTTGAGCCTCCGCAGATGGAATATCTGGTACATAGCTATTATTTCCCTTATAGGCGGCTTCTTGATCCTCCGATAATGAAGGTTGAGGGGAAGATCCCATTTCTTCTGGATCGAGTTAGATTTATCTTGGAAAACGTAAAATTCTGGGGTTGGGCTGAGCTGAGCTGAAATGTTGTATTGTATCCACGGTAGATCACTTGATCAATCAGATATCCAGACAAAAATCTCGACATTGAGTCCGTAAACTATACTGAAGCTCTGAAGCCATTGTGATAGAATAACAATGGTGATGATATAAATGGTTAGCAAAGAACAAGTTAGTACTCACTATTTTTTGATCCAAAGAAACCCATTTTGATACTCCTTTTCCTCGACTACCGCCGAAAGGCCACACTCGATTGACAAGACACCTTTATATCACCCCAGAAGGCAAAAACGTAACGGTGAAAGATGAGTAAGAGTAAGAAGCACAAGAGAACAATCGAAAAAGAATATCTCAAGAGATATTGAGCTGCTTTTCAATCAACCAAAAGCAAAGCTTACCGTGCGTGCATACTCCGGACTCAGGATACTTTATTCAACTAGTGATTGATCGGACACCTACTGCAGAAGCGGACAAGGGATGAGGTTATTCATCCCCGCAATTAAATTCGGAGGCACATTGAATCAATTGGGACCGAGGAAGAGTCATCTTTCTTTTGATTCGCGAGAATGTTTTTTGTGATTTGTCGTGTTGCCATTCACTGTTTTACTATATCCATACGCCCATACCATATGACTCGGGTAATGGGTAACGGGTGATAAGTTGTAGCTTGTCTTGTACTCGTACAATTACCTGGGATGCCTTTTGCTTCTGTACGTCAGCATTTTAAATGTCTTTCATAAGCTCTCAGTAGCAGAAACCAGGGGAAACTCTCCGTTGAAGTAAGATTTGAAAATGGTGTAACTCTTGCTCATGCCCGCGCTTCCTAACTAGAAACCATTGAAAATCTTCACCGAGTGTTGTACAAATACAAAAGGAGGATAAGTAGCTAACATGGGGATCTTCCTTCGAAGTTGGAGATCCATAGTCCAAGGAATTCCGACTGGGTATCTTGACGTTGTGACTCTTGAAAACAGTGGATTGGGTGGAGAATTCTAATATTTAAAGTGTTTGCGGGGGAGCTTAGCATGTTCCCCAAAACCGGTATCGGAGGAGTTCTTCCCTTATTCTACGAAGTACAGGCTTTCCTGCTTGTTTGTATTACGCAGCATGGTTTGGAATGCGTCTGGATCTTGAGCTCGGATATATAAAAATTGGAGTCATCCATTTTTGGGTGAGGGAGAGGGTGATGGAGAGGGTGATGGAGAGGGTGAGGGATGAGGGTGAGGGAGTGGGATGAGGGTGAGGGAGTGGGATGAGGGTGAGGGATGAGGAATTGATAATGATCTGAAGAAATGTGGATAGGAGAGTTTTCTACGGGTGTAATGTAGTAGATCCGAAGTGCTGCTGATGAGTACGAGACCATTACCTATGTAGGTAGGCAAGTAAACATTTGCCTCTTGCATTACATCAAGGTTGTTTTCAAATCCATCTAGCCTTGTCTCCAAGTTGGCGAGCTTCCCAGCAAGGTAATTGTTGGAGAAACCTTGTCTACACCGTAGAGGAAAGTTCAAGAATTGTTCGACGCTGCTTTTGATTTGAATCTCGCCAGAACTGATTAGACTCGGAATGTGACTCGGGGAGCAGCATGTACTATTGGAAAAGAGTCAGCATATCGATACCGTATTGTGGATTCAGAGTTGACCTAGTGAACTAAGTGGCACACCGTGGACGAAAAAACTAGCACACCCAAAATATACTATATCTTCAAAACTCTTTTTCAAATGAAATTAAAGATATAATTTGATTTATTATTCGATTATAAAAGAATAGTATAGTTATTCACAAGAGCTGATTTTGACGAGTTTAGTAACCTTATACTAGTTTTTCCGTCCACAGTGTGAGTAAAGTTAAGGTCATCATCTCCAAGCGAGTAAAGACGGAATACTCGGAAATCCCGTATCACAAGCCTCATTCACGAGGCTATCAATGCTAAGTAAGGTATCTCTTCCACCAGTTCTTCTTTCGTAGCCAACCAGTCTTCTGAACAGGTGACCTATGAAAAAAGTCTTGAGAGGAGGTTGAGAAGGTCGAACGCGCAAACAAACGCGTCGTGGATTGAATTTTTTCAACTCTTCTTTTCTTTTGGTGTTAAGTGTATCGACAACAACATATCCAAAGAATGATAGCTATATCTCCATTTTCTCATCGGGAAAGTTAATTGAATATTTTTGCACTTACCTAAGTATTCCATCTTTTCCTTCATCTCACAAACCTTCTTTTTCCAACTCAACGTGTACTTGGCTTGAATCTAGGTCGTAGCACTTCGTCACATTCTTGGTTCTGATATATCCCAAAAGCCGATTTGTTCTTCCGTATCTTGGGTAGGATGCCCAGGTCGGTCGGTCCGTAGGTAGGTAGGTAGGTAGGTAGGTATTGACGCGTTGGATGAATGTATGTACGCAAGTATATACGCAAGTATCTTCTTGAATATGATTCATGAATTCATACTTGTTGCAGGTACATCACGAGGATCTATACATATCAAATATCCGAAAGACTTGATCGAGGAAACAATTATTTCCCAGTCAGTCACAACCATCACTAGGATTTTCGAGAAATAGATCAATCAAGATAGCAAGCGGACACACAAACGAACAACCCTCCATCTTTCGTAAGTCTTACACCTTATCAATACCCTCCTTTTTCTCGATTCAATGGTGGTAGTGGGTGGCTCTAAAATTCTTGGTTTGAGTCGTTCGCCTCGTACTCTGACTTGATTCACTAATAATTGTAGTGTTGACCACGAGGAACCATCTCATTTCATATTCTCCCATCAGGTGATTCTTGGACAAATTTACCCCTTCATCTTCAATATCGGTTGTTGGATATATTTTCCTATTCACATATGGACCGAAAGGTATGTTATTACTGTTCGGTTGATATCCTCACTCATTCTGCTCGTACAGAGAGAGTACCCATCTTATGAAGCATTTGATTTTGAGAGTCTTTCTCCGGATTAATAAACCTTGAAACCTTGGTTACGAAACAATACGACACAACACACCACACCACACCACAACGCAACATCAAAATCATAATCATGATCAATTTTTAGGATATACCTACACATACACATCCACATCCACCCATACATCCATTTCAATCCCTCAACCGCCTGTTGTGATAGCTAACCGCCCACCTCATGGTATAGTAGATTACCTATCCCGTACACCCCCAAGGAAGAGCAAACAAATCTACTACTTTTACCCCGTCAAAGGGTAACCTTTTCTTCGACATACCAAAACCTTGTTAAACAACCTCTAACGTGGGAGAAAACACCGGCCGGAATTGACCACTGGCAAAGCCCTTCGATAATCCAAATGTTCCATTCGAATTGAAAGAATTACATGTTTAAATGATTCTTATGATTGAAAATCATTCAAGGATTTATTTAATATTACTATTTTTTCAATTTTTCTTATTGATTGATTTATTATAGAATTTATTAGAAGGATTAACTTTGGCTTCTCTTTCCTCCTACAAATAGACAACTTGAAGCAAAGACAGCAAAGACGATTTCACGACTCATTTGAAAACGGGGAATCAAATCCTTTCTCCTCCCTCTTCTCTTCCCCTTTCAGCTCGATCTTCGATTCGAATCCATGAATCAATCTTTCTTGAGATTGTAATCATCTGTTTTTGGTTTATCCTCCCAACGACATTCATTACAATAGTAAAGACTTTCGAAAGACATAGACTCGGATATCGATGAGCTTGCCTTGTCTGTACAGTCTATCCCTCCATCGCTCCATCAGTCAGTTAGTTAGTTAGTTAGTTAGTCAGTCAGTCAGTCAGTCAATCCATCAGTCAGTCAATCCATCAGTCAGTCAATCCATCAGTCAGTCGAACATTTTGGAAGAGTGGTGGCACCGAGGCTGAGGATCGGAGGATCGGTCAAGAAAGGAAAGGGAAAAAAAAAGGTTTCGGGCTAAAATCACTGGGCAGTCGAAAATTGAACAACTACGACCACAACCAATTTTAGCTCCAGACTTTCAATACGGTGGTCCTTAAGAATCTCATCTCACAATTCCCCCAACTTCAATTCCTCCCACATCTTCAAAAGAATTCGAGAAACCATACAACAACCATACAACATCACCATCCACCACGACAAACCACACATCGGCGAAATCACGCTTTCCTTTCAAATAATCACACCTGTCGTCTCTAAAACTCATTTGATTTCCAGTAAATATAATCATCCTTCAGCAGAAATCATTGTACGGATCCGGGAAATCTTTGGATGAACATTACACATTGACATTGATTACGGGTGGGGAAAAAGCGATTCGACATCTTCAACACCATCGATTCAATTTCACCCATACCTACTGCATGAACCGTCTGTTGTAACGAAGTACACACTCAATCATAACATGAGTGTCCCTTCTATATCATCTCTCCCATCGGGCGATACGGATATCGATCTCGAAGCTGCCTTCAAAGAGTCGCTCGGTATCGCTCGAGAGGTTGTCAAGGGAGTGTTATTACAGTCTCTTCGTGTTTCGTTCGAAGGTCACAATATTAGTTTCCCAGCTCAGCAAATACTTTCTGGTGACGAGACATATAATACACTTCTTACCATGCGAGATTTAGAATCACCCACAGGCTTGATGATAGACAATAATGTTATTCAGCTTCCATATTCGGGAAATATCATTAGTTCAACTTCTCAATTGTCCGCGATGGGTGGTCAAATGAATCAAATGGCCTTCTCACCCTTGACTACGAGCAATCTCAACTCTCATATTCGTCCTGGAAATTCAATACAACAACAGCCGTTCAGTAATTCCAATTATCGACCACAATCTTCCTTTAATGTCACTCAAAGTCAAACCGAACTTCCACAGCTTTCCAATTTATTACGAGCAGTGAACACAAACAACTACACTCAACAACAAACTTTCCCCTCCAGCAATAATTCGTATTCACTCTCTTCGAATCAACCTTTACGTCCTCAACTGCAGCACCATAACCCTGCGATCAAGTACCCCCAAAATATGGATGACCTCTTCTCCCGATCGGATTCAGTCCTTGCCTCGCAAATCCCTTCAAATCGAAGCAACTTTCAACAGCAGATGATTGCTCGATTACAAAAAGATTCTCGAACTTTCGCAAATCAATCCTATTCGAGCTACGGTGGACAAGGGCCCATTCCCAACCTAGAAAGATCGAGTTCGAGCAGTTCAGCTTTGTCCAGTTCATCTTTACCAACTCTGGCTCCAGCGCAAAAACCTCCACAAACTGAAAACCTACTGGTTGTAGAATCTCGATCGAGTACGCAAAGTCGGTCAGAAACACCCATGGACTTAGAAATGACTAAAGGTACCAATCCGAGGAAGCGCAAGGTACAAACAGAAGAGCAGAAGGCCGCTGCGAAGAAGGCAAGGCTATTGAAGATTGCTGGAAAGGCGGAGAATGCTGAAAAGACAAATAAACTGGAGGTAGTAAGTGTGCCCACTCACTTATACATGTGGCAATAGATCTAACTGTTGTGTGAAGGTAAAGAAGAAAGAACTTGAAATACCAGCCGACGTTGTAATCCGCATTCTCGAGTTTTGCCCTCCTATCTTTCTCCGAAAAGCTCGAACTATCTGCCGCAGCTGGCACAAATGGGTTAAAGAATTGAAATCTATCCATATCAATTGCCGCAGAGAAAACTATGGTTACAATTTGCCTGACGAAATTCCAGGCCTATCTGCAATGCAGTATGTTGATCTTCTAGGAGGAAAAGGTTGCATGGAACCTGGTTGCAAAAACAAAGATGCTAGCAGAACTCACTGGGCTTGGAAAAAGAGGTGGTGTCTCAACTGTTGGAAGGGAAAGATCGAGAGAGAAGATCGTATCCAGAAACATCGACAACTCCAGTATTCCCTGCCTGTCATTGACAGACTGTTAGCGTGCATTCCAGTTAGCATGTACGATTCTTTTGGTAAACCTCACGATTACGTCGAAGAAGGGGACCCTGGAGCAATTCAAACGTCGACGCACCGACTGTACAAATACTACTTGATTGCCGACGTCGAAAACATCATAAAGGAATATGAAGCACTCACACCCGATCCATATCGTGAGGATCCTACCCATAATGATGCGCAGAAAGCCACCGCCCGCCAGATTTGGGAGGAGAAAATGGAGAAGTTGGAAGAAGTTCGTGATGCCTTTTTCGAAGCAAAGAAGGCCGAGAACGCCAAGGTCATGCAACTCGTTTTACAAATCGAAGCAGCAGTCCGTGAGAAGAGAGCCAAAGGTCGCAAGCCGAATGATGCTAATCGCGAAAGCCGGAGAACCCTCTTCCTCACATTTGCGAAGCGTGATCTCCCAGATATTCCAGAGGACTTTATCATTAACACCAAGCCATTCAAAGCAGCCGTTCGAATTTTCAGAGATGGTGGCTCGGAACGAGGTTGGAGAGCTTTGAAGCCGAAGATTCAAGAAGTCTACCAGCAAGAGCAATCGAGAAGGAATGATCAACAAGCCATCGTTCCCGCAAAAGACGTACCAAGCCGGGGTAATATAGACGAAGACTTTCAAATGACTGGGCAAGATCTCGGAAACTTTGAGCAAGCTAACGATGTCCTTCGACAAATTGGCAATCAAGGTCTGCAACAAAACACACAGCAAACTCAACTGGCAAGATATCAAATCCCAACACCAATCACTAGTAATCGGTCGTCTCTTGCAATGATCCATGCTGGTTCGTTTGATTCTGGCAAGGGCGCCGTGGCTACAGCTTTACGACCATTGAACAATCCGACAATGACATTTCCAGGTGGTCTGCCGCTCCCCAATGACTCTTTACTCAACACTTCTCATAACAATAGCGGTTCTTCTGTCAGTTCATTGAGCAACATTTCTCACAACAATGGCTTTTCTACCAGCTCATTGGCACGTCTCTCTGAAATCAACAATGGCTCTTTAATGGGTTTAACGAACATGCCTTCTCGCAGCAATAACGGTTTTCCTGCTAGCTCAATGAACTCTCTTGCTCAAAATCACAATTCCATGATATCATCCAACAACGCTTATGGAAACAACGGGCTTCCTGCCAGTACAATGTCAATTCTATCTCAGAATAATAATAACATGGGTTCATCGAGCACTACCTCCCGCAATATCTCAATGACTCCTCTTCCCCAAAACGGTAACAACTCTTTCATGGGTTTATCAAACAGTGGTTCCTACAGTGCAAATAACAACATGACCAATTCCATGACCTCTCGATCTCAAAACATGAACAACTCCTCCATGGGTCAGTTGGGTAATAATTCTCGCATCGCTCACAACAATAATGGCGATCTTATGAAAAGTGCTTCTTACAGCAATAACAACTTTTCTACCAATTCCATGGCCTCTAGGTCTCAAAGCATGAATGGCGCCAACATTAGTTCACCAGAAGACTTTTTCAAGATGAAACCTTATGCAAATTCAAACCAGATGTCTCAGAGCAATAATGTCTCTTCTGACATCTCTCCCAGCGACTTCTCTGGCCACTCTAATTACAACAATGCAGTTAGTTCCGGCACTTCGAATCATCTTACCCAATGCAATAATGTTTCGTCGCTCTTGCCTCCTCCTCACTTAGGTTACGCCTCTCAAAATAATGTCGCTTCTTCTGCCAATCCATCGAACCAAGTTTACCAGAACAATGGCACCTCATCCAATTCCTCAAACCCTGGATCATCTTCAACTTCACGAAGCGCCATGGCTATTTCCTCAATCATT